>NC_140002.1:46307069-46907069 GCF_964263955.1 Coregonus lavaretus
AAACTATAGTTTTGGCAAGTCGGTTAGGACATCTTCTTTGTGCATGACACAATTAATTTTTCCAACAATTGTTTATAGACAGATTATTTCACTTATAATTCACTGTATCACAATTCCAGTGGGTCAGAAGCTTACATACACTGAGTTGACTTTTCCTTTAAACAGCTTGGAAAATTCCAGAAAACAATGTCATGGCTTTAGAAGCTTCTGATAGGCTAATTGACATAATTTGAGTCAATTGGAGGTGTACCCGTGGATGTATTTGAAGGCCTACCTTCAAACTCAGTGCCTCTTTGCTTGACATCATGGAACATCGAAAGAAATCAGCCAAGACCTCAGAAAGAAATTTGTAGACCTCCACAAGTCTGGTTCATCCTTGGGAGCAATTTCTATTATTCTGACATTTCACATTCTTAAAATAAAGTGGTGATCCTAAGTGACCTAAGACAGGGAGTTTTTACTAGGATTAAATGTCAGGAATTGTGAAAAAAAATGAGTTTAAATGTATTTGGCTATGTAAACTTCCGACTTCAACTGTATATACATTTTACGGACACAGTATATTTTACGTTAGTTATCTTGTTATTAGTCCCACCCTTCAGATACACTCAACCCCCCCATATATCTCTTAACACCATCCATATTAGATTTATATTTGCCATATATTTTTCAACTGTGCTGTGATGTTTCACAAAAGTTCTGAACTTTTCTAGTTTCTACAGATTGTAATTAAACATTTTTGCTAAAAGTATTATTATATTATTGATCGATTTGACTATGAGTTTTCAAATCAACCCGTAGTGCTATCTGCAAAGTTAGCTCCTGGTAAATGTTGCAATTCTTCAGACATTGCTGGACCTGCGACCAAAAACAAGCTACATATGGACAGTACCAAAACAAATGATCTAATGATTCTGTCTCTTTGCAGCAAAATCTGCAGAGCTGGGATGGTTGTATCCCGCATATATAAAATCAGCAAAAACAGAAACGACCCTGTCTTTCAAAGATAATTTGTAAAAATCTAAATAACTTCACAGATCTTCATTGTAAAGGGTTTAAACACCGTTTCCCCATGCTTGTTCAATGAACCATAAACAATTAATGAACATGCACCTGTGGAACGGTCGTTAAGACACTGTGATGAGGTGATTTCGAAGGAATCAGGCGCAGGAGGGTAAATCACAGAATAACAGAATTTATTCTGAAACAGAGTTACGCAGTAATGTGTCACAGCCTGTTTTGCACACTGGAAAATACACAGGGAAATATCCCGGCAAGAGAAAATACACGGAGCTCCACTGAGTTTCTCTATCCTCCACAATAAACAATCACACACAAAAACAAGGGGACAGAGGGAACACTTATACAGGTACTGATAAGGGATATGAAGCAGGTGTGTGTAATAAACAAGACAAAACAAATGGAATGAGCGGCAGTGGCTAGAAGGCCGGTGACGACGAACGCCGAAACCTGCCCGAACAAGGAGAGGTGGCAGCTTTGCTAAAGACGTGAGGGTGTATGTCTCCTCCTCCTCTGTGTGCGCCCAGAGTAAGGCACCTAGGCACCTCCCAGCGGGTAAGTTACAGCCCTTACCAGTTCCACAACGGCCATGGTCCCACCTATGTATTGACTTTCTCACTGATCTTCCCCTCTCTCTCAGTGTAACACCACCATCCTGGTTGGACCTCTGCAATCCGCCCTGGCTTGCTGTCAATTAACTTCTGGGCCACATCCTGACTGATGGCAGCCCATTCTTGCATAATCAATGCTTGGAGTTTGTCAGAATTTGTGGGGTTTTGTTTGTCCACCCGCCTCTTGAGGATTGACCACAAGATCTCAATGGGATTAAGGTCTGGGGAGTTTCCTGGACATGGACCCAAAATTTCGATGTTTTGTTCCCCGAGCCACTTAGTTATCACTTTTGCCTTATGGCAAGGTGCTCCATCATGCTGGAAAGGCATTGTTCGTCACCAAACTGTTCTTGGATGGTTGGGAGAAGTTGCTCTCGGAGGATGTGTTGGTATCATTCTTTATTCATGGCTGTGTTCTTAAGCAAAATTGTGAGTGAGCCCACTCCCTTGGCTGAGAAGCAACCCCACACATGAATGGTCTCAGGATGCTTTACTGTTGGCATGACACAGGATTGATGGTAGCGCTCACCTTGTCTTCTCCGGACAAGCTTTTTTCCGGATACCCCAAACAATCGGAAAAGGGATTCATCAGAGAAAAGGACTTTACCCCAGTCCTCAGCAGTCCAATCCCTGTACCTTTTGCAGAATATCAGTCTGTCCCTGATGTTTTTCCTGGAGAGAAGTGGCTTCCTCGCTGCCCTTCTTGACACCAGGCCATCCTCCAAAAGTTTTTGCCTCACTGTGCATGCAGATGCACTCACACCTGCCTGCTGCCATTCCTGAGCAAGCTCTGCACTGATGGTGCCCCGATCCCGCAGCTGAATCAACTTTAGGAGACGTTCCTGGCGCTTTCTGGACTTTCTTGGGCACCCTGAAGCCTTCTTCACAACAATTGAACCTCTCTCCTTGAAGTTCTTGATGATCCGATAAATGGTTAATATTAGGTGCAATCTTACTAGCAGCAATATCCTTGCCTGTGAAGCCCTTTTTGTGCAAAGCAATGATGACGGCACGTGTTTCCTTGCAGGTAACCATGGTTAACAGAGGAAGAACAATGATTTCAAGCACCACCCTCCTTTTAAAGCTTCCAGTCTGTTATTCTAACTCAATCAGCATGACAGAGTGATCTGTGGTCCTCTGTAGCTCAGCTGGTAGAGCACAGCGCTTGTAACGCCAAGGTAGTGGGTTCGATCCCCGGGACCACCCATACACAAAAATGTATGCATGCATGACTGTAAGTCGCTTTGGATAAAAGCGTCTGCTAAATGGCATATTATTATTATCTCCAGCCTTGTCCTCGTCAACACTCTCACCTGTGTTAACGAGAGAATCACTGACATGATGTCAGCTGGTCCTTTTGTGGCAGGGCTGAAATGCAGTGGAAAAGTTTTTTTGGGATTAAGGTCATTTTCATGGCAAAGAGGGACTTTGCAAGTAATTGCAATTCATCTGATCACTTTTCATAACATGCTGGAGTATATGCTAATTGCCATCATGAAAACTGAGGCAACAGACTTTGTGAAAATTAATATTTGTGTCATTCTCAAAACTTTTGACCACGACTGTAGTTGGCAAAGCCATTACAGCACTGCACCTCCTTGACCGTGGTTGGATTCGGCCAATTACGCACGGTTGAAATGTGATCTACCTCCATCTCCACACCTGAGGTTGTAATGTGGTATCCGAGGAAGGAGACGGACTGTTGGAAAAACAGACACTTTTCTGCTTTGGCATAAAGGTCATGTTCCAACAGTCGGGCCAGCACTTTGCGAACCAGGGACACATGCTCGTTGCGCGTAGCGGAATACACTAGAATGTCATCGATGCCCCGTGGTTGTGCTGAATGCCGTCTTCCACTTGTCCCCTTCTCGGACACGCACCATGTTGTACGCGCTCCGGAGATCTACATTTGTGTAGAATGCATTGACTCGATCACAGATGGAATGAGGGGTGGAGGATAACTATAACGTATTTTTCCCTTGTTCGGTAATCAATGCAAGGGCGCAGACCTCCTTTCTTTTTTATAAAAATATAACTTGAGGAGGCGGGCGAAGTGGATGGATGTATGAACCCCTGGCGCAGGGACTTGGAGACGTATGTCTCCATCGCCTCCGTTTCAGCCTGCGACAGGGGATACATATAACTCCTGGGAGGCACAGCGTCTACCCGGAGGTTTATCGCGCAATCCCCCGCCCGATGAGGTGGTAATTTGGTGGACTGCGTTTTGGAAAATGTGTGCGCCAATTCAAGGTATTCAGGGGGAATGTGCACGGTGGAGGTAGTGTCTGGACTTTCCACAGGGGTTGCACCAACGGAAACACTTAGACACCTACCCTGACACTCTCACGACCACCCTGTGAGAACCCTCTGCGGCCATGAAAAGGTGGGGTTGTGTAGTGCTAACCAGGGAAGACCTAACACAACAGGGAAATCAGGAGACTCAATAATAAAAAAGGTGACTTGCTCTCTATGGGTCTCATGCGTAACCATAGTGACTGGTGCTGTAACTTCCTTAACGAACCTGGACCCTAATGGTCGACTGTCAAGTGCTCTGATGGGGAGTGGAATGAATAGGGGAACCAATGTAATGCCTAGACTATGTGCAAATGACCTGTCCATAAAGTTCCCAGCTGCGCCTGAATCGACCAGCGCCTTACACTGGGGAACTACCGTGTAATCAGGAAAGTGGATGTGTAGGGTACAGTGCGCAGCAGAGGGCTCTGAACGAGTGTGGGTGTTCAATACCTGGGGTGATGTGAGAGTGCCCTGCCTGCCGCCTCCAGACCCAAAAGAACGCAGACGACAGCATGCAGTAGAATGTCCTCTCGTGCCACAAGAGTGACGCTGGCGCTGTCATCCTCCGCTCTCCCGGATCGCCGCTCCATCATCTCGTGATCCGGGTTGGGTTGGGTTGGGGGTGGGGGTGGAACGGGCAGGCCCCTTCCAGGACGTCCTCTAGAAGCCAGCAGTTTGTCCAACTGGATGGCCATGTCCACCAGTTGATTGAAGGACAACGTAGTGTCCCTGCAGGCAAGCTCCCTTCGGACGTCCTCTCATAGGTGGCACTGGAAGTGGTCGATAAGGGCACGCTCATTCCACCCGAACCCAGCCGCAAGAGTACGAAACTCCAGGGCGAAGTCCTGCGCGGTCCTCGTCCCCTGCCTCAGGTGGACCAGCCGCTCGCCCGCCCTCGGGCGGGTGATCGAAGACGGCCCGAAAGAGGCGAATGAACTCCGCGTAGTTGTCCAAAGCGGCTCCTCCTTCACTCCAGACCATATTGGCCTGCTCCAGGGCTTTCCCCGAGAGGCAGGAGTCGAGGGCGGACACCTTCTCCCGCTCCGATGGAGCCAGGCTGATGTTCGAGAACTATAAATCCAGTTGTAGGAGGAATCCCTGGCAGAGGGCAGCTGTCCCGTCAAAATTCTGTGGTCGGAATATATGAATCCCTCTGGGTGCTGGAGTGTGGGTGGCTGGATCCGGTCGCTCAGCTGGTCCCGAAAGATCGGGTCCTCTCCTCTCCAGGCGTTGGTCGACCTGGAGAACCCGATCCATCGCTTCTTCCAAGCTGGCTAGCATCGTCAAATGCTCCCGGACCCGTGCCACGACTCCAGGCAGGTGCTCCTGTCCTGCTGACTCCATGTCTTGGTGTGTGATTCTGTGATGAGGTGATTTCGAAGGAGTCAGGCGCAGGAGGTTAAATAACAGAATAACAGGATTTATTCTGAAACACAGTTACGCAGTAATGCGTCACAACCTCCAGTGCGCAAAACAGGCGCACTGGAAAATACACGGCACACAGGGAACTATCCCAGCGAGACAAAATACACAGATCTCCACCGAGCTTCTCTATCCACCCCAATAAACAATCACACAGAAAGGGGGCAGAGGGAACACTTATACAGGTACTGATGAGGGGATATGAACCAGGTGTGTGTAATAAACAAGACAAAACAAATGGAATGATGAGATGAGGAGCGGCAGTGGCTAGAAGGCCGGTGACGACAAACGCCGAAGCCTGCCCGAACAAGGAGAGGTGGCAGCTTCAGAGGAAGTCGTGACAGACACTAACAGCTTACAGACGGTAGGCAATTAAGTTCACAGTTATGAAAACTTAGGACACTAAAGAGGCCTTTTTACTGACTCTGAAAAACACCAAAAGAAAGATGCCCAGGGTCCCTGCTCATCTGCGTGAACATGCCTTAGGCATGCTGCAAGGAGGCATGAGGACTGCAGATGTGGCCAGGGCAATAAATGGCAATGTCCGTACTGTGGGACGTGTAAAACCGCGCTACAGGGAGACAGGATGGACAGCTGATCGTCCTTGCAGTGGCAGACCACTTGTAACAACGTGTAACAACACCTGCACAAGATCGGTACATCCGAACATCACACCTATGGGACAGGTACAGGATGGCAACAACAACTGCCCGAGTTACACCAGGAATGCACAATCCCTCCATCAGTGCTCAGACTGTCCGCAATAGGCTGAGAGAGGCTGGACTGAGGGCTTGTAGGCCTGTTGTAAGGCAGGTCCTCACCAGACATCACCGGCAACAACATCGCCCATATGCACAAACCCACCATCGCTGGACCAGACAGGACTGGCAAGAAGTGCTCTTCACTGACAAGTCGCGGTTTTGTCTCACCAGGGGTGATGGTCGGATTCGCGTTTATCATAGAAGGAATGAGCGTTACACCGAGGCCTGTAGTCTGTAGCGGGATCGGTTTGGAGGTGGAGGGTCCGTCATGGTCTGGGGCGGTGTGTCACAGCATCATCGGACTGAGCTTGTTGTCATTGCAGGCAATCTCAATGCTGTGCATTACAGGGAAGACATCCCATCCCTCATGTGGTACCCTTCCTACAGGCTCATCCTGACATGACCCTCCAGCATGACAATACCACCAGCCATACTGCTCGTTCTGTGCGTGATTTCCTGCAAGACAGGAATGTCAGTGTTCTGCCATGGCCAGCGAAGATCCCGGATCTCAATCCCATTGAGCACGTCTGGGACCTGTTTGATCGGAGGGTGAGGGCTAGGGCCATTCCCCCCAGAAATGTCTGGGAACTTGCAGGTGCCTTGGTGGGAGAGTGGGGTAATACAGTGGGGGAAAAAAGTATTTAGTCAGCCACCAATTGTGCAAGATCTCCCACTTAAAAAGATGAGAGAGGCCTGTAATTTTCATCATAGGTACACGTCAACTATGACAGACAAATTTAGAAAAAAAATCCAGAAAATCACATTGTAGGATTTTTAATGAATTTATTTGCAAATTATGGTGGAAAATAAGTATTTGGTCACCTACAAACAAGCAAGATGTCTGGCTTTCACAGACCTGTAACTTCTTCTTTAAGAGGCTCCTCTGTCCTCCACTCGTTACCTGTATTAATGGCACCTGTTTGAACTTGTTATCAGTATAAAAGACACCTGTCCACAACCTCAGACAGTCACACTCCAAACTCCACTATGGCCAAGACCAAAGAGCTGTCAAAGGACACCAGAAACAAAATTGTAGACCTGCACCAGGCTGGGAAGACTGAATCTGCAATAGGTAAGCAGCTTGGTTTGAAGAAATCAACTGTGGGAGCAATTATTAGGAAATGGAAGACATACAAGACCACTGATAATCTCCCTCGATCTGGGGCTCCACGCAAGATCTCACCCCGTGGGGTCAAAATGATCACAAGAACGGTGAGCAAAAATCCCAGAACCACACGGGGGGACCTAGTGAATGACCTGCAGAGAGCTGGGACCAAAGTAACAAAGCCTACCATCAGTAACACACTACGCCGCCAGGGACGCAAATCCTGCAGTGCCAGACGTGTCCCCCTGCTTAAGCCAGTACATGTCCAGGCCCGTCTGAAGTTTGCTAGAGTGCATTTGGATGATCCAGAAGAGGATTGGGAGAATGTCATATGGTCAGATGAAACCAAAATATAACTTTTTGGTAAAAACTCAACTCGTCGTGTTTGGAGGACAAAGAATGCTGAGTTGCAGCCAAAGAACACCATACCTACTGTGAAGCATGGGGGTGGAAACATCATGCTTTGGGGCTGTTTTTCTGCAAAGGGACCAGGACGACTGATCCGTGTAAAGGAAAGAATGAATGGGGCCATGTATCGTGAGATTTTGAGTGAAAACCTCCTTCCATCAGCAAGGGCATTGAAGATGAAACGTGGCTGGGTCTTTCAGCATGACAATGATCCCAAACACACCGCCCGGGCAACGAAGGAGTGGCTTCGTAAGAAGCATTTCAAGGTCCTGGAGTGGCCTAGCCAGTCTCCAGATCTCAACCCCATAGAAAATCTTTGGAGGGAGTTGAAAGTCCGTGTTGCCCAGCGACAGCCCCAAAACATCACTGCTCTAGAGGAGATCTGCATGGAGGAATGGGCCAAAATACCAGCAACAGTGTGTGAAAACCTTGTGAAGACTTACAGAAAACGTTTGACCTGTGTCATTGCCAACAAAGGGTGTATAACAAAGTATTGAGAAACTTTTGTTATTGACCAAATACTTATTTTCCACCATAATTTGCAAATAAATTCATTAAAAATCCTACAATGTGATTTTCTGGAAAAAAAATTCTCATTTTGTCTGTCATATTTGACGTGTACCTATGATGAAAATTACAGGCCTCTCTCATCTTTTTAAGTGGGAGAACTTGCACAATTGGTGGCTGACTAAATACTTTTTTCCCCACTGTATCTCACAGCAAGAACTGGCAAATCTGGTGCAGTCCATGAGGAGATGCACTGCGTACTTAATGCAGCTGGTGGCCACACCAGATACTGACTGTTACTTTTGATTTTGATCCCCCCTTTGTTCAGGTAATCATTATTCAATTTCTGTTAGTCACATGTCTGTGGAACTTGTTCAGTGTGTCTGTTGTTGAATCTTGTTATGTTCATACAAATATTTACACATGTTAAGTTTGCTGAAAATAAACGCAGTTGACAGTGAGAGGACGTTTCTTTTTTTGCTGAGTTTATAACATTCTATTGGTTGCAAGAATTTTGTATAAGTTTTGAATCCGGCGTCGTTTTGCTTATCAGTTCATAAGACGTGCCATGGAATCTGTACATCAAAAATCTCTTCCCAACTCTTTTGCAATCTATATGGCACAGCTGACAATTTTTTGGTCCTTAAATTAAACTAGTATACTTTTTTATTTATCCGAATTTTCTTCAACCAATTTTGGTCTTTAATGCAGAGCCGACAGACAAGTTCCTTACTTTTCCGCCTTCCACTTGCCTATTCCATTTTTGCGGTAATGCTGCAATTAGTTGGTTGTAATTTTGTTGTGTTATTTGTTCTGTATTTTCTGGAGGATTAAACTGAAATTGCAACCAACCTTCCATGGCTTGTTTTAAAAATAGTGATATTGTGGAGATTATTTCTTTTTCAAATAACCAAAAGTGAAAGGTTGTAATCTGAATAAAGGGAAAAGGCCATTCTTGAACATGGGTTGAGACATTCTTACTAATCTACTAGAGAACCAGTTCTGATTTAAGTATAGCTTGTGTATGACTCACGCCTTTAGTGAGAGGTCTAATGCTTTAATATTTAATAAATTCATATTCATTATATAAATAGGGCCGTTAATTTTTTTCTAGCTTGCAGTTCCAAATAAAATGGAACACTTTTTGCTCATATAATTTTAAAAAACAGGTCGCTAGGTGCAGGCAAGACCATAAGCAAATAGGTAAACTGGGATATGACTAAAGCGTTAATCAGGATGATCTTTCCACAAATAGACAGATATTTTCCTTTCCATTGTAGCAAGATCTTATGTATTGTAGTGAGAATTTCTTTCTATAGGGATATGTATACAGAGTATGTCCACATCACCGCCAGACCATTTTATTGGTAAACTACACAGTAATGTAAAAGTTAAATTTTTTTGTGATCCAATACGTAATAAAGTACATTTACCATAATTTGGCTGTAATCCAGAGAGGTTAGAAAAAGTATCTAGATCATCTATAAGGCTGTGGAGGGACCTAAATTGTGGATTTAAAAGAGAACATGAATCATCAGCGTACAATGACACCTTTGTTTTTAAGCCCTGGATTTCTAACCCCTTGATATTATTGTTGGATCTGATTTTAATAGCTAACTTTTTTAGCTAACTAATTTTGATGGCCATAATAAATAGATATGCCGATAGTTGACAACTTTATTTTACTCCTCTTGACAGTTTAATACTTTCTGAGAAATTGCCATTATTTACTATTTTACACCTAGGGTTACTGTACATAACTTTAACCCATTTTATAAGAGATTCTCCAAAATTGAAATATTCCAGGCTATATAAATTCCAGTCGTACTTTATCAAAAGCCTTTTCAAAGTCTGCTATGAATTCCAGGCCTGGTTTCCCAGATGTTTCATAGTGTTCTATTGTTTCCAGTACTTATATTATATGTCCAATGTATCATCCATGTAAAAAAAACCTGTCTGATTAGGATGAATAATATCCGACAATACCTTTTTAATTCAATGCGCTATGCATTTTGCTAGAATTTTGCATCACAACACTGAGGTGTAAGGGGTCTCAAATTTTTTTTATGGACTGGATCTTTATATTTACCTCTTGGATCCTGTTTCAGTAATAATGAAATCAGACCTTCTTGTTGAGTATCTGATAATCTACCATTTTTATAGGAGTGGTTAAAACTTGCTAATAACAATCCTCTGAGTATATCAAAGGTTTGGGATACCTCCACTGGTATGCCATCCGGCCCTGGAGTTTTCCCAGACATACATTTTTTTTAGTGATCCAATTGACATTTTAGTCATTTAGCAGACGCTCTTATCCAGAGCGACTTACAACTAGTGAGTGCATACATTTTTCATACTGCCCCCCCGTGGGCTTTAAAGGCTTTAATTGCATCAAGAAGTTCCTCCTCTGTAATTTGGCCTTCACTTGAGTCTTTCTGTACAGCTGTTAATTTTACGTTATCAATAGAAAGAAATCCATACAATTAACTTTGGTTAGTGGAGATGGAGGAGACTGAAACGAAAACATATGATTAAAGTACTTTGCTTCCTCTTTCAAAATATTGTTTGGTGAATCATGGGCGACTCCGTCGTTTGTAACAAGTTTCAGTAAATTATTTTTGGTAGTATTTCTATGTTGAAGATGAATAAAGAATTTGGTGTATTTTTCCTCATATTGCATCCGGTTTACTTTATTTGTGTAATATATTACACTTTTCTTTTTTCTTTTCTCTGAATAAGTTCCTCCATTTCTTTTTGTGTTTCCTCTAACTTATTATGTGCCTCTATGGTACAGTTTTTATTGCTATCTATCTGTACTGTTAGACCTTCCTTTTCCTTTGTTAATATGGAATCTTTTGACCTAAATTGCTTTTGCTTTAAAGGTGAGTATTGAATTGCATGGCCTCTAAAGGCACATTTAGAAGTGTCCCATACAATGAGGGGAACTGCTGTACCTATGTTATGTTGGAAAAAGTCAGTTATAAATTATTCTGTCCTAGTTAAAAACAAGTTATCATTCAATAGGATTACATTTCCAATATCCTCGCCCACATGGAAATTCTGTAAGAGTAATGGATATGCCAATTATTTGATGGTCTGACCTCATTCTGTCCGCTATCAACACTTTTTAAACTTTTGGTGCCAGCAAGAATGAAATAAGAAAGTAGTCAAGACAACTAGCTTGATTGAGCCGCCGCCATGTACATTACCGTTCAAAAGTTTGGGGTCACTTAGAAATGTCCTTGTTTTCAAAAGTGACCCCAAACTTTTGAACGGTAGTGTATATCTCACCAGGTCAGGATATTTAAGCCTCCATATATCCACTAGTTCCAATATATCCATGACATTCGTGATTTCCTTAAGTGCATGAGGGTGATAGTTTGTAGTGTATATAATCTCCCACCATAATAATAGTCTTGTATTGCTTGTAGGTTTGATACATTATATATTTTCAAAGAAGTGTGGATCATCATTATTTGGACTGTATAGATTAATGAGCCATATCTGTTTATGGTCCAATTACATATTTTAAATCATCCATCTAACTTGCGGATCTGTTTGGACAATTTGCACATTCAGATAAAAACAAATGTTGATATCATCACCCCTTTTGAGTTTCTTTGCCAATGGGAGAAATATATTTCACCCCCCCCCCCCCCCCCCCCCCCCCCAGTCCTTTTTCCACTCTACTTCATCTAATATTGTTGATGCACTCAGAGTCAACAACAGGGCATTGAGATGGGCTGTTAGTAAAGATGTGAAAAGTTTGAGGGGGGCTTGACTTGTAGACAGTCTAGTTGTGTATTGTTGTGTATGAGCACCTACAGTTGTGCTGTTGAGTAGACGAGCACTGCCAATAATAGTGAATAGCTAGAAGAGTACACTATCAGCCTCTCTCCCACATGCCAAAGAACTGACTGCAGGGGTGTGATAAGTTTGAGGAGCACTTGACTTGTAGACGGTTTAGTGAATTGGTGATTTTGTTTTCTCAAGAGGGTACTGTGCTTTTATAAATACATTTGACTATCCTGGCTTGTTTCAAAGTCAGATGAACTTGAGCTTATTCCAGGCTGAAAGCTTTCATCCAATGGGCTCTGTACTACTAAAGCTGGTGTCAAGGTCATCGTCATCAGCAGCAGGATTAGTCTGTAGGACACACAGTAGTCAGTGATTAGCCAACAGTTTACTACTTTTCCCCCATCAATATACACTCAATACAAACGTACTATATCCACCCACCCCCCTAATGTCAATAGGTCATGCATACTAACCTTCACACACAATACCGACCCCCAACAGACACCAGCCAGTCACCCACACCATCCCCTCCTTACTAATACCTGTTTTTCTCCAATTTAGACTTCAAGCCATGCAAATAAGCCTCCATAATACAGAGAAAACTACAGTAGAAGTTGTAGCCTACTTGTAAACACTCAAACTATGACAACAAGACACAGACCATGTTTATGCCTAGCTCCAGTATATTTACAGTGAGGGAAAAAAGTATTTGAGCCCCTGCTGATTTTGTACGTGTGTCTACTGACAAAGAAATGATCAGTCTATAATTTTAATGGTAGGTTTATTTGAACAGTGAGAGACAGAATAACAACAAAAAAATCTAGAAAAACGCATGTCAAAAATGTTATAAATTGATTTGCATTTTAATGAGGGAAATAAGTATTTGACCCCCTCTCAATCAGAAAGATTTCTGGCTCCCAGGTGTCTTTTATACAGGTAACGAGCTGAGATTAGGAGCACACTCTTAAAGGGAGTGCTCCTAATCTCAGTTTGTTACCTGTATAAAAGACACCTGTCCACAGAAGCAATCAATCAATCAGATTCCAAACTCTCCACCGTGGCCAAGACCAAAGAGCTCTCCAAGGACCTTGTGGAGTTGCAATGATCATGAGAATGGTGAGGAATCAGCCCAGAACTACACGGGAGGATCTTGTCAATGATCTCAAGGCCGCTGGGACCATAGTCACCAAGAAAACAATTGGTAACACACTATGCCGTGAAGGACTGAAATCCTGCAGCGCACGCAAGGTCCCCCTGCTCAAGAAAGCACTTATACAGGCCCGTCTGAAGTTTGCCAATGAACATCTGAATGATTCAGAGGAGAACTGGGTGAAAGTGTTGTGGTCAGATGAGAACAAAATCGAGCTCTTTGGCATCAACTCAACTCGCTGTGTTTGGAGGAGGAGGAATGCTGCCTATGACCCCAAGAACACCATCCCCACCGTCAAACATGGAGGTCGAAACATTATGCTTTGGGGGTGTTTTTCTGCTAAGGGGACAGGACAACTTCACCGTATCAAAGGGACGATGGACGGGGCCATGTACCATCAAATCTTGGGTGAGAACCTCCTTCCCTCAGCCAGGGCATTGAAAATGGGTCGTGGATGGGTATTCCAGCATGACAATGACCCAAAACACACGGCCTAGGCAACAAAGGAGTGGCTCAAGAAGACGCACATTAAGATCCTGGAGTGGCCTAGCCAGTCTCCAGACCTTAATCCCATAGAACATTTGTGGAGGGAGCTGAAGGTTCGAGTTGCCAAACGTCAGCCTCGAAACCTTAATGACTTGGAGAAGATCTGCAAAGAGGAGTGGGACAAAATCCCTCCTAAGATGTGTGCAAACCTGGTGGCCAACTACAAGAAACATCTGACCTCTGTGATTGCCAACAAGGGTTTTGCCACCAAGTACTAAGTCATGTTTTGCAGAGGGGTCAAATACTTATTTCCCTCACTGTATTTGCTCATCATGGAGTCATGGAAAGATTTAGTAGATTTTAGTAAGATTTTAGAAGGCGACATACTCCAGTTCCTGGTACTGAGCTGGATGTTGATGCCTCTGCAGATGTTGATGGGATCGGACTCTAAATAGAACACAGTCATGTTAGCCTCTGAGGTAGTTAGTTTACTAGCTACCGTAACTTAATGAAGCTAACGTTAGCTTGAAAAGTTACAAATCACATCCCCAAATAGCAGCTACCTAATTAAAATGATATGCTTTGGAATGTCTAGTCAGCGTATTATGAAAGCTAGCTAGATTTGTGTTTAGATAAACAAATGTAGTTCGCTAGCTAGCTACAGTAGCTATTTACAGTGCCTTCGGAAAGTATTCAGACCCCTTTACTTTTTTCCACGTTTTGTTATGTTACAGCCTTATTCTAAAATGGATGAATCTACAGTGCCTTGCAAAAGTATTCATCCCCCTTGGCATTTTTCCTATTTTGTTGCATTACAACCTGTAATTTAAATAGATTTTTATTTGGATTTCATGTAATGGACATACACAAAATAGTCAAAATTGGTGAAGTGAAATGTAAAAAATAACTTGTTTCAAGAAATTATACAAAATAAATAACGGAAAAGTGGTGCGTGCATATGTATTAACCCCCTTTGCTATGAAGCCCCTAAATAAGATCTGGTGCAACCAATTACCTTCAGAAGGTACATAATTAGTTAAATAAAGTCCACCTGTGTGCAATCTAAGTGTCACATGATCTGTCACATGATCTCAGTCTATATACACCTGTTCTGAAAGGCCCCAGAGTCTGCAACACCACTAAGCAAGGGGCACCACCAAGCAAGCGGCACCATGAAGACCAAGGAGCTCTCCAACCAGGTCAGGGACAAAGTTGTGGAGAAGTACAGATCAGGGTTGGGTTCTAAAAATATATATCAGAAACTTTGAACATCCCACGGAGCGCCATTAAATCCATTATTAAAAAATTGAAAGAATATGGCACCACAACAAACCTGCCAAGAAAGGGCCGCCCACCAAAACTCATGGACCAGGCAAGGAGGGCATTAATCAGAGAGGCAACAGAAAGACCAAAGATAACCCTGAAGGAGCTACAAAGCTCCACAGCGGAGATTGGAGTATCTGTCCATAGGACCACTTTAAGCCGTACACTCCACAGAGCTGAGCTTTACGGAAGAGTGGCCAGAAAAAAGCCATTGCTTAAAGAAAAAAATAAGCAAACACGTTTGGTGTTCGCCAAAAGCCATGTGGGAGACTCCCCAAACATATGGAAGAAGGATGAGACTAAAATTGAGTTTTTTGGCCATCAAGAAAAACACTATGTCTGGCGCAAACCCAACACCTCTCATCACCTGAGAACACCATCCCCACAGTGAAGCATGGTGGTGGCAGCATCATGCTGTAGGGATGTTTTTCATCGGCAGGGACTGGGAAACTGGTCAGAATTGAAGGAATGATGGATGGCGCTAAATTCAGGGAAATCCTTGAGGGAAACCTGTTTCAGTCTTCCAGCAGGACAATGACCCTAAGCATACAGGGCGGCAGGTAGCTTAGTGGTTAAGAGCGTTGTGCCAGTAACCGAAAGGTCGCTGGTTCTAATCCCCGAGCCGACTAGGTGAAAAATCTGTCGATGTGCCCTTGAGCAAGGCACTTAACCCTAATTGCTCCTGTAAGTCGCTCTGGATAAGAGCGTCTGCTAAATGACTAATTATAATTATAATTATTATAATTATATACTGCTAAAGCAACACTCAAGTGGTTTAAGGGGAAACATTTAAATGTCTTGGAATGGCCTAGTCAATGCCCAGACCTCAATCCAATTGAGAATCTGTGGTACGACTTAAAGATTGCTGTACACCAGCGGAACCCATCCAACTTGAATAAGCTGGAGCAGTTTTGCCTTGAAGAATGGGCAAAAATCCCAGTGGCTAGATGTGCCATGCTTATAGAGACATACGCCAAGAGACTTGCAGCTGTAATTGCTGCAAAAGGTGGCTCTACAAAGTATTGACTTTTGGGTGGTGAATAGTTATGCATGCTCAGGCTTTCAGTTGTTTTTCTTATTTCTTGTTTGTTTTGCAAAAAAAAAAAATTAGCATATTGAAAGTGGTAGGCATGTTGTGTAAATGAAATGATACTAACCCCCAAAAAATCAATTTAATTCCAGGTTGTAAGGCAACAAAATAGGAAAAATGCCAAGGGGAGTGAATACTTTCGCAAGCCAATGTATATGTCCATGATATCTCATCCAGACAAGTAAACTAAATATCTTGTTTGTATTTTCAATATGAAGTCCATCAGGACTTGCCAGACAGTGACGTCAGTGAGTGACTCGTCAGTAGCCTACCGAATTGCATCGGTAAGAGAGCTGTTCATTTGGCTTCCTAATTTGCATACTGGCAGGCTGTTTGGTGATTATTTTGAAAAGAAGGTTGACGACATCCGCTCGTCATTCCAAGATGCAAGGTGCCGATAGACATGATCGCCCTGTTCATGGCTCCTAAGCAACTGTGCTGTATTTTTATTTAATTATTTTTGCTCACCTTATTAGCTCAGAACGTCCCTGCATTATTACATACAGCCGGAAATAACTTTTGGATATCAGAGAGACGGTAACTCACCAGCATTTTGACCAGAAATAAGACTTTCCCGAATTGGATATTTTATTCGTACCCCCCTAGGGAATTCCACTTATCCCAGAGACTGCTCCAAGACGCCGCCGGCGGAGAAGAGGTATTCGGAGTGGACTCTTAGTCTGACTCAGGAGGCATGCATACCACCCACCGCTTCTGATAATATTACTCGCTAATTAATGTTACGTTTCTGGACAATAAAGTAGACTAGCTCAGGGCGAGGACCTCCTTCCAGAGAGACATCAAGGACTGTAACCTACTCTGTCACGGAATCATGGCTCTCTCCGGATATACTCTCCCCATCCATACAGCCAGCTGGGTTCTCAGTACATCGCGCAGACAGGAATAAAGAACTCTGTGGGAAAAAGAAAGGCGGAGGTGTATGTTTCATAATGAACTACTCATGGTGTGATTGTGGTAATGTACAGGAACTTAAGTCCTATTGTTCACCCGACCTAGAATACCTCACAATCAAATGCCGACTGCATTGCCTCGCGAGAGAATTCTCTTCGGTCATCGTCACAGCCGTTTATATAGCCACTCAAGCTGATGCCATGACGGCTCTCAAGGAACTACACTGGACTGTGTGCAAACTGGAAACCGCATATCCTGCGGCCGCATTTATTGTAGCTGGGGACTTTAATAAAGCAAATCTGAGGAAAACGCTACCAAAGTTTTATTAACGAATCGCCTGCGCCACTCGCGCTTCAAAAACTCTCGACCAATACTAATGTCCCTTCCGGGACAGCTACAAGGCCTTTCCTCCCCCGCCCTCCCTTCACCAAATCAGATCACGCCTCCATCCTGCCCCTCCCTTCCTATAGGCAGAAATTCAAACAGGAAGTACAAGTGATAAGGACTGTTCAACGCTGGTCTGACCAATCAGAATCCATGCTTCAAGATTGTTTTGATCACGTGGACTGGGATATGTTCTGGGTTGCCATTAAGAATAACATTGACGTATACACAGACATGGTGACTGAATGCATCAGGAAGCTTATAGGGGATGTTGTTCCCACTGTGACAATTAAAACCTATCCAAACCAAAAACCGTGGATTGATGGCAGCATTCGTACAAAACTGAAAGCGCGAACCATGGCAAGGTGACTGAGAATATGGTTGAGTACAAACAGTCCAGTTATGCCCTCCGTAAGGCAATCAAACAGGCAAAACACAGTGCCGCCGTCTTGGGCCACCACTGCTCCCATGGACTGTGAGCTCTCGTTCTCCGTGGCCGAAGTGAGTAAGACATTTAAGTGTGTTAACCCTCGCAAGGCATCCCTAGCCGCGTCCTCCGAGCATACGCAGATATTTTACTACAGCTCAGTCTTCAACACCATAGTACCCTCCAGACGGTGTGGTGAAGGCGCAACAGCGCCTCTTCAACCTCAGGAGGCTGAAGACATTTGGCTTGGACCATAAGACCCTCACAAACTTTTACAGATGCACCATTGAGAGCATCCTGTCAGGTTGTATCACCGTCTGGTATAGAAACTGCACCGTCCTCATCCGCAGGGCTCTCCAAAGGGTGGTGCAGTCTGCCCAACGCATCACCGGGGGCACACTGCCTGCCCTCCAGGACATCTACAGCACCCGGTGTCACAGGAAGGCAAAGAAGATCATCAAGGACCTCAGCCACCCGAGCCACGGCCTGTTTACCCCGCTACCATCCAGAAGGCGTGGTCAGTACAGGTGTATCAAAGCTGGGACCGAGAGACTGAAAAACAGCTTCTATCTCAGGGCCATCAGACTGTTAAATAGTCACCACTAGCCAGCCCCCGCCCAGTACCCTGCCATGAACTTTAGTCACTGTCACTAGATGGCTACCACCCAGTTACTCTACCATGCACCTTAGAACAGCGCCGGAGAAGATGGCTGCCGTTTTACAGCCCTCTAACCAATTGTACTATTATGTGTGTTTTTCCGCGTTATTTGTCATTTATTTTGTACATAATGTTTCTGCCATCGTCTCTTATAACCAAAAAGAGCTTCTGGATATCAGGACAGCGATTACTCACCTTGTATTGGACAAAGATTTTGTATTCAACGAGGCGGCCGCAAAGGATATCATACAGATACCCGACAAGGCCCAAATCCCCGTCATTCGCATGAGGAAGAGACGGAGATAACGTGGACGTAGGTCGGGGTGCCTTGTAAGGATCCGACGGCGAGCGAGTAAACTGCCGCTCCCATCAATCCTATTAGCCAATCTTCAATCATTGGAGAACAAATTGGATGACCTAAGATTACGGTTATCCTACCAACGGGACATTAAAAACTGTAATATCTTATGTTTCACCGAGTCGTGGCTGAACGACGACATGGATAACATACAGCTAGCGGGCTATACGCTACATCGGCAGGATAGAACGGCTGACTCCGGTAAGACAAGGGGTGGCGGTCTGTGTATATTTGTAAACAACAGCTGGTGCACGAAATCAAATACTAAGGAAGTCTCGAGGTTTTGCTCGCCTGAGGTAGAGTATCTTATGATAAGCTGTAGACCACACTATTTACCAAGAGAGTTTTCATCTATATTTTTCATAGCTGTCTATTTACCACCACAAACCAATGCTGGCATTAAGATTGCACTGAATGAGCTGTATAAGGCCATATATCAACAGGAAAACGCTCATCCAGATGCAGCGCTCCTAGTGGCCGGGGACTTTAATGCAGGGAAACTTAAATCCGTTCTACCTAATTTCTACCAGCATGTTAAATGTGCAACCAGAGGAAAAAAAACTCTAGACCACCTTTACTCCACACACAGAGACGCATACAAAGCTCTCCCTCGCCCTCCATTTGGCAAATCTGACCATAACTCTATCCTCCTGATTCCTGCTTATAAGCAAAAACTAAAGCAGGAAGCACCAGTGACTCGGTTAATAAAAAAGTGGTCAGATGACGCAGATGCTAAGCTACAGGACTGTTTTGCTAGCACAGACTGGAACATGTTCCGGGATTCTTCAGATAGCATTGAGGAGTACACCACATCAGTCACTGGCTTCATCAATAAGTGCATCGAAAATGTCGTCCCCACAGTGACCGTACGTACATACCCC
The DNA here is from genome assembly GCF_964263955.1 of Coregonus lavaretus. Taxonomy (NCBI): domain Eukaryota; kingdom Metazoa; phylum Chordata; class Actinopteri; order Salmoniformes; family Salmonidae; genus Coregonus; species Coregonus lavaretus. The sequence goes on from NC_140002.1 coordinate 46,326,666, forward strand.
AACCAGAAGCCATGGATTACAGGAAACATCCGCACTGAGCTAAAGGGTAGAGCTGCCGCTTTCAAGGAACGGGACTCTAACCCGGACGCTTATAAGAAATCCCGCTATGCCCTCCGACGAACCATCAAACAGGCAAAGAGTCAATACAGGACTAAGATTGAATCGTACTACACTGGCTCTGACGCTCGTCGGATGTGGCAGGGCTTGAAAACTATTACAGACTACAAAGGGAAGCACAGCCGCGAGCTGCCCAGTGACACAAGCCTACCAGACGAGCTAAACCAATTCTATGCTCGCTTCGAGGCAAGCAACACTGAAGCATGCATGAGAGCACCAGCTGTTCCGGATGACTATGTGATCACGCTCTCCGTAGCCGATGTGAGTAAGACTTTTAAGCAGGTCAACATTCACAAGGCCGCAGGGCCAGACGGATTACCAGGACGTGTACTCCGAGCATGTGCTGACCAACTGGCAAGTGTCTTTACTGACATTTTCAACATGTCCCTGACTGAGTCTGTAATACCAACATGTATCAAGCAGACCACCATAGTCCCCGTGCCCAAGGACACTAAGATAACCTGCCTAAATGACTACCGACCCGTAGCACTGACGTCTGTAGCCATGAAGTGCTTTGAAAGGCTGGTCATGGCTCACATCAACAGCATTATCCCAGAAACCCTAGACCCACTCCAATTTGCATACCACCCAAACAGATCCACAGATGATGCAATCTCTATTGCCCTCCACACTGCCCTTTCCCACCTGGACAAGAGGAACACCTACGTGAGAATGCTATTCATTGACTACAGCTCAGCATTCAACACCATAGTGCCCTCAAAGCTCATCACTAAGCTAAGGATCCTGGGACTAAACACCTCCCTCTGCAACTGGATCCTGGACTTCCTGACGGGCCGCCCCCAGGTGGTAAGGGTAGGTAACAACACATCTGTCACACTGATCCTCAACACGGTGCTCCTCGGGTGCGTGCTCAGTCCCCTCCTGTACTCCCTGTTCACCCATGACTGCATAGCCAGGCACGACTCCAACACCATCATTAAGTTTGCCGACGACACAACAGTGGGAGGCCTGATCACCGACAACGATGAGACAGCCTATAGGGAGGAGGTCAGAGACCTGGCCGTGTGGTGCCAGGACAACAACCTCTCCCTCAACGTGACCAAGACAAAGGAGATGATTGTGGACTACAGGAAAAAAAAGAGGACTGAGCACGCCCCCATTCTCATCGACGGGGCTGTAGTGGAACAGGTTGAGAGCTTCAAGTTCCTTGGTGTCCACATCACCAACGAACTATCATGGTCCAAACACACCAAGACAGTCGTGAAGAGGGCACGACAAAGCCTATTCCCCCTCAGGAGACTGAAAATATTTGGCATGGGTCCTCAGATCCTCAAAAAATTCTACAGCTGCACCATCGAGAGCATCCTGACTGGTTGCATCACCGCCTGATATGGCAACTGCTTGGCCTCCGACCGCAAGGCACTACAGAGGGTAGTGTGTACGGCCCAGTACATCACTGGGTGCCAAGTCTAGGTCCAAAAGACTTCTCAACAGCTTCTACCCCCAAGCCATAAGACTCCTGAACAGCTAATCATGGCTACCCGGACTATTTGCACTGCCCCCCCACCCCATCCTTTTACGCTGCTGCTACTCTGTTAATTATTTATGCATAGTCACTTTAACTCTACCCACATGTACATATTACTTCAACTACCTCAACTAGCCGGTGCCCCCACACATTGACTCTGCACCGGTACCCCCCTGAATATATAGCCTCCCTACTGTTATTTTATTTTACTTCTGCTCTTTTTTTCTCAACACTTTTTTTGTTGTTGTTTTATTTAAAAAAAAAAAATGCACTGTTGGTTAAGGGCTGTAAGTAAGCATTTCACTGTAATGTCTGCACCTGTTGTATTCGGCGCATGTGGCCAATAAAATTAGATTTGATTTGATTAGAGGCTGCTTCGGAAAGTATTCAGACCCCTTGACTTTTTCCAAATTTTGTTACATTACAGCCTTATTCTAAAATGTATTAAGTAACAACAAATCCTCAGCAATCTACACACAATACCCCATAATGACAAAGCGAAAACAGGTTTTTAGACATTTTAGCAAATTTATAAAAAAGTATTAAAAATTTTTTCTCTCTGTCATATCCTCAAATGGTCTCTCCTTTCATTGCTATGCGGATGACACTCAACTACTTTTCTCCTTCCCCTCTTCTAACACCCAGGTGGCGACAAGCATCTCTGCGTGCCTGGCAGATATCTCAGCTTGGATGTTGGCCCACCACCTCAAGCTCAACCACGACAAGACGGAGCTGCTCTTCCTCCCAGGGAAGGCCTGCCCGCTCCAAGACCTCTTCATCACTGTTCACAACTCCATGGTGTTCCCCTCCCAGAGTGCAAAGAACCTTGGCGTTACCATGGTCAACTGTCATTCTCTGCAAACATCAAAGAAGTGACTCGCTCCTGCAGGTTCATGCTCTACAAGTATGATCCCAACTCACACAGGAACTGGCTCAGGTCCTAATCCAGGCACTTGACATTTCCCATCTGGACTACTGCAACTCACTGTTGGCTGGGCTCCCCGCTTGTGCCATCAAACTCCTGCAGCTTATCCAGAAGCTGCAGCCCACCTGGTGTTCAACCTTCCCAAATTGTCCCATGTCACCCAGCTCCTCCGCACACTATATTGGCTTCCAGTCAAAGTTCGCATGCACTACAAGACCATGGTACTTGCCTACCGAGCAGCAAGAGGACCTGCCCCTCCCTACTTTCAGGCTCTGCTCAGCAGACACTTACAGGATTCTTTAATTACCCAGTGCAGTCAAAATTCAGTTTTTCCTGTGTTTTTATCATATTGTACAACAGCTGATGAAACTAACAAGTAAAAGTGTGAAAAAATGTGATCAGTGATATTTCCTGATAGTTGCTGGTTGAAAATACAATCTAGCATTAGAATGTACCAGAATGTTCCCCAGCCCAGGGAGCATGGCTGGCTACTTTTTCTATTTGGCTGGCTACTCCATGTGCTTGTGGAAAACACTGCGCTTGGTATGCCTAGACTGCAAAGTGCTACAGTGCAGATGATTCAGTAGATCACTGGGGCCGAGCTCCCTGCCATCCAGGACCTCTATATCAGATAGTCAGAGTAAGGCCCCAAAAATTGCCAAAGACTTCTGCCACCCAAGCCATAGATGTTCACTCTGCTAGCGTCCGGCAAATGGTGCCAGAGCATCGGCTCTCGAACCAACAGGCTCCGAGACAGCTTCTTCCCCCAAGCCATAAGACTGCTAAATAGTTAATTAAATGTCATGGACCACCTAATGACGTTTTACTCCCTCTAGTGGACAGTCTTTAAATTGTCTTTGGTTGCACTTCCTGTGGTCGCGAGGGGAGAAGACGAATCCAGAAAACGGTTGTTGTTAGAGGAATGGTGAACTTATAGCTATGTAAAATGTTCATACCTTCTTCATCCTGTCTTTGACAGCCCTTATGCTGGCACCATACATCCTGTATGTCTTTATATGCTTTGTTGTTATTTAGTAATTTTTTCTACTTTTTGCGGCCTCAAATAGATCGCTAGCCAAACGGTGCTAACCGTTAGCCCTCAGCCATTGCCATAGAGATGTATTGTTTAGCCTAGTTTTTCACTAGCCCTATTCAAATGTATGTAGCTACTATTTTCCTAATCCTATATACTTTGTATGCAAATGCATGTTTATATCAGAATACTTAAATATTCTACAAACCTGTAATTGACCAACACAGTGTTGTTTTGTCACTGTCACGTGTCCCCCTGCTTAAGCCAGTACATGTCCAGGCCCGTCTGAAGTTTGCTAGAGTGCATTTGGATGATCCAGAAGAGGACTGGGAGAATGTCATATGGTCAGATGAAACCAAAATATAACTTTTTGGTAAAAACTCAACTCGTCGTGTTTGGAGGACAAAGAATGCTGAGTTGCATCCAAAGAACACCATACCTACTGTGAAGCATGGGGGTGGAAACATCATGCTTTGGGGCTGTTTTTCTGCAAAGGGACCAGGACGACTGATCTGTGTAAAGGAAAGAATGAATGGGGCCATGTATCATGAGATTTTGAGTGAAAACCTCCTTCCATCAGCAAGGGCATTGAAGATGAAACATGGCTGGGTCTTTCAGCATGACAATGATCCCAAACACACCGCCCGGGCAATGAAGGAGTGGCTTCGTAAGAAGCATTTCATGGTCCTGGAGTGGCCTAGCCAGTCTCCAGATCTCAACCCCATAGAAAATCTTTGGAGGGAGTTGAAAGTCCATGTTGCCCAGCGACAGCCCCAAAACATCACTGCTCTAGAGGAGATCTGCATGGAGGAATGGGCCAAAATACCAGCAACAGTGTGTGAAAACCTTGTGAAGACTTACAGAAAACGTTTGACCTGTGTCATTGCCAACAAAGGGTATATAACAAAGTATTGAGAAACTTTTGTTATTGACCAAATACTTATTTTCCACCATAATTTGCAAATAAATTCATTAAAAATCCTACAATGTGATTTTCTGGATTTTTTTTTCTCATTTTGTCTGTCATAGTTGACGTGTACCTATGATGAAAATTACAGGCCTCTCTCATCTTTTTAAGTGGGAGAACTTGCGCAATTGGTGGCTGACTAAATACTTTTTTCCCCCACTGTATCTCCCCTGACGTGGGCATGTTTTCAAAACAGACTCCTTTAGTCGTACTGTATTCCATATAAGGCATCCAGACCTTATGAAAGTTGCCCAGTATACCCTTAATCTTGTAATACATCCAATCTAGTGATACATAACTTGACATTTTGGCAGGATAACCAACCTTCCAATTAATGGCAATGCATTTCTTAGCCGCTATAAATGCTTGGTTGCATAGTTGCAAGTCTCCAGTCAACATTTCCAATCAAACAAAAACAGGGAGAAGGGATAATCTGTAGACATGCTGAGATAAAAGAACATACTCTTTGCCAAAATTTTGCCAGCCTTCACAAGACCATAGCATATGCATATATGTCTCCTTTTGTGATTTACACCTCCAGCAGAGGAATTACATTTCTGAGTGCATGTAATTCAGTTTCACTGGCATATAGTACGTTCTATGGATGGCCTTAAACTGCAGAAATTTATGTCTGAGATGATATGAACATGACTGGGCATTCAAACATATCTGTATCCATTCATCATCATCAATATGATGAATGGAAAGCTTTTGATATTATTGACCATAACCTGGGATTTCAGCCTCTGCCATTTCGTGGATTCAGAGCTATCTTTCTAATATAACTCAAAGAGTTTTCTTTAATGGAAGCTTCTCTAATGTCAAACATGTAAAGTGTGGTGTACCACAGGGCAGCTCTCTAGGCCCTCTACTCTTTTCTATTTTTACCAATGACCAAATACTGGCATTAGACAAAGCATGTGTGTCAATGTATGCTGATGATTGAAGCATATACGCATCAGCAACCACAGCTAATGAAGTCACTGTAGCCCTTAATAAAGAGTTGCAGTCTGTTTTGGAATGGGTGGCCAGTAATAAACTGGTCCTGAACATCTCTAAAACTAAGAGCATTGTATTTGATACAAATCATTCCCTAAGTTCTAGACCTCAGCTGAATCTGGTAATGAATGGTGTGGCTGTTGAACAAGTTGAGGAGACTAAATTACTTGGCATTACCTTAGATTGTAAACTATCATGGTCAAAACATATACAGTTGATGTCGGAAGTTTACATACACTTAGGTTGGAGTCATTAAAACTTGTTTTTCAACCACTCCACAAATTTGTTGTTAACAAACTATAGTTTTGGCAAGTCGGTAAGAACATCAACTTTGTGCATGACACACGTAATTTTTTCAAAAATTGTTTACAGACATATTATTTCACTTATAATTCACTGTATCACAATTCCAGTGGGTCAGAAGTTTACATACACTAAGTTGACTGTGCCTTTAAACAGCTTGGAAAATTCCAGAAAATTATGTCATGGCTTTAGAAGCTTCTGATAGGCTAATTGACATAATTTGAGTCAATTGGAGGTGTACCTGTGGATATATTTCAAGGCCTACCTTCAAACTCAGTGCCTCTTTGCTTGACATCATGGGAAAATCAAAAGAAATCAGCCAAAGAATAGTAGACCTCCACAAGTCTGGTTCATCTTTGGGAGCAATTTCCAAATGCCTGAAGGTACCACGTTCATCTGTACAAACAATAGTACGCAAGTATAAACACCATGGGACCACACAGCCGTCATACCGCTTAGGAAGGAGACGCGTTCTGTCTCCTAGAGATGAACGTACTTTGGTGCGAAAAGGGCAAATCAATCCCAGAACAACAGCAAAGGACCTTGTGAAGATGCTGGAGGAAACAGGTACAAAAGTATCTATATCCACAGTAAAACGAGTCCTATATCGACATAACCTGAAAGGCCGCTCAGCAAGGAAGAAGACACTGCTCCAAAATGCCATAAAAAAGCCAGACTACGGTTTACAACTGCACATGGGACAAAGATCGTACTTTTTGAAGAAATGTCCTCTGGTCTGATGAAACAAAAATATAACTGTTTGGCCATAATGACCATCGTTATGTTTGGAGGAAAAAGGGGGTGCATGCAAGCCGAAGAACACCATACCAACCGTGAAGCACGGGGGTGGCAGCATCATGCTGTGGGGGTGCTTTGCTGCAGGAGGGACTGGTGCACTTCACAAAATAGATGGCATCATGAGGAAGGAAAATTATGTGGATATATTGAAGCAACATCTCAAGACATCAGTCAGGAAGTTAAAGCTTGGTCGCAAATGGGTCAACCAAATGGACAATGACCCCAAGGATATTTCCAAAGTTGTGGCAAAATGGCTTAAGGACAACAAAGTAACGGTATTGGAGTGGCCATCACAAAGCCCTGACCTCAATCCTATAGAACATTTGTGGGAAGACCTGAAAAAGCGTGTGCGAGCAAGGAGGCCTACAAACCTGACTCAGGTACACCAGCTCTATCAGGAGGAATGGACCAAAATTCACCCAACTTATTGTGGAAGGCTACCCAAAACGTTTGACCCAAGTTAAAAAATTTAAAGGCAATGCTACCAAATACCAATTGAGTGTATGCAAACTTCTGACCCACTGTGAATGTGATGAAAGAAATAAAAGCTGAAATAAATCATTCTCTCTACTATTATTCTGACATTTCACATTCTTAAAATAAAGTGGTGATCCTAACTGACCTAAAACAGGGAATTATTACTAAGATTAAATGTCAGGAATTGTGAAAAACTGAGTTTAAATGTATTTGGCTAAGGTGTATGTAAACTTCCGACTTCAACTGTAGATTCAATGGTTGTAAATATGGGGAGAGGTCTGTCCGTAATAAAGCGATGCTCTGCTTTTTTGACACCACACTCCAAAAAGCAAGTACTGCAGGCTCTAGTTTTGTCTAATCTTGATTATTGTCCAGTTGTGTGGTCCAGTGCTGCAAGGAAAGACCTAGTTAATCTGCAGCTTGCCCTAAACAGAGCGGCACATCTTGCTCTTCATTGTAATCAATGGGCTGACATAAATACTATGCATGCCAGTCTCTCTTGGCTAAGAGGTGAGACTGACTGCATCCCTTCTTCTTTTTATAACAAACATTAATGTGTTGAAAATCCCAATTTACATAGTCAACTTACACACAGCTCTGACACACACACTTACCCCACCAGACATGCCACCAGGGGTCTTTTCACAGTCCCCAAATCCAGAACAAATTCAAGAAAGCGTACAGTATTATATAGAGCCGTTATTGCATGGAACTCCGTTCCATCTCATATTGCTCAAATAAACAGCAAACCTGGTTTCAAAAAACAGATAAAGCAACACCTCAAGGCACAATGCCTCTGCCCTATTTGACCTAGATAGTTTGTGTGTATGTATTGATATGTAGGCTACGTGTGCCTTTAAAACATTTTTTATGTAGTTCTGTCCTTGAGCTGTTCTTGTCTATTAATGTTCTGTATTATGTAATGTTTCATGTTTTGTGTGTACCGCAGGAAGAGTAGCTGCTGCTTCTACCAGGTCTTCCTCATATTTTTGCTTTACATGTTTTATATGATTGGGAAAAGCCTCTTATCAACCCTTGATACAGTTTGGAAATCAACTTTGGAGGATTGTCAGACTGCCTTAAAATAACATCTGACTTGTCCAGTATTTGCTGCACAGAGAGAATAAAGTGTTGTATCTGCAAAAATTCACCTCACCTCCGTCACAGACTGGTCTTACCTAGCTGTCTGACCCTGCTGAGACCCCTGTCACCATCTGATCCTCCTAAAATGAGGCATGACAAAGAATGACCTTGGTGTACATTTATACATGGTATTATCCAAGAATAGAATCAATGGTTCAATATTTTAAATGACCATTATTCCCAGATCCCAGACTGTAACTTTAAGCTTAAGCTGCTGTCCTGTAGCTACTGTAGGTCTACCCATCAATTCAAGATGGAACGTTGATTCATTCACTGATATTGTTAATATACTGCAAAATTCAGCTGCGTAGACTGGACTTCCCTGGCTGTCTGACCCTGCTGGGACCCCTCCTGCGGCACTTGCGGGTCCCGACAGAGATCATTGCGGATTTTTCATGCTGCGGGCGGGAGTGGGCGGTCAGACAGATGAGTTTGGGATGAATTTTTTGTATTGATTTATTATTTGATTATTTGGAAACGGTCCTCTTTCTGCTTTGTATGTGTTAGCCTACCTATTGTATTAAAAGCACATAATTTTTGCATTATTCACACACACAGAATTTGCTGCTTCAACTTCAGTAGCCTACCTCTCCTAGTTGGGCGTGAGAGTTCAAGTGCGCCTAGTATGTGTGGTTTCATTGGGCAGAGAATCACTTTGCAGTTCACTTGAATATGAAATTAACTTAAATATGATTAGACTGTAGTTTACTAGGGTCTGCAAATAAATATTGATAATGGAAAGAAGTGGAGGGCGCTCAACCAACGTGAGTCGAAGTGCAATATTTTTAAAAAAAATCCTCACTGAAAAGGAAAAGGCACAACGAGCACATAGGTTAGGCTACAATAGTGAGCGCGCATTGCACCTTTTCAGTTTCAGTAAGTATTGATTACCCATTTATTTGTCTCTGCCTGCAAATCGTCCTTCTAAAAGGTAGGCTATATCCTATAGGACTATGCAAAACGCAGCAAGTGTCGCTGTCATCATTATTGCTGCTTCCAGTTCAGTAGCCATACCTGCGAGATCAGGTGCGTGTGTGGTCTTAATTAAATAGACCAGGCTATAGCCTATGCATGGGTGGAGAAGCACGGGGCAGTTATCTTTCCAAGGAAATGTACTTCCTAAATAGGCCTATGATTAGGCTATAGTTTATAGTTTACTACATTGCCTAGAAATAGGCCGAAATATTGATCACCCATATTTCTCAGTCTGAAAATCTTCCCACTCCTAAAAGGTAAAATAGCTGGGATCCTGGTTGGTAGGTGTGCTGAGTCACATACGCCTAAAATAACATTGCGGGACTGCGGTCAGGTTCGGGACCAGTTCTTGCGGTAGCGGGTGGGAGTCGGAGAGAAAGCCAGCGGGTGTGGGCGGGAGCGGGATGAAGAAATCGGTCCCACGCAGACCTCTACTGTGCACCATGACAGTGAAGCCTGTAACTTTAGAGCTGTTTATTACAGTGTCAGTGTGAAAAGTAGGGAATTAGCTAGGGAAACGGACAGATCAATAACGTTACATTGCTATACTGACTAATAAAACTCACATTGTATTGAAAACACGTCAGAATATCAATCTTCAATCATTTGGCGATGGTTTCATCGTTTGATTCAGGTCTAGTGTGATTGAGGCAAAAATAATAGTTCATCTTAGCCAACTTTTGGCCAACGGTACATCAACTGGTGAAAGCTAGCCAAGTTCATTTACTTCTGAAACGGGACAAAACAAAGGCTACAAAACATTTCCATACGAACAACAGCTGTTAGATAGCAATATGAGGTGGCTATTATTACTATCTGACAGATAACTAGAGGCTAGAGCTGACCTGGCTGTGGTAGCTACTACTAGCTAGCATTCACCTCAATTGAGGGGATGAAATATTAGCTAACGTTACTGTACATGTCAGTTACAATACTAGCTCAGCACTGCGAATAAACCCTAGTTTCGTTTTATTCTGTTAAGTTAAACAGCAGTTACCTTGCCAGCTACATCAGTCAACTAAAGAGTTGCCAGTTTCTGCTATGCTTGCTTTTAAAACTCGGTGAAGGAGTGCAACACATACACACTGAACTATGTTCAACTCTCCTGTGCTGGTTCAGCCAGCCTTCCAGAAGCTTTGCCTTCACACAGCCTGTCAGCCCGTTCTGTGGTGTCCACACGGTCCTAAATCCAGCCGGCTGAACACTCCAAACAGCTTACCCGACTGCTCGGAGGCATCTGTATGGTCCTAAAGCACACCATTGACGATTTGTGTATCACATTGCAATGATAAAACTGGTGGGGCCGAAAATGCAATTTCAGACCCCCCCCTTCCCCAGTGAAAGTTGCGCCCCTGGATTCAATGCTTCAAAATCATGCCAAAATAACAAAGAAGATACTGGTTGATGAGCTAAGTTAGCTAGCAAGATAGCTATGACCGTTACCAGTGTGCATGCACAAAAGCATGACGACACATTGTATCGATGTCAAGAAGGCATGCAGAACGGACTAGCTCTCTGGGACTGGACTTCCCCATCTAGCTAGCTGGTAGAAAAAAAATGCCTGTACACAGACGCATAGCCCATACAATTATATTTTGTTGTAGTCAATGATGATACATCTTGCAAAGTAAATACCTGCATCAAATATATCTCATTGCATTGCATGCTAGTGCATAAAATCTTTAGTTGTGTTTTTTTGCATAGGAATGGGGACTCAAGCTTGTGAAAGGGGAATACACATTTGTGATAGCTAGTGACCGAGGATGAAAAACCCGGTTACCACTAATGTCCTCATATACCCATATTTAGATCAAATGCACTTGATTTTTAATGTGTGAATGACAAGCCCATTCAATCCACACTGAACAAAAATATAAACGCAACATGTAAAGTGTTGGTCCCATGATTCATGAGCTGAAATAAAAGTTCCCAGAAATTTTCCATACGCAAAAAATGCTTATTTCTCTAAAATGTTGTGCTAAAATGTGTCTACATCCCTGTTAGTTAGCATTTCTCCTTTGCCAATATAACCCATCCACCTGACAGGTGTGGCATATCAAGGAGCTGAATAAACAGCATGATCATTACACAGGTGCACCTTGTGCTGGGGACAATAAAAGGCCACTCTACAATGTGTAGTTTTGTCACACAACACAATGCCACAGATGTCTCAAGTTTTGAATGAGCGTGCAATTGGCATGCTGACTGCAGGAATGTCCCCCAGAGCTGTTGCCAAAGAATTTAATGTTCAATTTTCTACCATTAGCCACCTCCAACGTCGTTTTAGAGAATTTGGCAGTATGTCCAACCGGCCTAACAACCGCAGACCACGTGTATAGCGTCGTGTGGGTGAGCGGTTTACTGATATCAACGTGAACAGAGTGCCCCATGGTGGGGTTATGGTAAAGGCAGGCATAAGCTATGGACAACGAACACATTTGCATTTTATCGATGGCAATTTAAATGCACAAAGATACCGTGACGAGATCCTGAGGCCCATTGTCGTGCCATTCATCCACCGCCATCACCTCATGTTTCAGCATGATAATACAAGGCCCCATTTCACAAGGATCTGTACGCAATTCCTGGAAGCTGAAAATATCCCAGTTCTTCCATGGCCTGCATACTCACCAGACATGTCACCCATTGAGTATATTTGGGATGCTCTGGATCGACATGTACGTGTACAGCGTGTTCCAGTTCCCGCCAATATCCAGCAACTTCGCACAGCCATTGAAGAGGAGTGGGACAACATTCCACAGGCCACAATCAACAGCCTGATCAACTCTATGCGAAGGGGATGTGCATGAAGCAAATGGTGGTCACACCAGATACTGACTGATTTTCTGATCCACACCCCTATCTTTAAAAAAAAAGTTATCTGTGACCAGAAGATGCATATCTGTATTCCAAGTCATGTGAAATCCATAGATTAGGGCCTAATTAATTTGTTTCAGTTGACTGATTTCCTTTGTATGAACTGTAACTCAGTAAAATCTTTGAAATTGTTGCATGTTGCGTTTATATTTTTGTTAAGTATATTTTACGGTATCTATAATAAGCTTTATTTTTTATACTCAGCTTCATACTTCAAATCATTTGTCTTCATGAATTGTTTCATGTGAGCTTGGTTGCATCCCCCATCTTAAAGTGTAAGAAGGCATTTGATATCACAAAGTATGCTGTGTTTCCATTTCTCCTGGATTGTAATTTCTCATTTAGTTATCCCCACCTCACCCCAGAAATGCAAATCACTTGTCAAATCAGTTTACAGAGAAAATACATAGATGTACAGTATGTATGTGTCTAACAGATCCATAACTGTTCTCAAAAATGTCCCAGATATTGTATGTTAATATACAAATCATATGCATTAGCAACATTTTACATCAGTGCAGCTAGCTAGTGGACACTCTCTGTAGTAGTGGTCGTATGATTGGTTTCTCCCGAACCATAATTTCTGTTCCCCCCTCGGTGTTCACTGTTTATTGTGATCTGATAGGTCCCTGAAAACTGTCTCCAATTCTTTCCTGTGCAAGAACTACGAGCCAAATGTCAGAGGAATTGTGGACTATGTATTGAGACAGTCCATCTCTGGTAACCAACATCCCAGCCAGCATCAACATAGTGTTGTTGTAGTAGGCTATGTAATGGGAAAAGAGGGATTTAAACACAAAGCTGACATTTTCCACTGAATATCAATCAGTTTTCCAAGAAGTTCCCTCAGTTGGCGGTCTTCCAAGGTCTTGTCGAGATAAACATTTCTGCCACTACAATAGAAATATGTGCATATTCTAAATGTCAAATACATTTTTAGGCTATTGGAACAAGCTGTAGCAAATTGTAATATCAGGAGTAGGCCTACACAGCATTAAAATTGGACTGAAAGATGTACAATGCAGAAGTTTCTCCACCATTTCCTGGTTTGCTAAAATTCTAATAGTGTGATGAGTACTGAGTATACGAAGAGGCAGGACACAGACACAGGAATTAACAAGGTAAAGGTTTACTTACAATAAGAACGAGAATAACAAAGAGCGAGTAAACGACACCACGCTAACAATTACACAGAACAATGAACGAACAGTCCAGGTGATGAGATGATGAGGTTCAGGTGCGCTGGAGGTGATTAGGGTGCGTTGGGTTTCCATTCCTGTGTTTGCCGAGATGGTGCGCTCAGACCGGTGGCTCAGTAGACCGGCGAATCAGAGCGCCGGAGGGAAGCAAAGGGAGGAGACGTGACAGTACTCCCCACCCCCGGACGCGCTCCCGCCGCTGGACGTTGCCGGCCAGGAGGATGACCCAGAGGACGAGGAGCGGGTCGGTCAGAGCGGCGACGGTGGAAGTCCAGAATTAGGTTGGGATCCAGAATGTCCCCAGCCGGAACCCAGCTCCTCTCCTCAGGGAATGCCCCTCCCAGTCCACCAGGTAACGGAGCCATCCCCCACAGAACCTGGAGTCCAGCAGATCCCTCACAGCATACGCCGGACTCCCGTCAATGTCCAGGGGCGGAGGGGGCGTACCCCGGGGGACAGCATCCGCTAGAAGACCAGGAACCACCGGCCTGAGGAGAGACACATGAAAAGTAGGTGAGGGGGAAGGAGCAGCCGGTACGACACCTCATTAATCCGCCGGAGGACCTTAAACGGCCCCACAAACCGGGGGCTCAGTTTCTTGCAGGGCAGGCAGAGAGGGAGGTTTTGAGTGGACAGCCTGACGTGATTACCAGGCTGGAATATGGGAGCCACACCGCGGTGACGGTCAGCTTGGTCCTTCTGCCGACGAATGGCCCTCTGGAGACGGACATGGGCGGCATCCCAGACCTGTCCGGCCATGCGGAACCACTCGTCGACAGCGGGCGCATCGGTCTGGCTGGGTGTCCAAGGGGCCAGGGCCGGCAGGTACCCCAGGACGCATTGGAAGGGAGTGAGACACGTGGAGGAGTGAATGAGGGAGTTCTGGGCATATTCTGCCCAGGGAAGAAACCTCGCCCACTCACCCTGCCAGTCCTGACAGTGGCAACGAAGAAACCTCCCCAGCTCCTGGTTCATGTGCTCCACCTGCCCATTTGACTGAGGCCTATACCCGGAAGTGAGGCTGGCCGTGGCCCCGATCTTCTCCAGGAAAGCTTTCCACACTCGGGGGGTGAATTGTGGGCCACAGTCCAAGACGATGTCCTCCGGGAAGTCCATAGTGCCGGAAGACCTGTTGGAACAGGACCTCAGCGACCTGGAGAGCAGAAGCAAGACCAGTTAGTGGCAAAAAACAGCATGATTTTGAGAACCAATGAGAGATTTTGAGAAACGTTGAGAGACGGGGGCAGGATAGGACCCCCCAGAGCCTTCCTCTCTCCGGTATGGTGCATCCTATAGGATTATTTTATGTATCATTATGGCATATGTAGGGAGATGCCAAAGGTAAAATATAATAAACATGTTTGATATTTTATAATCCAGATACCTGCTTAAATAAGGAATATAGACATGAAGTATATGTTGTGTTTTAAATGAATGCATGTGTTCCTTCACAGAGGCTCTTAAACAGTGTGCATTACATTAGTTTTTTAAGAAGGGGCCTAAGCCACGCAGCCAATAGAATGATAGAATGAGAGGCTTCATATAGAAAAAAAGCATTCATGACATTTTGGAGTGGATAATGTGTAACAGCTGGACGTTGAAAAATAGGGGTGGTGCAGAGTGCAGAACAAAAAAAAAAGTTAGGAATGTATGCATGTTTTTTCTCATATGTGTGTATATAAGAGATCTATAAGCCAGAAGGAGACAGTTGTTCCATGGAGCAAGCTCAGGCTTTGTTATGCAATAAAGTCTAAATTCTTGAATTCACAAGCTCCGGTGTCTTGAGAGATATTTTTGAGTTGATTATCTCTTAGTCAAATATTTCTATGACATAATTTGGCGAGCTTGTCCAGAAGTTGAAAAATAGGGATCAGAGACGGTGTACATCTGCAGTTGTGAAACGGCTTGGACGGACCATACAAACAAAAGCGGCCGCTTTTAAGAGGTAAGCCAAGTTCTTACTTATATAGTATAAAGTTTGTGTGGTTCGATCTGGGGCTCGGCAACATCTGCAGAAATACCTAGTATGTCTCTCAAAATATAAGAACCAGAAAATTAGACACTGGGAGCTTTTCAATTTAAAATACATGCTAAATGATAAAAAAAGCCTCGAGGGTTGCAATAAGTAGAAAATAGTATAAATAGGTCTGCCTGGGTTGGTGTAGGTCAGTCATTGTGGTTGAGTGGGGTGGGTTATCTGTCTCGTTTGAGTTGATCATTTGGTCAGTATGAATGCATCTGTTTGACTAAACCGACGGTTTGACGCGTCTTGTACTTGTCAATGACACTCGGTTGTTCGACTGAACCGTTTCTTCAAAACATCTGATTAAATTGTTCATCCTGCAACTAATTCTGTTTAATCCATTGAGATTTGATAGATTGTGGTCAGGTTGGATGATTAATCTGTCTCATTCGGGTTGCTGAGTTGGACAGTCTGATTGATCTGTTTGATTCGACTGCTCAACTCGTGCGTTCAATCGTCGGGGTCACTCGGTTGCTCATCTGATGCGTCTGTTCGATTCGGTCGATTCATTTGATTAATTTTGCTGATCGCTCTGTCTGGGTCATTTCGACACGGGCGGCTGTCCAGCTGGTTGAGCGATCAGACAATAACATGTTAAGTCCTTCGAATACCGCTATGAACGTGTAGCGAAAGTGTATCGTTTATAGGCTGCTTAGGTAGGCAGAAATCCTGTGTAATACCGCTCCTTTTTCTGTGTTGAGGAAGTGCAGCGGAAAAAATAGGGCGGAATTTACAGGTCGCTTAGGAAAGCGTAGTAGAAGTCCAGGTGTGTAGAGAAAGTGTAACACCTGGGCTAAATAAATATAAATCCTGGGATACCGCTTTGGAGAGCTACAATTCCAGAGGACTGAACGGGCAGGCAGGGCATCATCCTGTGTTGTGGTGATGCCAAGATTAGGTAGGGTCGATCAGGAAAAAAAAAGTTAGGTCATCCGGCATAGGTGACACCATAAATTGGAGTAACACCGGTCATCCTGAGTAGGTGAACGGGTTAAATAGTCACAAGGGCTTAAACATTTTGATAAAGTATTAAATAGAGTAGGTCATCTTGTGTGAGTGAGTGGTTTTGCTTTGGCGGCTGTGAGTCATTTAACTGTCTGATTCATTTGAGCACAAGTGGCTGCTCATCTATATGAATGAGAATAATAAGAATTTTTTTTAATTTATTTTTTTCCCACCTTTATTTAACCAGGTAAACCAGTTGAGAACAAGTTCTCATTTACAACTGCGACCTGGCCAAGATAAAGCAAAGCAGTGCGATAAAAACAACAACACAGAGTTACATATGGGGTAAAACAAAAAGTCAAAAATACAACAGAAATAAATATATATACAGTGTGTGCAAATGTAGCAAGTTATGGAGGTAAGGCAATAAATAGGCTATAGTGCAAAATAATTACAATTAATATTAACACTGGAATGATAGATGTGCAAGAGATGATGTGCAAATAGAGATACTGGGGTACAAATGAGCAAAATAAATAACAATATAGGGATGAGGTAGTTGGGCGGGCTAATTTCAGATGGGCTGTGTACAGGTGCAGTGATCGGTAAGGTGCTCTGACAACTGATGCTTAAAGTTAGTGAGGGAGATAAGTGTCTCCAGCTTCAGAGATTTTTGCAATTTGTTCCAGTCATTGGCAGCAGAGAACTGGAAGGAATGGCGGCCAAAGGAGGTGTTGGCTTTGGGGATGACCAGTGAGATATACCTGCTGGAGCACAGACTACGGGTGGGTGTTGCTATGGTGACCAATGAGCTAAGATAAGGCGGGGATTTGCCTAGCAGTGATTTATAGATGGCCTGGAGCCAGTGGGTTTGGCGACGAATATGTAGTGAGGACCAGCCAACAAGAGCGTACAGGTCACAGTGGTGGGTAGTATATGGGGCTTTGGAGACAAAACGGATGGCACTGTGATAGACTACATCCAATTTGCTGAGTAGAGTGTTGGAGGCTATTTGTAAATGACATCGCCGAAGTCAAGGATCGGTAGGATAGTCAGTTTTACGAGGGCATGTTTGGCAGCATGAGTGAAGGAGGCTTTGTTGCGAAATAGGAAACCGATTCTAGATTTAACTTTGGATTGGAGATTCTTAATGTGAGTCTGGAAGGAGAGTTTACAGTCTAACCAGACACCTAGATATTTGTAGTTGTCCACATACTCTAGGTCAGACCCGTCGAGAGTAGTGATTCTAGTCGGGTGGGCAGGTGCAAGCAGCGTTCGGTTGAAGAGCATGCATTTAGTTTTACTAGTGTTTAAGAGCAGTTGGAGGCTACTGAAGGAGTGTTGTATGGCATTGAAGCTCGTTTGGAGGTTTGTTAACACAGTGTCCAATGAAGGGCCAGATGTATACTGCAGATAACAGCTCATTTTCTGTGTTGAGGAGAGAAGCTGTGTTTGAGGTCGTTTGAAATCTCTGTGTTTGGTGGAGAAAGGTTGGCGCACCTTTTCTGGACCGTTACTTAAGTGTGACCTGGTAAGAAGGACTCACCCGGTCTCACACCAAGAGTGAAAGAGTGAGAGTGCAAGTGAGTGTGAAAATCTCTGTGTTTGGTGGAGAAAGGTTGGCGCACCTTTTCTGGACCGTTACTTAAGTGTAACCTGGTAAGAAGGACGCACCCGGTCTCACACCAAGAGTGAAAGAGTGAGAGTGCAAGTGAGTGTGAAAATCTCTGTGTTTGGTGGAGAAAGGTTGGCGCACCTTTTCTGGACCGTTACTTAAGTGTAACCTGGTAGGAAGGACGCACCCAGTCTCACACCAAGAGTGAAAGAGTAAAAGAGTGAGAGTGTAAGTGAGTGTGAAAATCTCTGTACTAGGAAGGGAAAGATTTATGAGTTGTCCACACAAAAGAAAAGTGGACATCAGGATAAGTCATTTTATTATTACATAAAGAATATAGCTGAGTGATTTAAAGCTAAGAAAAAAACACTAGGAAGGGAAAGATTTATGAGTTGTCCACACAAAAGAAAAGTGGACATCAGGAGAAGTCATTTTATTATTACATAAAGAATATAGCTGAGTGATTTAAAGCTAAAATAAAAACACGAGGAAGGGAAAGATTTATGAGGTGTCCACACAAAAGTGGACATCAGGAAATATTATTATGATATAAGGAGACTGTCAATTGCCCATTAATAATAAATAAGTTCTAACCAAACAATAATCAAAGAAGCACAAATAGTCTAACAATAAAAACAAATACTAATATAAGAATAAATAAATAGGAGGAATACTAAAATAGATTAGAAAGGAAGTTAAAAAATATAGGCCATATATATGAATAAAACGGCGGTAGAAATACTGAGTGCCAGGTATCCCTTAGGCAAGGAAGAAATAGCGAAAACATCTGAAAAATGGGAGAAACGCACCAGGTAAATGGGCACCAAATGGCCAAAAGGAGGAACATTTGATGTCTCGGTGTGTGAGGAAATGGAAACACTGATAAAGAACCATAAAGCAAAAGACAAAGGAAAGAAGAGAAGAGTCAAAAAAGAAAGAGAAAAATAAGTACTCAACATGTTCAAAATGGAAGGAGAAGGATTGCTAAAAAACATGCGAGAAGCCAGAAACATGTTGAGAAAAGATGATGAGAAAACAAACAAAAAGAAAGCAGATTGGTCTGTGGGACCCCCACCATATGTTGGTGGACAATATCCCCAGGTGTCCGGAGTAGTATCAATAAAAGGAGAAATAGAAATGGAAGAAGAAAGACCTTTGTTTACATCCTCCCAAAGGATGGTAAAAGACTCAAAGGAAACGGAAGGAAACAAGCGAAGGGTAGAAATCAAGCCAAATAGATTGGACTGCTATGGAGAGCTAAGGGAAGCATTGGGAAGAATGAAAATGACGAAGAGAGATGATGGAGAACTCTCAGATGAAGAAATGGCAGAAATTGAAGCAACAAACGAACAAATAGAGAGAGAAATGGACAGGATGAGGCAAATGTTGAGAGAAAAGGAAGAAAAAAAAAGGGAGCAAAGTGAGGTAAGACAGCATACAGGCTAGAGGAGGAGGGAGCAGCAGCTGACATATGGGGAGATTGCAATCAAGGCGTAAGAGAAGAAAGATTGCACAATAGGAGGACATTGAGAAGACCTGAAAAATATAAGGGACAATATCCAATTCTGATAAAAAGGTACCCAGGCTCACTATGCTCCGTGGGGATCATAGGACCTGGAAGGATTGGTTGCCCGTCTGCCAGATTTGCATGATGGGGCGGGAAAATGGATTAGGATTTTTGAGGAACAGACCATGGGGAAACTGCTGGCTGTGGGGGATCTGAAGGCACTGTTGGCAAGGGTGGTTGGAAAGGCAAAGATGGAGGATATACTGGGGAACAGTGACCTGAGTAGAGAAGTGAGTGACCCACAAGGAGATGGGATGGACTTTGATTCACACCGCCCCGAAGTCTGGCAAGCACTAAGACTGGAATACCCGGCGAGAATTGACCCCAAGTCACTGAAAGGGGGGACACTGGGAGAAACTGAGAATCCAGCTGCCTATCTACATGAACAGATGAAACAATGGAGACTGGAAACGGAACGAGATCCAGAAGGGGAACCACTGATGACAACTCTATTCCGAAACTCCATAATAGAGGCAATGCCCCAATCAGTAAGAAGCAGGCTGGAGGATGTGGTGGGACTAACCTCAAAGACACACAAAGAATTCTGTGACCATGTGATACATGCAGTAGAAAAACACAGAAAGGATGAACAGAGACTTATGGAGCAGGGGAGAGACATTCAGAGGAAACTGACTCAACTCCAATTGGAAGAACTGACAAACAGAGGGAAGAAGAAAATCCAGGCCCCAGTAACAGCACCTGCGAATGAAACAGGAATGATGGCTTCAGTTACTCCAGGAGGGCCATATCTGCCTCCCGCGCCACAGGCCCAAGTACAACCCACAGTACCAGTAGTGAATGTGTATGCACTACAACCCCGGCAATGGAATAATAACAATAAACAACAAAAATTTCAGCAAAATAATCAAAAAGGAGGAAATCAGGGCCCACAAGGGCAACCTGGAATTTGCTGGGGATGCCAGCAGCAAGGGCATATCATACGAAACTGCCCCACAAACCCCTGGCAACAACAGGGGAACAAAAACCAAAATAGTGGGAAGCAACCTGGCGGCTGGCAACAAAATCAGCAACAAATCCAAGGTCCTGTGAATCCATGGGCTGGGCCTAATCAGGGGTACTAGGCGTGCCCAGAGAATCCTACCGGGGAGGGTCAGTTTGCAGTACTAACTACACAAGCTGATCAAGAACCTATGCTGCAGGTTCAAATAGAGAACAGAGGCACACCAATGATGGTTGATACTGGAGCCACTTAAACTTGTTTAAGTCCAAATTATGCCTCTTACCTCCCCATGTCTGGCAAATATGCAAAAACTATAGGATTCTGACAGCGGATGACAAATCCGCAACCCTCCCTATACTTGTATCAGAACACACCCCTGTCAATCTATTGGGAAGAGATGCCCTATGCAAAATGGGTATACAAATTCGATGTTCCTCTGAAGGAGTAATTATAGAGAGGGCAGGGTTGAACTTACAAATGGTAATGAAACAGGATACAGCAAATGTCTACTGGTTAGGGGATATTGAGACAGAAGTAGATAGAGTAGTAAATAAATGGGGTAGGTTTATTCAGGCTCAGATACCAGAAGCGGAAAGAGGAAAGTCAGAATTTCACTGCACCATGCAATATGATCCCTATCGTGATGATCTTTTAGAGCAACTGTGGTTGTTAAATACAAATGGGAAATCAGTACCTATAATGTCTCAGTACATAATTATAGGAAATCAAGGAGCAGCAATGGAGGTGACGGACATGGATGGCTCAGACTTTGTGGCAAAATGGTATAATGTTTCTGAAGCTGCCCCACACATTACCTTGCTGGTGAACAAGGGAATGGAGGCTAAGGATTTGGGCACCATGATGATGCGAGCAAAAACAATTCAATGGAACAAAACAGAAAATCCACTGATTTATCACTCGAAAGATAAAGCCTTAATCAAGATACACCATACTACAATAATGACTGGGGACCCCAGGGCAGTGGAAGTTACATCCCAACAGCTAACACAGCTAGGGGAAGTAACAGAATTGGAGGACAAGCTAAAACAGGAAATTGAGAAAAACATACCTCAGGAGGTATGGTCACAACATGATACAGATGTTGGATTGGTAAAATCGGCAAGTCCTGTGTTTGTCAAAACAAAGCCACATGTTAAGCCCCCTTGGAGGGCTCAATACCATATGAAACCTGAAGCAGAAGAGGGCATCAGTGGCACAATTGAAGGACTGATAAAAGCAGGAGTACTAATAGAAACACAAAGTTGTTGTAATACACCTTTGTTGCCGGTCCTTAAAGCAGATGGGAAAACGTGGAGGCTGGTACATGATTTAAGGGCCATAAATGAAATAGTACAAGATTGGCCTGCTGATGTTCCAAACCCTCATACGCTACTCACCAATGTTCCCCCAGAAGCAAAGTACTTCACAGTGATTGACTTATATGGAGCATTTTTTTGTGTGCCCCTGGCAGAAGAATGCAGACACTTGTTTGCATTTACCTACAAAGGTAAACAACTTACGTATACTCGAACTCCACAGGGATTTAAGCATTCTCCTCATTTGTTCAATCGGGTGTTAAGAGTAGATCTAGAAGATCTAATACTTGAAGGAACATTGATCCAGTATGTGTATGACCTGTTGATCTGCGCTACCTCCTTAGAACAATGCCATGCTGATTCTATGAAGGTTTTAAAGCGATTGGCAGAAGGAGGACACAAGGTGTCAAAGAAGAAACTTCAGTATTGCCAATCTCAAGTTGAATATCTAGGAAGAACAATTGCACATGGAACAAAGGCAATAGCACCAGGACAATTGGAAGGAATCAGCAAGGCACCACTACCTCAAACAGTTGCTCAGTTGATGACGTTCTTAGGGATGACTGGATTCAGCTCAGACTGGATAGAGGAGTATGCAGTTAAAACTGCTCCTCTACGAGAAATCATGAAAGAAGCAGGACAACTAGACCTTAGAGCAAGCCTGGAATGGAACAGTGACGCATTGACTGCGTTCGAAACAATAAAGAAGGAAATACAGTCAGCTCCGGCTCTAGCAGCCCCAGATTACACAAAACCATTCTTGTTGTATGTGGCAAATAGATGTGATAGGTATGCAACAGCGGTACTTATGCAAGAGACATGCAGTGGAAGACGAAAACAACCTATTGCGTATTATAGTTCTAAACTAGATTCTGTTGCCCAGGGATATCCACCCTGTTATCAAGTTCTAGCTGCATTACAATATGCATATGACAAAGCGTCCACAATTACTATGGGATACCCGGTAATAATATATACACACCATAAAATAGTGGAACTAATAGAACAAGGAAAGTTTGTCCTTACCAATGCTAGAACTTTGGAATACTTGACTCTATTGACCTATCCGGATGTTTCCATTAAACGATGCAGTACAGTAAACCCAGCTGAAAGAATCCCCTTAGAGTTTGAGGCACAAGCACATGACTGTGTAGCAGATTCATTGACATTTACTCGACTAAGGCCAGACCCCGTTGTCTGGCCTAGGGGAAGAGTGCATAGAAGAGTATTTTGTTGATGGATCCTGTTATAAAGATCATGTGGGAAATCATGCAGGCTATGCAGTAGTGCAAAAACAAGGAGAAAGTTTCAAAGAGGAGATAGCAGAGTACTGTCCACAGCCATGCTCAGCCCAGTTGGCTGAACTAAAAGCACTCACTGCAGCTTGCATCCTAGGGAAACGAAAAACTGTTAATATCTATACTGATTCAGCATATGCACATGGGGTGTGTCATCTATTTGGGGCAGTCTGGAAGCAGCGAGGGTTCAAGAAAAGCGATGGTACACCCATACAACACCACGAGCAGATTGTGGAATTAATGATGGCGTTAATGTATCCCACTAAATTGGCGATAGTGAAATGTCAGGCGCATAGAAAAGGAAAAGGATTTATAACTAAAGGAAACAATGCAGCTGATGAAGCTGCAAGAAAGGCATCTAGATGCACCGTCCCAGTGTTAACAGCACCAATGGTCATTATTGAATCCATGCCACAGCCAGACGATATAATAAGGATGCAGGAAAGAGCAGGATCATATGAACAGACTATGTGGCACAAAAGAGGGGCCACGAAAGATGTGAAGGGATTATGGAGGTCACATGAAGGAACCATAGTAGCACCCATTGTGTTGCTCAACTTACTGATAACTGATGCGCATGGTTTTGACCATTGCGCAAGGGGGGAAATAGTAATGAAAATTTAAAAACAAGGATACTGTTCTCCATACCTACAGGCAACAATAGATGAGGCATTAGCAAGATGTGAGGTGTGTGCACAAAACAATGTAAGGAAAGGGATAACAACGCCTATAGGGCACATACCGGTTCCTGAAGGACCATTTCGACATTTAGTCAAGGACTATGTAGATATGATAAAAAAGGTGAATGGCAAAAGGTACATGCTAGTGATCATAGATAGATTCAGTAGATGGGTAGAAGCGGTACCCTCAGTAGATCTAGGATCAGGAACATTAATCAAATTTCTAACTACAGAAGTAATACCCAGATTCGGAATACCAACAGAAATCAGTTCAGACAATGGATCAGCGTTTATTCAGAAAACAGTGAAGCAAGTATTACAGCAGCTAAGGATTAAGCAAAGATTAGGGTGTGTGTATCGGCCGCAATCTCAGGGGATGGTTGAGAGAATTAATGGCACCCTCAAGGCTAAACTGAATAAAATCTGTGCTAGTGCAAAGCTAAATTGGGTGGATGCACTACCACTAGCATTGATGAGTTATCGCATGCAAACTAACAGAAATACGCATCTAACCCCGCATGAAATGCTTACGGGTCGACCCATGCCAGTGCCAGGTCTAAGAGGGCCCTACAAAGGACCCTCATTGGAACAATTAGAGATGGAACTTAAAGCATATGTAAGACAACTAACTGCTATACATAAAGTGATCTATCTCCAGGAAAAAGGGCGAGAACCGGAACCTGGACCAGAGGAGCCAGGACCGGTGATTCCAGGAGATCAAGTCTACATCCGAGTGTTTCGTAGGAAGTGGAACGAGCCCAGGAGAGAAGGACCATATACGGTGATCCGAGCGACGCCCACAGCAGTACAGGTGGAAGGAAGTACGACGTGGTACCATCTAAACCACTGCACCAGGGTCCCGAAGAGAATCGGTCTGCCATCGGCGAGCCATGGGGAAGAGGAGGATGTCGAGGCATCAGATGGAGTTCAAGAAGAAGAAGCATGCACGAGTCCAAGTGCCAACGTCGAAGGACAACAGGCACTCCCACCTGAAAATCCGGAGAGTCGGGAAGTGGGGCCTGATGATGTGGGGAATATTGCTGATAGGATGCCTGCCATGGCAGATCCCCCAAACACAAGCAGACACCCAGGGAGTGGAGGGACAACAGGAGAAGGAGGAAGAAGCGATCTTTCTACCATTGAAGGAAGAGACTCCTCTGCTGTTGAGGAAAGAGACTTTCCCACAATTGACTTCTCTGCCCTCACATAATCTCCGACAATTTAAGAACTGTGGAATTGCTCTAACGGTAATAGCAGTTAACCTAGGAGAGATGGTGATGGGTCTGCCTACAACTATACAATATTCTAGAGATAGTCTTACTGAGCCAGGAAGAATTGCTGTTGTAAACAAAGAACAAGTATCGTATACAGGATGGCCTAGATTGGGGAAGTGTCAGATTGAAGGATATGTAATGTTTAGAATAAAATGTCTAGAAAATCATTGTGTAGAAGTTGAGCCAAAAGTAAATAGACATGGAAAAATAATGGATATAAAACAAGCTAAACATCTCATGATTCCATCAGTGCTTAAGAAATTGGCCCCTAAAGTTAGATTGAAGAATAGAATAAAAAAGCATGTACCATTGGGGATAGCTCGAAATAGTATTTCTATTCCAGCGCAAGTACTGACAGTTGAAGAAACTCAAAGATCCTTTTCAATACGTAGGATAAAACCTCTGCCAGAAAAATCACTTTGTGGGTGGGCTAAACATAAAACAAGAGGAGAAGCAATCTGGGATGAATATGGCTGTCAAATACAGTGGGGGAAAAAAGTATTTAGTCAGCCACCAATTGTGCAAGTTCTCCCACTTAAAAAGATGAGAGAGGCCTGTAATTTTCATCATAGGTACACGTCAACTATGACAGACAAATTGAGATTTTTTTTCCCAGAAAATCACATTGTAGGATTTTAAATGAATTTATTTGCAAATTATGGTGGAAAATAAGTATTTGATCACCTACAAACAGGCAAGATTTCTGGCTCTCACAGACCTGTAACTTCTTCTTTAAGAGGCTCCTCTGTCCTCCACTCGTTACCTGTATTAATGGCACCTGTTTGAACTTGTTATCAGTATAAAAAACACCTGTCCACAACCTCAAACAGTCACACTCCAAACTCCACTATGGCCAAGACCAAAGAGCTGTCAAAGGACACCAGAAACAAAATTGTAGACCTGCACCAGGCTGGGAAGACTGAATCTGCAATCGGTAAGCAGCTTGGTTTGAAGAAATCAACTGTGGGAGCAATTACTAGGAAATGGAAGACATACAAGACCACTGATAATCTCCCTCGATCTGGGTCTCCACGCAAGATCTCACCCCGTGGGGTCAAAATGATCACAAGAACGGTGAGCAAAAATCCCAGAACCACACGGGGGGACCTAGTGAATGACCTGCAGAGAGCTGGGACCAAAGTAACAAAGCCTACCATCAGTAACACACTACGCCGCCAGGGACTCAAATCCTGCAGTGCCAGACGTGTTCCCCTGCTTAAGCCAGTACATGTCCAGGCCCGTCTGAAGTTTGCTAGAGTGCATTTGGATGATCCAGAAGAGGATTGGGAGAATGTCATATGGTCAGATGAAACCAAAATAGAACTTTTTGGTAAAAACTCAACTCGTCGTGTTTGGAGGACAAAGAATGCTGAGTTGCATCCAAAGAACACCATACCTACTGTGAAGCATGGGGGTGGAAACATCATGCTTTGGGGCTGTTTTTCTGCAAAGGGACCAGGACGACTGATCCGTGTAAAGGAAAGAATGAATGGGGCCATGTATCGTGAGATTTTGAGTGAAAACCTCCTTCCATCAGCAAGGGCATTGAAGATGAAACGTGGCTGGGTCTTTCAGCATGACAATGATCCCAAACACAGCGCCCGGGCAACGAAGGAGTGGCTTCGTAAGTAGCATTTCAAGGTCCTGGAGTGGCCTAGCCAGTCTCCAGATCTCAACCCCATAGAAAATCTTTGGAGGGAGTTGAAAGTCTGTGTTGCCCAGCGACAGCCCCAAAACATCACTGCTCTAGAGGAGATATGCATGGAGGAATGGGCCAAAATACCAGCAATAGTGTGTGAAAACCTTGTGAAGACTTACAGAAAACGTTTGACCTGTGTCATTGCCAACAAAGGGTATATAACAAAGTATTGAGAAACTTTTGTTATTGACCAAATACTTATTTTCCACCATAATTTGCAAAAAAATTCATTAAAAATCCTACAATGTGATTTTCTGGATTTTCTTTTCTCATTTTGTCTGTCATAGTTGACGTGTACCTATGATGAAAATTACAGGCCTCTCTCATCTTTTTAAGTGGGAGAACATGCACAATTGGTGGCTGACTAAATACTTTTTTTCCCCTCTGTAGAAGTTAACAAAGGAGACACTAGTTGGGAAATTACCTTTAAGGAATTGACTCAAGAAAATAATGCAAAGTACATATTGGAAATAGATAGTGTTAAAGGGATAGAAGGAAATAGTATAACAACAATGGACATTGATCCTATTTCCAAACACCAATCTAGACAGGAGGAAGAACCTGAAATAGTTAAGGTAACTATGACCACTACCCAAGTACCACTAAGTACTATAGCAGTTGAACTAACAAAGACAGGATTAGAAAAAATAGGAACAAATGGGTTTTTTCAAAATGTATGGGATTCTTTAACAAACTGGGGAAGTCAGGAAAATAGACAATCTACCTCAGCCCCAACAGTAATACCGAAAGTAATAATAGCATCACAAAAAATAGAAAGGCTATGGGAGGGAGCCATGCAAAATGATTGGTACAAATGGGCAAAATATTCAGCTAAAATAATTAATAGAAAAACAAATTGTTTAGTATGTGCTCCTTCTCAATTAAAATAATTGATAGTAATACCACACAGTTACAAGGACTGTGCTAACTTCCAACGAAGCTACTGTCATCTTAAAAGAGGAGAAAGGCCCTACTGTCCTGCAGAATGTTTATCATTTTTGGGAAATCCCTATCATTACAGATTCTACAATCAAACAGGATGGGGAGAGTGGTGTAAAAAATTAGATATCAGAATAGAGCCCAGAAAAATGGAAGCACCGGAAAAATACCGTATAGACTATAATCTAAATTATGAATGCTACAATAAAACAGATGGGGAGCATGATTTGGGAAAATTTAAGTGAAAGTGTGAGACCACATGGCACCTAAATAATGATACGTCCTGGAATGCAGATACCCCCTACAGAGCAGTTTATCAGGCAGCAGGATCAAGTACTGGGGTAATAGCTACAAATGGAGGGCCGGGTGACCCTGGGGAATGTGAGAAGCAAACACTGGCAATGCCATTGATTTCTCCTTATGAGGATCAATCGGTGGCAGTGGCAGATTTCTTTTGGGTATGTGAAGGACAAAGGATTAGAGCTACTTTGCTTAAAGGATGGAAGGGAGTATGTGCTAGAGTACAAATGCTTCAGGAGGTGGTTATATCAGAGTGGGAGGTAGACCAAACAACAAATAGGGATGCACAGAATAATAATAAAAGGGTAAAAAGATCATATGAACATGACCCCAGTGTATATTTGGATGCAATAGGTCAACCCAGAGGAATTCCAAATGAATATAAGGCAAGAGATGAAATTAAAGCAGGATTTGAATCAATATTTGTCTGGATTACAACCAACAAAAACTTAGAATGGATCAATTATATTTATTATAATCAACAAAGGTTTATTAATTACACAGACTCTGCATTATCAGCTTTAGGAGAGCAAGTACAGGCTACCAGTAGAATGGCATGGCAGAATAGGCAGGCTCTAAACTGGCTATTAGCGGAAAAAGGTGGAGTTTGTGTTATGTTTGGAGATGAATGTTGTACTTTTATCCCCAATAATACTGCCCCGGATGGTTCTTTCACTGAAGCAATGACTAAACTCAAGGGACTACGAAAAGAGGTTAAGGATAATGCTGGGTATGATGCTCATGTTTGGGACTGGATGGAATTAACTTTGGGAAAATGGGGTGCAATGTTTACAAAAATGGCAATAATGATAGGAATATCACTTGTAGTAATGGGAGTAGTGTTTTGTTGTATACTACCTCTGTTAAAATCACTTTTGATTCAAACCACAGTAAAACAAATAACTGTACAGACAATTGTTATTGGTTCAGCCAAAGAAATACACCCAGTTCAGGGAGCTCCAGGACAGTGTGTTAATACATATGGGAAATCTTGTAATGTTAAAGGAGGACCAATGGACTGTCCATTTGGGAATCCTGAATGTCTGTATGGAGTTGTCCCTGGGGGTGGATGGGCCTGCCATGGTTACAAAGCCCAACAGGAAAATATGGAGGTTAATTTAGAGGAAAAACCTTGCAGACTTGTATCCAATACCTGACTGGGTTATGGGTCCTCATCAGGATGAGTCAAGTAATGAGGAAGATATATTGGTTAAAATATATGCGTGTGAAATGAAACCACATATGGCAAGGCTAAGAATAAGTAAATGCACATGCTTACATTCATTTTAAAAATTAATCTTTGTATTATTTGGGACATTATTGGAATGTCCCATAGGGGGGATTATATAGGATTATTTTATGTATCATTATGGCATATGTAGGGAGATGCCAAAGGTAAAATATAATAAACATGTTTGATATTTTATAATCCAGATACATGCTTAAATAAGGAATATAGACATGAAGTATATGCTGTGTTTTAAATGAATGAATGTGTTCTTTCACAGAGGCTCTTAAACAGTGTGCATTACATTAGTTTTTTAAGAAGGGGCCTAAGCCACGCAGCCAATAGAATGATAGAATGAGAGGCTTCATATAGAAGAAAAGCATTCATGACATTTTGGAGTGGATAATGTGTAACAGCTGGACGTTGAAAAAGAGGGGTGGTGCAGAGTGCAGAACTACAAAAAAAAGTTAGGAATGTATGCATGTTTTTTCTCATATGTGTGTATATAAGAGATCTATAAGCCAGAGGGAGACAGTTGTTCCATGGAGCAAGCTCAGGCTTTGTTATGCAATAAAGTCTAAATTCTTGAATTCACAAGCTCCGGTGTCTTGAGAGATATTTTTGAGTTGATTATCTCTTAGTCAAATATTTCTACGACAATCCTGGAAAGTGCATCGGCTTTCACATTCTGGGATCCTGGGCGTTAGGACAGAATTAATTGAAAGCGAGTAAGAAATTGGGCACACCTGGCTTGACGAGAGTTCATCCGTTTCACTGCCCGTATGTGCTCCAAATTCCGGTGGTCAGTAAGAATCCAGAATGGATGGACTGCGCCCTCCAGCCAGTGTCTACATTCCTCCAGAGCGAGGACCACCGCCAACAGCTCCCTGTCTCCAACTCCATAGTTCCTCTCTGCGGGGGTAAGCTTTTTAGAGAAAAAGGCACAGGGATACATTTTCTGGCTTACCGTGCCGCTGGGAGAGGACCTCACCCATGCCCTCCTCTGATGCGTCCACCTCCAGGATGAAAGGACAAGATGGATCTGGGTGTTTTAGGATGGGCGCTGTGGTGAACCTTTCCTTCAGCCTCTTGAAGGCAGCGTCAGCCTCAGGGTTCTAGGCCAGCTTCTGAGGCCCACCCTTAAGGAGAGAGGTGAGCGGGGCGGCTATGGAACTGAAGGACCTGATGAAACGGCGGTAGAAAATGGTGAAGCCCAGGAAGCTCTGTAGGCCCTTGATGGTGGTGGGGACGGGCCATGACCTGACGGCATCCGTCTTCGCTCTTTCCATGAACACCCCCTGAAGACTGATCCTGGATCCCAGGAAGGAGATGGCCTGTTGGTGGAATTCGCATTTCTCCCCGTTCACCAACAGGCTGTGTTCCCGGAGGCGGAGTAGGACAGCTCTGATGTCCCTGACGTGCTCCTCGAACGTAGCCGAGTAGATCAGGATATCGTCGATGTACACCACCACCTGTCTACTCAGCATGTCTCAAAACATGTCATTGACAAAGGACTGGAACACAGAAGGTGCGTTGGCTAGGCCATAGGGCATGACGCAGTATTCATAGTGGCCTGAGGTAGTGCTGAATGCTGTCTTCCACTCGTCTCCTTCCCGGATTTGGATCAGGTTGTAGGCACTCCTCAGGTCCAACTTGGTAATGTACCGGGCCCCTCGTAGCTGCTCGATGGCCGACGGAACCAGAGGGAGGGGGTACCGGTACTTGGTGGTGACTGCTTTCAGCCCCCTGTAGTCAATGCATGGCCTCAGTCCTCCGTCATTTTTGGCCACGAAAAAGAAGCTGGCGGAGGCAGGAGAGGTAGAGCGTCTGCTGAACCCCTGTTTCAGGGTCTCCGCCACATACTTCTCCATGGTCTCAGTCTCCACCATGGAAAGGGGGTAAATGCGACTCTTCGGGGGGTGTTGTCCCTCCAGCAGGTCAATGGCGCAGTCCCAGGGCCTGTGAGGAAGGAGACACGTAGCCTTTGATGAAGAGAAGACATCGGAGAGATCTGCGTACTCACGTGGAATGTTGCACTGGAGGGCGGACTCCGGACTCTCCACTGACGTGGAACAACAAACCACCGGCAGGCAGGTCTTCCGGCATGAGGTGGACCAGGCTGTGATCCTCTTGGTGATCCAATTGATGGTGGGGTTGTGTAGTCTGACCAGGGCAATCCCAAGACGATCCGGTGAAGGGGTGACATGACGATGTGGAATAACAGCTCCTCGTGGTGCTCCGGTAGTGTGGGAATGGTGATGGGGAGAGTGACGTGCGCAATGGGGCCTGATCCAAGTGATTTATTGTCCAGCGAGGTGACGTGTGGCGGAGAAGGCAGTGGCACGGTGGGCAACCCCCATTCAGAGACCAGCTCCCTATCTATAAGGTTCCCCGCTGATCCGGAATCTATCATTGCAGTGGAAATGTAAGTGAAGGAATAACCAGTCACCGTTATGGGAACTAAAAACAATGGTTGTGTGATAGGAGATGACGTAACACTCACGGAGCGGCTACGGGAGTCATAACGCCTATATTGTGAGCCGCCAGGATAATCTGTGGTCCGTGGTGGTGTAGGGGGTGCTGCCCACCTCCATGGGTGAGGACTCGGAGGCAGGGTGGCTTCCACAGCTCAGATGGTGTGAGCGTCGAGGCTCCGGGAGGTGTTGGAATGCCGTCTGTCTCTCAACATGTCGTCAAGACGGATGGACTTGGCGATGAGGGTATCAAGGTCCATCTCGTCGTCCCGACATGCGAGTTCCGTCTTGACGTCCTATCGTAAGCCTCTCCTGAAGGCCGTGCGCAGAGCACGCTCATTCCAGCCGGAAGACGCCATCACCGTGTGAAAGCTCAGAGCGTACTCGGACGCGGGCCCCTCTCCCTGTTGTAGCTGGAGGAGATGCTCACCCCCGTCGTTTCCCTCCGTGGGATGATCAAACACCGCCCTGAACCGAGCGAGGAAGGTGGAGTAGGGAAGCGCCACGGCCTCAACTCCTTCCCAGACTTCCGTGGCCCAATCCAGCGCCTTTCCTTTAAGTAGCGAAATCACCAGTGCTATCCTGGCTTGGTCAGATGGATATGCCTCAGGCTGATACGCCAGATAAAGTGAAACCTGTAGCAGGAAGCCGCTACATTTAGTAGTTTTAGGTGGAACCGGAGCGCTCGGCAGATTATGCAGAGTTTGGAGCACTTCCTGCATGGCGGCGTTCAACTGGGCAAGCTGCTGCTGGTGCTGGTCGAGGCACTGGGAAACTCCTGCAGCAACCATTTTCGTGAGTGGTGTGTAATTCTGTGACGAGTACTGAGTATACGAAGAGGCAGGACGCAGATGCAGGAATTAACAAGGTCAAGGTTTACTTAACAATGAGAACGAGAATAACAAAGAGCGAGTAAACGACACGACGCTAACAATTACACACAACAATGAACGAACAGTCCAGGGCTATATAGTGGTGGCGATGAGCTGATGAGGTGCAGGTGCGCTGGAGGTGATTAGGGTCCGTTGGGTTTCCATTCCTGTGTTTGCCGAGGTGGTGCGCTCAGACCGGTGGCTCAGTAGACTGGCGAATCAGAGTGCCGGAGGAGAGCAACGGGAGGAGATGTGACAAATAGTATGCCTAATTTCAGTTTATGTGACAAAACAATCAATTATAGTGTAGAGAATCATTGTACCATCTACACTGCTGTGAAATATCTTTTCTATAACCCAAAATATTGTATTTCTGCTAATGCCCATGCCATGCTACTACCCATGCCATGCTACTACCCTTTACAAAGTAGTAGTGTGTGTTGGGTTTGGACTGTATTGGTAGTCATAACAAGAAAGTGAGTTGAGAAGTTAAACCAGTACGTTTAGCCTATATTCAAATTTGGAGGTCTTGTTTATTGACAGAAGCTCTGTGTTTGTCTTAGTCTTACTGAATACCAATAACCCTCCCTTCTGCCCCCAGAGTCCCACTAAGTCCCAGCCTGCCTTACAGAGTTCAAAGGTTAGGGGTCTATGTGAGTTTGATCAGTGGCTATGTCTCAAACACCCTCGTTCTGCAGGTGTGAAGGGTAGTGGTGTGTGCGTGCATGCGTGCGCAACTGGAAGCTGTTCCTACAAATGGGTATAGGTATTATCACTCTAAATCAAACAGACAAGTTGTGACTTTGTCTCATACAAGGATTGAATGTTACAATTTACCCCACCTCCCAGGTCAGTTGTAACAGGGCTTGGGGTGAAATGTAACAGTTTGAAAAAATTCATAAATCATGACATGCAACGAAATATTGAAAGTCTTTATTGAGAACAACATTGCTATGTTTAACATTTTGTGCAGCAGAAAAAAATAATAATAATTCAAATCATAAAATGTTTATTATTTTTTGACATTCCATTAACTGGCCCTTCTCAACTAAACAACATCTCACAACTAAACAACAACATCTGGACTAAACAATTGACTGTTTGTGGTGTCCCTTATGGAAAAAAACTAATTAATTCCACATGTGAACATGTGAACACTTGTGATCTTGTGTGATCACGTGATTTTATGTGAAGTTAATGTTATAACATGTGAAGCAACGTGATAACATGAAACTACATGTGACAACATTATCTCATGTTAAATATATGTAACATGGGGATGCAACATTTCAACATGTGATACCATGAAACTACACGTGACATTTCACATGTGAAATCGGGTTTTTGGAACACTTCATGTGACATTTCACTTGTGAAAACGTGTTTTTGGAACACCACATTTATGTGCAAATGTGTTTTTGGAACACTTCACATGAGATATTGAAGGGATTTTCCGTTCAAATCCCACAGCGAATTCGGCTCAAAACAAAAGTGACGTAGATTAAGCACGTGGATGTTCTCAAGACCTTTGTTTTACCAGTCGTCAGGACGTCACGTGATGGTCCCAAACCATCGCAAACCATTATAAGTGAAGTAATGATATGGTGATTTTAAAGTAAGTGGTATGCTGTTCATCTAAAATAATCCCCACCTGGGATTTGAATTCACAACCTCTGGATTTGAAGTGTGCTGATCTTTCTACTGAGCAATAATGTCTGTAGCATTCCCCTACACATTAATTGGCTATAATAGATGTATGCATTTAGCAAAATAGTGCCATCTGCATCAGTTAATCAGACTATTTTCTCATCATTGATAACATTTACTTGTTTCAGCAATTTGTGGGTTTTCTGTATAGTTGTCTAAATTGGTGGGGCATATTATTCTGTTTCAATGTTACTCCTGAATCACTATGATAAATACAATATCATCGTTTTTTCTTGAGTGTATATTTAACAAAGCTGAGATTTACTTTGAAGTCCAAAGTGCAGGAATACAGGTGTGGTGGCGTAGCAGAAATATCATAATGCCGTGAACCAAGAGGTTGTGAGTTCAAATCCCAGATTGAATAATAATTACTGTATAAATAAACATACACAATGTGGTCAAGTGTGTCATATGTAAGATGAAAACACAATGTTAAAAGCACTGTGGGTGTACCATAGACACATTTTTTGTTGTCCACAAACACGTTTTCACATGTGGAATGTCACGTGAAGTGTTCTAAAAACACATGAAGTCACATGTGAAATGTCACGTGAAGTGTTCCAAAAACACATGGTTTTTGTGTGTGTGACTGAATGTTGGACATGTTCACTCAGAGTCACAGTTGTGACAGTGGTATAGAAGTCCTGGGGTACAGGCTTGGTGGGCCCATCATTTCCAAATCCCAGCACCCAGACCTCCTTAGGCTTGATACAACTAACCCTGACCCTTGCAGCCATTAGCTATCTTCAATTTTAGCTGCATGTTCAAACTTTAGCATTGCTAACTTACATCAAATGTATCTACACACACTGGTTCTAAACCAGATAGACAGTAAGTTTGGTGAATCTAACGACAAAGCAGGTGATGCCGTCGCAAAAACAAATGTGGTCAGAAAAATCATTTCTTACCTCAAAATCAGATTTTTGTCCAAATCTGCAGTCTATCACAGGGTCTTGCTTCTTCACATGAGGGTTGAGGACTAAACTGACCATGTGCATAGTGAGTCACATGATTCTAGCTTGTTCCTGTTAGAGATATTGAGTGTGTTACAACTATCCTGTGTTACAACCATCCCTGGTCTCCCCTATAAATTACCTCAGACTGGGAGGAGGTTGAAAAGCCATTGGGTGCATCCCAAATTACACCCTATTCCCTATAGTCCACTACTTTTGCAAAGGCCCTGGGTGGACAAGCTTTAAGGAGAGCTTGGACAGTGTTGCATGTCGCTGAGAACTTTGCTTTAATGCCTCTGTGTTGTGGTTTTGTTGGGGTTAGCCCCACCCATTCCCAAAACAGGAATAGCTAACACACACACCCCGCAGCCCCACACCGTCACACACACACACACTCCCAAGCTGTAAGCTCTCCTCTTTTCTGCTCCCTCGCTCGCCTCAAGAACTCTTTTGTTCGTTGCTTTTCCCATGACCTTTAACCTTCAGTATCAGTGGGATGGCTGTCTGGAGTTAAGAGGTGTCCCCCACCCCCCATGCCAGGCTATGTGCTCACACACCATTACATGCACTAGCCACACACACACACTAATGTAAAACACTGGTGGGGTGTGGGGGTGCTTGAGAAACTTTAAGATGTATCACTTTAAAGAATTACATGATTATTGCAAGGAATAGACCCATGTAGCTCAGTTGGTAGAGCATGGCGCTTGCAACGCCAGGGTTGTGGATTCGTTTCCCACGGTGGGCCAGTATGAAAATGTATGCACTCACTAACTGTAAGTCGCTCTGGATAAGAGCGTCTGCTAAATGACTAAAATGTAAAATGAATAGAATGGGAGAGAGGGGTGGGAGACAGGGGAAAGAGAGAGAGAGCGAGAGAGAGAGACAAAGGGGGAGATGGGGGAAAGCTAGATAGAGAGGAAGAAGGGGAGAGAGAAAGAGAGAGTGAGAGATGTCAACAAGGCATCGAGTGTACAGTAGTTCTACCACATCTGTTAATTGATGCCACATCAATCACTCAGCACAGGTGAATATCTGCACCTGCTAATCAACCTGTAGGTAGCCCAGTGGCTAAGGAATTGGACCTGTAGCCGAAAGGTCGCCAGTTTGAATCCTGTGCCGGTTTCTGTGTTTGATGTATTTTATACCATTCCACCTATTCCGCTCCAGACATTACCATGAGCCTGTTCTCCCCAATTAAGGTGCCACCAGCCTCCTGTGGGGGGAACTGAACTGGTAACTGGAGGGCTGCTAGGTTTAGATCCCTACCCATTGGGCCCTTGAGCAAAGCCCTTTACTGCTGTGACCCTGTGCTCCTCTCAACCATTTGTGTGTGTGCATTAAATAGTACCCGCAAAACACCAGTCTCAACGTCAACAGTGAAGAGGCGACTCCGGGATGCTGACCTTCTAGACAGAGTTGCAAAGAAAAAGCCACATCTCAGACTGGCCAATAAAAATAAACGATTAAGATGGGCAGTCTGAGATATGGCTTTTTCTTTGCAACTCTGTCTAGAAGGTCAGCATCCCGGAGTCGCCTCTTCACTGTTGACGTTGAGACTGGTGTTTTGCGGGTACTATTTAATGAAGCTGCCAGTTGAGGACCTGCGAGGCGCCTGTTTCTCAAACTAAACACTCTAATGTATTTGTCCTCTTGCTCAGTTGTGCACCGGGGCCTCCCACTCCTCTTTCTATTCTCGTTAGAGCCAGTTTGCTCCAGATACTCAACTAGTCTCAAGAAGGCCAGTTTTATTGCTTCTTTAATCAGCACAACAGTTTTCAGCTGTGCTAACATAATTGCAAAAGGGGTTTCTAATGCTCAATTAGCCTTTTAAAATGATAAACTAGGATTAGCAAACACAACGTGCAATTGGAACACAAGACTGATGGTTGCTGATAATGGGCCTCTGTACGCCTATGTAGATATTCCATTAAAGATAAGCCGTTTCCAGCTACAATAGCCATTGACAACATTAACAATGTCTACACTGTATTTCTGATCAGTTTGATGTTATTTTAATGGACAAAAAAATTGCTATTCTTTCGAAAACAAGGACATTTCTAAGTGACCCCAAACTTTTGAATGGTAGTGTATACAGTGAGGGAAAAAAGTATTTGATCCCCTGCTGATTTTGTACGTTTGCCCACTGACAAAGAAATGATCATTTTAATGGTAGGTGTATTTGAACAGTGAGAGACAGAATAACAACAACGAAATCCAGAATGTCAAAAATGTTATAAATTGATTTGCATTTTAATGAGGGAAATAAGTATTTGACCCCCTCTCAATCAGAAAGATTTCTGGCTCCCAGGTGTATTTTATACAGGTAACAAGCTGAGATTAGGAGCACACTCTTAAAGGGATTGCTCCTAATCTCAGTTTTTTACCTGTATAAAAGACACCTGTCCACAGAAGCAATCAATCAATCAGATTCCAAACTCTCCACCATGGCCAAGACCAAAGAGCTCTCCAAGGATGTCAGGGACAAGATTTTAGACCTACACAAGGCTGGAATGGGCTACAAGACCATCGCCAAGCAGCTTGGTGAGAAGGTGACAACAGTTGGTGCGATTATTCGCAAATGGAAGAAACACAAAAGAACTGTCAATCTCCCTCGGCCTGGAGCTCCATGCAAGATCTCATCTCGTGGAGTTGCAATGATCATGAGAACGGCGAGGAATCAGCCCAGAACTACACAGGAGGATCTTGTCAATGATCTCAAAGCAGCTGGGACCATAGTCACCAAGAAAACAATTGGTAACACACTATGCCGTGAAGGACTGAAATCCTGCAGCGCCCGCAAGGTCCCCCTGCTCAAGAAAGCGCAAATACAGGCCCGTCTGAAGTTTGCCAATGAACATCTGAATGATTCAGAGGAGAACTGGGTGAAAGTGTTGTGGTCAGACGAGACCAAAATCGAGCTCTTTGGCATCAACTCAACTCGCTGTGTTTGGAGGAGGAGGAATGCTGCCTATGACCCCAAGAACACCATCCCAACCATCAAACATGGAGGTGCAAACATTATGCTTTGGGGGTGTTTTTCTGCTAAGGGGACAGGACAACTTCACCGCATCAAAGGGATGATGGACGGGGCCATGTACCATCAAATCTTGTGTGAGAACCTCCTTCCCTCAGCCAGGGCATTGAAAATGGGTCGTGGATGGGTATTCCAGCGTGACAATGACCCAAAACACACGGCCAAGGCAACAAAGGAGTGGCTCAAGAAGAAGCACATTAAGGTCCCGGAGTGGCCTAGCCAGTCTCCAGACCTTAATCCCATAGAAAATCTGTGGAGGAAGTTGAAGGTTCGAGTTGCCAAATGTCAGCCTCAAAACCTTAATGACTTGGAGAAGATCTGCAAAGAGGAGTGGGACAAAATCCCTCCTGAGATGTGTGCAAACCTGGTGGCTAACTTCAAGAAACATCTGACCTCTGTGATTGCCAACAAGGGTTTTGCCACCAAGTACTAAGTCATGTTTTGCAGAGGGGTCAAATACTTATTTCCCTCATTAAAATGCAAATCAATTCATAACATTTTTGACATGCATTTTTCTGGATTATTTTGTTGTTATTCTGTCTCTCACTGTTCAAATATACCTACCATTAAAATTATAGACTGATCATGTCTTTCTCAGTGGGCAAACGTACAAAATCAGCAGGGGATCAAATACTTTTTTCCCTCACTGTATATATATACAGTACAAGTCAAAGGTTTGGACACAACTACTCATACAAGGGTTATGTTACAGCCTTATTCTAAAATGGCTAGAATTGTTTTTTTGCCCTAAGCAGTCTACACACAATAACCCATAATGACGAAGCAAAAAACAGGTTTTAATATCAAATATCATATTTATATAAGTATTCAGACCCTTTATTAAGTACTTTCTTTGAAGCACCTTTGGCAGTGATTACAGTCTCGAGTCTTCTTGGGTATGGTGCTACAAGTTTGGCACACCTGTATTTGGGGAGTTTCTCCCATTCTTCTCTGCAGATCTTCTCAAACTCTGTCAGGTCGGATGGGGAGCGTTGCTGCACAGCTATTTTCAGGTCTCTCCAGTGATGTTCGATCGGGTTCGAGTCCGGGCTCTGTCTGGGCCACTCAAGGACATTCAGAGACTTGTCCCGAAGCCACTCCTGCATTGTCTTGGCTATGTGCTTAGGGTGGTTGTCCTGTTGGAAGGTGAACCTTCGCCTCAGTCTGAGGTCCTGAGCGCTCTGGAGCAGGTTTTCATCAATAATCTCTCTGTTCTTTTCTCCGTTCATCTTTCACTCGATCCTGACTAGTCTCCCAGTCCCTGCCTCTGAAAAACATCCCCACAGCATGATGCTGCCACCACCATGCTTCACCATAGGGATGGTGATGGATATTTTTTAGTGGACTATGACAGAAAACTGGGTTAATAACGAACATAGAGTTAGAATTCTTTGTTGCTGGGCCAGGAACTTAATTGGATCATTTCACTGTGTGTGTGTGTGTGGGTAAAGTGGGAATCTGACCTAGGGTCGAATTGCTCGCTCTTATTTAAATCCATGGCTGTCCTACTTTATCAGAGAGACTGAAGCCAGACTGTGGCCTTTTGCCTCTCTCCTCAAACAAAGTGGAAGGAGCGGCCAGGGTTGGACAGAGTTCAGGCTAAACCTTGGTCTGTCCTGGGATATATTTTCTAACTAACATGAGTGTTTTTGCAAGATAAGGGATTGATTGATTGTATTATTATTGATTCTGAACTGAATGAAAGTCGAATTTAGCCGCCATTATAGACAAAGGAAGTGGGCGGAGCGATAAAGAGCGGGAAACTGAAGAGGGAGGGATTTTAAGCTAGGATGTGGGTGAAGGAGACTATATACAGAGAGAGAGAGAAAGAGTGAGAGGGGGGCTACTCTGCAGACCAGCACAGGCTTTGTTGAATTGAAATAAAGTCACTCATGATTCTACAAAAACTCTGGAAGGACTTTGATTTTTGATAAAGTATAGTGATGTATTTCCACAACATATTTGGCGACCACGAAGGGACCTGTTAATAGAGATCTTTGAGTGCTTGGCTGTCGGAGGAAGTTTGAGCGAGTCACACAGATACAGTGGCCACTGTTAAATAAAGGTAAGCGACGTACTTACTATTAGCATAGAACTGTGTGATTCGATCAAGCTGAATCTGAGGGTGGGGTACGGAAGTGTTCTCTCCAGCATCAAGGACCAAATTTAGGAAAAGTACAGAGTTTTTGTTGAAATGAGAAATAAGCATGCATGCAATGTTATTGTTGATAAGTGTAAATAAGTTAAATCCTGTGGTACCGCTGTGGAGAGCTAGGGTTAGCACTCCAGAGGACGAACGGGCAGGTGGCTAGCCAAGAGTTGTACATAAGATTGAGAGGGCCTACGGTACCGCTCTAACGTGGAGTTCATCGTTAGAGGACTGCTCGGGTAGGTGTACATCATCCTGTGTGAGGTGATGCACAAATTAGACACCTAATCGGGTAAAAGAGTAGGTCATCCGGAGTAGGTGACACCATAAATTGGAAGTCGCGCCGTTCTTCTCAGGTAGGTGAACGGTTGTGAACAGCCATCAGGGCTTAAAAGTATAGAGAAAGAAATTAGATAGAGTAGGTCTGCTCATCTCGTACGGGTGAATGGTTAGCTTGAGCGGCTGTGAGTCATTCAGTGATTCATTCTGTCTGACTCATTTAAGCACGAGTGGCTGCTTATCTGTGTGAGTGATCAGACAATAAAAAGAAATCCTGCAAATAATAGCCTTTTATTTGTGGAGAAAGTGTAAGGAAAGGGACTATATTTTAGGTTGTTTGAAGCTTCTGGTGAAGAAAGGGCAAGCCCAATCTTGCATTAGTAAGAGGAGAATTAACAGAATGTGGATATTCATGTACTAACGGAGTGTGGAAAATTCACATTACTGGGAGAAGAAGATCATAAAGTGTGTGTCTTTTCCCGGAGGGGTATGATTAATCTCGTTGGAGGAACAGGTCACGTGTACGGGTGCGAGCATATGACGCATACACATTATATGTTGGCCAATCTTCTAGGGGGTCATTACATTTGGGAAATATAGAAGTAATGTAGGATTATGGTAAAATTGACCACCGTAAATGAATAACTGTGATAGGGTTAACGTTCCAAATTGGGGGCTGTTGGTAGAATAAAATATTCCTGTAGGTTATACAAATAGTGATTAAGCGTGTTTGAGAACAACGTTGTGTGAATGTGATATGGGAATGGGATAAATGTGGAAAATGAGTCGCACTCTGAGGTTTGGATGATGAGATAAAGAGGTGTGTATGATAATGTTATATAGGTTTGGATAATAAGCTTTTATATAATGTTATCTTGGGGGGTGTACAACACTGCCTGGCATAGAATAGTGTAAGATCAGTGAATTGTGACCAGTCTATAGGATTCTGAGAGGATTCTATGACTGAGGGGAGGGGTCTAGGTAGTTAAAGTTGATGGTCCGCTTGGACTAATTATGGTAAACTAACTTGTGGTAATAAAGAATCATTAGAAATACGAATGGTTTGGTTGATATGAATATATTAAAATATGATGAATGTTATGTGCGGGTAATTGATTATTAGAGATTGGATAAAAGTGGAATACTATGTAAGTGATGGCTTGCGCGCCCAAATATGTAGACGTACGTGGGGGGTGGGAGACAGTACATAGATCATGTGATAGAATGATAAGATTAAGCATTATAATAACGACCTATCATTTTGGAGCAGAGGTGATATAGTAAAGGAATTTTAGTATATTAGGGGGAAAGAACATAATCCATTTGATTAAATTCGTTAGATCTGTTTCCAAATTAATGAATGTAGATTTGACTCGTGGACTGCTAAGTCATTCCCTTCGAGCTTGTGAGATCTGTGTCCTGTAAAGCTATTTTCTGATAATTGTGGTATGTGCCAGATACTAAAAATACAGACCATTATAATTGGAATAAAGGAGGATTTACTTGTCATTTCAATAAAGCATAGATTCTGCATTACTGACTAAAATCTAGATTTTCTGATTATAGTTCAACTATGGGTATGGGTTGTGTATATTGATAAAACAGTCAGTGTTGATTTTGTGATGTAAGACTGGGATTTAGTAGTTTGCGGGGTTCGAATTGAACGACTCACTTATTCAACAGGAATAGTGGAGGGAGTAAAATAGTTATTTTTGTGTTGCCAAATGAGTTGATAGTTTAAAAACTACTGAGAATAGAGGTGTAATTTGGAATATTGAATTGAATATGGATATGAATTGAGTGTATGCGGGTCAATTATAGCAAGTATTTTTTTAATTAAGTATAGTCTAATCAGAAAGGACAGGTACATACATTTGAATAGCGGACTGGCAATTGCGATAGAGCTGTGGCGATGATTTTAATTGATAACAAAGGAAAGTAATTTAATAGGGAAGTTAGAATTTCAACGGTGAATTGTTTGGGTAGACAGAGGAAAGTAATGTATTTTAGTAATATGAATGCAAATATGCTATTAGTTATTGGTGGTTTGGGAATAGACTTTACTAATGCCATGTTTTAGTTCGCGGGTAAAAGAGAGACAGTCCAGCGAGTATGAATCGAGCGGTAAGAGACATTTGAAGCAGAAGTCTGAATAGTTGAATGGAAAACATGTATTTGACAGATTCTAATTGTTATTACTTTATTATATAGTTTGC
This sequence comes from Coregonus lavaretus, assembly GCF_964263955.1. Lineage (NCBI taxonomy): Eukaryota > Metazoa > Chordata > Actinopteri > Salmoniformes > Salmonidae > Coregonus > Coregonus lavaretus. Next base: position 46,369,500 of record NC_140002.1, read on the forward strand.
GTAACACCAGTGACGTTTGCAAATAGTTAATGAATTCTAAAATGATTATTTGTTTTCGATTACGTGGACCAGTGGAGTGTAGGTAGTTTTAATTATTATACTGATGGGATAGTACCAACTTTATGTATGTTCTAGATTTGTTCAGCAACAAGTTTGTATTTTAAACTAAATTAATGCAATAGGCTACAATTACAACATTAACAGAAAAAGGCACAATGTAATGCGAAACAGTTATTACATATGTCATTGATCCAGTAATGATACAAGGATAAGAAGGATAGTAAAGGAAAGGCAAGGGATAAAATCTCATTTAAGGAAAGAAGAAGAGTATGAAGATATATTAGGAAGAAGAATACCATTAACTGAGGGATATAAAAATGTTTAGCTGAGAAAGTTAACAGGAATAATTTACCTCACACCCTAATATAGACACTGAACCACAAAGGGAGACCAAGAACACAGGAAGTAGAGATGGCAGGAACACCAGTAGCAATCATGAAGAGAAGGTTCCCAAAAAATAGTAAAGAGATTGGTAAAATATCTGATAAATGGGGAAAAAAGAACCAGGACAATAGCAACTAAATGGCCAAAGGAGGGAACCTTTGATGTAACAGTATGTGAGGAAATGGATACCCTAATAAAGAACTATAAAACAGGGGAGAAAAGAAAGAAGAAGAGAGAAATCTTGAAAATATTCTGGGAGGAAGAAAGAGTTGGAGGGACAGCATAGCCAAGGCTAGAAGGATAATAATGGAGAGGGAGAGTGAACCAAAAAAGGGCTGGCTTAACTACACCACCACCATACACCGAAGGGGGGCAGTATTCTCAGGTCACAGGTCTAGTCTCTATAACAGGGAATGTAGAGATAGAAGAGGAAAAAGGGAAGCAACAGGTTTCCACCAGGAAGAGGAGAACAATCACATTTAGATATAGACTGTTATGGAGGACTGAGGGGGATCGCTGGACCTGGAAGGCCTGGTGACTAGACTGCCTAACCTGCATGACGGAGCAGGGAAATGGATTAGAACATTGAAGAACAAACGATGAGGAAGCTGCTGGTGGTGGGAGACTTGAAGGCATTGCTGGCCAGGGTGGTGGGAGTGGCAAAAATGGAGGACCTGTTGCAGGGGGGTGGCCTCATACCAGCGGTGCGGAGGACGGTATTTATTTTGGACTAGGGGACAGGGGACAGAACTAACTTTTTGTAGGTTCTGGATTGATTACACAACAATTTATATTTTTACTAAAATCAATGCAACAGGTTGAAATGATTAGATTACTGGAAAGTGGTTATGGGTTTGTTATGTTATAGGTGTATATTCCACTTAATGAAACATGATAATGTCTGATGTGTCTTGATTGGGAGTCTTTTTTCTGGGATTGTTGGAAATCCCCTACAGTATGAATGATGAGGGAGATGTAGGAGACCCACGTCTCAAACAACATTTTAATAGATACTTGGGATCAAATATCACTGATTCCTTACACTGAGAAATTGACAGTATTTGAGACTACAGAAAAGCCTAGGGGTTTAAATCTTATGGGACTTTATTTCATTTTATGTGCACTGGATTGTGGAATTCATTGGGGAAGGGAGCAGTCACGAGTGATGTTCTTGAGGGTTTTCTGAGTGGGGGAATCAGGATATGTGGGAGTAGAGAGTGAGAATTTCGAATTTAGATTGTTTGGACTGGTTAAGAGGTATCATAATGAAAACTAACCAAATGTGTACTTTTTCTTCCAGGAAAAAGGGGGGAGTGATTTTCTCTTTTCTTTGAAATATTTTCCGAGAATATAAACAAGGCCTGACAATTTTTTGTTTGTTTATTGTTTTACTATATGGTTTTCAAATAACCACAAACAACCTACTTAGTATGAAATGTTAGCTGTAAATGATTTTTATTTTTTATTTTAGGGTTCTTTTCACGGGGTAGAAGTGATATGTCTTAAGGGGGCAAACACATGTATTTGGGGCTTTTATTTACTGAGTGATAAGTAAATACGTGTGATTTCTTTTGAAAAGAGCTGTACTAAGGACTTACTGTACACATAGGATACAACATTTATGACGGTTTTTAATAATTAGTCTACTCTAGAATGAAACATTTATTTAAAAGGTTGAATGACCTCTGACCTTTGTCCTGATTTTCTAGTGTGATTTGATCACTCACACTGGAAAACCGAGTGACATAGGATGATGAGTTTAAGGCAATTTATACCGAGTTAAGGGTAATTTATAATACTGATAATTATGAAAAAGTTTATAATTTGGCAATAATCCTATATATCATTCCAAATAGGACAAGGATGAAGTGAGAGAGTAAGTCCTGAAGGAGAGATATTCCTTGAATAATGTTATGGAATACAATTAGGTTAAGATATTATCAAAGGTTGTCATTTTAAGTTTGATTATTATTTTGGTTTAACAGGCAATATTGCTGTTGTTTTTGTTTTTTTAATACATGAATCACGATGTGATGCATGTGTCCAAAGGGGGGAAGTATTGGTAACATGGGATTTAATGTTTTTATGGTTTACATGGGATTTAATGTTTTTGTGGTTACAGGGGTTTTAATGTTTTTTTGTGGTAAAATATGCAAATTGGATTAAGTATGTGAGCAGTAGTAATTAATGTGTTATTGGTTAGGTTAAATGTTTCCTGTGAAAGTATAGTTGTGGTAGGAGGCAGGGAGTAGAGGAGGCCTGTCTATGAAACGAGTGGACTGCAACAAGCTGCAAGTAGGTGTGCTTCATAATCTCAAGGCTTCTCCTGACGGATGAGAGGACATAAGTAGCATACTGTGTCTCACCTAACCTAACAATGTTCTTAAGACTTTCTTCCCATGGGTGAAGGTAACTCTGCCCGACTGAGTAGGAGAATCTGAGCATTTTCTGCGCCCTGGAGACTATGTGACGGTAAAAGACTACAGAAGAAAGAGCTGGAAAGACCCTATGTGGAGGGGCCCGTACCAGGTGTTGTTGGCTACCTCAATGATGGTAAAAGTGGCAGAGACAGATACTTAGATCCATGTTTCCCAATATAGGAGTGTTCCAACCCCAGGAGAGGAAGATGGCCCCCCCATTGGGTAGCATTGTCTTCTGTTGTGTCTGTCTGTGTTTGTGTGACTTTGCAGCAGTAACTCCGAGCTTCCCTATGGGTAGGCTGGTAGAAGGATACTCGTCGCAGACCGATGTAGATGAATTGAGAGGGATTCTGGCTGATCCAGAGACCCTAGTGATGGAAGAAGGTTAACAGCTAAAGTGACCATACATCGTCATCCAGGTTACACCAACGGCTGTACGGATAGAGGGGAGCGCGACCTGGTATCATCAAAACCATTGTACCAGAGTACCACGAGGGAACCGATGACTTCGAGCTGAGGATGCTGGAGCTGGCGAGAATCAGGAGATGGGGGATGATGGCAATTACGGGTTCTTGCTGATTCCCTCAGCGGAGGGGAGACCTTCGAGACCTTCAAGACCTTCTAGATCTTCAAGATATTTCAGACATTCAAGATGCACCATATATCCCCATCATTGTTTATCTGCCCTTGAGTAGTTCCCCTGAGAATAAGGGGAATGGCATACTGACAATAGTAAAGAGCAAAAGATCAAGACAGAGAAGAGAAACAGACAGGATTAAAATGTATATTCCTGCACAAGCAGGAACCATAACTAAAATACAGAAAGGGATGGCTATTAAAGTACAAGGGATAAACTGGTTATTGGTGTGGGAGGAACCAGCACAAGGAGTATGGGGAAATCACATGGGGTAACTGTGACCTTAAGATAATAAAAGAAAAAGACAGGTGGATCATAGACATAAGGATAGCAGCCCAAGACTTAGATAAACAAGTTGATGTAGTACTTAGTGTTACATTTCCAAGGGGAAGTGTTGTTGAAGTAGTTGTTCCTTGGGAAAGTGCACTAAACCATGTACATGTTAGAGCCATACCAAATACAGAAGAAAGGGAATGGAAGGAGGCACTAAATAATGACTGGTATAGATGGGCACAATATACTACATTAAAACTAAAGAATGAAAACTATCTAGTATGCACTTCATCTCCTTTAAAATAATTAACAGTAGTTCCGAATCCCCACAATTACCAGGAATGTGCTATGTTTAACCACAATTTCAGTCATTTAAGGAACTTGGAAAGACCATATTGCCTAGCAGAATGTTTGTCATATTTAGGAAATCCTACATATAAACAATTTTATAATCAACACGGATGAGGAGAGAAGTGTAAGCAATTGTTAGAATAGGAACAAGGAACAGGGAAACACCAGAGTAATATCAAATAGACTATGAGCAAATATAGGAATGTTACAATAAAACAATTGGGTTATATAATTTGGGAGAATTCAAGGGAGAATGTGAAACGGTGGCATTTATACAGATAGCCTTTGGAATGCAGGGACCCCTCAAAGAAAAATCTATCAGGCAGCAGGATCAAGTATGAGAAATTGGTATTAAGAACGAGTGGTGAAACATAATAATTTGTCATATAGTCAATGCTTATAGGGATGTTTTGGATTGGAAATGAACTCAACTAAACTGTTATGATCTGCCCTTTCTCAAGGTTATTATGGATGGTGTCTTAATGCATAGCAGAGATAATTCGGTCCAGAACGGTGTGAACCTCAATAAAAACCCTCTACCCAGCTGAAGAGGAGCAACAAAGGCGTTGAAGACGTTCCTGTCCAGTACCACCTCTACCAGGAGACCTGAATCAGAACCAGCATCCAATCGAAGCAATCAACTGCCTTTTCTCGCATGCTTTTTCTTTCAAGAATGTGACAGGAGTCCATGTGGAGTGGGCAGGAAGATGGATCTATTCAAATACAACATTTCTCATAGTTTGGGTATACTGGTTGGCAAAATGGACAAAACAGAATGGAGGTAGAGGTGGGGTGGCTCAGGTGTGACATTGGAATTGGGACATTGCCATGGGCAATCCAAGATGGACTATGAAGCTATCTGAAGAACATAATGAAGACACGTCAGAAGATTGAGTGCCGGGGGAGGAAGGGATTGTTATTTGAGGTAGTAGGTTGATTAAGGAGGTATTATACACTGCTAAATGTATAGTAATTTAGACCAGGAATGCATTGAGATACTGATCTGTTGTAATTCTCTTTACGAGGAAGCTAATGCTAGAATTATGGATAATATATATGTACATTCTGCCAGTGTCAGTATGTGCCAAGGTGAGAGTTTTAACTTTGAACGATGGAACCAAGGTGACTAACTAAGAATTGTCATTCTAAATTTGTTTCAGGAAATTCATTTGATTATGATTATGAATTGTAAGCTGACTGATTGATCTGAATGAAGTTATGTGAGTTAAAGATGTTGACACTATTCTTAAACATGTCCTAGGTAGTATGGCTAAAACAACGCTACGTTAGTTTTAATGTGTTAGGATACTAACACTTATATTGGAAGTAGATATTGTTCATTATGAGTTTAACCTTGAATGCAAAGACTGTGATTGATAGCATAAACATAATGTACTTTTGTAAATTTATGGGATTAGTAATCCCATATGGGGGGATATGATGGATATTCTTTAGTGGACTATGAGATAAAACTGGGTTAATCACGAACATAGAGTTAGAATTCTTTGTTGCTGGGCCAGGAACTTAATTAGATCATTTCACTGTGTGTGTGTGGGTAAAGTGGGAATCTGACCTAGGGTCGAATTGCTCACTCTTATTTAAATCCATGGCTGTCCTACTTTATCAGAGAGACTGAAACCAGACTGTGGCCTTTTGCCTCTCTCCTCAAACAAAGTGGAAGGAGCGGCCAGGGTTGGACAGAGTTCAGGCTAAACCTTGGTCTCTCCTGGGGTATCTTCTTGATTGATTACAGCATGATGGGGTGGGGTTTTGTGTATGTTTGAAAGATTTAAGTATGGACCTGTCATGTCCAACAATCAGTCTTCAGGTCAAGCCCGGGAGGGCCGGGGTTGAACAGAATTTAAACTAACACGAGTGTTTTTTCAAGATAAGGGATTGATTGATTGTATTACTATTGATTCTGAACTGAATGAAAGTCGAATTTAGCCGCCATTATAGACAAAGGAAGTGGGCGGAGCGATAAAGAGCGGGAAACTGTAGAGGGAGGGATTTTAAGCTAGGATCTGGGTGAAGGAGACTATATATAGAGGGAGAGAAAGAGTGAGAGGAGGGCTACTCTGCAGACCAGCACAGGCTTTGTTGAATTGAAATAAAGTCACTCTTGATTCTACAGAATCTCTGGAAGGACTTTGATTTTTGATAAAGTATAGTGATTAATTTCCACAACAATGGTGCCAGGTTTCCTCCAGACGTGACGTTTGGCATTCAGGCCAAAGAGTTCAATCTTGGTTTCATCAGACCAGAGAATCTTGTTTCTCATGGTCTGAGAGTCCTTTAGGTGCCCTTTGGAAAACTCCAAGTGGGCTGTCTTGTGCCTTTTACTGAAGAGTGGCTTCCGTCTGGCCACTCTACCATAGAGGCCTGATTGGTGGAGTGCTGCAGAGATGGTTGTCATTCTGGAAGGTTCTCCCATCTCCACAGATGAACTCTGGAGCTCTGTCAGTGACCATCGGGTTCTTGGTCACCCGATTGCTCAGTTTGTCCGGGCGGCCAGCTCTAGGAAGAGTCTTGATGGTTACAAACTTCTTCCATTTAAGAGTGATGGAGGCCACTGTATTCTTGGGGACCATCAATGCTGCAGACATTTTTTGGTACCCTTCCCCAGGTCTGTGCCTTGACACAATCCTGTCTCAAAGCTCTACGGACAATTCCTTCGACCTCATGGCTTGGTTTTTGCTCTGACATGCACTGTCAACTGTGGGACCTTATATAGGCAGGTGTGTGCCTTTCCAAATAATTTCTAAACAATTGAATTTACCACAGGTGGACTCCAATCAAGTTGTAGAAACATCTCAAGGATGATCAATGGAAACAGGATGCACCTGAGCTCACTTTCGAGTATCATAGCAAAGGGTCTGAATACTTATGTATATAAGGTATTTCTGTTTTTTTGCAAACATAGAATAAGGCTGTAACATAACAACATGTGGAAAAATACTTTCCAAATGCACTGTACCTAGCATATCACACAGTTAACCCACAAAACGTAGCTTTTTGAAGAATTTATTCATGTTAAAAGAAACTGACAACTAATCAACTACTAGTCAGCTACTTGACTAAACCTGTTCTCCATAGCACATCAATTTATAATACAGTGACTGGTTCTATGCTACCACATGGTTGTGTGGGTATTGGGTTATATTTCATATGTGGGTCGGGTCCTGTGTTGACGTTGGCATGAGAATATGGAATAATATAAGAATGAATACAGCAGCAGCGTAAATTAATGAGTTCATCAGCTGGGTTGAGCCGAGGTGGGAGGAGAAGAGATGAGAGGGGAGGAAAGGAGATGGGGAGAACAGTAGAAGAGAGTAGAGAACAGGAGAGAAGATGGAGAGGGGGATGAGTAAGAAGGGATTGAACAGTGAGCCAGGCTGGCTGTGTTTTGATGGGTATGAAAAGCTGTCAGTGTGTGCATGAAAAAGACAGAACATTCTGTCTGCACACTGGATTACTGACAGCTATTTCCAGCACTAGGACTGTGTTTGGGGAGACATGATACCAACAGGCATGAACTCTCTCTCTCTCTCTCTCTCTCTCTCTCTCTCTCTCTCTCTCTCTCTCTCTCTCTCTGTCAGTCCCGTCTAATGCCCAGAGCAAACTCAGTGCCCTGTGACTCAGTGCTCTGTGACAACGTCTGAAATGTCACCCTATTCCCTATGCAATGCACTACTTTTCATTGAATAGTGTGGGTGCAATTTCAGACACAGACAGAGCACTGAGACTGCTCCGGTCAAAGGTAGTGCATGGCTCTGTCCAAAAGTAGTTCACCATATAGGGAATAGAGTGCTATTTCAGATGCAGCATGTGTGTTCTGGTTGTGTTCTGAGTGAGGAGGCAGAGGCAGGCAAACTGGGTCATCACAGACACAGCCAGAGGAAAAAAAGGAGATTACTCAGACAGACAACGAACAGCGCTGTGAGCAGAATTAGATGGCAGCGTTTTTAGGACAGCCTTTATGTAACAGCCCGCACAGAACAGAGTAGAGCTGACAGCTGAAACACTCTGGGAATATTCTCTTTGCTGTTTGATAACTCACTTACTGGTGGTAGCTGTGTGTTTGGCACCTCCAGTGAGACAGTGATCTGGTTAGACAGTGTGCTTTGAACACCCGGTCTACTAAAAACGTATTTACTTATAACTTCTGTACTTTCTCTAAATGGTAGGCTTTAATATATTATGACATGCTGCATGCATCACAAAAATACTTCACTATAATATAATCTGACTGTCTTAGTTTATACATTTTGAATAGTGGAGGAAGTAGTTAACTGATCTAGCCTCATGCAAAAAGCTCAAATGCAAAAACTAGAAGGTTTTACATTATACCTTTATTCTGTTCATAGTTCTGTTCCCCAAGGTGTACATGCCACAGTTTAGAGTGAACCCCTATAACTCCACCCAACACAGAATTTAAAGTTCTCTAGCACACAACCAACTCAAAGGTACGTTTTATTAAAAATGCATAGTTTAACATGTACTGGACCCCCTTTTCCACCTCCCACAGCAGACTGTACCATTCCCCGGACTGTGTCAGCACAATAGAGCCTCCCCTCAGGTAGGTTACTCTCCCCACTACTCCCAGCCCAGATAAGTATAGGGCATGCGATAGTGACACACTACAATACACTGCACACTGAATTATTCTGATAGGGCACGGTAGACAATATAGGAAGAATAAGGGAAAGCACTGCAAACTATATGGTGAAAGGCACTGCAAATCTTGCAGGTTGACATCTATTGTTTATTGTCTTGTCCTGGAGGCAGAACTGAATGATTTCCCCTTAGGCCAGCTGCAAAGTCAACATTTTCCATATTGTAAAAATGTATGGAAAAAAATTATAGATTTTTGGTCTTAATTTAAGGTTAGGGTTAGGCATTAGGGTTAGCAGTGTGGTTAGGTTTAATATCAGATTTTATGACTTTGTGGCTGTGCCAACTAGTGACCGCTAACCTGCGCAAATCTCACTCTGGTGCTGCACACAAGATGGGACACACCCTTGGCCCTGCCAGTAGCGGTGCTTGGGTAAAATCACTGGGGAAGCCAATCCCCCCAAAAAAGCCATGTTACAACCCACTGTATGTGTTTTGATAATTGCGTTGTTTGCTCAATAACCTATTAGTTCATATGCCTGACACCCTGATATACAGGCCTAAGACCGAGCCAATAAGAAGACACAGTGGAATAATAAATTCAACCACACATTTGTTTCATTACAAAACCGGAGAAGCAACATCTATTCGGTGAAGTCCACAAAACATATTGCATGTAACAAACAGTTACATGACCTACAGCATGGTCAAGCAAGGCAATGTTTATGACATTTTCAGACTGCTAATTAATTTCTAGGGCTGACGAGAACCTGACGATCTGTCGTTGAGGCCGAACAGGGACTTAGGGATGAAGTCCAGCGGGAAGTCAGGTGGATGAGCGCCCCAGCAGTATTATTTCTTACATTATTAGCCCAGAAAGTTTTTTGTGTTATTACATACAGCCGGAAATAACTTTTGGATATCAGAGCAGCAGTAACTCACCAGCATTACGACCAGGAATACGACTTTCCCGAATTGGATCATTTGTTCGTACCCCCCAGGGCAATTGAACTTATCCCAGAGGCTGCTCCAAGTCACCGCTGGCGGAGAAGAGATATTCGGAGTGGACTACTAGTCCGACTTAGGAGACGGGCACACCATCAACCACTTCCGAGTACATTACTCGCAAATGTTCAGTCTCTGGACAATTAAGTAGACGAGCTCAAGGCGAAGATCTCCTTCCAGAGAGACATCAGGGACTGTAACATACACTACCAGTCAAAGGTTTTAGAACACCTACTCATTCAAAGGTTTTTCTTTATTTTTACTATTTTCTACATTGTAGAATAATAGTGAAGACATCAAAACTATGAAATAACACATATGGAATCATGTAATAACCAAAGAAGTGTTAAACCAATCAAAATATATTTTAAATTTGAGATTCTTCAAATAGCTACCCTTTGCCTTGATGACAGCTTTGCACACTCTTGGCATTCTCTCAACCAGCTTCACCTGGAATGCTTTTCCAACAGTCTTGAAGGAGTTCCCACATATGCCGAGCACTTGTTGGCTGCTTTTACTTCACTCTGCGGTCCGACTCATCCCAAACCAACTCAATTTGGTTGAGGTCGGGGGATTGTGGACGCCAGGTCATCTGATGCAGCACTCCATCACTCTCCTCCTTGGTCAAACAGCCCTTACACAGCCTGGAGGTGTGTTGGGTCATTGTCCTGTTGAAAAACAAATGATAGTCCTACTAAGCTCAAACCAGATGGGATGGTGTATCGCTGCAGAATGCTGTGTTAGCCATGCTGGTTAAGTGTGCCTTGAATTCTAAATAAATCACAGACAGTGTCACCAGCAAAGCACCATAACACCTCCTCCTCCAAGATTTACGGTGAGAAATACACATGCAGAGATCATCCGTTCACCCACACCGCGTCTCACAAAGACACGGCAGTTGGAACCAAAAATCTCAAATTTGGACTCCAGACCAAAGGACAAATTTCCACCGGTCTAATGTCCATTGCTTGTGTTTCTTGGCCCAAGCAAGTCTCTTCTTCTTATTGGTGTCCTTTAGTAGTGGTTTCTTTGCAGCAATTCGACCATGAAGGCCTGATTCACACAGTCTCCTCTGAACAGTTGATGTTGAGATGTGTCTGTTACTTGAACTCTGTGAAGCATTTATTTGGGCTGCAATTTCTGAGCCTCATGAGAGCCAGTTTCATCATAGCACTTGATGGTTTTTGCAACTGCACTTGAATAAACTTTTGAAAGTTCCTGACATTTTCCAAGTTGACTGATATTCATTGACTGACCTTCTCAAAGTAAGGCTTATTTGAGCTGTTCTTGCCATTATATGGACTTGGTCTTTTACCAAATAGGGCTATCTTCTGTATCCCCCCCCCCCCCCACCTAGTCACAACAAAACTGATTGGCTCAAACGCATTAAGAAGGAAAACATTTCCACAAATTAACTTTTAACAAGGCACACCTGTAAATTGAAATGCATTCCAGGTGACTACCTCATGAAGCTGGTTGAGAGAATGCCAAGAGTGTGCAAAGCTGTCATCAAGGCAAAGGGTGGCTACTTTGAAGAAGAAAATATATTTTGATTGGTTTAACACTTTTTATTACACGATTCCATATGTGTTATTTCATAGTTTTGATGTCTTCACAATTGTTCTACAATGTAGAAAATAGTAAAAATAAAGAAAAACCCTTGAATGAGTAGGTTTTCAAAAAAAATTGACCGGTAGTGTACTCTGTTTCACGGAATCATGGCTCTCTCGGGATATACTGTCCCCGTACATACAGCCAGATAGGTTCTCAGTTCATCACGCAGGCAGGAATAAAGAACTCTCCAGGAAGAAGAAAGGTGGGTTGTATGCTTCATGATTAACTACTCGTGGTGTGATTGTGATAACATACAGAAACTGAAGTCCTTTTGTTCACCCGACCTAGAATACCTCACAATCAAATGCCGACCGTATTACCTCCCAAGAGAATTATCTTTGGTTATAGTCACAGCCGTGTACATTCCCCCTTAAGCCGATACCACGGCCCTCAAGGAACTACAATGGACATTTATTGTAGCTGGGGATTTTAACAAAGCAAATTTGAGGAAAACGCTACCAACACATTGACTCATTTAGGGAAAACACTAGATCACTGCTACTCGCCTTTTTGAGATGCCTACAAGGCACTCCCCCGCCCTCTCTTCGGCAAATCAGATCACGACTCCATTTTGCTCCTCCCTTCCTATAGGCAGAAACTCAAACAGGAAGTACCCATGCTAAGGTCTAACGCTGGTCTGACCAATCGGAATCCATGCTTCAAGATTGCTTTGATCACGCAGACTGGGATATGTTCCGGGTAGCCTCTGAGAATAACATTGACGCTTCCACGGACACGGTGACTGAGTTCATCAGGAAGTGTATAGGGGATGTTGTTCCAACGGTGACTATCAAAACCTACCCAAACCAGAAACCGTGGATAGATGGCAGCATTTGCGCAAAACTGAAAGCACGAACCACTGCATTTAACCATGGCAAGGTGACTGGGAATATGGTTGAATACAAACAGTGTAGCTATTCCCTCCGTAAGGCAATCAAACAGGCAAAACATCAGCACAGAGACAAAGTTGAGTCGCAATTCAACGGCTCAGACACGAGACGTATGTGGCAGGGTCTACATACAATCACAGAGTACAATGGGAAAACCAGCCACGTTGCGGACACCGATGTCTTGCTCCCAGACAAGCTAAACACCGTTTTGCCACATTGAGGATAACACAGTTCCACCGACGCGGCCCGCTCCCAAGGACTGTGGGCTCTCGTTCTCCATGAATGACGTGAGTAAGACATTTAAGAGTGTTAACCCTCGCAAGTCTGCCGGCCCAGACGGCATCACTAGCCGCATCCTCAGAGCATGCGCAGACCAGCTGGCTGGAGTGTTTACGGACATATTCAATCTCTCCCTATCCCAGTCTGCTGTCCCCACTTGCTTCAAGATGTCCACCATTGTTCCTGTACCCAAGAAAGCAAAGGTAACTGAATTAAATGACTATCACTCTGTAGCACTCACTTCTGTCATCATGAAGTTCTTTGAGAGGCTAGTTAAGGATCATATCACCTCTACCTTACCTGACACCCTAGACCCACTTTTACATTTACATTTACGTCATTTATATATATTATTTTTTTAAAATCATACTGGCCCCCCATGGGAATCGAACCCACAACCCTGGCGTTGCAAACGCCATGCTCTACCAACTGAGCTACCTCCCTTCCCACTTCAATTTGCTTACCGTCCCAATAGATCCACAGACAATGCAATCGCCATTGCACTGCATCTCATCTGGACAAGAGAAATACCTACGTCAGAATGCTGTTCATTGACTACAGCTCAGCCTTCAACACAATAGTACCCTCCAAGCTTATCATTAAGCTCGGGGCCCTGGGAGTGAACCCCGCCCTGTGCAACTTGGTTCTGGACTTCCTGACTGGCGCCCCCAGGTGGTGACGGTAGGAAACAACACCTCCACTTCGCTGATCCTCAAAACAGGGGCCCCACAAGGGTGCGTGCTCAGCCCCCTCCTGCACTCCCTGTTCAGCCATGAATGCGTGGCCACGCACGCCTCCAATTGTGAAATATTATTAAAATCTTGTGTTGAAAACTGTGCAGGTTAGAAGAGCGCAGCTTCTCCCACTGATCTGTTGCAGTTATGATGGGGAGAGCAAAATAATGAACAACATTAAAACATCATAATGGTGGGTGCAAGTTTGGCTGTATTACTGCCCCCAACTTACATACTCTGACACAGTTGAAAAGTAGGCGAGGAGATATGACGCAAGGAATCAAGGAAATAATTGAGATTGCATGTCCTCTCTCCCTCTGCTCCAGTTACCTCTCCCTTCCTTACCTGGTGATGACTTAATGCAGGGTTCTGCATTCTCCTCCCAGGCTCACTATGAATAAAATGAGAATGAAAATGTGGGAAACATGGAAGATTATGCACATAGTGACTACATCTATCTAGATCTTGCTTGTTCTTTGGGCCTGCGAATTACAATAAATGCATGGATCACACCCAAACAAACCTACTGTAAATAGCTACTGTATTTCAATTCTCTCTTTCATTTTATCAATTTTTTATAACAGGTGAGTTGAGGTTAAATTGCAAGCAACAGCATTTTAATTGATGCACAAACAACTTGTTTCGTTGGGCCCATGTAACAGGTCCCAGGTGTGGGATACTGTAAACACGATAAAACATATCTGCTTAGCATTCATTTCAATTAAAAACACATTCACAAATACATTAACCTCTTTCTCAATGACATACTTCATATAGCTCTCAGCTATTCATGTAATTAGCTAGTAATGACACTAAAATATGGCAGTGTACAAAACCACTAAAATAACACCCCTTGTACAACAGTACAATTATCTCTTTTTACAGGCTACTAGTCAAATTAATTATAGAAGAGGCATACATCAATCTAACAAAAACCCATAGACAGCTAGCTAACAGGAGCAAAAAATTGCTAGGACGAATTGGCAGACTAGCTAGAACCTAGTGCTAAGCTAGTTAACTGGTTAAAATATATATAATTGGTGTGTCTCATAAGTACACATGAAAATACAAATAATGTGAGCCTTAGTTTGTGCAATTAAAACCATTAGGATCTAAAAACATGTAATATATAAATAGAAATCATTGCGGCCGCCATTTTGTCTCAAAGGTTTACATGCAAAACAAGCTAGCTAGCCTCATTCACTATGTTTTCACTCAGTAATGAGAAGGGTGCAATTGCGGTCCATTTTTAAGCTAGGACAGGCGGGAGGTGGGGGCACTCCAGTATAGTAGCATAACGTTGGATGTCAACTGCCAATAAAAACCACAGAAGGAGGAAGGGTCAACAATGGTAGACAGTGTCCTTCGCCCCTGTCTAGTCCTAGGAGGACTTCGGTATAAAGGAGGCGGGGGTGACACCTTGTGTTAGCTAGCTAGCTAACTGTCAAGCTAGAACACGGTGTCACTAACTAGCAAGCTAGCTAGTTAGCTAGCACATGGTGTTGCCCCCGCCTCCCGCCTGCTGTGTACCGGAGTAGTTAGCGGGAGGCGGGGGCGACCAGCAGACAGTGTCTTTCGCCCCTGCCTGTCAGGCACTGTTTTCCCACAGTTCTGTTAACGACGTTGAGGGCAGGTGTTCAGCAGGCAGGAGCGAAGGACAACATTCAAAAGTGGCACCCAAGCATGAAGATGTCGTGCTCGTGGGGGGGAGGCATTCATGAAGGAACCAATGGGATGCTTGAGGGGTGGGGGGCGTTCCTGCAGATGGAGGAATGCCCACATGCAGGAATGCCTCAGAATGCCAAGTGTGTGCAAAGCTGTCATCAAGGCAAAGGGTGGCTTTTTTGGTTACTACATGATTCCATATGTATTATTTCATAGTTTTGATGTCTTCACTATTATTCTACAATGTAGAAAATAGTAACAATAAAGAAAAACCCTTGAATGAGTAGGTGTTCTAAAACCTTTGACTGGGAGAGTACAGTTTTACCCACTTCATATGTATATACTGTGTCCTCGTCAAGTCCTAGCCTATTTAACTACTGATGTACATACTGTATATACTGGAGAGAAAAAATGTATGCAACATGTAAAAGTGTTGGTCCCATGTTTCATGAGCTGAAATAAAAGATCCCAGAAATGTTCCATATGCACAAAAAGCTTATTTCTCTCAAATTGTGTGCACATATTCATTTACATCCCTGTTAATGAGCATTTGTCCTTTGCCAAGATAATCCATCCACCTGACAGTTGTGGCATATCAAGAAGCTGATTAAACAGCATGATCATTACACAGGTGCACCTTGTGCTGGGGACAAGAAAAGGCCACTCTAAAATGTGTAGTTTTGTCACACAACACAATGCCGCCACAGATGTCTTAAGTTTTGAGGGAGCGTGCAGTTGACTGCATGAATGTCCACCAGTGCTGTTACCAGATAATAAAATGTTCATTTCTCTACCATAAGCAAACTCCAACGTCATTTTAGAGAATTTGTCAGTACGTCCAACCAGCCTCACAACCGCAGACCACGTGTAACCACGCCTTGCCCAGGACCTCCACATCTGGCTTCTTCACCTGCGGGATCGTCTGAGACTAGCCACCTGGACAGCTGATGAAACTGTGGGTGTGCATAACCAAATAACCTTTGTACAAACTGTCAGAAACCGTCTCAGGGAAGCTTATCTGTGTGCTCGTCGTCCTCACCAGGGTCTTGACCTGACTGCAGTTCGGCATCGTAACCGACTTCAGTGGGCAAATGCTGACCTTCTATGGCCACTGGCATGTTGGAGAAATGTGCTCTTCACGGATTAATCCCGGTTTCAACTGTACCGGGCAGATGGCCGAAAGCGTGTATGGAGTCGTGTGGGCGAGTGGTTTGCTGTTGTCAACGTTGTGAACAGAGTGCCCCATGGTGGTGGTGGGGTTATGGTATGGGCAGGCATAAGCTACGAAAAATGAACAGAGTTGCATTTTATCGATGGCAATTTGAATGCACAGAGATACCGTGACAAGATCCTGAGGCCTATTGTCGTGCCATTCATCCGCCTCCATCACCTCATGTTTCAGCATTATAATTCACGGCCCCATGTCACACGTACGCAATTCCTGGAAACTGAAAATGTCCCAGTTCTTCCATGGCCTGCATACTCACCAGACATGTCCCCCATTGAGCATGTTTGGGATGCTCTGGATCAACATGTACGACAGCGTGTTCCAGTTCCCGCCAATATCCAGCAACTTCACACAGCCATTGAAGAGGAGTGGGACAACATTGCACAGGCCACAATCAAGAGCCTGGTTAACTCTATGCGAAGGAGATGTGTCTCGCTGCATGAGGCAAATGGTGGTCACACCAGATTCTGACTGGTTTTCTGATCCACGCCCCTACCTTTTTTTTAAAGGTATCTGTGACCAACAGATTCATATATGTATTCCCAGTCATAGATTAGGACCTAATTAATTTATATCAATTGACTTATTTCCTTAAATGAACTTTAAGTAAGTAAAATCTTTGAAATTGTTGCATGTTGTGTTTATATTTTTGTTCAGTGTACTATTCTTCAGATATACTACATATTCTATCCCACAATAACATCTGATAATGTGTATGCGACTAATACAATTTGATTTGATTTATAAGAAAGCTCAGGAAATATGTATATATATATATTTTACACATATTTAACCCCATATTTGTTGGGGCACAAAACTACCTTCATACTTCCATTCGTTTGTATGGTTACCCTCACACAAGTCCCATGGGAGTCGTAGAGCAAAATGGAGAACACCAATGTGGTCGTGAGAGCCTCCCCTTTCCATAGTGTGGTCATGTAGCTCAAATAGTTTGGACGCTACAGACAGAAGTTGGCACATCAGCATCACCGACTTCAGGCAAATCCCGTGACACTTGTGGGGGTCGTAGAGTATGGTCGGACAAACACAGCTGTAACTCGGCCACCTTCCACTGCAGATGAGGAAGGCCGATGCGGTGGATTGAGACGCAGCCCACTAGATATATCTAGCTTAAACGGAAGGATTTTGATGGGGATTTTTGTATTGTGTTACTTAGATTTACATATGGGTGCTTCAGTAGACTCTTAAGGATTTAAAGGTGGAATGAAAACTTTTTTTTTTTTTTCACATTGTACACCAAAGGATTAACAGATACTTTAAATTATGATTTCTTAACAAAATATGAAAATGGTTTACAGGATATCCACAAAAAAACAACTATATTCTCTATAAATACGACAGTAAACTTGTTTAGTTTACCTTCTTAGGTGCAACTTAAAGATGTGCCTATCTATGGCAGTGGATAACAAGTATGCAAAAGTGTTTGTGCGAAACCACCGAAAGGGGTGGCTGGCTGAATGAATTCAACTTTGTCTCAAAGTAAATCTGAAACTGCACTGTTCACAAATAAGCGTTGAAATGCAGTAACATCCCATTCATAATGTCACCACTTGGTGTCAGTGTAACAGAGTTATTATTGGTGACTCCCCTTGCCACTTGATTGTAAGCCAATGGGTTTTTTTGGTTTTCGTTTTGTCTTGCCTTCACCTACTCAACATGTAATCTTACTGGCTGGTTTGCATGGCTTGCTTACGTTGAGTTTGAGTTAGAATCATCCCAGTCAACAAGTGCCAAACCAGCAGTAAATTAACTGTTGCAAAGCACTGTACATCAAAAGTGAATTTTATTAGCATAAGTGCACATCGGAATGTACAAGTTATATCAACTTGTTTGTAAACATTGCTGGACTATTGTACATGAGAAGTGGTGTTTCCTTTGTGAATATTTGTGGTGCATTTTGTCTAATATAATTTCAGCAAATGCTAGCTGGTTATTCAGTGTCTGGGGGTGTTTTATGTATTTTCTACAGTGCGCGTGCAGAGAGTAGAATGATCTGTGGTGGCTGCATAGCATAATGTGCTATCCGTGCTGTTTCTCTATCAGATAATAAACCTGGGAATGGTGCTACATGCTGGAGTCCTTGTCGATGATTGTTCAAAACGCAAGAAGAGTACTGTAACATCAGCGTCAGTATTTGTTTTGAGTAGATTTACTACAGTGTTTACAACAGTCAAAGGTCATGTAAACAAACACTTTATGGCAATCTTGCAACGAGAGTAAGTTATGACAAGGTCTATGCTATCCGGGATGCTTGGGATGTCTGTACACCATTGAAGTTGAAAATGTAAATGGTTATGGTGAGGTAAGGGTTAAGGTTAGGCTTAGGGTAGGGTTTAAGGTTAGAGTTTCGGGTAGTGATTTTTTATTTACAGTTGAGAACAAGTTCTCATTTACAACTGCGACCTGGCCAAGATAAAGCAAAGCAGTGTGATAAAAACAACAAACACAGACAAACAAAACGTACAGTCAATAACACAATAGAAAATCTATTTACAGTGTGTGCAAATGTACTAAGTTATGGAGGTAAGGCAATAAATAGGCCATAGAGCAAAATTATTACAATCTAGTATTAAAACTGGAGTGATAGATGTGCAGAAGATGATGTGCAAATAGAGATACTGGGGTGCAAATGAGCAAAATAAATAACAATGTAAATAACAATATGGGGACGAGGTAGTTGGGTGGGCTAATTACAGATGGGCTGTGTACAGGTGCAGTGATCGGTAAGCTGCTATGACAACTGATGCTTAAAGATAGTGAGGGAGATAAGTGTCTCCAGCTTCAGAGATTTTTGCAGTTCGTTCCAGTCATTTGCAGCAGAGAACTGGAAGGAATGGCGGCCAAAGGAGGTGTTGGCTTTGGGGATGACCAGTGAGATATACCTGCTGGAACGCATACTATGGGTGGGTGTTGCAATGGTGACCAATGAGCTAAGATAAGGCGGGGATTTGCCTAGAAGAGATTTATAGATGACCTGGAGCCAGTGGGTTTGGCGACGAATATGTAGTGAGGGCCAGCCAACAAGAGCATACAGGTCACAATGGTGGGTAGTATATGGGGCTTTGGTGACAAAACGGATGGCACTGTGATAGACTACATCCAATTTGCTGAGTAGAGTGTTGGAAGCTATTTTGTAAATGACATCGCTGATGTCAAGGATCGGTAGGATAGTCAGTTTTACGAGGGCATGTTTAGCAGCATGAGTGAAGGAGGCTTTGTTGCGAAATAGGAAGCAGATTCTAGATTTAACTTTGAATTGGAGATGCTTAATGTGAGTCTGGAAGGAGAGTTTACGGTCTAACCAGACACCTAGGTATTTGTAGTTGTCCACATATTCGAAGTCAGACCCGCCGAGAGTAGTGATTCTAGTCGGGCGGGCGGGTGCAAGAAGCGTTCGATTGAAGAGCATGCATTTAGTTTTACTAGCGTTTAAGAGCAGTTGGAGGCCACGGAAGGAGAGTCGGGGTCTCGACTTACATTATATATACAGAAGTATGTGGACACCCCTTCAAATTAGTGGATTTGGCTATTTCAACCACACCCGTTGCTGACAGGTGTATGAAATCAAGCACACAGCCATGCAATCACCATAGACAAACATTGGCAGTAGAATGGCCTTACTGAAGAGCTCAGTGACTTTCAATGTGGCACCGTCATTACATTTTTTGTCATTTAGCAGACGCTCTTATCCAGAGCGACTTACAGTTAGTGAGTGCATACATTATTATTTTTTCATACTGGCCCCCCGTGGGAATCGAACCCACAACCCTGGCGTTGCAAACGCCATGCTCTACCATTTGAACTACATCCCTGCCGGTCATTCCCTCCCCTACCCTGGACGACGCTGGGCCAATTGTGCGCCGCCCCATGGGTCTCCCGTTCGCGGCCGGCTACGACAGAGCCTGGATTCGAACCAGGATCTCTAGTGGCACAGCTAGCCCTGCGATGCAGTGCCTTAGACCACTGCGCCACTCGGGAGACTGTCATAGTATGCCACCTTTCCAATAAGTCAGTTTGTCAAATTTCTGCCCTGCTAGAGCTGCCCCGGTCAACTGTATGTGCTTTTATTGTGAAGTGGAAACGACTAGGAGCAACAACGCCTCAGCCACAAAGTGGTAGGCCACACAAGCTCACAGAAGGGGACTGCTGAATGCTGAAGAGCGTAAAAATCGTATGTCCTTGGTTGCAACACTCACTACCGAGTTCCAAACTGCCTCTGGAAGCAACGTCAGCACAAGAACTGTTCGTCGGGAGCTTCATTAAATGGGTTTCCATGGCCGAGCAGTCGCACACAAGCCTAAGATCCCCATGCGCAATACCAAGCGTCGGCTGAATTGGTGTAAAGCTCACCGCCATTGGAATCTGGAGCATTGGAAAAGTGTTGTGTGGAGTGATGATTCACGCTTCACCATCTGGCAGTCCGACGGATGAATCTGCCTGCCCCAATGCATAGTGCCAACTGTAAAGTTTGGTGGGGGAGGAATAATGGTCTAGGGATGTTTTTCATGGTTCAGGCTAGGCCCCTTAGTTCCTTAACGCTACAGCATACAATGACATTCTAGACTATTCTGTGCCTCCAACTTTGTGGCAACAGTTTGGGGAAAGCCCTTTCCTGTTTCAGCATGACAATGCCCCTGTGCACAAAGTGAGGTCCATACAGAAATGGTTTGTTGAGATTGGTGTGGAAGAACATGACTGGCCTGCACAGAGCCCTGACCTCAACCCAATCGAACACCTTTGGGATGAATTGGAACGCTGACTGCGAGCCAGGCCTAATCGCCCAACATCAGTGCCCGACCTCACTAATGCTCTTGTGGCTGAATGGAAGCAAGTCCCTGCAGCAATGTTCCAACATCTAGTGGAAAGCCTTCCCAGAAGAGTGGAGGCTGTTATAGCAGCAAAGGGGGGACCAACTCCATATTAATGCCCATGGTTTTGGAATGAGATGTTCGACGAACAGGTGTCCACATACTTTTAGTCATGTAGTGTATATAATATCTGCGCTTTATCTGTGGAATAAATAACGATACAAATATTTCTGTGAAAGGCTCATATCGCTGACAATATCGGTCAACTGATTTATTGTTCAGGCTCTAGCCTTTGTGTTTCGCTGATTGCACGATCACGCTAGCAGCGAGTAGATATGGTTGTCCTTGTTCAATGGACATGTCTCAATTATGTTCCTATCTGCCAGGACATTGCAGGATATCTACGTTGTAAAGACTACAGCCTGAGCCTTACTTCGTTGTGCAATTGTGTTCCCACCCTCTAAGGCGGGCTTTTCAAAACAGGGAAGGTACTATAGTCATTTCTACAGGTTCACAGGAGCCATGTTACCATGCACTGTCTATCTGAGATTGCTAAATAATTACAATGGCTGCTTCTGATGATTCCTCTTTCCAAGAAGAGGAAAACATTTTGATGTTCTTTTACATAGGAATATACAGCCCTATTTATTTGAGCCAGAATACACTGAAGAGGAGATGAGACAGTGAGAAAAATAATTGCGAGACCAGCAAGCAGCGGCGGCAGCCTAGACCAACTGGACCAGGAGGGCAAATGATAAACGAGTAAGTTGTTTTGCTGTCGGTAGCTAGCTAACATAATAAGCTATCTTTTTACACGAGGCAATGTTGTTCAATACTGTACAATTTCGTGATCAATTCGGCCATAACAGGGCTTGCTAGTACCACTACAAGCCTAGCTAGCTTTGTTTGCGATACCTAAAATGTACTGTAGTCTAACTTTATAGCTAGCTAGCTAACTAGCCTCAGTGCATCTCATTAGGAACAAAACAGGATAACTGTTTGTATGATGATGACGAAGAGTCTAGGAATGACTTTGGCTTTATGACTCATATTACTCTTGTTGTAACTATACCTGTGTGTTGTAGCTAGCTAGCTAACGTGTGTCTGTGAGATTTCTACACCATGCTGCTACAGTAGGAATAAAGACATTACACAATGACTGCCCATGAATGTCTAACAGCGTTTTTGTATTTAACTCACAGACAATACCACTTGGATACAAAGAAGTTGATAACTCTCAAGAGATTTAGAAGGTCCCATAACAACAAACTCTTCTTGTATCAAAGTGACTCCGAACTCCTTACTGCACCACCCAAACACACCATATGCAAGTATTCAAATCAAATGAAATTGTATTTGTCACATGCGTCGTAAACAACAGGTATAGACTAACAGTGAAATGCTTACTTACAGGGCCCTTCCCAACAATGCAGAGAGAAAAAATAGAAATTGTAGAAAAATAGAAAATGAATAACACAAGGAATAGATACACAATGAGTAATGATAACTTGGCTAAATACACAGGGTACTATTACCGAGTCGATGTGCACGAGGTAAATGAGTTAGATTCTGTATGTACATATAGGTAGGGATATAGTGATTGGCAACAGGATAGATAATAAACAGTAACAGCAGCGTATGTGATGAGTCAAAAGAGTTAGTGCAAAAAGGGTCAATGCAGATAGTCCGGGTAGCTATTGGCTAATTATTAAACTAACTATTTAGCAGTTGTCGTGTCCCGTCGGCTGTTGGTGGCTATTGCTGTCAAACAAAGAGTCCGCTTAGGCTGCACCTTGATTAGAAGCTTTTATTCATCACAAGTTTACAGCATAAGTTACAGACCCGCGGTGTCTGGAGAAGCACCGTCCCAAATTAATCTGAATGCCTCTGACCCCCTCTTTGTCTAGCTCATACTTATAAACAATGGCAGAATATGGGTTGCTCCCTCTTCCGTCCAATCACCGGTCTCCCCTGGGGCGTCACCCTACAACTGACTACTTTTGAACTAACATAAACCACATTCCATTTCTTCATGAAAAACATTTAACAAAGGCATAATCCTAATACACTACACAGTCTTATGGCTTGAGGGTAGAAGCTGTTCAGGAACATGTTGGTTCCATACTTGGTGCATCGGCACCGCTTGAAGTGTGGCAGCAGAGAGAACAGTCTATGACTTGGGTGGCTGGAGGCTTTGACAATTTTTTAAGGCATTCCTCTGACACCGCCTGGTATAGAGGGTACTGGGCATTACCCTCTGTAGCACCTTGCGGTCGGATGCCAAGCAGTTGCAATACCAAGCGGTGATGCAGCCAGCCAAGACGCTCTCAATGGTGTAGCTGTATAACTTTTTGAGGATCTGAGAACTGTAGAACTACCTTTATAATTCCCTTTGTAGAACTGTAGTATTTATTACAGGCGTTAGTAGTATATTTTTACACTACTGTATATACAGTGCATTCGGAAAGTATTCAAACCCCTTGACTTTTTACACATCTTGTTACGTTACAGCCTTATTCTAAAAGAGATACAATTATTTTTTACCTCATCAATCTAAACACAATACCCCATAATGACAAAGCAAAAATAGCTTTTTAGAAAATGTTCCTAATTTATAATTTAACAAAAAACTGAAATATAACATTTACATAAGTATTCAGACCCTTTACTCAGTACTATGTTGAAGCACCTTTGGCAGCGATTACAGCCTCGTCTTCTTGGGTATGACGCTACAAGCTTGGCACATCTGTATTTGGAGTTTCTCCCATTCTTCTCTGCAGATCCTCTCAATCTCTGTCAGGTTGGATGGGGAGAGTTGCTGCACAGCTATTTTTAAGGTCTCTCCAAAGATGTTCGATCGGGTTCAAGTCCGGGCTCTGACTGGGCCACTCAAGGACATTCAGAGACTTGTCCAGAAGCCACTCCTGCGTTGTCTTGGCTGTGTGTTTAGGGTCGTTGTCCTGTTGGAAGGTGAACCTTCGCCTCAGTCTGAGGTCCTGAGCGCATGGTGATGCTGCCACGACCATGCTTCACCGTAGGGATTTTGCCAGGTTTCCTCCAGACGTGAGGTTTGGCATTCAGGTCAAAGCGTTCAATCTTGGTTTCATCAGGCAAGACAATCTTGTTTCTCATGGTCTGAGAGTCCTTTAGGTGCCTTTTGGCAAACTCCAAGCGGGCTGTCGTGCCTTTTACTGAGGAATGGCTTCCGTCTGGCCACTCTACCATAAAGGCCTGATTGGTGGAGTGCTGCAGAGATGGTTGTCCTTCTGGAAGGTTCTCCCATCTCCACAGAGGAACTCTGGAGCTCTGTCAGAGTGACCATCAGGTTCTTGTTCACCTCCCTGACCAAGGCCCTTCTCCCCTGATTGCTCTGTTTGGCCGGGCGGCCAGCTCTAGGAAGAGTCTTGGTGGTTCCAAACTTCTTCCATATAAGAATGATGGAGGTCACTGTGTTCTTGGGGACCTTCAATGCTGCAGACATTTTTTCGTACCCTTCCCCAGATCTGTGCCTCGACACAATCCTGTCTTGGAGCTCTACGGACAATTCCTTCAACCTCAAGGCTTGGTTTTTGCTCTGACATGCACTGTCAACTTTGGGACCTTATATAGACAGGTGTGTGCCTTTCCAAATCACGTCCAATCAATTGAATATACCACAGCTGGACTCCAATGAAGTTGTAGAAACATCTGAAGGATGATCAATGCAAACATGATGGACCTTATCTCAATTTCTAGTCTCATATCAAAGGGTCTGATTACTTATCTAAATAAGGTATTTCTGTTTTTAATTTGTAATAATTTGTAAAAATGTCAAAAAACCTGTTTTTCTCATTATTTACATTTACATTTACATTTACATTTACGTCATTTAGCAGACGCTCTTATCCAGAGCGACTTACAAATAGGTGCATTCACCTTATAGCCAGTGGGATAACCACTTTACAATGTTTTTATTTTTGATTTTTTTTTATTTTTTTGGGGGGGGGGGGTTGGAGTAAAGGGGGGGGTAGAAGGATTACTTTATCCTATCCCAGGTATTCCTTAAAGAGGTGGGGTTTCAAATGTCTCCGGAAGGTGGTGAGTGACTCTGTCCTGGCGTCGTGAGGGAGCTTGTTCCACCATTGGGGTGCCAGAGCAGCGAACAGTTTTGACTGGGCTGAGCGGGAACTATGCTTCCGCAGAGGTAGGGTAGCCAGCAGGCCAGAGGTGGATGAACGCAGTGCCCTCGTTTGGGTGTAGGGACTGATCAGAGCCTGAAGGTACGGAGGTGCCGTTCCCCTCACAGCTCCGTAGGCAAGCACCATGGTCTTGTAGCAGATGCGAGCTTCAACTGGAAGCCAGTGGAGTGTGCGGAGGAGCGGGGTGACGTGAGAGAACTTGGGAAGGTTGAACACCAGACGGGCTGCGGCATTCTGGATGAGTTGTAGGGGTTTAATGGCACAGGCAGGGAGCCCAGCCAACAGCGAGTTGCAGTAATCCAGACGGGAGATGACAAGTGCCTGGATTAGGACCTGTGCCGCTTCCTGTGTAAGGCAGGGTCGTACTCTCCGAATGTTGTAGAGCATGAACCTACAGGATCGGGTCACCGCCTTGATGTTAACGGAGAACGACAGGGTGTTGTCCAGGGTCACGCCAAGGCTCTTCGCACTCTGGGAGGAGGACACAACGGAGTTGTCAACCGTGATGGCGAGATCATGGAACGGGCAGTCCTTCCCCGGGAGGAAGAGCAGCTCCGTCTTGCCGAGGTTCAGCTTGAGGGTTATGGGGTATTGTGCGTAGATTGATGAGGATATTTATTTATTTAATCAACTTTAGAATAAGGCTGTAAAGTAACAAAATGTGGAAAAGGGAAGGGCTCTGAAGACTTTCTGAATGCACTGTACATTTCATAATACATTGATCCAGCAGTTGAAGTCAACACTTTATTGGTTTCTGATGCAGCTGGAATAATTTAGTCACTTGTCAGTACGCTTCTAAAAAATATTATATAAAACATTTGATCAAACACCATTATATACATATGTACAAGAGCTAGCAAAGCTATACCACAATGCAGTTGTGTGCATACTAGGCATTCTAAATTATACTACAACATCAGTCTAACTGAAAATGGTAGTTGTGTTGGTTGAATATTCCAGGCAGGTTCCAGAATGTTATTCAACTACTGAACCACTTCTTGTGTTGGGTAATGGCAGCTAGTCTAGTAGGCATTGGTGCTGAGGCGATGTTGGCACGGATGTTGGGATAGGGGAGCTGTGACTCTGGATCCTTGTAGACAACCGTCTGGTCTTTTCTGCACTCCACAGCCAGGTGGACAAGCCTCTCCCTGAAATGGTGGGTTCTGGGCTCATACACTTTCTTCACCGCCTACTGCTTCGACCTCTTGCAGAATATTTGTTTGTACTGCAAGTCTCCTGGAAAGACATGAAGACTGATCATGAGGAAGTGTAAAACATGAAGACTGATCATGAGGATGTGTCACCATACAAGAAACCATGTTCATCTGCAAACAAAAAAGGGTACAGTAGACTGGTATGTGTTTTGTTAAACTCAGTCAATGATGGGGCATTGAGATGAGCTGTTAGCAAGGTGTGAAAAGTTTGAGGGGGGCAGGACTTGTAGGCAATCTAGTGTATTGTTGTCTTGAGTAGGTTAGTACTGCCAACAATAGAGTGAAGAGCTAGAAGAGTATACTAACAGCCAAATAAATTACTGCAAGGGTGGGAAAGGTTTGAGGAGCACTTGGCTTGTAGAGAGTTTAGTGTATTGGTGATTCGGTTTTCTCAAGAGGGTATTGTGCATTCATAAATACCTTTGGCTGTGCTGGCTTGTTTCCGAGTCAGATGATGTTGAGCTTGATCCTGGCTGAAAGCTTTCATCCAATGGGTCTACAGGCTATGCACTACTAAAGCTGGTGTCAAGGTCATCGTCATCAGCAGCAGCAGGATTAGTCTGTAGAACACACAGTAGTCAGTTATTACCCACCCATCCCCCTCACATCAATAGATCATGCATGCTAAACTTCACACACAATACCCACCCCAAACAGACACTAGTAACTCTGTGTTGTTGTTTTTATCGCATTGCTTTGCTTTATCTTGGCCAGGTCGCAGTTGTAAATGAGAACTTGTTCTCAACTGGCTTACCTGGTTAAATAAAGGTGAAATAAAATAAAATAAAATAGTCAGTCACCCACACCATCCCCTTCTTACTAGCTAATACCTCTGATTTTCTTCAATTTAGACTTCAAGCCTTGCATCAACAATCAATCAATCAAATGAAATTATATTTGTCACATGCGCCAAATACAACATGTGTAGACCTTACCGTGAAATGCTTACTTACAAGCCCTTAAACAGCAATTCAGTTCAAGAAATAGTTAAGAAAATATTTACTAAATAAAGTAAAGTAAAACATTAAAAGTAACACAATAAAATAACAACATCAAGGCTATATACAGGGGGTACCGGTACTGAGTCAATGCGCGGAGGTACAGGTTAGTCAAGGTAATTTGTACAGGTAAGGGTAAAGTGACTATGCATAGATAATAAACAGCGAGTAGAAGAAATATAAAAACAAAGGGGGTGGGTGTCAATGCAAATAGTCTGAGTGGCCATTTGAGTAATTGTTCAGCAGTCTTATGGCTTGGGGGTAGAAGCTGTTAAAGAGCCTTTTGGACCTAGACTTGGCGCTCCGGTACCGCTTGCCTTGTGGTAGCAGAGAGAACAGTGTATGACTTGGGTGACTGGAGTTTGACAATTTTTTGGGCCTTCCTCTGTATATAGGTTCTGGATGGCAGGAAGTTTGACCCCAGTGATGTACTGGGCCGTACGCACTACCCTCTGTAGCGCCTTACGGTCGGATGCTGAGCAGTTGCCATACCAGGCGGTGATGCAACCGGTCAGGATGCTCTCAATGGTGCACCTGTAGAACTTTGAGGATCTGGGGACCCATGCCAAATCTTTTCAGTCTCGTTAGGGGGAAAAGGTGTTGCCGTGCCCTCTTCACAACTGTCTTGGTGTGTTTGGACCATTATAGTTTGTTGGTGATGGGGACACCAAGGAACTTGAAACTCTCGACCCGCTCCACTACAGCCCTATCGATGTGAATGGGGGCGTGTTCCGCCCTCCTTTACCTGTAGTCCACGATCAGTTCCTTTGTCTTGCTCACGTTGAGGGAGAAGTTGTTGTCCTGGCACCACACTGCCAAGTCTCTGACCTCCTCCCTATAGGCTGTCTCATCGTTGTCGGTGATCAGGCCTACCACTGTTGTGTCGTCAGCAAACTTAATGGTGTTTGAGTTGTGCTTGGCCACGCAGTCGTGGGTGAACAGAGAGTACAGGAAGGGACTAAGCATGCACACCTGAGGGGCCCCCGTGTTGAGGATCAGCGTGGCAGATGTGTTGTTGCCTACCCTTACCACCTGGGGGCGGCCCGTCAGGAAGTCCAGGATCTAGATGCAGATGGAGGTGTTTAGTCCCAGGGTCTTTAGCTTAGTGATGAGCTTTGTGGGCACTATGGTGTTAAACGCTGAGCTGTAGTCAATGAACAGCATTCTCACATAGGTGTTCCTTTTGTCCAGGTGGGAAAGGGCAGTGTGGAGTGCAATTGAAATTGCGTCATCTGTGGATCTGTTGTGGCGGTATGCGATTTGGAGTGGGTCTAGGGTTTCCGGGATAATGGTGTTGTTGTGAGCCATGACCAGCCTTTCAAAGCACTTCATGACTACCGATGTGAGTGCTAATGGCGGTAGTCATTTAAGCAGGTTACCTTCGCTTTCTTGGGTAGAGGGACTATGCTGGTCTGCTTGAAACATGTACAGTGGGGAGAACAAGTATTTGATACACTGCCGATTTTGCAGGTTTTCCTACATACAAAGCATGTAGAGGTCTGTCATTTTTATCATAGGTACACTTCAACTGTGAGAGACGGAATCTAAAAAAAAAATCCAGAAAATCCAGAAAAAATTGTATGATTTTTAAGTAACTAATTTGCATTTTATTGCATGACATAAGTATTTGATACATCAGAAAATCAGAACTTAATATTTGGTACAGAAACCTTTGTTTGCAATTACAGAGATCATACATTTCCTGTAGGTCTTGACCAGGTTAGCACACACTGCAGCAGGGATTTTGTCCCACTCCTCCATACAGACCTTCTCCAGATCCTTCAGGTTTCGGGGCTGTCGCTGGGCAATAAGGACTTTCAGCTCCCTCCAAAGATTTTCTATTGGGTAAAGGTCTGGAGACTGGCTAGGCCACTCCAGGACCTTGAGATGCTTCTTACGGAGCCACTCCTTAGTTGCCCTGGCTCTGTATTTCGGGTCGTTGTCATGCTGGAAGACCCAGCCACGACCCATCTTCAATGCTCTTACTGAGGGAAGGAGGTTGTTGGCCAAGATCTCGCGATACATGGCCCCATCCATCCTCCCCTCAATACGGTGCAGTCGTCCTGTCCCCTTTGCAGAAAAGCATCCCCAAATAATTATGTTTCCACCTCCATGCTTCACGGTTGGGATGGTGTTCTTAGGGTTGTACTCATCCTTCTTCTTCCTCCAAACACGGCGAGTGGAGTTTAGACCAAAAAGCTCTATTTTTGTCTCATCAGACCACATGACCTTCTCCCATTCCTCCTCTGGATCATCCAGATGGTCATTGGCAAACTTCAGACGGGCCTGCACATGCGCTGGCTTGAGCAGGGGGACCTTGCGTGCGCTGCAAGATTTTAATCCATGACGGCGTAGTGTGTTACTAATGGTTTTCTTTGAGACTGTGGTCCCAGCTCTCTTCAGGTCATTGACCAGGTCCTGCCGTGTATTTCTGGGCTGATCCCTCACCTTCCTCATGATCATTGATGCCCCACGAGGTGAGATCTTGCATGGAGCCCCAGACCGAGGGTGATTGACCGTCATCTTGAACTTCTTCCATTTTCTAATAATTGCGCCAACAGTTGTTGCCTTCTCACCAAGCTGCTTGCCTATTGTCCTGTAGCCCATCCCAGCCTTGTGCAGGTCTACAATTTTATCCCTGATGTCCTTACACAGCTCTCTGGTCTTGGCCATTGTGGAGAGGTTGGAGTCTGTTTGATTGAGTGTGTGGACAGGTGTCTTTTATACAGGTAACGAGTTCAAACAGGTGCAGTTAATACAGGTAATGAGTGGAGAACAGGAGGGCTTCTTAAAGAAAAACTAACAGGTCTGTGAGAGCCGGAATTCTTACTGGGAAGATAGCAGCTGGCCAATTACATTGATTTGCTTTGGAATATCTAGCCAGTGTATTATGAAAGATAGCTAGCTAGATTTTGGTTTAGATAAACAAATGTAGTTCGCTAGTTAACTATTTAGCTAGGTAACGTTAGCTTCGTTACCTCAGCTCAACTTATTTTCTGCTGTGCTGATGTTGGCTGATCAGATGCCTTCCTCTTTGAAGTGAAGGGGGAAATCTATGGAATAGTATCACTTTTCAACGTTCGATGACCTGGCAACCCCATCAATTGAGACTTCAGGTCCGTTTTGAAATCCTCTGGCTGAGGTGGCTGGCTACAACCAGACATTTAGACATTTCTCCACGGTAGTATTCACATCAACTGGATCCATCTCCGCTGGGGCGGTACTACTTCCTGAAATTGCTATGAATTCTGGATAATGTAGATGGCCCGTTTCTACTGGTGAGATGCAGAAACGCTCATATTTGCATTTAGTGAGGAAATTCTCGATTTTTCTGACACATATGATATGTTAATAATATTATGGATATATACAGGGAAATAGAGCAGCAGTGAAATTTCCCTTTAAGGATGCCCTTCAAAAGGCTGCACAGACCATTGCCATTCTAACAGTGGATACAGACGTCATTATCCTCCTTGCTGGGCTGTTCTTCCATCTTGCCAAGGATTAGCCAACCATAAAGCTGTGGGTAAAAAACTACCAGGAGATTTGCATCAACATTATCTACATAAAGCTTGGAATGCACAATAGTTTGTCTTTGCTAGGCTTCCATGCATTCACAGGTTCTGATACAACCTAACACTTTCATGGAAAGGGAAAAAAGACAGCTTGGCGTGCATGGAAGTCATTTCCAGAGGTGACTGACTCCATGGCAGCTGAACCATTTCAACCCCTTGATCTGGATTCATCCACTTTCACATTGCTTGAGAGATACACCTGTGTTCTCCATGACAAGACAACCTGCCTAGATTGTGTCAATGATCTGAGGAAAGATCTCTTCTCGAAGAGGTAATTCTCAATGGAGAACATCCCCCCAACGCAGGCAGCACTGCTGCAACATTTAAAGCGATCAGTGTACCAAACAAACATTTGGTCAACAAGTCTGAAAACCATCTAATCGGCACCTTCACCAGAAAGATTTAGATGGGCTAAAACTGTTTATTCCCGGACAACTTTGTGGACACTTACCAGAGAAGGCCAAAGCTGGCAGAGAACTCCTGAGGTCACAATACAAAAATGTCGACTTCGATTCTGATACCACAGTTAGTATCACAATCCACGTTTAGAACCCTGACATGGCTAATTGAGTGACTGTCAGTGACTGACATAACAAGAGAAAAACTGCTGATGCACAACCAAATTTTGAAATTGCACCTTGTGTATTCTACTATTCTAACTCTCAACAGTACACTACATGATGAAAAGTATGTGGACACCTGCTCGGTGGGCATTAATATGGGCATTAATGTGGAGTTGTTCCCACCTTTGCTGCTATAACAGCCTCCACTCTTCCGGGAAGGCTTTCCACTAGATCTTGGAACAATGCTGCGGGGATTTGCTTCCATTCAGCCACAAGAGCATTAGTGAGGTCAGGCACTGATGTTGGGTGATTAGGCCTGGCTCGCAGTCGGCATTCCAATTCATCCCAAAGGTGTTCGATGGGATTGAGGTCAGGGCTTTGTGCAGGCCAGGTAAGTTCTTCCACAACGATCTCGACAAACCATTTCTGTATGGACTTCGCCGCTTTGTGCACGGGGACATTGTCATGCTGAAACAGGAAAAGGCCTTCCCCGAACTGTTGCCACAAAATTAGAAGCACAGAATCGTCTAGAATGTCATTGTATGGGGGCTCCCGAGTAGCGCAGCGGTCTAAGGCACTGCATTGCACTAATGACCCTGGTTCGATCCCGGGCTGTATCACAACTGGCCGTGATCGGGATTCCCACAGGGCGGTGCACAATTGGCCCAGCGTCGTCCGGGTTAGGGGAGGCTTTACTTGGTTCATCGTGATCTAGCGACTCCTTGTGGCGGGCCGGGCGCCTGCAGGCTGACCTCGGTCGTCAGGTGAATGGTGTTTCCTCCGACACATTGGTGCAGCTGGCTTCCGGATTAAGCGGGCAGGTGTTAAGAAGCACGGTTTGGCGGGTCATGTTTCGGAGGATGCATGACTCGACCTTTGCCTCCCGAGCCCGTTGGGGAGTTGCAGCGATGAGACAAGATTGAAATTGGGGAGAAAAAGGTGGTAAAATACAAAATAAATAAATAAAGAATGTAGCGTTCGTTATGC
Organism: Coregonus lavaretus; assembly: GCF_964263955.1. Lineage (NCBI taxonomy): Eukaryota > Metazoa > Chordata > Actinopteri > Salmoniformes > Salmonidae > Coregonus > Coregonus lavaretus. The sequence continues at coordinate 46,401,998 of NC_140002.1, forward strand.
TGTAATGTTAAGATTTCCTTTCTCTGGAACTAAGGGGCCTAGCCCGAACCTTGAAAAACAGCCCCAGACCATTATTCCTTCTCCACCAAACTTTACAGTTGGCACTATGCATTGGTGCTGGTAGCATTCTCCTGGTATCTGCTGAATCCAGATTCGTCCGTCGGACTGCCAGATGGTGAAGCGTGATTTATCACTCCAGAGAACGCATTTCCACTGGTCCAGAGTCCAATGGCGGCGAGCTTTACACCACTCCAGCCGACACTTGGCATTGTGCGGCTACTCGGCCATGGAAACCCATTTCATGAAGCTCCCGAACAGTTCTTGTGCTGACGTTCAGCACTTCGGTCCCGTTCTGTGAGCTTGTGTGGCCTACCACTTCGCAGCTGAGCCGTTGTTGCTCGTAGACGTTTCCAAATCACAATAACAACACTTACAGTTCACCGGGGCAGCTCTAGGGCAGAAATTTGACGAACTGACTTGTTGGAAAGGTGGCATCTTATGATGGTGCCACGATGAAAGTCACTGAGCTCTTCAGTAAGGCCATTCTGCTGCCAATGTTTGTCTATGGAGATTGCATGGCTGCATGCTCGATTTTATACACCAGTCAGCAACGGGTGTGGCTGAAATAGCTGAATCCACTAATATGAAGGGGTGTCCACACACTTTTGTATGTATAATGTAAGTTGAGACCCCGACTGAGTTATTTTTTTGGGTCAGGGGTCCCTAAGCAACCGCTTATATTGCTTATGCCTGGAGCAGGCCCTGATCACGATACGCGATATCAAAATGATACCACGGCAAAAAAAGAAAACGGGGAGAAGGACCTTTTAGGTTTTTCACTCTCAAAATCATACTTTTCTTCATAGAAAAACAACAAAATTGGATGTTTTAAGTCCACAACAATCTTTAAACCACATCAGGGGAACACTTTTGAGGTCTGGGAAAAAATATGTATTTGTTTTTTTGGGGGGTTGTTACACTTTCCTGCCAGGAAGAATGTTAAATTTTTTACTGGACCATGTAATGTCAAGAAGAAACACCTGTGAAAATGTGTATCAAATACAAAAATCTATGCTTTTCTCCCAAACTGCCGCCATTTTATACAACTTTCTAAGGGACAGATCGTAATTTACAGGGGGAGTGGTGGTCCAAAATAGGGGAGGGTTGTTAAACTTTTTTTTTTGCTTTGGGGAGGGTTGTGTGGTATTGTATTGGACACAGGGGAGTGTAGTGCGTTTCCATTCCCTCTTTTGCAGGTTCTACTGTATCATTTCTTCCATCCTTGCCAAATTTCCTCATGTGCTTGCATGACTTTCACTATACCACAGGTCAGTATAGTCTAACGGTCTATCCTGCCCTCTATCCACCATTCATAGTGACAATAGTGGTAGGTGGATTGTTTGTCATATCTGCAATAGGCTAACTAGCATACCACACATAAAAACATTCAAAGCGGCATACATATTCTATATGAATCGACAAGAACAAATAGGAATAGCTGATAGGCTCGGAGAGGCCAGATGCATCATTGCGCATGAAAGAACAGTGAAGACATGAGACACAAAGCTTGTTTTCAAGTGAGTTTTCAGGTGAGTAGGCTGCAGTGAAAATATGATTTGAATAATGGCGCAAAAGTCCTGTGATTTGAATGTTTCATTCGATTTGGATCAGTTGTGGGTCTACTCTTGTGAGTTTCTAAGGTCTAGAAAGGCACAGTAGCAGGCCAGTCTGACTGTATTTTTACTTCTGATATTGCAGATCCTCATTCTCCGAAGTCGTCCTATAATAATGTGGCCACATTCTCCCGGCAGGCCCAGTTATTCAGGAAAACCTAACACACTCTGCCTCTTCTCCAATCCGAGTGGCTATTCCTCACGCTTCAATATAGCTTAAATATTTATCATTCACTTTTTAAATGTATTACCTTTTATATGTGGCATAAACACAACCAGTCACAATGTTTTAATTTGATTAGGCTACTTCAACAGTCTCCTGTAGGCATGCGCACGTTCATCCAAAATATAATTCCAGCATCCTCAAAATGGCATGACATAAACCAGGTTTCCATCCAACCTTTTTATGCGAGTAAAGTAGCCTACATGTCTGGAAAAGCATGCAGTTTATTAGGCTACAGATTAAATAAATGATGATGAACTTCACAGGGTGGTGAAAGTGCACAGTGATGAGGTTGTTGCTCCTTTCAATAAATATCAAGGGTGACATGATGCTTGGCTGCCATTTGACAAATAAAAATAATCTTGCACTTTTGTCCGTTATAATCTCATCACGTAGTAGCATTGCAAGCTGTTGGCTAGAGCGCACGTGCCAATACCAGAGTGGGCACATTCGCTACTGAGTTGAAAATGTGATGGAACCCCATTTAACTTAAATATTTTTTTATTCGGTACATGGGAATTTAACCTCAAAAGTCAATTTGATGGAAACAACTCTAATGGGAAAATAAGCGAGGGCATTTGACCGATAAAAAAAATGAAAAGCCGATAAATAAAATTGTAGTGGGCCAAATTTTCCAGGAGAGGCTGTCTATCATGTAGTGGAACAGGTTGAGAGCTTCAAGTTCCTTGGTGTCCACATCACCAACGAACTATCATGGTCCAAACACACCAAGACAGTCATGAAGAGGGCACGACAAAGCCTATTCCCCCTCAGGAGACTGAAAAGATTTGGCATGGGTCCTCAGATCCTCAAAAAATTCTACAGCTGCACCATCGAGAGCATCCTGACTGGTTGCATCACCGCCTGGTATGGCAACTGCTTGGCCTCCGACCGCAAGGCACTACAGAGGGTAGTGCGTACGGCCCAGTACATCACTGGGGCCAATTTTCCTGCCATCCAGGACCTCTATACCAGGCGGTGTCAGAGGAAGGCCCTCAAAATTGTCAAAGACTCCAGCCACCCTAGTCATAGACTGTTCTCCCTGCTACCGCACGGCAAGCGGTACCGGAGTGCCAAGTCTAGGTCCAAAAGACTTCTCAACAGCTTCTACCCCCAAGCCATAAGACTCCTGAACAGCTAATCATGGCTACCCGGACTATTTGCACTGCCCCCCCACCCCATCCTTTTTACGCTGCTGCTACTCTGTTAATTATTTATGCATAGTCACTTTAACTCTACCCACATGTACATATTACTTCAACTACCTCAACTAGCCGGTGCCCCCGCACATTGACTCTGCACCGGTACCCCCCTGTATATATAGCCTCCCTACTGTTATTTTATTTTACTTCTGCTCTTTTTTTCTCAATACTTTTTATGTTGTTGTTTTATTTTTACTTTTTTTGTTAAAAATAAATGCACTGTTGGTTAAGGGCTGTAAGTAAGCATTTCACTGTAATGTCTGCACCTGTTGTATTCGGCGCATGTGACCAATAAAATTTGATTTGATTTGATTTGATCATGGCCTACACCACGAATTCACACTTCAGCACCTTTCTCTCACTCCTTGCACGCACATGCACCTGCTGCTGAGGAGAGAGAGAGCGACAGAGGAGCCTTGGCTACTGTTGATTGCTAAGATGGAGGCCTTTTTCATTGAAGTAAAATTAACGTTAGAGGAAAAATAGTATGCGTATAGTGAAACGCCTACAAGGGGAATTTAATATACGTTTTAATATTGTAGTGGACTAAGATGAGAAGAATGCAGACTACTGTAGAACTCCTTATTTAGGTGGGATGTAATTTTTTTACTTAAATGTATTTATTATAATTAGTTTTATCATTATTATTATTGTATATATAAATCAAAAACTAGTTATTTAACTATGCAAAACCTGTTTGGTTGAATTCTGTTCAGACATTTTCATTAGCTAAATTAAATTCTAAATGTATGAATCAGCCTCATTCTGTACATCTACAGTGGGGAAAAAAAGTATTTAGTCAGCCACCAATTGTGCAAGTTCTCCCACTTAAAAAGATGTGAGAGGCCTGTAATTTTCATCATAGGTACACGTCAACTATGACAGACAAATTGACGAAAAAAAATCCAGAAAATCACATTGTAGGATTTTTTATGAATTTATTTGCAAATTATGGTGGAAAATAAGTATTTGTTCACCTACAAACAAGCAAGATTTCTGGCTCTCACAGACCTGTAACTTCTTCTTTAAGAGGCTCCTCTGTCCTCCACTCGTTACCTGTATTAATGGCACCTGTTTGAACTTGTTATCAGTATAAAAGACACCTGTCCACAACCTCAAACAGTCACACTCCAAACTCCACTATGGCCAAGACCAAAGAGCTGTCAAAGGACACCAGAAACAAAATTGTAGACCTGCACCAGGCTGGGAAGACTGAATCTGCAATAGGTAAGCAGCTTGGTTTGAAGAAATCAACTGTGGGAGCAATTATTAGGAAATGGAAGACATACAAGACCACTGATAATCTCCCTCGATCTGGGGCTCCACGCAAGATCTCACCCCGTGGGGTCAAAATGATCACAAGAACGGTGAGCAAAAATCCCAGAACCACACGGGGGGACCTAGTGAATGACCTGCAGAGAGCTGGGACCAAAGTAACAAAGCCTACCATCATTAACACACTACGCCGCCAGGGACTCAAATCCTGCAGTGCCAAACGTGTCCCCCTGCTTAAGCCAGTACATGTCCAGGCCAGTCTGAAGTTTGCTAGAGTGCATTTGGATGATCCAGAAGAGGATTGGGAGAATGTCATATGGTCAGATGAAACCAAAATATAACTTTTTGGTAAAAACTCAACTCGTCGTGTTTGGAGGACAAATAATGCTGAGTTGCATCCAAAGAACACCATACCTACTGTGAAGCATGGGGGTGGAAACATCATGCTTTGGGGCTGTTTCTCTGCAAAGGGACCAGGACGACTGATCCGTGTAAAGGAAAGAATGAATGGGGCCATGTATCGTGAGATTTTGAGTGAAAACCTCCTTCCATCAGCAAGGGCATTGAAGATGAAACGTGGCTGGGTCTTTCAGCATGACAATGATCCCAAACACACCGCCCGGGCAATGAAGGAGTGGCTTCGTAAGAAGCATTTCAAGGTCCTGGAGTGGCCTAGCCAGTCTCCAGATCTCAACCCCATAGAAAATATTTGGAGGGAGTTGAAAGTCCGTGTCGCCCAGCGACAGCCCAAAAACATCACTGCTCTAGAGGATATCTGCATGGAGGAATGGGCCAAAATACCAGCAACAGTGTGTGAAAACCTTGTGAAGACTTACAGAAAATGTTTGACCTGTGTCATTGCCAACAAAGGGTATATAACAAAGTATTGAGAAACTTTTGTTATTGACCAAATACTTATTTTCCACCATAATTTGCAAATAAATTCATAAAAAATCCTACAATGTGATTTTCTGGATTTTTTTTCTCATTTTGTCTGTCATAGTTGACGTGTACCTATGATGAAAATTACAGGCCTCTCTCATCTTTTTAAGTGGGAGAACTTGCACAATTGGTGGCTGACTAAATACTTTTTTCCCCCACTGTATATCTGTATAGCAGATGCAGTAGCCATCTGACATAAAGAAATGCATGTCGGTGTCGTAGCATGTCACCTGCATATCTATCGCTCTCTCGATCTCTCGTGGGCGAGGCCTAAGCTTCTCTTCCTTTATATAGGCTTAATATTTTTGTAAGTATTAATATCATACAGTGGACACCTAAGCCTAAAGGCCTATGCATGCAATGCTCTGATTCATTTAGTGGTCAAATCTCCGACAGCTGAACTGTGAGGTGGACAATTATTGTTTTAGGAAAGCAGCCTAAAAACCAATAAAAGAAAAAGGCTATAAAGTTTTGAATATGCTACACATCGAAACACAAGGAATAGTGTTTGTGTAATTTGTTACAGGCGGTTTTTAAAGACGGGTAAATATTGCTCATTTGACCAATATCCCCTTTTCTTTTTTTAATTCATTTTCATTCTTAATTTTTTATATATTTTGTTTCATTTTTTTCATTTTTTTGGGGGGGTAGATCAGCTTAATATTGCAGATAGATTGTAAGTTCCATCAATGTAATTGTCTGCATCACTTCCAATCCCCCATGTTTTTTATATACAGTGGGGAGAACAAGTATTTGATACACTGCCGATTTTGCAGGTTTTCCTACTTACAAAGCATGTAGAGGTCTGTAATTTTTTATCATAGGTACACTTCTACTGTGAGAGACTGAATCTAAAACAAAAATTCAGAAAATCACATGGTATGATTTTTAAGTAATTAATTTGCATTTTATTGCATGACATAAAGTATTTGATACATCAGAAAAGCAGAACTTAATATTTCGTACAGAAACCTTTGTTTGCAATTATAGAGATCATACGTTTCCTGTAGGTCTTGACCAGGTTTGCACACACTGCAACAGGGATTTTGGCCCACTCCTCCATACAGGCCTTCTCCAGATCCTTCAGGTTTCAGGGCTGTCGCTGGGCAATACGGACTTTCAGCTCCCTCCAAAGATTTTCTATTGGGTTCAGGTCTGGAGACTGGCTAGGCCACTCCAGGACCTTGAGATGCTTCTTACGGAGCCACTCCTTAGTTGCCCTGGCTGTGTGTTTCGGGTCATTGTCATGCTGGAAGAACCAGCCACGACCCATCTTCAATGCTCTTACTGAGGGAAGGAAGTTGTTGGCCAAGATCTCGCGATACATGGCCCCATCCATCCTCCCCTCAATACGGTGCAGTTTTCCTGTCCCCTTTGCAGAAAAGCATCCCCAAAGAATGATGTTTCCACCTCCATGCTTCACGGTTGGGATGGTGTTCTTGGGGTTGTACTCATCCTTCTTCTTCCTCCAAACACGGCGAGTGGAGTTTAGACCAAAAAGCTCTATTTTTGTCTCATCAGACCACATGACCTTCTCCCATTCCTCCTCTGGATCATCCAGATGGTCATTGGCAAACTTCAGACGGGCCAGACATGCTCTGGCTTGAGCAGGGGGACCTTGCGTGCGCTGCAGGATTTTAATCCATGATGGCGTAGTGTGTTACTAATGGTTTTCTTTGAGACTGTGGTCCCAGCTCTCTTCAGGTCATTGACCAGGTCCTTCCGTGTAGTTCTGGGCGGATCCCTCACCTTCCTCATGATCATTGATGCCCCACGAGGTGAGATCTTGCATGGAGCCCCAGACCGAGGGTGATTGACCGTCATCTTGAACTTCTTCCATTTTCTAATAATTGCGCCAACAGTTGTTGCCTTCTCACCAAGCTGCTTGCCTATTGTCCTGTAGCCCATCCCAGCCTTGTGCAGGTCTACAATTGTATCCCTGATGTCCTTACACAGCTCTCTGGTCTTGGCCATTGTGGAGAGGTTGGAGTCTGTTTGATTGAGTGTGTGGACAGGTGTCTTTTATACAGGTAACGAGTTCAAACAGGTGCAGTTAATACAGGTAATGAGTGGAGAACAGGAGGGCTTCTTAAAGAAAAACTAACAGGTCTGTGAGAACCGGAATTCTTACTGGTTGGTAGGTGATCAAATACTTATGTCATGCAATAAAATCCAAATTAATTACTTAAAAATCATACAATGTGATTTCTGGATTTTTGTTTTAGATTCCGTCCCTCACAGTTGAAGTGTACCTATTATAAAAATTACAGACCTCTACATGCTTTATAAGTAGGAAAACCTGCAAAATCGGCAGTGTATCAAATACTTGTTCTCCCCACTGTATATATTCCCCTTTATTACTTTCCAACCCCGCCACCCTTTCCCTACTTGGGGTAAACTAGTGAACAACAATGCTTAGGCCTCTACTATACTTACTATCTATATTTTATGGACACAGTCAATTTTACAATAAATATATTTTGTTAGTTTTTTTCTCCTGAACTTCTTCTACTCTCAACCTCTCCGATCATTTTCATTTCCATCCGGTTTGCTTCTATATGCCATATCTTTCTAACTGTGCTCTTTCTCAAAAGCTCCCAACATACAACCTATATACTTATTATGGACACAGTATGCTTACATTATTAGTTATCTTGTTATTATTTTGTTGTTAGTTGTTATTAGTCCCATCCTTCAACTCCATTCAACACCTCCCATCTATCTCTTAACACCATCCATATAGGATTTCTATTTGCCATATATATTTCAACTGTACTGTGATGTTTTACAAATATTCTGAACCTTTCTATTCTCATTGTTTCAACAGATTGTGAATAAAAAATACAATGTTTTGCTAAAAGTATTATAATATTATTGATCGATTTACTATGACTTTTCAGATCACCCAGTAATGCTATCTGCAAGGTTAGCTCCAGGTAAATATTGCAATCCTTTAGCCATTCCTGGACCTGTGTATTGCATATCAGTTCATAAACACTATGCCATGGGATCGGTACGTCAAAAATCTCTTCCCAACTATTTTGCAATCTATATGGGACGGCTGTCAATCCTTTGGTCCTTAAATGAAACTGATATACTTTTTTATTTATCACAGTTTTCCTTAACCAATTATGTTCTTTAATGCAAGGCCGACAGACAAGTTCCTTACTTTCTCTCCCTTCCACTTTCCTCTTCCATTTTTGCGGTAAGGCTGCAATTATTTGGTTGTAATTTTGGGTCGAGCAGACATTTCCATATGTTTTTGTTAGCTGCATGTGCGACATAACTCCACCAGTCCTACCGATGATATCATTTACGAAGATTATACCTTTTTTTTTTTTTTTTTGTCAAAAAAAAAGTTTTTTTATCAATTAGTATATTTGAATTTAACATTTACATTTTAGTCATTTAGCAGACGCTCTTATCCAGAGTGACTTACAGTTAGTGAATGCATACATGTTGTGTATTTTTATTTTTTATTTTTTTCATACTGGCCCCCCGTGGGAAACAAACCCACATCCCTGCCGGCCAAACCCTCCCCTACCTTGGACCAATTGGGCACCGCCCATGGGTCTCCCGGTCACGGCCAGCTGCGACAGAGCCTGGACTATAACCAGGATCTCTAGTGGCACAGCTAGCACTGCGATGCAGTGCCTTAGACCACTGCGCCACTTGGGAGTCAGACAATCTACCATTTACATAGGAGTGGTTAAAACATGCTAATAACGGTCCTCTTAGTATATCAGAAAAGGTTTGGTATACCTCGACTGGTATGCCATCCAATATCCCTTGTTTATTGATGGTGCTGGCTGCACCAAGTCGGATCTGAATGCATATGGATGTCCGGTAAATTTCTCAAATGTCTGGTAAATGACCACAATATTTGTTGCATTACTTGTTCTGTCGTTTCTGGAGGATTAAATTGAAATTGCAACCAACTTTCTATGGCTTGTTTTAGAAATAGTGATATTTGGGAGATGATTTCCTTTTCAAATAACTAAAAGTGAGAGGTTTTAATCTGAATAAAGGGAAAAAGGACATTCTTGAACATTGGGTGAGACAATCTTACTAATTTGCTAGAGAACCAGTTCTGATTTAAGTATAACTTTTGTATGACTGAAGCTTTTAGTGATAGGTCTACTGCTTTAATATTTAATCATTTCTGTCCTCCAAATTCATATTCATTATATATAAATAGGCCCGTTTCATTTTGTCTGGCTTGCCGTTCCAAATAAAATGGAATTATTTTTCTCATATAATTTAAAAACTGTTCGCTAGGCGTAGGCAAGACCATAAGCAAATAGGTAAACTGGGATAATACTAAATTTAATCAGGGTGCTTTTTCCACAAATTGACAGGTATTTACCTTTCCATGGTAGCAAGATCTTATCTATTTTTGCTAACTTTTTATTATAATTTATTGAATTGAGATAATGTATTTCCTTTGGGATATGTATTCCGAGTATATCCACATCACCGTCAGACCATTTTATTGGTAAACTACATTGTAATGTAAAATTTATATTTTTTAGGGATCCAATACGTAATATAGTACATTTGTCATAATTTGGTTGTAATCCAGAGTGGTTAGAAAATGTATCTAGATCCTCTATGAGGCTGTGTAGGGATTCTAGTTGTGGATTTAAAAGAAAACATGAATCATCAGCGTACAATGACACCTTTGTTTTTAAGCCCTGGATTTCTTATCCTCTGATATTATTGTTGGATCTGATTTTAATAGCTAACATCTCGATGGCCACAATAAATAGATATGCCGATAGTGGACAACCTAGTTTCACTCCTCTTGACAGTTTAAAACTTTCGGAGAAATAGCCATTATTTACTATTTTACACCTAGGGTTACTATACATGATTTTGACCCATGTTATAAGAGATTCTCCAAAATTGAAATGCTCCAGGCATTTATATATAAACCCCAGTCGTACTTTATCAAATGCCTTTTCTAAGTCTGCTATGAATAGCAGGCCTGGTTTCCCAGATTTTCCATGAGGTTCTATTGTTTCCAATACTTGCCTTATATTTTCCACTTGTATCCTGTTTCAGTAATAATGAGATCAGACCTTCTTCTTGAGTGTCAGATAATCTACCATTTACATAGGAGTGGTTAAAACATGCTAATAACGGTCCTCTTAGTATATCAGAAAAGGTTTGGTATACCTCGACTGGTATGCCATCCAATATCCCTTGTTTATTGATGGTGCTGGCTGCACCAAGTCGGATCTGAATGCATATGGATGTCCGGTAAATTTCTCAAATGTCTGGTAAATGAAAATCTTCATAAAGGAAACCCTGAACTGTGCATATTGTTTTTATGCAGATTTTGTAAATATTCGCATGAAAATCTGTCGCCAATTGGATGGAAACCTATAGACACCCTAAAGACTCTGGCTAGTGAGCTAGTCCAGTGTCACTTTGCCTGCACATCATGGTTCCCCAGCAGCCCCATCTCATGTTAACCTTTTCATGTGTGAGTTCCAGATATCTCTGACGGTCGCCCCAGCGTGAGTTTTTTTATGTGTGATGTCAGAATGCACTCACTGTTCCAAAATGCGATTGTCAATTTATTTTACAGTACAAGGGGAGGGTCATGTGAAAATATTTTTGGGTGCATTCTTTTTTATAACACCTTGAGTTGGACCAGACAAATAAGTAATATATATATTAATAAAACGATAACCCCACCCAACTGTCTATTGTACTCGTGGATTACAGTAGGCTGGCAGACCACTTTCCTATTACCAACACCATCCTGTCAGACTAGCCTCGTTACTTGAGTGGAATCATTTGCATTGTGAAAATTGGAAAGGCAAGTAACAGTACTTGTACCTCCACTGTATGGACAATACATTGCCTCCTATCCTCTGTAGCTCAGCTGGTAGAGCACGGCGCTTGTAACGCCAAGGTAGTGGGTTCGATCCCCGGGACCACCCATACACAAAAAAAAATTATGCACGCATGACTGTAAGTCGCTTTGGATAAAAGCGTCTGCTAAATGGCTTATTATTATTATTATTATATCCTATATCAACGCATATCCCCACGCTCGGTTTGAAGCTCCCACTTTTTAAAGTCCTTAAATGCGTCAAAAAACTTTCCCACATGCATTGAACCCCTGTTCTCTACGAATACATACAAGCGTGGGTGATGTATAAAAGTTGTCGAACCAAACGTTGTAACCCTGGTTTGCATATGGCACAATCACTTCCTGATCAACTTTCCTGGCTAGGTCTACCACGTGACCATCCATGTAAACATTGAAATATAAAGTGTAGCCGGTGTCAGATATAGCAATGACCCATAATTTAAAGCCCACCTAGTTGGCTTCCCTTTCATATACTGCTTGAATCCTGAAAGCCCCTTTGGTTTGACCATGCGCTGATCTACGGCTATGTTTTGGCATGGCTCATACAGCTGTGTAAAGCAGTCAACAGAGCTTTGAAGTGATTACGCAACATGAAAGCTCTAGCCCAAGAACCCTGAAGAGACTTTGTACCCCAGTATCGATTTAAGGTCTTGGTAAATCCCAGATAAATGAGCAGTCCAAGAAACCGGTAGAATTCTGTAGGTGTAACCTCAAGCCACGCTCAGAGGGAATCATCATACGATGGACACTCCAAAACAAGACCCCAACCCTGACTATTTGTGAACCCACAAACCTCTGCCATCAATACCTGCGTGAAAAATAACAACAAGAAGTTTAATCTCCCTTATTCTGCCCTTAGCGGTCGACCGAACTGGCTGACTTACACTGCCAAGATCTAAACCAACTGGATGTTCAGGCCTGAAAGGGATACATTCCGATGCCTGTGTATCAACATCATTACACAACTGAAATGTGCTATCGGGCAAGACAGAGTGTTTATGCTTACAGGGACGTGGAGCACGAACAGAAAGACTTACAGAGACAAAAATAGATAATTGTTGGTATACACACTAACAAATGAATAAAAAACATTGTTCTAATATATATATATATACAGTATATATATATATATATATATATATATATATATATATATATATATATATAAAAGCCTGACAATACATAACAATAACACATTATTTATAGTTACCTTCAGGTTGAAGAGCTGTCATGAACCCTGCGTCCTGAGTCTGTTCCTGCCTGTGTTGACGTTTTTCTGCTCTGTATCTCCTGTTTCCCGAAGGTGCCTGAACGCACCCTGTTCGGTTGCCGGGCGACATTGCTAGGCGGGTGATCTCTCGATTACCCGCACCTGCTTCTCATCAGCTTCGGCACACCTGGTCCTGATCATCACCCCTTCATAAGCTCTGACCTGACATCCATTCCCTGCTGGATCGTTAGCCATAAACAGTATGTTTTGCCAGTGTATCAGCCTCAGAGTACTAGTGTTAGTTTTGTTGTTTTTTGCACCTTGTTGACCTGCCTTGTACTTACCTCCGTTTGTTCTGTCTACAGTCATTCTCCCGGAACCTTCACCCAACCCCTGCCGTGCCATCAGTTCATCTGCCACTTCACCACCACCTACTCATCTCCGCCACCCGCTCCGTCTCCTGGACTATTCTGCATCTTTTAAACACTCTCATTCGTTCAACTCACCTTGTCCTGGTCTGCTTCTGGGTTCGGTCTTAGAGAACCGTGACAGAACGATCCGGCCAATAATGAACCCAGCGGACCTGGACTCTGTTCGCCATGCCAATACCCAGCAGGAGATGATGTTGGGACAACACAGCACGGCGCTACAGGAGATAGCGTTATCGGTTCGGAACTTTTCTGCCAGTCTGACGAAGATCGAGGCTCAGCTCAGTTTACCGGTGGAGAATCCACCACCGGTTTCACCTCTCTCGCCTGCCGCTTCTGGAGCTGTGCCCTTCAGTGAGCCCAAGATTCCGACGCCTGATAAGTATGAAAGGGATTTGGGAAGATGCCGTTCCTTTCTTATGCAGTGTGGATTAGTGTTCGATCTACAGCCCCACTCTTACGCCACAGAGAAGGCTAGGATAGCCTTTGTTATTGAATTGCTGCGTGGTAGAGCCCTGGAGTGGGCTTCAGCCGTATGGGAACGACAGGACACCTGCATGGCGTCATACCAGCAGTTCACGGCAGAGATGAGGAAGCTGTTTGACCATCCAGTCCGAGGTAAGGACGCAGCTAAGTGCCTGTTTTCTCTTCGCCAAGGAACTCGCAGCGTTGCCGACTTCGTAGTCAAATTCAGGACATTGGCTGTGGAGAGTGGGTGGAATGAGGAGTCACTGCTAGCGGCCTTTTACCAGGGGCTGTCGGAGCAACTCAAGGATGAGTTGATCTCCTATCCGGAGCCTAGTGACCTGGACAGTTTGGTAGCTTTGTCTATTCGGGTGGATAACAGAGTTCGAGAGAGAAGGAGGGAGAAGCAATGGGGCCCGTCCAATCAATCAGCTTCTCAGTTTCCATTAGGGTCAGGAGGTGGACAAGAATGCGTCGATCATTGTCCACCACACGGGATTAGTGGAGAGGTCCTGCCTCCAGATTCTGAACCCATGCAAGTGGGGAGGCACGGGTTAACCAAGGAGGAGCGCCAACATAGACGTAAGACCAACTGCTGCCTCTACTGTGGTAGTTTGGGACATTACATCTCCACTTGTTCCCAGCGGCCGTCAAACTGCTCGGCTCGCTAAAGTTGGGAGGACTTTTAGCGAGCCAGTTTCAACCTCTCAATACCCCTGTCAGACCCCGTTTCCCGGCTACCCTCATGAACAGGAATCAGAGTTTAGCGATTAACGCTTTCGTCGATTCAGGTGCCGATGGAAGATTTATTGATGCCGACGTGGTGGAACAGCTGGGGCTTTCCAAGGAGTGATTACCGGAAGCCATTGAAGCTACCACTCTGAACGGCAGTAGTCTGGCACGTATCACGATGAGGACTGAACCGGTTAAGATGCTGTTGTCAGGGAATCATTCTGAGGTTATCTCATTCTTCATTCTGCCTTCTTCCCATGTTCCTCTGGTCCTTGGATACCCCTGGCTGAAAGAACACAATCCCACGTTCGATTGGGTGACTGGCAAGGTAACTAGTTGGAGCATTGATTGTCATGCTAACTGCCTCAAGACTGCCTGTTCCCATTCTGTTCCCAGTCAGGTGATTGAGGCTAACCCCCCAGATTTGTCCCTGGTTCCCGAGACATATCACGATTTGGGGGAAGTGTTCAGTAAGCAGAGGGCTCTGTCACTCCCTCCCCACCGACCATATGATTGTGCCATAAACCTGTTCCCTGGAGCTGCCTATCCCAAGTGACGGTTATACAGCATCTCCCGACCTGAACGTGAAGCTTTGGAGACCTACATAAAGGAGTCCCTAGCTGCTGGTCTCATTCGTCCCTCGTCATCACCCCTGGGGGCAGGATTCTTCTTTGTGAGTAAAAAGGATGGCTCTCTTCGACCTTGTATTGATTATCGGGGGTTGAATGATATCACGGTCAAGAACAAGTATCCCCTGCCCTTGATGAGCTCTGCTTTCGACTACTTACAGGGTGCTACTGTGTTCACCAAGCTGGACCTACGCAATGCGTATCATCTGGTCCGGATCAGAGAGGGGGACGAGTGGTTGACTGGTTTCAACACACCGATGGGTCATTTCGAGTATCAGGTGATGCCGTTTGGACTGACCAATGCCCCAGCAGTGTTCCAGAGTATGGTGAATGACGTCCTGAGAGATATGATCGGTCTTTTTGTGTTTGTTTACCTGGATGACATTCTTATCTTCTCGAAGGAGCCTTCCAGCCACGTCCAGCATGTCAAGCAGGTTATGCAGCGATTGTTGGAGAATCGCCTGTTTGTGAAGGCCGAGAAGTGTGAATTTCACGCCCACACTACATCCTTCCTCGGGTACATCATCTCCAGGGGAGAGATTAGGATGGACCAAGAGAAGGTTAGGGCGGTTCTGGATTAGGCCCAGCCCAGGACGAGATTGCAGCTCCAGAGGTTTCTGGGGTTTGCAAATTTCTATCGGAGATTTATCCGTGATTACAGCCGTGTGGCCGCTCCTTTAACTGCCCTGACTTCTAGTACCAGAACCTTCAGTTGGAATCCTGAGGCGGACCGAGCATTTCTGGATTTGAAGAGGCGATTCACCAACGCTCCGATTCTCTCTCAACCTGACACTGCCCGTCAGTTTGTCGTTGAAGTGGATGCGTCTGATGTGGGGGTTGGCGCCATCCTGTCCCAGCGATGCTCCACTGACGGTAAACTCCATCCCTGCGCCTACTACTCTCGTCGTCTTTCGTCTACGGAGAGGAACTACGATGCGGGTAACCGGGAGCTTCTCGCGGTGAAACTTGCCTTGGAGGAGTGGCGCCACTGGTTGGAGGGGGCGGAGTAACCGTTTGTTGTCTGGACTGACACAAGAATCTTGCTTACGTGCAATCGGCTAAACGTCTCAACTCCCATAAGGCCAGGTGGTCGTTGTTTTTTGGACGCTTTAATTTTTCCTTGACGTTCCGACCGGGGTCTAAGAACGGCAAGGCGGACGCCTTGTCCCGGATGTTCTCTAAGACGGAGGAGAGTGGGGCCAAGACTGAGACGATTCTTCCCTGGAACCTTGTCGTGGGAGCCGTTATGTGGAGGATTGAGGAGGAGGTTATGGCGGCCCTTCGGACGCAGCCCGGCCCCGGTAACGGTCCACCCGGTCGGTTGTTTGTGCCTGAGTCAGTTCGTTCGGCTGTCCACCAATGGTCCCACGCCAGCAAGATGGCTTGTCACCCTGGCGTGGCTCGGACGATGGCGCTTCTACGCAGACGATTTTGGTGGCCTGCCATGGGAGAAGATACTCGGAGGTTTGTTGCTGCCTGTCCAGTTTGTGCGCAGAACAAGAGTGCCAATCGGCCCAGCTCTGGACTTCTTCACCCCCTACCGATCCCCCGGCGACCATGGTCGCATCTGGCTCTGGACTTTGTCACTGGGTTGCCCTCTTCTGAGGGGAACACGGTCATTCTGACTATTATGGACCGATTCGGCAAGTTCGCCCACTTTGTGCCCATCTCCAAGCTTCCCTCTGCCTCTGAGACGTCCAAGATCCTGGTTAGGGAGGTTTTCAGGGTCCATGGATTGCCCAGTGACATAGTTTCTGACCGTGGCCCTCAGTTCACCTCTGCTGTCTGGAAATCCTTCTGTTTGGCCATTGGAGCTACAGTCAGTCTTACATCTGGATTTCACCCCCAATCTAATGGACAGGTGGAGAGAGCCAACCAGAAGATGGAATCCACGCTGCGCTGCCTTGTTTCCTCCAACCCCACCTCTTGGGCCTCTCAGTTGCCTTGGGTTGAGTATGCTCACAATACTCTCCCTACTTCTGCCACTGGGATGTCTCCCTTCCAGTGCCTATACGGCTACCAACCCCCCTTGTTTCCTTCTCAGGAGAAAGATCTCTCGGTTCCCTCTGTCCAGGCCCACATTCGTCGTTGCCACCGGACCTGGCATCGGGCCAGAAAGGCCCTCCTTAGAGTTTCTGACCGGTATCAGCTCCAGGCGAATCGTCGCCGTATTCCAGCCCCCGCTTATGCAATCGGAGATAGGGTCTGGTTGGCTACACGGGACCTTCCTCTGCGGACTGAGTCAAGGAAACTGTCGCCGAGGTTCATTGGTCCGTTTGTGGTGGAGAGAGTGATTAATCCTGTTGTGGTTCGACTCAAGTTGCCTAGTACGCTCAGAGTCCATCCCACCTTCCATGTCTCCTGCCTCAAGCCTGTTCTCCTCAGCCCTCTGTTGCCCCCTCCACCTCCTCCTCCTCCTCCTCCTCCTCGGATGATCAGAGGAGGTCCTGTCTAAACGGTGCGCCGCATCATGGATTCCAGACGGCGGGGCCGGGGTTTCCAGTATCTCGTGGACTGGGAGGGGTATGGTCCTGAGGAGAGGAGTTGGATTCCTCGGCGTCAGATCCTTGATGCTGACCTCCTTCGTGACTTCTACCGCCTCCATCCTGGCGCTCCGGGTAGTCCGCCCGGTGGCGTTCGTCGGAGGGGGGTTACTGTCATGAACCCTGCATCCTGAGTCTGTTCCTGCCTGTGTTGCCCTTTTTCTGCTCTGTATCTCCTGTTTCCCGAAGGTGCCTGAACGCACCCTGTCCGGTTGCCGGGCGACGTTGCTAGGCGGGTGATCTCTCGATTACCCGCACCTGCTTCTCATCAGCTTCGGCACACCTGGTCCTGATCATCACCCCTTCATAAGCTCTGACCTGACATCCATTCCCTGCCGGATCGTTAGCCATAAACAGTTTGTTTTGCCAGCGTATCAGCCTCAGAGTACTAGTGTTAGTTTTGTTGTTTTTTGCACCTTGTTGACCTGCCTTGTACTTACCTCCGTTTGTTCTGTCTACAGTCATTCTCCCGGAACCTTCACCCAACCCCTGCCGTGCCATCAGTTCATCTGCCACTTCACCACCACCTACTCATCTCCGCCACCCGCTCCGTCTCCTGGACTATTCTGCATCTTTTATCTGTAAATAAACACTCTCATTCGTTCAACTCACCTTGTCCTGGTCTGCTTCTGGGTTCGGTCTTAGAGAACCGTGACAAGAGCTTGGCTGAGAGGCCTCAGGTGGTGGCTCCTCAACTTCCTCTGGCTCCTTCATCTCATTCTCTTCATCCTCGTCTTCTCTGAGTAGCTCAGCATCAAGGGCATCTTCCTCTAAGAAGGCCTTCATGGTCCTCCTCATCCTGCAGGCCTTCCGCAGCAATGACCTGCAGCTCATCTGGCGTCAGTGTCGTCCTCCTCATGGACAGGGACTGCATTATCCGCTGGTACTGGTCTCCTTGGTCCATTTCTAAAACTCAAACAAAGAAACAATTACAATTTCTGATGTTAATCAGTGACAACCCCTCCAAAGAATAGCCTAAGATTGACAAAAGTTTATATTCAGAATACACTTCAGTACATAAAAAAGTGAATCATCAATGAAAGTGAAATGCATCCACAAGTTATCAATTGCACTGTGACAAAGTTAAATGTTATTATCCAAAGGTTTTCCCTTTGAGAAAACACGTCATATAATTACATATATGATAGCCCATAACTGAAATAACACGACCATGTATGCTTTTAAGTTGTAAAGTCACAAACCAGCTAGATCAGGAACACTTCGTACACAAGCTAACTACAACAATCATTATTTGTAAGCTATTATCATAAGGTTTAGTCTATAACGTTACATTATTTTATCAGAATCATATCACAGATAGACACCTAATGAGATAGCCATGTAGTCTTCTACCTAGGGGATATCACTAGCTAGTAAAATATAGCCATCCAATTACCCTTAACGTTTTTTCAGATTTTTGAGCATTGCTAATGGCTACACAAAGTGATAGAAATATGCCCACCGCACACACAGACAGGGGCATTTCCATGCCGGAAAGCTGCAGAGAATACGAATCATTGATGCATTCTGTTCATGTCTTATGATAAACTTGGACAAATTTAATAAATGTTCTAATATGTTCAACACATTTAGTTGATTTCTAAACGTGAGACACATTTGATAGAAGAACCGGAAGTAACAATTCTAGTACCAAAGCATTTTTTATGTTGTAGTATTAAAAAAGTGTTGAAGTGCAACATGAGTGGCTGCACAAGTGACCCCCTCTGTTCTCTGAAGTGTCGATGCCAAGATGTTGGATTATCATGCACTGCATTATGCCATTGTGCTGGCACATGTGAACCAGGACCCTAATTATTTTCTCCACTAATCAGAACTTAAGGAATACATTTAATGTATTATTACTTAATGTTATTTTATGAAAATGTCACTTAATAAACTCTACTATGGATTTGTTTCGATCTACATTGGTGGCCATTTTGAATACCACCTCCTCGTTAAGTTTGCAATGAGTACCCCTTCTAGGATGCTTTTATATATCTGAGGAATATTTGTACCAAATTTCATGCTTTTATCTGTTGAATAACAGTTTTGAATGGTCAAATACCTATATTATGGCAGCCATTTTGGATTTTCGCAATAACTCGCTTCCCGGTTAAGTTTGAAATGGGCACCCCTTTTGGGATGTTTTCATATCACCTGAGGAGTGTTTGTACCAAGCGTTTGTTTTTGCTAAGGCTCTGGACTATTTGGCAAAAGGTTAGGCAAGCCGACGACGACATTCTCTGCGCAACTCCCGGGGAGAACCACACATAACATGGGGCTTTTAAAGGGAAACAACAGCCAATCCCCAACTACCTGTCTGATTAGCGAACTCACTGCAGATGCATCTGATCACACCAGCCCGCCACCCCCTTACTCTTCCAATCTGTCTCGTCTCATCCTGTGACATGCACATTTTGGTTTTTGCCCTAGCACTACACATAGACTCATCATCAAGTTTTGATTATTTGAATCAGCTGTGTAGTGCTAGTGCAAAAACCTAAACGTGCCCCCCATGGGGTCCCCAGGACCGAGTTTGGGAAACGCTGCCATAGACAGTGAGGTACAAACTCAGTGATAGACAATTTTTTTCAGTGCTGTTGCCTATGAGGGAACAGTGATGTATATTCTTAGTGCTGCTGCTTATGAGGGAACAGTGAGGTATGTCCTTAGTGCTGTTGCCTATGAGGGAACAGTGAGGTTTATTCTTATGGCTGTTGCCTATGAGGGAACAATGAGGTATATTCTTAGTGCTGTTGCCTATATAATGACACAGAAAAGACTGAGTTATTCTGCTGTGAGGTAGTCTCTTCTCAGTGCTGCCTTTAGGGGTAAAAGTGATGTATAAACTCAGTATACTGTGAGGTAGCCTATACTCTTAGTGTTATGAGGTATTCTCAGTTCTGTAGCCTATGTGGGAATAGTGAGGTATAAACTCAGTACACTGTGAGGTAGCCTATACTTTTAAGCCGTGTTCACATTGGCAGTTTGAAGTGACTCAAATCCTATTTATTTGCATATCTGATTCGAATCTCTTATTTTTCCTGCAGTCTGTACAGCCAAAAAGCACTTGGAATCAGATATTTCAAGCCACATTTCAAAACGACGTTTGTAGGTGGTTTGAAGTCTGATACAAATCCGATTCCTGGCCATGTAATTTGTGTCTGAACGGTCAAATCTGATTTATTTGCCCTCAAGTTTTTTTTAGACTGATATTCGGCATATCTTGTTGCTTGCTAGCTACTCTGTTGACAGTTTGACAAGAACATGTGGTAGTTAACTAGCTTTGTTAATCGTTTACAAACAAATTAGTGAATATGCTAGAAGGCTAAACAGCTACCTAGCTAGCTGACTGCTGTGGCTAGCCAGAAACGAGTTGTTTTGAAAGTTTGATAATCTTATCTTTTGAGACCTTAGTGTTCTTACCCTATGATTTTGAACATTCAAAGCAACTGGGAAACATCCATGGCAGGCATTAGCTTGTTGTCACCTTAGCTTGTTACATAACTTCTGAGTGATAGGAAGCACAAGCACCACCACCAATCAGCCTACACTTCTGCACCCCCCCCCCCCCCCCCGTCGTCGTCGTTACTATGACAACTAACGTAGCCTTGACAGCAAATGACTGCTGTCTGAACACACACGAATCCGATTTGGTCACTCAGTAGCCCAAAACGGATTTGAGCATTAAGGCCTGCAGTGTGAACAAGGCTTTGATGCTGTCTGTGATGTGGCCTCTTCTCAGTGCAGCCTTTAGCCTGTGAGGGACAGTCATAGTGTACCTGTAATTGGGGCTGACACAGCTGTCACAAGTTAGAGACGGGAACACATCATCTCTAGATGGACTAAATTGACCTGAGAGTGAGAGGATGAGGGAAGGAGCGTGTGCGTTTGTGCGTGCGTGCATGCATGTGGAGGGAGAGCATGCAGTACATACAGCTGTGGGGCAGGTAAGATTAGGGCTGCATTCCAGAGAAGAGACAGTTGCCAATGGTTCTGCAACTGGAACCTGGAACATACCTTTAGGTTGTTGTCTATTGGTGTATTAACAGTGGTTGATGTTGCTTCTAGAATACTGGTAAACATACTGTATGTGTTGAATAGAATATAACTTTATTGTTAATACATTCTCACAAACAATTTTAGGGAATGAGTTTGACATTTCAGCATCAAAACGTTAGTTAGCAACATTGCAGAACATTTTGAGTCTTGAATACTCTGAAAGTTGTTTATGAAAGGAGGTTCCGTTTCCCCTGTGGGTATAAAAAGGCAGGACTTACTCATTGTGTGAAGTAGCTTAACTTCTGTAAGCATACCTTTCTCTTGTTGGACTGTAGATCACAATAATATGATAGCCCACAAATGTTGTCTCTGCCCTTTGGGTGGTTATTACAGTTTTATGGCTATATGTGCACACTCACACACAAGTACAGCAGCACGTATACACACACAAAGCACACACACTATGGTCAGTCATCAGAGAGGAGACTACACATTACATTTTTCTATTTGTGGGACAAAACCAAAATGGTTTCCACATGTCAGAGTAACTTTAGTGTCACCCTAATATCCTCCTCAGAGTTGATTAATATGATGACGGTTTAGAGATGGGAGGTTTTGATAAAGAAATCTGATTAACAGAGGTACCGTTTTGGTATATTGGTTTTATTGAAGAGATCTAATCAAACATGACAAGAAATTGAGATAGCTTATTTTGCAATTGTGGAGTGGGGAAAGCTTTTTAAAATGAACACGTTTCCACATTGAAAAACTCAGTGCCCCCCATATAAAAAAATCTAAATTTCACAATCCCCTAAATATTTTAAGGGCACTATGAAGGGCAGTAAGATGCACTGCACCAAGAATGCAGTCACTAGTTTTCTGCTACCTGCATGTGTCCCAAATGACTCCCTATTTCCTGTATAGTGCATTACTTTTCATCAGAGCCCTATGGACCCTGGTCAAAAGTAGTACGCTAGGGAATAGGTACACAAGGGAATAGGGTGCCATTGGGATGCAGACCAGATATCATACCTTATTCTCCCTCGAAAAATGTAGAACGACTCACAGACACGTTTTGTACACACATCTGCAATACATTTAATGTTAAAACAAATACAATAACTCAGGTGTATATAGAACGCATACATGTGCACTTGAGATAATACATGCATAGCCGCGGGAAGTTGTTTGTCGGTGGGGGTGCTGATCTTTTTGGGGAGGTTATAGACGGATATATCAGTCCGCTAATACAGGACTAGTAAAGGCCCAGTGCACTACTTTTGTGAAATTTTTTAATTATTATAATATTCTTCTTAGAATGTATTTTATTTTATTATTATTTAATAGGGGGAGCTGCAGCACCCTTAGCACCCCTACTTCCCGCGACTATGAATACATGCACATGTATGCATATTGTGCAGTGCAGTGTGCACTTACAGTACATGCTCATAAACGTTTGTTCACGAGCAGATATACACACATGCTGGACACACATGCTCTGACTCGGCATGCTCAGTGGCTGCAGCCTGGAGCTGGAGCGGCTGGGATGGGAGGGGGGAGGATAAGAGAGGAGGAGGAGGCGGAGGAGGGGGAACAGCCAGGGTTGGAGTCCCACACAAGGGGAGCTAGCCAGTGGAAAATAAGCCATGTTCATTGCAGAGTGTGCTTCTGTTAGGAGGGTGCTCCGCTCTCTTTGGCTCGCTCCGTTTTCAGACGACTTAGAGAGAGAGTGTGTGCAAGCACAGGTCCTTAATGTGCTCTCTGCTCTTTGTGCTTTCTCTCTTTCTCTCTTTTTTCACTTTCTGTTTATCATGACTATTTTGTCAGGAGCTGGTTGAGGGATAGACTTGGCAGGAGAGCGGCAGTACTGGATTTGAGCGAAAGACTCAAAGAAAGAAAGAGAAAAGAGAAGAGAACAACCGTAGACAATAAGTGCAGACAGAAGATAATAGTTTGTTTGGAACTTTTCTGTCTTCCAGCATGAGAGGAGAGACATCTTTGAAGAACAAAGAGAGTGAGAGGGACTGAAAGATGTACGACCTGAAAACAAAAAGGTAGGAAGTGCATTTGACACTGTACAAGTTTGTTTCTGTGTGAATGTGTATGGGGGTGGGGAAGGAGGAGTGGAGACTGTGACTATTTTCACTTCATTCAGAATATTCAAGTTTAGAACATTTTGTACAAATGTGATGTGCTCCTCGTGTATACAGTCTGTATGCTTACTTGTGTATGGACATTTGTATGTTAAAGTGTGTGTGTGTGTGTGTGTGTGTGTTCTCCTAGGGCATGCCTGTGCCTCTTTGTGTCAGACATCTCACACTTCCAGAAATAGAGACACACACACACCACTGTCTCTCCAGTCAGTCCACGGTGTACTGAGTGAACTCCAGGGAAGAGTGTGTAAACCTTCGTGAAAGAGCTTGGTTGGACAACATATTTGCCTGCTGTGCCCAGTGAGAGAACACTGGAGTAGTCTTCAATAAGCAATTTTTAACAGATACACATATATATTAAATTAGATGGCTGTAAGTTATCAATAACATTCTACAGTTGATACACTACATGACCAAAAGTATGTGGACACCTGCTCGTCGAACATCTCATTCAAAAATCATGGTCATTAATATGGAGTTTACAGTTGGCACTATGCATTGGGGCATGTACCGTTCTCCTGGCATCCGCCAAACCCAGATTCGTCCGTCGGACTGTCAGATGGTCAAGCGTGATTCATCACGTTTCCGCTGCCCCAGAGTCCAATGACGGAGTCTACTCCAGCCGACGCTTGGCATTGCGCATGGTGATCTTAGGCTTGTGTGCTGCTGATCAGCCATGGAAACCCATTTGATGAAGCTCCCGACGAATAGTGATTGTGCTGACATTGCTTCCAGAGGCAGTTTGGAACTAGGTAGTGAGTGTTGCAACCGAGGACAGACCCTTTTTATGCGCTACGTGCTTCAGAACTTTGGTCTCGTTCTGTGAGCTTGTGTGGCCTACCACTTTGCGGCTGAGCTGTTGTTGCTCCTAAATCTTTCCACTTCACAATAACAGTGCTTACATTTGACCGGGGCAGCTGTAGCAGGGCAGAAATTTGACAAACTGACTAGTTGGAAAGGTGGCATCCTATGACGGTGCCACGTTGAATGTCACTGAGATCTTCAGTAAGGCCATTCTACTGCCAATGTTTGTCTATGGAGATTACATGGCTGTGTGTTCGATTTTATACACCTGTCAGCAACGGGTGTGGCTGAAATAGCCGAATCCACTAATTTGAAGAGGTGTCCACATACTTTTGTATACATAGTGTATGCTATTCGTATTTTATAATATTGTCTTGATATAAGGCTTTTCATTTCATTATTATTGAGGTGTCTTGGTATTTCACTTGGGTTCAGGGAGTTTATGAACTCCTTGGTCTTTTGGTGTTTGTTTTTAGTCAGTGCCAGCCATAAATTATGATGCAATGATGCTTGCTCTCATTAGGCTTTTTACTGGTGAATGAGAAGCAATTAATCTCTAAACTAATGTTACTGTTATAATAATTAATATTTTTTATATGAGGTGTAGCTTATAACTGGGATGTTGGGCTAGCTAGTGTCACAGGATGATACAATGCCGTGCAAAAGTTTTCATCCCTCTTCGCGTTTTTCCTACTTTGTTGCATTACAACCTGTAATTTAAATGGATTTTTATTTGGATTTCATGTAATGGACAAACACAAAATAGTCCAAATTGGTGAAGTGAAATGAAAAAAATTAATTGTTTCAAAAAATTCAAAAAAATAAATAACAGAAAAGTGGTGTGTGCATATGTATTCACCCGCTTTGCTATGAATCCACTAAATAAGATCTGGTGCAACCAATTACCTTCAGAAGTCACATAATTAGTTAAATAAAGTCCACCTGTGTGCAATCTAAGTGTCACATGATCTCAGTATATATATACCTGTTCTGAAAGGCCCCAGAGACTGCAACACCACTAAGCAAGGGGCACCACCAAGCAAGGGGCACCATGAAGACCAAGGAGCTCTCCAAACAGGTTGTGGAGAAGTACAGATCAGGGTTGGGTTAAAAAATATATCAGAAACTTTGAACATCCCACGGAGCACCATTAAATCCATTATTTAAAAAATTGAAAGAATATGGCACCACAACAAACCTGCCAAGAGAGGGCCGCCCACCAAAACTCACAGACCAGGCAAGGAGGGTGTTAATCAGAGAGGCAACAAAGAGACCAAAGACAACCCTGAAGGAGCTGCAAAGCTCCACAGCGGAGATTGGAGTATCTGTCCATAGGACCACTTTAAGCCGTACACTCCACAGAGCTGGGCTTTACAGAAGAGTGGCCTGAAAAAAGCCATTGCTTAAAGAGAAAAATAAGCAAACCCGTTTGGTGTTCGCCAAAAGGCATGTGGGAGACTCCCCAAACATATGGAAGAAGGTACTCTGGTCAGATGAGACTAAAATTGAGCTTTTTGGCCATCAAATAAAACGCTATGTCTGGCGCAAACCCAACACCTCTCATCACCCCGAGGACACCATCCCCACAGTGAAGCACATCTTCAAAGTGGTAGGCATGTTGTGTAAATCAAATGATACAACCCCCCCAAAAAATCTATTTTAATTCCAGGTTGTAAGGCAACAAAATAGGAAAAATGCCAAGGGGGGTGAATACTTTCGCAAGCCACTGTACATGTAGAGGTAGTGTATCAAAAACACATGAATCAATCAATCAAATATATTTTATAAAGCCTCCTTTACAGAAGTGGTGGTCGCAAAGTGCTTTACAGATACCCAGCCTTAAACCCCAAAGATCAAGCAATGCAGAGGCAGAAGCACAGTGGCTAGGAAAAACATGTCTAGTGTGTTGCGTGTCATTCTAGTGTGGTGATGTGCATTCTGGATTTCAAAAGAAATGCGATTAGAAAACTTAATCCCATGGATGTATTGCTGTTTGCGTGTTCGCTAATGTTCCCAGTGACTGCTGCTGTACATACATTTATTTATTTATATATTTCAATTGTCATAATATGTAGCATATTTACACTCTCTGTACCCAACATGATTGTATCTTTCATGACATGGCTGAATCGTGTACCAGAGGGTTTCAAAACACACATGGTGTCCAAAAGGATATCCTGCTGGGAAACAGACTAAAATAGTCCCCCCCCCCCCCCTATTTTTTCAAAGATCTGAGCAAAGATAGGTCCAGCTGGGGAATATTAACCAATGTGAGTTTCACACAGCCTTGGAACCACATCCCAGTGAACCCATTCACCCTCACAGAACAGGAGGGAGAGAGAGAGGGAAAAGGAGAGGGAGAGAGAGAGAGAGAGGGAGAAGGAGAGGGAGAGAGAGAGGGAGAAGGAGAGGGAGAAGGAGAGGGAGAGGGAGAGAGAGAGGGGGAGAGAGAGAGGGAGAGAGAGGGAGAGAGAGGGAGAGAGAGGGAGAGGGAGAGAGAGTCAAAAAGGGAGGGTGGTGGGGGTGTTGGAAAAGAGAGAGAGATACAGAGAGAGAAAGAGATACAGAGGGTGAGAGAGTGAGCATGAGAGACTGAGACTGAGAGAAAGAGAGCTAGAGAGGGAGGCATGTTTCAGTGCTCTGACTGCATGCCTGACGTTCTTAGCTGCTGACCTCTATGGAAAATAACAAACCAATGTCACCTCGCCATGGCCACTGGCTCTGGATGACTGACCACTGATGTTGCCACGGAGGCGCTCAAGTGGAAAAGTCTCTGATTGACTTGACTTGTGTCACTCTGGTGCTGTTGTGCGTCAATAAAGTTGTTTATCGGTTGTTAACAAGTGTACAACTGACATGAGCAATATTAAACTTACTTGACTTTTGTCACTGATGGTGTTGGGGCTGTTGTGTCAATAAAGTGAATGAGATTGATTGTTCATCACTTACTTCATGGCTAGTGTATTTGTTCAGTCTGGATGCTCTTTCAATTGGGGCTGATATCATTACTGTAAAAAGGGAACTACAGTAAACACTGTCCTACTGATTCACATGAATCCAACTCCTCTGCAGATGTGCTCTTCTTATCTGTTTTCTACTCTTTTGGACTGAGGTCTGCACAATCCTTCTTCGTTAAAGAGTGTTTAAGATTGATTTATAATAAAAGTAATTCAAGTTCTGAGTCAAGAGCATAGTGCCTGACACACCTCTATTACTGAAAAGAGAAATACAAAATCATAATGTGAAAAATGTGTGCCTACTTCGAATAACAATGGAGTCCTTTGGATTCATTCAATTTTGATCAATTGAAAGGTGTCCAGAAGCTATTTTCTATTTGGATTCATACACTGTTTATGTTGAAAGGCGTCTGTATTTGCCTGTGGAAGAGAGGGTGGAAGTTTTCGTGGAGGGAAACTTTCCACAGATGCCCTGACGTGTCACATTGATAGCAGCAGATTTAGGAGGGAAGCATTAGGGTCAGAGAATCAGGTCACGCCCTTTTGTGTTCTCAAACCCTGCCTCCGGGATCACTGCTGATGGTGACGCATCACAGGGTCAAAGTTCATAGCAGAGTTAGCCAGAGGTAGTCAGTGGAGAGAGACAAGGAGAGGCCATGGAGGCATTAAACAGATCCATATTTAGACTGAGCCAGTCGTGACATGGGGCTTAGGTCTGAAAAGGTCATTTGATTTGTGTGGACACAGACCATTTAACAAACGTTTCAGGCCTAATCCCTAAAGAAACAGGTTGAAGGCAACAGTGGCAATGAAAGGTTCCATCCCAACCCTCAGCTCGCCTCAGCTCTGCTCAGTGGAAAGATTATGAGGACCGGGGAGCGGAATTAGACTTCAGAACATACTGTAGGTTCAGAGTTAGAATGACTGTCAACCTAATGATCCTAATTTACCATTTTAAAATCCGTAAGAGTCTATTGATGCACACTTGCGTCAATCTAAGTAACCTAATAAAATAAATCCCAACAAAATCCGTCAGTTTAAGCTAGAGATATCTGTTTTTTTGCATGGGCTGTGTCTCAATCCACCGCATCTGCCTATGTTGGCCTTCCGCAGCTACGGTGGAAAGTGGCAGAGCTACAGCGCTGTCTGTCAGACCAGGAGACATCTTGAAAATAGGTTTTCTCATGAAAACGTCTGTAGCGTCTGAACGGTTTGGCCTACTAACTAATATGACCACTCTATGGAAAGGGGAGATTCTCACGAATATGGTGGTGTTCTCCACAAGTGTTAAGGGACTCGTTTGAAGGGAACCTGGTACCGGTTAAAACAATTATTACATTATTGGAAGTATGGAGGTAGTTTTGTGTCAACAAAAAATAGGGTCCAAAAAAAAAAAATATTCTTATATCTAGATATAGGACAGACACTTCAAAACCTTATTCCTTTTGATTTATTTTTTGACTGTCTGTTTTGCCATTTATGACTGTGTTTTCAATGTGTTTCTATGGGCTATAGTAGTAAAGTCCAAATTCTATATATATTTGTTATATACTTACAGGGGTCATAAAATTCTAAATCAAATAGCCAAATGATCCATGATATGACCATTTGAAAAAAAAATCCATATGCTAGTTTAGTATAATCTGTTTTTTAAAGAAGCATCACCATGGGAAAAGCATATATACTGAACAAAAAATATAAACGCAACATGTAAAGTGTTGGTCCATGTTTCATGAGCTGAAATAAAAGATCCCAGAAATGTGCAAAAATGTGTTTGCTTCCCTGTTAGTGAGTATTTCTCCTTTGCCAAGATAATCCATCCACCTGACAGGTATGGCATATCAAGAAGCTGATTAAAAAGCGTGATCATTACACAGGTGCAACAATAAAAGGCCACTCTAAAATGTGCAGTTTTGGCACACAACACAATACCACAGATGTCTCAAGTATTGCGGGAGCTGCACTGCAGGAATGTTCACCAGAGTTTTTGCCAGAAAATTGAATGTTCATTTATCTACCATAAGCTGTCGTTTTAGAAAATTTGGCAGTACATCCAACCAGTCTCACAACCGCAGACCACTTGTAACCATGCCAGCCCAGGACCTCCACATCCGGCTTCTTCACCTGCAGGATCGTTTGAAACCAGCCACCCGGACAGCTGCTGAAACTGTGTATTTGCACAACTGAAGAATTTCTGCACAAACTGTCATAAACCGTCTCAGGGAAACTCATCTGCGTGCTCGACATCCTCATCAAGGGTCTTGACCTGACTGCAGTTCTGCATCGTAACCGACTTCAGTGGGCAAATGCTCACCTTCAATGGCCACCGGCACCCTGGAGGATGCGAAGGAGGTGTGCGCGCTGCATGAGGCAAATGGTGGTCACACCAGATACTGACTGGTTTTCTGATCCACGACCCTACCTTTGTTTTTAAGGTATATCTGTGACCAACAGATGCATATCTGTATTCCCACTCATGTGAAATCCATAGATTAGGGCCTCATGTATTTATTTAAATTGACTGATTACCTTACATGAACTGTAACTCAGTAAAGTCTTTGAAATTGTTGCATGTTGCGTTTTATATTTTGGAACTTTAATACAAGAAGTGCATAATACCTTTTTAAAATGGAAAACATAGAATAAATTGAGTGGTACATTAGTCCAACAAATAGCTTCTGCTAGAGGCTGAAGGGGAGGGATCAAAAGGATAGATTCAAACTGGAGTAAACAAGTGACTGTTAGCCAGGACAACTGTTCAAATGGTTATGCTTTCTGCTGAAATGCAATTTCAGATTTCTGTCAGCTCCTCTCCTTCCATTTCTCTCTGTCTTCTCTCCCCTCCTCTCCTATCTTCTCTGCTGCTTCCCATTTTCCTTGGTATAATGATCTCACTGCCTCCTCTTTTTTGTGGGGAGATAAAGTAAAGTTTTACGCCTGAAGACAAGGCACTCATGCGCTGACAGCATCATCCAGCTGTGGTAGGACAAACACACACAGTAGATGAGAGTATTTTGTTAATGCTAGTGAAGATAGCTAATCCTCTTCATACAGTACATGTGGTTTTATGACCCATCCGGGATAGTTCAATACCGCATGCATGTGTACACAGGGGGGAGTGAAAGTGTAAATCATCTGTGTGTGTTTGTGTGAGTGTGAGAACACAGACTGCTTATCCTGTGTGTGTGTGTGTGTGTGTGTGTGTGTGTGTGTGTGTGTGTGTGTGTGTGTGTGTGTGTGCGTGTGCGCGTGTGCGTGCGCCAGACAGTGTGTGAGTGGTTTTATGGGGGACTGATCCAGTAAAGTCCTTTATGGAGCAGCAGTGTGTGTGTGCTGGTGTCTGGGCTGTGGCTGTAGCTGTGGGCAGACTAGAGAAGGCTGGTCTGAACCTGCTGGTAGGGATTTATTTTGTTAGCTAGGGTAAGCTAGCCCCTCGTAAAAGCAACAACTCTAATAAACTAACCCCTGCTGGACCACACGCCCATAGTCACTAGTAAAATATGCCCTCTCTGACCCCTCCTCTCTCTGGCCCCTCCTCTCTCTGGCCCCTCCTCTCTCCTATTCCTTACATAATGCACTACTTTTGACCAGATCCCTATGGGCCCGGTCAAAAGTAGTGCAGTATATAGGGCAGGGGTTCTTAAACCTTTTCAGCCTGGGACCCAAATGAGAAATTCTGTGTTTTCCTGGGACCCAAGCTTAGGAAATTATGCAACTATATGTAAATATCGGTACATTTCACTGCCCTTATGCCTAAAACAAATATAATATAGACAAAAACAAATAACAATGAAAGGAAATACCCATATAAATGTACCTATCTATGAATGTTTATTTTTCCCCATTAAAAATACTCTAAGTTGTTTAGGTTGGAACTGTTGCTGTTAAAATACAATAAATCATTTTCATTCTGAACTGGAATAAACTGATTGATCACATCACACAGATGTAGACCAGAAAACACACACACAGTCCTAATGAGAGGTGTATGGCTGGTTGAAGTTGTCAACAAGCATGTCTATTCTGGGCTCAGTTTTTGACATTGCAACACTGAGGCCATGCTCAGCATTGAGACTGTTTCTGTACTTTTTTTTTTAGTATGTCAGAGTAGAGAACCCTGACTCGCATAGGTATGTGGTGCCAAACTGGATCAGAATATCTACTGCTTTCTCAGTCAGGCAGGAGACCGCTTCCTGCTATAGATGAACAACCTAGAACTGTGTGAGTGTGTTTGCCTCAAAAAGTATCTTGCTTCAATCAATTTTTCCAGTTCAGAATACAAATGATTACTTGTATCTTAACAGCAACAGTTCCAACCTAGACTTGTTTTCAACAATCATTTCTACAGTAAGATGTACAGTAGGTCTGATCATTTTGTTATCTGTACTGTTACTAAGGTTTGCACTATCAGTAGCTAGCTAGCTTGCTTTGGCTAATGTTTGCTATTAACTGTGTACAAGGCCATGGGATTGTTTGAAAGAGAAACTCACATCTACTACTATGAGAGATAGTACTCCCTTATTTCTGCTTATCATCACCTGTTATGAAATGACAACAATGCCTTGCCAGCTGACTTACTTTTTCACTGTCGAAGCACTGTTTCCTGAAGTGTTCTGCCCTGTTCTGAAAGAACTCCCTGGGTTTACCGTCATGCTGTGGATTTTTGGTCAGGAGGTGTCGTTTTATTAATTTGTTCGTTTTGAGAGACTCATTACTAAGCACTTCCCCGCACCAAACACATTGTGGACGCTCCTCGTTATTTCTCAAAGTTTGTATGAAACCAAGAGGGAGAAACTCATTGCTGTATTTGCGTTTCATGACGATTGAGCTCAGTCAGAACTTGTGGCATGAGTCCATTTGATGACAGCGGTGAGTAATGGTGAGCGGGAATGACAAGTCAGTGGCTGTCAGCGCATCAACTGCTGCTGAACAACAATGCTGCAGCGTATGGGTCGTAGAGTGATCTTTAAGAAAACTGCAGAAAAAAACTGTGAAGCACAAGGGCATCTCCCTCTCCCACTCGTGTACCTGCCAAACTGAGCATAGACCACTGCTAAGCAGAGAGCGCACTGAACAGTGAGTGCAGTTGCACTTGGCCAAATCAATTCCAGTAATTAATGAAATAATTATACATTTACTCTGACACGTCGCGACCCACCATTAACAGGTCTGCGACCCACTTTGGGTCACGACCCATACTTTAAGAAAGGATGATTTGGAGAATAGGGTTCAATTTCACCCACAGACTAATATAAGTAGAGGAAACAGACCGAAACCAGACTATTGTTGAGGCCTTTTTTAGTATATAATGAAATCAGTGACTGTGGCTAGGTTCCAAATGGCACCCTATTCCCTATGCTGTGCCCTGCTTTTAACAGGGCCCATCGGGTCCGTAGGGTTCTGGTCAAAAGTTGTGGACTGTATAGGGAATAGGGTGCCATTTGGGACTCTGGCTGTGTTTTTTGTTGTTGTTATTTCACCTTTATTTAACCAGGTAAGCCAGTTGAGAACAAGTTCTCATTATGTACATTTTTAGTCATTTAGCAGACGCTCTTATCCAGAGCGACTTACAGTTAGTGAGTGCATACATTATTTTTTTTTATTTTTTTCATACTGGCCCCACGTGGGAATCAAACCCACAACCCTGGCGTTGCAAACGCCATGCTCTACCAACTGAGCTACATCCCTGCCGGCCATTCCCTCCCCTACCCTGGACGACGCTGGGCCAATTGTGCGCCACCCCATGGGTCTCCCGGTCGCGGCCGGCTATGACAGAGCCTGGATTCGAACCAGGATCTCTAGTGGCACAGCTAGCACTGCGATGCAGTGCCTTAGACTCGGGAGTGGCGCACAACTGAGCTACAACTGCGACCTGGCCAAGATAAAGCAAAGCAGTGCGATAAAAACAACAACAACACAGAGTTACATATGGAATAAACAAAAACGTACAGTCAATAACATAATAGAAAATCGAAAATCTATATACAGTGTGTGCAAATGTAGTAAGTTATGGAGGTAAGGCAATAAATAGGCCATAGTGCAAAATAATTACAATTTAGTATTAACACTGGAGTGATAGATGTGCAGAAGATGATGTGCAAATAGAGATACTGGGGTGCAAATGAGCAAAATAAATAACAATGTAAATAACAATATGGGGATGGGGTAGTTGGATGGGCTAATTACAGATGGGCTGTGTACAGGTGCAGTGATCGGTAAGCTGCTCTGACAACTGACGCCTAAAGTTAGTGAGGGAGATAAGAGTCTCCAGCTTCAGAGATTTTTGCAGTTTGTTCCAGTCATTGGCAGCAGAGAACTGGAAGGAATGGCGGCCAAAGGAAGTGTTGGTTTTGGGGATGACCTGTGAGATATATCTGCTGGATCGCAGACTACGGGTGGGTGTTGCTATGGTGACCAGTGAGCTAAGATAAGACAGAGATTTGCCTAGCAGTGATTTATAGATGACCTGGAGCCAGTGGGTTTGGCGACGAATATGTAGTGAGGGCCAGCCAACAAGAGCGTACAGGTCACAATGGTGGGTAGTATATAGGGCTTTGGTGACAAAACGGAATGCACTGTGATAGACTACATCCAATTTGCTGAGTAGAGTGTTGGAGGCTATTTTGTAAATGACATGGCCGAAGTCAAGGATCGGTTGGATAGTCAGTTTTACGAGGGCATGTGTTGCAGCATGAGTGAAGGAGGTTTTGTTGCGAAATAGGAAGCCGATTCTGGATTTAACTTTGGATTGGAGATGCTTAATAGGAGTCTGGAAGGAGAGTTTACAGTCTAACCAGACACCTAGGTATTTGTAGTTGTCCACATACTCTAGGTCAGATCCGCCGAGAGTAGTGATTCTAGTCGGGTGGGCGGGTGCAAGCAGCGTTCGGTTGAAGAGCATGCATTTTGTTTTACTAGTGTTTAAGAGCAGTTGGAGGCTACGGAAGGAGTGTTGTATGGCGTTGAAGCTCGTTTGGAGGTTTGTTAACACAGTGTCCAATGAAGGGTCAGATGTATACAAAATGGTGTCGATTTGACACATTGAACTCTATCTGAGAAGTAGTTGGTGAACCAGGCGAGGCAGTCATTTGAAACACCAAGGCTATTTAGTCTGCCAATAAGAATGCGGTGGTTGACAGAGTCGAAAGCCTTGGCCAGCTCGATGAAGACGGCTGCGCAGTACTGTCTTTTATTGATCGCGGTTATAATATCGTTTAGGACCTTGAGCGTGGCTGAGGTGCACCCATGACCAGCTCGGAAACCGGATTGCATAGCGGAGAAGGTACGGTGGGATTCCAAATGGTCGGTGATCTGTTTGTTAACTTGGCTTTCAAAAAAAGTTCGAAAGGCAGGGCAGGATGGATATAAGTCTGTAACAGTTTGGATCTAGAGTGTCACCCCCTTTGAAGAGGGGGATGACCGCGGCAGCTTTCCAATCTCTGGGGATCTCAGACGTTACGAAAGAGAGGTTGAACAGGCTAGTAATAGGGGTTGCGACAATTTCGGCTGCTAATTTTAGAAAGAAAGTCCAGATTGTCTAGCCCAGATAATTTGTAGGGGTCCAGATTTTTCAGCTCTTTCAGAACATCAGCTGTCTGAATTTGTGTAAAGGAGAAGCTGGGGGATGGGGCATGGGCAAGTTGCAGCGGAGGGTGCAGAACTGGTGGCCGGGGTAGTGGTAGCCAGGTGGAAAGCATGGCCAGCCGTAGCAAAATGCTTGTTGAAATTCTCAATTATTGTAGATTTATGGGTGGTGACAGTGTTTCCTAGCCTCAGTGCAGTGGGCGGAGGTGCTCTTATTCTCCATGGACTTTACAGTGTCCCAAAACTTTTTGGAGTTAGTGCTACAGGATGCACATTTCTGTTTGAAAAAGCTAGCCTTTGCTTTCCTGACTGATTGTGTATATTGGTTCCTGACTTCCCTGAAAAGACTGTTCGATCCTAATGCAGTACGCCACAGGATGTTTTTGTGTTGGTCAATGGCATTCAAGTCTGAGGAGAACCAGGGGCTATATCTGTTCTTAGTTCTGAATTTTTTGAATGGGGCATGTTTATTTAAGATTGAGAGGAAAGCACTTTTAAAGAACAACCAGGCATCCTCTACTGATGGAATGAGGTCAATATCCATCCAGTGTTTTAGGGAGCGTTTGATAGTGATGAGGGGTGGTCGTTTGACCGTGGACCCATTACGGACGCAGGCAATAAGGCAGTGATCGCTGAGATCCTGGTTGAAGACAGCGGAGGTGTATGTAGAGGGTAAATTTGTCAGGATGATATCTATGAGGGTGCCCATGTTTACAGAGTTTGGGTTGTACCTGGTAGGTTCATTGATCATTTGTGTGAGATTAAGGGCATCTAGTTTAGATTGTAGGACGGCCGGGGTGTTAAGCATATCCCAGTTTAGGTCACCAAGCAGTACGAACTCTGAGGATAGATGGGGGGCAATCAGTTCACATATGGTGTCCAGGGCTGAGGGGGGTCTGTAGCAAGCGGCAACAGTGAGAGACTTATTTCTGGAAAGGTGCATTTTTAGAAGTAGAAGCTCAAACTGTTTGGGCACAGACCTGGATAGTATGATAGAGCTCTGCAGGCTATCTCTACAGTAGATTGCAACCCCACCCCCTTTGGCAGTTCTATCGAGACGAAAAATGTTGTAGTTGGGGATGGACATTTCTGAATTTTTGGTGGCCTTCCTAAGCCAGGATTCAGACACTGCTAGAATAATAATAATAATATGATATGCCATTTCGCAGACGCTTTTATCCAAAGCGACTTACAGTCATGCGTGCATACATTTTTGTGTATGGGTGGTCCCGGGGATCGAACCCACTACCTTGGCGTTACAAGCGCCGTGCTCTACCAGCTGAGCTACAGAGGACCACAAGGGTTGGCGGAGTGTGCTAACAGAGAACATCAGGGTTGGCGGAGTGTGCTAACGCAGTGAATAACTCAAACTTAGGGAGGAGGCTTCGGATGTTGACGTGTAAGAAACCAAGGCTTTTACGGTTACAGAAGTCAACAAAAGATAACGCCTGGGGAGTAGGAGTGATACTGGGGGCTACAGGGCCTGGGTTAACTTCTACATCACCAGAGGAACAGAGGAGGAGTAGAATAAGGATACGGCTAAAGGCTTTAAGAACTGGTGTTCTAGTGCGTTGGTTACAGAGAAAAAAAGGGACATATTTCCGGGCGTTGTAGAATAGATTCAGGGCATTATGTACAGAAAAGGATATGGAAGGATATGAGTACAGTGGAGGTAAACATTAGCATTGGGTAACGATGAAAGAGATAGCATCACTGGAGGCACCGATTGAGTCGGTCTCCGTGTGTATGGGGGGTGGGACAAAGGAGCTGTCTAAGGCAGGTTGAACTGGGCTGGGGGCTCTACAGTGAAATAGTACAATAAGAAATAACCGAAACAGCAATAGGCAAGGCATATTGACATGGGAGAGAGGCATAAAGCAATCACAGGTGTTATTCGAGAGAGCTAAGACAACAGCTGGTAATGGCGACAAAGTTTGGGCTGAGGCTAGACATAAACAGGATGTGGTACCGTATAAAGGAACAGTCCAGCAGGCATCAGCTGTATAGCTGAGTTATCATAAGGTCCAATGAACAGCAATAGGAGAGTTCGGAGTTAGTTCGGGGGCTGCTACAGCACTGGCGAGCAAGAGGCCCGGCTTGCGCGTGCTAGCGGGCCGGGGCTAGCAGTTGGATCTTCGTGGTCGACGTCGTAGAGGGAAGCCTGTTGAAACCTCATCAGACGATTTCCTCGGCAAACCAGTCGTGTTGGATCAGCGGGGCTCCGTGTCAACACTAGGATGTCCCGTCCGGTTGACAGAGAGGTAGATAGCCGGGAGATGGGCCTGGCTCGAGGCTAGCTCAAGGCTAACTGGTGCTTGCTAAGGGGCAATGGTAATTAGCCAACGACAACAGCCATTTGGTTGCAGCTAGCTGGTTGCGAGGATCCGGCGCTAGGGTCCAGTAATTCCGGCAGAAAATCGGATATGCTCTGGGTCGATAGCACGCTGTGCAGACTGGCCGACAAATTGTCCAGGCTAGAGCTAGAGCTGGCTGGTGGGTAGTGCAGGCCACGGACAATGGTGAAGACGCTAACGGTGGCTAATAGCAAGTAGCCATTCGGTTGCAGCTAGACTAGTTTCAGCTTAAGGTTCTTGATAAAAGTTATAAAGAAATAATAGAATCAATTTCCACGTTGGTTGAGGCGGGTTGCAGGAAAGTATATTTAGTTAAAGAATGAAAAGTATATACAAAATAGACAAAAAACAAAAAAACTGGCTATTTACACAAGGACACAGAAATAAAACACGACCGCACTGCTATGATTCTAGTCAACCCTTTAGAATGGCCGTCTATGTGCTCTGTCTCAGTACATGTGCTGCTTGATTCAGATCAGACCCAGCCATGCACACTCTCCACACTCCCTAACAGGTCTGTTTGTGTTTTGCCAGAGTGTGTGTATGTGTTTGCGCACGCATGTGTGTGCGTGTGTGAGTGAGACAGAGAGCAGAGCAAAGGGAGTCCCCTCCAACAGTGCCTCATGGTGGTGTCAGGCTCAGTAGCTTGGTGAGCGGTTCTAAGAACTCTGCCTATTGACCAGAGTAAAAGGCCAAAATAAACAAGGTCGTGGCTACTGATACAGAGTTTTCGTCCACGCCCCGCCCGCCCCGCTCTTTCTTAAAGGTAAGGATCCAGATAACGTTCTGCGCATGTGTTATTTTACGCACACATTCCTTTTTCTAACATAGCTGCTGCTCACATTACCCCTCCCTTCACGTTTCGCTCCCCAGGTATCAACATGTGGCGTCTGCTCGCCAGGTGACACACGTGACACAGCTGTCATGTGGATGAAGGGAGGGAGGAAGAAGAGAGATAATTAGAGACGGGGGCAGGGGGGGTGAGGATAAAGAGAGAGCGAGAGAGAGAGAGAGAGAGAGAGAGGTGCAGGGTTGGGGAAGGGAAAAAAACCATACAGATATAGAACTACTGAACCGGTTTCGGCCTCCTTCCTGCCACCTGTGCAGCTCTTCAGCAGCAGAGGGTATTACACCACCGGGCTCTGTTTGGCCCCAAGGCTGGGGTTCTTAAAGGGATAGTTTGAGATTCTGGCACTGAGGACCTTCATGATGTTTGTATCTAAACCAAAGTGGATAATTCTATGATTGTTCTATACTTCAGTTGGGGTCTCTATAAGCTTAAATATGAGGTCCTAAACCTAGCATGAAAGTGCATCCTTGTAGCTGTGTGGGCTAATATAGTCAAAATGTTTGCTTTGGGGAAGTTGAGCCAACGGCTGAGCCAATGGTAAATTTAGCAAATTGAAGTATTTTCTTCCATAGGCGTAATGCAAAGCATTATCGCTGGGATATGAGGTAACAACATGGCCTGGCCTATGTTAAAAGTGTTTAAAAAAGTACAGTGTTTGTTAGGTTTGAAGCCTGTGTTATAATATGTTTCAAATTGTGATTGTGTTGCATTTTGTTTGGGATATAAAGATAGAAGAAGGCACTGCGTGCTGAAACATTGGTTGCATTGGTTGCATTAAATGTTATGGAGCATAATTAGTGTGCGACTCTATTTATTTTTTTGAGAAATAAAGATAGACATGGTTTTAAAAAGGTAGAGGTAACATTTCATTCAGAGAAAGCCAGTATGTGGGTTTGCGCTCAGGTTAGAATTAAATGCGGCCAGTGCGTGGGAGGCAACAACAATTGAAGCAAACCCCCATGAATTAGAGAAGGGGCTATATATGTCACATTCGATTTATAAACTATAGATAGGCTACATGTACAGAGTTCATTAAGTTTTTTTTACAATGGTTGGGTCTAATCCTGAATGCTGATTGGTTAGAACAGAAAGACTGAACGACTGGGTCGCGTCTCTGCCAACTGAATCAATAGAACAAACGACCAGCCGGCTTGGGTAGCAGCCCTAGATTTGTGTCGGGACTATATCTTGTGGAAGGATGAAATAAATGCATCAAAATAACATTTTTAATGAAAATATGTCAATCATTATTTGAATATGTTGGTAACCCTTAAATGTAGTGTTCCTTGAGCAAAAACAAAGGAGTTCTGTTCTAGCGCCTTCACTTGTCTCTGAACTTGCTGTTCGGTTTCAGCAGGCGCTGATTTTCAAAGGTCATCAAGTCTATCCTGGCTCACTTTGCAGTGAAGAGCAGTCCAACACAGCTTAAAAGACGCTCACATACGGGAGAATCAGGCAGGCAGGCCTGTGTTCATTCCTCTCCCTGCGAAAGAAGTATGGAGTGTGACGTGAGTGCCGAACCCTAAAAATTGACATCACGGAGAGCAAAATAGCTTTTTCCCTAAGCAAGCAGTCGATTTTAAGTAGTGTTTTTCAATGCTCTTACATGTTACTAATCCAAACAGTGCTTCTTTATGTATGGAGATTAAACAGCTTCTTTATGTATGGAGAGGACACGTGGAGATCATCCGTTCACCCAAACTGCGTCTCACAAAGACACGGCGGTTGGAACCAAAAATCTCAAATTTGGACTCCATACCAAAGGATACATTTCCACCGGTCTAATATCCATTGCTTGTGTTTCTTGGCCCAAGCAAGTCTCTTCTTCTTATTGGTGTCCTTTAATAGTGGATTCTTTGCAGCAATTCGACCATGAAGGCCTGATTCATGCAGTCTCCTCTGAACAGTTAATGTTGAGATGTGTCTGTTACTTAAACTATGTGAAGCATTTATTTGGGCTGCAATTTCTGAGGCTGCTAACTCTAATGAACGTATCCTCTGCAGCAGAGGTAACTCTGCGTCTTCAATTCATGTGGCGGTCCTCATGAGAGCCAGTTTCATCATAGCGCTTGATGGTTTTTGCGACTGCACTTGAAGAAATGTTCTTGAAATGTTCAATATTCACTGACCTTCATGTCTTAAAGTAATGATGGACTGTCGTTTTTCCTTGCTTATTTGAGCTGTTCTTGTCATAATATGGACTTGGTCTTTTACCAAATAGGGCTATCTTCTGTATACCCCCCTACCTTGTCACAACACAACTGATTGGCTCAAACGCATTAAGAAGGAAATAAATTCCACAAATTAACTTTTAAGAAGGCACACCTGTAAATTGAAATGCATTCCAGGTGACTACCTCATGAAGCTGGTTGAGAGAATGCCAAGAGTGTGCAAAGCTGTCATCAAGGCAACGGGTGGCTATTTGAAGAATCTCAAATATAACACATTTTTATTTGTTTAACACTTTTTTGGTTACTACATGATTCCATATGTGTTATTTCATAGTTTGGATGTCTTCTCTATTATTCTACAATGTAAAAAATAGTAAAAATAAAGAAAAACCCTGGAATGAGTAGGTGTGTCCAAACTTTTGACTGGTAGTGTATGTAATGACCAAGCAAGCTAACGTTAGCTAACTAGCTAGCTAGTTCACTTTTTCTCTTTGATTAAACATTTTATCTCAATACAGTTGTATTTTTCCAAATCTAGAATCTGTAAAAAAAAAGAGTGGACTATGTTTTGTAGACTTTACCCTTTGCCAAAGTTTCAACAAAACCTGGGTAAGCAAAGCATTGCATCACCTCTCCTGTGCTTGAAGGAGAACAGTCTCCTCCATTTCCATTGTTTTCTCACACACCGCTTTAATAAAAACCTCTCCTCTCTTTAGCGATACGTTTCTAACTAAAGTTATTTTTGCCTTTTTAAAAATCTTCCAACCATTATCATTCAGTTTGTATGCACAGCTTGATGTGATTGGCCTGTACTGGTGCAATGCTTGAAATTTGATTTGATTGGTCACTGACTAAACAATGATAAGCATTTACATAAGCAGTTTTTTTCTGCCTCCGAGGGGCTCTCGCAAACTTTCAGTGCCCTCATGATCTACTATTATGGATAGCCTATAAAATTGTACTTTGGAACGGATGGTTTTAAAAAGGCAGCAAAGTACAATACTTCATTCAAAACATACTTACGTAAAAGTACCGTTACTGACATAAACAAATACTCAAAAAAGTACAAGTACTCGGAAAAGCTACTCAATTACAGTAACAAGAGTATTTGTAATTTGTTACTTCCACCTGAGTATTGTATTTGTTTACTTTCATATACAGTACACTTGATTGAGCTTACCCGGCACCAATGCCATCATAGTATTACACTAAATAGATACTTTTATCCAAAGCGAGTGAGTGCTCATTATGTGTTTCTGCTTACATCTCTTTGACACAAAAGCCCATCCGTCTGTATAGTACATTTTTATTTATCTGATACTTCAGCCATACTCTTCCATACTTAGCCATACTGTCATTGTTCCCCACAGTCAAGTATACACCACACAGGACAAAAGAGGTGTTTGTGAAACACCCCAGCAGCTTGTCACAACACCCCCTCCTCCTCTCAGAGGAAAAACAAGAGATCAGAACTACCTGACAGTGAGGAGAGACAAAGAGAAAGAGAGTGGGAGAGTGGGAGAGAGAGTGAGGGGGGTAGAGAGAGAGAGGAAAGAGGGGGAGAAAGAGAGAGAGGGGAAAGAGGGGGAGAAAGAGAGAGATGGGGAGAGAGAAAGAGATTGCGAGAAAAGGGGGGATGATAGACAGGTGGATGTCGCTTTTGTTGTACAGGTTTTGTTGTATAGGTTTTGTTGTACAGGTTTTGTTGTACAGGTTTTGTTGTACAGGTTTTGTTGTATAGGTTTTGTTGTATAGGTTTTGTTGTACAGGTTTTGTTGTACAGGTTTTGTTGTACAGGTTTTGTTGTATAAGTTTTGTTGTACAGGTTTTGTTGTACAGGTTTTGTTGTACAGGTTTTGTTGTATAGGTTTTGTTGTACAGGTTTTGTTGTACAGGTTTTGTTGTACAGGTTTTGTTGTATAGGTTTTGTTGTATAGGTTTTGTTGTACAGGTTTTGTTGTATAGGTTTTGTTGTACAGGTTTTGTTGTACAGGTTTTGTTGTATAGGTTTTGTTGTATAGGTTTTGTTGTACAGGTTTTGTTGTATAGGTTTTGTTGTACAGGTTTTGTTGTATAGGTTTTGTTGTATAGGTTTTGTTGTATTGGTTTTGTTGTACAGGTTTTGTTGTATAGGTTTTGTTGTACAGGTTTTGTTGTACAGGTTTTGTTGTACAGGTTTTGTTGTATAGGTTTTGTTGTACAGGTTTTGTTGTACAGGTTTTGTTGTATAGGTTTTGTTGTACAGGTTTTGTTGTACAGGTTTTGTTGTACAGGTTTTGTTGTACAGGTTTTGTTGTATAGGTTTTGTTGTACAGGTTTTGTTGTACAGGTTTTGTTGTATAGGTTTTGTTGTATAGGTTTTGTTGTACAGGTTTTGTTGTACAGGTTTTGTTGTACAGGTTTTGTTGTACAGGTTTTGTTGTATAGGTTTTGTTGTATAGGTTTTGTTGTACAGGTTTTGTTGTATAGGTTTTGTTGTACAGGTTTTGTTATACAGGTTTTGTTGTATAGGCTGCTGAATAGAAGGACAGTGGGTACTAGAGAGACCATTTGCAGTTACACTCAGGGATGTGCTGTGGTTATTATAGAAGATATTATATGATAACAGTTTGATATCAATATCTATCCTTTGCTCTCTGTCTCACTCTTTATCTATTCTTTGTTTGTCAGGTAATGACAAGATTCTAACTTGGTCCCAGATCTGTTTGTGCTGTCTTGCACCTTCCTACGGTCTTTGTCATGCCAAATGTATACACCAAAAATAGATGTGGGACCAGGCTAGTCGTATTTTCTATCAG
This sequence comes from Coregonus lavaretus, assembly GCF_964263955.1. Lineage (NCBI taxonomy): Eukaryota > Metazoa > Chordata > Actinopteri > Salmoniformes > Salmonidae > Coregonus > Coregonus lavaretus. Next base: position 46,444,877 of record NC_140002.1, read on the forward strand.
CAATCTTCCTCTCTCTCCAGCCCCCTTGTGTCATCAGTTAATCAATCATCTCTCTGTCATTGGGCCTGAGGTCTCTCACTGACACAGATAGATTTAAGTCGAGCAGACAGACAGACAGACAGACAACCAGCAGCCCCAGGCCCCTGCTAAAACGATAAGTTATAAATACAATACAGACTTTTAGTCCCGGATGGCTCGGCAGCGGTGCTCAGCTCTATTCTTAAAGAAGCCTGTTTATCTCACAGATTATGTGTCCCTATTACCTATATAGACCAAGGCCCTGGTCAACAGTAATGCACTATGTAGTGGATAAGGTTGCAATTTGGGACGCAACCAGAGTATAATTAGCTGCTCCAGAATGTGATCCAGAATCAGACTATGAACTGAAAGTATCTCTGTCTGACCGTGTTGTGTGTCTCTAATAGTGTATTTTGACCTAGTTCACCATGAACCCCATGATCTGTATCGACCGGGAAGGGTCCCAAATTACACCCCTATGGGCCCTGGTCAAAAGTAGTGTACTATATAGGCAAAGGCTGCCATTTGGGACGCATCCATGGTCATGGTTGTTGTTGTTGTTGACTTGGTTTCTTCCCACAGCTGCTGGAGGGCCGTGAGTCTGGCAGGTGAGAGAGTCGTTGACTGTGGTGTTTGTTGCACATTAATCAACGGGTGGGTCTAATCCACAAGTTACCACCTGCTAAATCTATGATGCTAAACTGCCTATTTACACTGATCCATCTGACTGCGCAATCCACTGTCTCATCAAACCAGTCAGGCACTTTATAAACTTGATATAAAAAGCATCTAGACATTATCTCACAATTATTTTAGACTAACATTTTCGTTTTCAACAGCGGAGATTTGTATAAACCTTGCTGTCTGTCTCTCCAACATTTGCAACATTGTTTCAATATTCAAATTTCGATCTCATGCTGTCCCATAGTATTGAACGTGTCGGGAGTCGGGACGAGACAGAAAGGCAGGCGGCGTTTCTCAGCCAGTCGAAATCATGAATTAGCTGGCATCATTTTTATGGATATATACAAAAAAAGGTCCATTGAAAAAAGGTCAAACGGAATGCAGCTAATTTGCAGTCTTTCCACCTTCAGTTTGAAGTGATTGTGTTACTGTAGCTGTGTTGTTGGCTAGCTCCTCTGAACAACAGTGTCCTGATGAGCACCTCCTCCCAGCTGCCCACTGCACTGAGGCTAGGAAACACTGTCACCACCGATAAATCTACGATAATCGAGAATTTCAATAAGCATTTTGCTACGGCTGGCCATGCTTTCCACCTGGCTACCCATACCCCGGCCACCAGCTCTGTCCCCCCCCCGCTTCTCCTTCACCCAATTCAGATAGCTGATGTTCTGAAAGAGCTGCAAAATCTGGACCCCTACAAATCAGCTGGCAAGACAATATGGACCCTTTCTTTCTAAAATTAGCAGCCGAAATTGTAGCAACCCCTATTACTAGCTTGTTCAACCTCTCTTTCGTATCATCTGAGATCCCCAGAGATTGGAAAGCTGCCGCGGTCATCCCCCTCTTAAAAGGGGGTGACACTCTAGATTCAAACTGTTACAGACCTATATCCATCCTGCCCTGCCTTTCGAAAGTATTTGAAAGCCAAGTTAACAAACAGATCACCGTCCATTTCAAATCCCACCGTACCTTCTCCGCTATGCAATCTGGCTTCCGAGCTGGTCATGGGTGCACCTCAGCCACGCTAAAGGTCCTAAACAAAATTATAACCGCGATCGATAAAAGACAGTACTGTGCAGCCGTCTTCATCGAGCTGGCCAAGGCTTTCGACTCTGTCAACCACCGCATTCTTATTGGCAGACAAATTGGATGTAGTACATCACAGTACGCTCTCGCTGGCCCTCACTACATATTCGTCGCCAAACCCACTGGCTCCAGGTCATCTATAAATCACTGCTAGGCTCATTGGTCAGCATAGCAACACCCACCCGTAGTATACGTTCCAGCAGGTATATCTCACTGGTCATCCCCAAAGCCAACACCTAATTTGGCCGCCATTCCTTCCAGTTCTCTGCTGCTAATGACTGGAACGAACTGCAAAAATCTCCGAAGCTGGAGACTGTGTAACTCTGTGTTGTTGTTGTTTTTATCGCACTGCTTTGCTTTATCTTGGCCAGGTCGCAGTTGTAAATGATAACTTGTTCTCAACTGGCTTACCTAGTTAAATAAAGGTAAAAAAAAAAAATATGATTGAGTACATTCTCTATGCCAAGCGAAATCGCGCCTCATTAGCTCATTGTTATGGATGTATCCAAATAAATGTCACTAGAAAACAACTTAAACAAATGCAAATGTGCTACTTTGCTGTTATTCTGGCTGAACTTTTTGACGTGACTGTAAGTTAGCCGTAGTTGGCTAGCTAGCAAGCAAAGGATAAGAACGTTGCCAGCCAGTATGGCAATGGAACATTTACAATGAACGAATGTGTTGTGTCTATAGATACAGAACAAAAAGACTGAACGACTTCGTCTCGGGCCTAACAACACCCGTGCCAATATATCCAACAAACACCGGCTTCTCAGGCATTATTACTTAAATAATTGTGTATTGCCCAAATTTCAATATTCCGTTTAATGTTAATCTCTGTATATAGCAGTTAAAAAATGATAAATAAGCACTCAGTCCGTGGAATGCTGGTGTTGGGAGCTACAATCTAAACAATATTTTTCCAATGGCATTGAATCCTCCCCAAAGATGCACTGATGTTAGATGAGTCACCTGTTAATCAGCAGCACACATCTTAAACAAAACCTCTGTATCACACTGACATAGCCGAGGCGAAGGGAAAAAATATGCATATATACAGTATGTGTTTGCGTGCGCGCGTGGGTGCGTGCATGTGTGACTGTGTGTGAAGGTTCCCACCTACGACGATCACCTGCAATGTAATCAACATCTGTAATCAACACCTGTAGAGCAGGATAGTAATGAAAGAGAACTGCTGTGAGTAGACTACAACACCTTCCAAAACCTATCTGCAACACCTGCCAATCCAGGCTGGTATCAGTTTATAAGCCACAACAATTGAAGCTTTTACAACACCAATCAACCTGACTGATGAGCTTCTTTATAGAGGTTGTAAAGCAATTATGATTAAATAGGAGCTGAATGTCTAGTGTTAGCTGTAATGCCTTATGGTTCCCTTATCAGAATTACCCCATGGAATAAGTTACATTATATTTACATTACAAGGTAGAGTTGGGATAATATTGTATTAAGTCCACAATTAACATAAGTCTCTTTTCATGTGGTCCTCTGTAGCTCAGCTGGTAGAGCACGGCGCTTGTAACGCCAAGGAAGTGGGTTCGATCCCCGGGACCACCCATACACAAAAATGTATGCACGCATGACTGTAAGTCGCTTTGGATAAAAGCGTCTGCTAAATGGCATATTATATTATTATGTATTGTTGACATAATCTTAGTTTGTTTGGTTGTTGGTTTGCGTAACCTTTTGTGTGTACACGTCATATTTTTTTGTTTGCACACATCATTTCTTCACCTAGGGTGTGATTGAGTCAGCAGGTCAGCCTTTTGGTTGTAAACGTATTCCCAGTATCCCCATGCTGCTACTCAGAACCATCCCACTCCCTCCCTGAAGGCAATGTGGAAAGAGTTATAGCTGCATCCTAAATGGCGCCCTATACTCTACGTACTTACTTACCTACGTACTTGTATGTGGAGGAGAGAAGCTTGATATGTGGGCAGGAAAAGTCAACAGCGGTTAGTGTGAGTAGGTCCACATGTTCCCTGAGCACTGAGCACAGCCCCTGCAGACTGTGCTCTCATGTCACACTGCGTTTCATCTCCATCATATCCTCAGGACCGCTGCACGGCAGGCAGGCAGGCTGCACTCTCTCACCCACTCAGCCTGGGCTGGAGCTGTGTGTGCGTGTGGGTGCGTGTGCATGTGTGCGTGTGTGTGTGTTGCAGTCTTTTGCTGTCTAGCTTTGGCAAGCTGTGTATGTCTGTGTGCTACCTCTCTTGATATTGATCGCGTGCAGAGAGAGGAAGAGTCATTGAGTAAAATAATATATCTGGAGGGAGGGAAAGAGAGTGGAGGTAATCGAGAGGGGGAGAGAAGGCACATTTCGGCACGTGAGAAAGAGAGAGAAGGGGAGAGAGAGTACGTGTGGAGAGGAAAGGAAGGAGGAAGAGAGGGAGGACGTGTGCAGAGAGAGGGACAGAGGGAGGAACGGAACGGAGGGAGGGAGAGAAGGAGGGAGAGGGCGAGAGAGAGAGAGAGAGAGAGAGGGAGAGAGAGAGAGAGAGGGGGAGAGAGAGGGAGAGAGAGAGAGAGAGAAAGAGGGAGAGAAAGAGGGAAAGAGGGAGAAGGGAGGGAGGGCGGGTTGTTAGTGAGGCCCATTAATTCCCGATGTATTTCCAGGGAGGGCTGATGGCTGGGGAGGACGGCTGCTAGTCCAGTCTGTCTCCTGACAGGTCATTATTTCAGTATGAGTCCCACAGTCCTCTGCGTTTCCCTGTCCTTTCACTTCCAGCCCTCTGTTTCAGCCCCTTAGTCCCATCCCCCAGCCCCACAGCCCTAGCCCCAGAGCCCTCAAGTCTCTGCTCTGCACTGATTTGTCATTGTGACAGCTCTGCCACCCAGCCATATCCCTCAGCCCTAGAGCCCCCGGGTCCCCCTGCTCTGCTCTGTCACTGTGGCCTCAAGGTCCTCTCCATGATTCTCCCCTGGGGGCCCCCCGCCTCCAGCCCCAGGCCCAACCCTGTCCTCCTGCCCACTCAGCCAACTGTAAGGACACTGCAGGTGTTAGTCGAGGGCTTGATTTAGGATTTTTGTGGCTAAGACTGGCCTCCCTTGGGATCATAAGAGCCCGGCCATAGCACATACGAGAGAGGGAGAGATAGATAGTGTGTTTTATTGTATGATGGTGCCTGGGGAGTGAAGTGCTGTCATGGGCACTGGTAGTGGGTCTGTAGGTTTGGGATCTTCTAGACTAGAGGACACGGATACACACACACACACACACACACACACACACACACACACACACACACACACACACACACACACACACACACACACTGGGAGTGGTCTAGACTAGAAAGCTGTTTATATTTCTGACACCTCCTCTGTTATCTCCAAAGGAATGATAATAGCCCTCTCTATCTGTCTCTCTGTCTCTCACTCTATCTCTCTCTGTCTCACTCTCTCTGTCTCTCTCTTGCCCCCCTCTCACTTTATCTCTCTCTCTCTGTCTGTCTGTCTATCTCTCTCTCTTGCCCCTCCATCTCTGTCTGTCTCGTTCTGTCTGTCTGTCTGTCTCAGTCTGTCTGTCCCCCCCTCTCTCTCGCTCTCTCTTTCTCTCCCTCCCTCCCATCATTAGGGTGTCCATGATTTGAGGTGTCATCAAGTGAGGGATCATCTGTACTGAGTGTCAGTGTCTTTGTTGTAATTATTTTCTTTCTGAATGTGTCAAGATGTTTCCTTTTTCAGGTACGTGTGTGTTTACGTGTGTGTATCAGTTGTGTGAGTCATAGGATAGCACATACTGTACCATTCTTCAACAGATGCAGGGCAAAGGGAAACACTGGAGAATGTGTCAAATGTCCTCTACAGTTTCAGCCCCAGGGGATAGTGCTACAGCATGTACCAAACTGAAGACAAGGCAGCAGCCCTACCCCATGTCTGTCTTCTATGTGTGTGCGTGCGTGCTCATCAAGCTCTCAGTCTCAATGCAACATTGTACGTTTCTCCAAACTTCAAATTTTGAAGGTGCTCTAAATGTCAAATTTCAACGTGTTTGGTGACAGCGCACTGCCTATCCACACTGCAGATTACGCCCATCCACCATCCCGTCCACAACGCTGTAGCCAAACCCAAGCCTTCTTGATGGTAATAGCGCTTACTGTTGCCCCTAGTGGCGACGTGGGTTAATTTAAGGGTTTAGCCATACTAGGGTTTATGCTTTGAACACACCGACTGCGTCGTTGCGCAAAATAGTATGCAGCATCATCTAGATATGTGTGCAACAAAAGTTCAACATTCACCTTCTTCTACCATTTCTGTCAACCCGTTTACGCATACAGTTTGACGCATACATTCGATAAATCCAACGTATGCACCACAGAGAATGCACTGCAACTGCCTCAGCAACGCAATGCTGCAAGGCAAACGCAGCTTTCCTTTGGAAATTAATGTACTTGGTGTACCAAAACCCAATGACGCAGTCGGTGTGTTCGAAGCATTAGGCATATTAAGGCATTCATTCCGACTGGGTTAAGTTAAAGGATAAGGTTTGGTATACAGTAACAACTATAGGGTTAACTTCAGGCATTAATTGTGATTGGTTAATAATTCAGGCATCGATTCTGATTGGTTAATAGGGATGGGCACGGTTAATCGAATATCCGCATATCCAAACGGAAGTCGAATATCCGGATATCCAAATGGAAGTTATTATTCAAACACTAATAATAGTATTTATTTATTACTTTATTTTAAATGTAGGCCTATTTTAACAATTAAAATGTCCATGTTACATTGCTACACATATACCATGACATTTGAAATGCTTAATTTAACAAAACAACAAACTTTAGAATGTGGTGTTTATTTACGGCGTATTATTTACTGCTGCTTCAGACGTCACATGGAAGGTTTAGTCCATGGCTTTGACAGTCCATTGTGCACTGTAAATGTCGTCTACAGTTCTGAGGACACACAAAGTGATTGTTGAATTTTCAAGCTCATTTTCTGTCTCATGGGCTATGGGTTGGGTTTTACATGAAAAGGCATTTTTGCTATCATAGCGCATTTAGCCATCCAGTCAGCCCTGAGAATGGTATGCTGTTTTGCCCACTTCAAATAGCAATTAGCTTCCAGGCGCGCACCAATGGAGACCTGACACAGATCAACGCAAAACACTCATCAGAATGTTTTATTTTATTTTACAGAATCACTACTATGATAGCGAACATCAGACTTCTCTTTCACTGTTGCTGTTAGCCTAGGCTACTGTTAACCAAATACTACCAGAATAGCACCCTGAAAACCGGTGCACTGTCTGCTGTTGTGGCATTTTGTGGCATTCCGATTGGTCAATAGAGTAGAGCAAATGTATTCATTTATTTTTGAATTTCGACTATCTGGATATCTGAACAACATGTATGATATTATTTGAATAGTGAAGTAATTTCAAATGCCCATCCCTATTGGTTAAGTTAAAGATTCATGTTTGAGATTTAAATGGATGGATGGTGCAGAGGTCTAACCTGGAGGCTCCTGTTTTATAGACCTGGGTTCGATCCCAGCTCCGGGTATTCATTTCTTTTTAGCGTGGGAGTCATTCCCATTTCTATGTCATTACTCATCTAAGGCTCTTGAAACTATAGGGCTAATCTGTTCTATTCTATATGCAATTAGTGCTCTGTGTATCTGTATCTATTGCACTGTTCAGCACACTAATGCATAGACACACACACACAATGGGCACACTGTCCTGTCCCTAACCAGCAGTAAAAGGAAGAGAGAAGGGCCACCTGGTTCCTGTGTGTGTGTGTGTGTGTGTGTGTGTGTGTGTGTGTGTGTGTGTGTGTGTGTGTGTGTGTGTGTGTGTGTGTGTGTGTGTGTGTGTGTGTGTGTGTTTTCAGAGAGCTTTACTTTTAGGGCGAGCCTCTCCACTTAGTTAAACAAAAGGGCCTCACAGTTGGTCCTTTAGATAAACACACTTCCCTGAGAAAACACAGACATGGTTACACTTTAACCTGCCTGGGGAGAGAGGCCTACAGCTAACTACAGCTTCATCCTCCTGTCCTCCCGGACAGTTAGGGTCAGGCAGGCCAGGCTGGGGACTAGGGGCCAGGATGGGCTGCAGGGGTGCATTGCAGAGTCAGACCCAGAGAAAGAGAGAGAGCGAGGCTGGCACCCTATCCCCTAGATAATGCACTACATTTGACCAGAGCCCTTTTGGCTACCAGAGGCTCTAGTCAAAAGTAGTGCACTAAATAGGGAATAGCCAGGGTGCCGGAGAGAGTCATCTGCTGTACGTGAAGCCCTCGCTCCGCTCTGCTACCCTGCATGTTAGACAATGGAGTCTTTGAGAGCTCCAGGATGTTATCAGATTATAAGCCACAGAAAGTGATGCCTTTGTGAAAAGATAGGCTTCACGGTCCATGACGCATAAGTCAATAAATATGGGTCAACAGTATTGACACAACATCAGCTCAAATTTTAGAGAGGCTACAGTACCCAGTCATAGGGTGCGTCCGCGGTCCCAAATGGCATCTTATTCCCTATAATGCACTACTTTGGTGGTCAGCCCGGACCAACCCAGCCCAGGAGCTATAACCATAACTAGGGCTGCAGAGGGAGGGTATGTTACTGGAAACTTTCTAAGTTTACCAGTAAACTGCCAGAATTGTGGTATCTTTCAAGGATTTTATTTAATCTATCGCAAGACATCTAGTAGCCCTTTTTGGTACTTCGGATTATCAAAGGTGTCTGTAAAATATATGAAATCATTAAATAAGATGATTTTTTAATAAAATATTTAATGAGAAAGTTGTAAAACATTATCCTAAATATAAACCATAAACTTAGTAAATACTTAGTAAACCAACTTGGTGTTTAATATGATGGTTTCAGCATGAAATATCCTTTATATATGTTTTTACACAACTTTATTTATTTTACTATGTCAACATGTATTTGTTGTCAATGTTTTGGCCTTTGACTGGTGACCGTTGTGAAATAAGTAAATAGTTGGACGAGTTGCAGAGGTAATTGAAAATAATGCCATTGTTGATTAGATGCTTTTTAAATTAATTAGGCTATTTTATCTTGAACCATATGGTCTATCTACTAGAAACTCATGGACACAGATATAAAAAATTTATACTGGGGGGTGGGGCAGGACAGGACCGCTAGACCACTGTCTGATGATTATGAATTTTTTCTTTGTTTTTTTGTTTGTGAAACAATGAATAGAGTGTTATCTGATAGTGTAGTTATGCAGTGTGTGCGTGTGTGTGAGCTTATGCGTGTGTGTGTGTGTGTGTGTGCATTCGTGTGCGTGTGTGCTGGGTGCCTGGGCCAGAGGGGCCTCCTCGCTCCTCACTCCTCCCCTCCACCCTCTGCGAGGCAACCAGCAGTCGTGTAAACAGACAGGGCTCCAGAGGAATGCTGGACTCTGTGACCTCACACCCTCACACCCTGAGTGCTGCTACAGTGCACTGGGTTCAGCTGAAACAGGGCCGCCCCATGCTGCAGCCCCCAGCCTCACACGGCCTCAAGCACCCCTCCCTCCCCGCCTGCCAGAGCAGAGGCCCCTCAGGGCGGAAAAAAAACACACCTCCTTCATCCGACACCACCGGCACACACATTGACACACACACATAAGCACATGCACACCAGCGAGCATACACACACGCACACACACACACACACACACACACGCACACACACACACACACACACACACACACACACACACACACACACACACACACACACACACACACACACACACACACACACACACACACACACACACACTCTTCCCACCCTCCCTTAGCCCATCTGTCAGAGCAGCTACAATACCAGTTCCTGAGGCTCAAACTGTTTCTTCTTACCCTCCCCATCTGCCCTGCTAGATCTAAAGAAGTAGCCTGTACTGTACCAAGACCTGTAGAAGTACCCTAACTACACTAAATAAACAAAAGTATGTAGACACCCCTTCAAATTAGTGGATTTGGCTATTTCAGCCACACCCGTTGCTGACAGATGTATAAAATCGAGCACACAGCCATGCAATCTCCATAGACAAACATTGGCAGTAGAATGGCCTTACTGAAGAGCTCAGTGACTTTCAACGTGGCACTGTCATAGGATGCCACCTTTCCAACAAGTCAGTTTGTCAAATTTCTGCCCTGCTAGAGCTGCCCCGGTCAATTTTAAGGGCTGTTATTGTGAAGTGGAAATGTCTAGGAGCAAGAAGGCTCAGCCGCAAAGTGGTAGGCCACAAAAGCGCACAGAACGAGACCGCCAAGTGCTGAAGCGCGTAACGTGTAAAAATCGTCTGTCCTCGGTTGCAAAACTCACTACCGAGTTCCAAACTGCCTCTGTCAGCACAATAACTGTTCGTCGGGAGCTTCATGAAATGGGTTTCCATGGCCAAGCAACGTTGCTGCAATTGTTTTTCTAATAACGTGCCACAACCTAATGTTTTAGTACAAGCAACTGTACTGAGAGCCTGGTTGTATTACCTGTTGAATCAGTTCTGCTAAGAACCAAATATACCCAACATCGTGCATTTCATGATAGAATTATCAAATTTGGTACAGCCCAGAATGCTGTCCAAATCACTGTTTTTGTTGATATTTTGATCCCTCGATTGAGAGGAACACATTTCAGCATACTCCTAATGATTTCGAAATATTGTGTAATATCTGTGAATTAGAATGCTATATAACATGTATCAAAACAGTGCTTGCATAATAAGTATTGGTAGCCTTAGTATCGTGTCCCATACATCCCATTCCCAAAAAGGTAGAGTTCTATTGGAATGGCTTCTGTTCATAGATGTGGTAAAGAGGTCAATGGAACGCAAGACGCAGTCATTGGAGCACATTCAACAAATCTGATCTACTGTAACAAAGTAGATTTTCTTGAAATATGTCATGAATGTTGTATTGTAACAGGCGGTTACTTAAAGTCAGATTTTTATATATTTGGCTGTTTTCACTGCATAACACTTAGAAGTTGTCATTTGCAGGTTTAAAAGAAGTGACGCTAGCATACAGAAATTGGTGGGGGTAGTCAAAGTTGTTTTTACTGTAATGCAGTTTATTGGTGAAGATGACATGAACATACACTCATCGGACAGTTTATTAGGTACACCACCTGTTCACGAAAATGGATCCCTCCTACAGACAGTGAGTCACGTGGCCGTGGCTTGCTATATGAAGCGGGCAGACAGGCATTGAGGCATTCAGTTACTGTTCGTTTAAACCTTAGAATGGGCAAAATGATTGACCTAAGTGACTTTGAGGATGGTATGATCGTCAGTGCCAGGCACGCCAGATCCATTATCTCAGAAACAGCCACCCTCCTGGGTTTTTCACGCTTGCCCACTGGAAGCGGCTTTTTTTCATGAGCATGGCCTTAGTTTTATTACATCATATTGGATGACTGTCATCCATATTCCATTCATCCAGTTCAATGAAACAGCGATAGGTTTAGGCTACTACATGATACTTACATTTTCCCTATACCCATCATAAGGTTGCTACCATTTGGCCTATGAATGAAAATGTACAACGTATGTGCACACAGGTGTAGAGAAAATGTTGAGGTGACATACAGTGACGCATGCAATATCGCCTTGCCACATTCTTGCCTGCATCTAGCTGATATAGGGTGTAATCATTAGTCCAACAGTTGCAAACGAGACTTTCCATTGGACAAATTCAGGTGTGTTTATCCCCATTTTGTTCTGTTTGCTTCTGTTTAAGAAACGTTTTTCAACAGAATCAGCGGAATGAATACACCCTGATCACGCATAAACACAGTTCACTTTCATAGCAGCCACATTGTATTCCTTCTCGCATCTATGCGCTCTCCTCCTCTCACCTTGTCCCATTGCTTGTGGAGTTCAATGCAAAACACATCAGCTGTATGTGACCAGGCAAAAAAAAAAACGTTCCAAACCATATCATAGCCGCTATACACAGCCTACACCGTTGTCACCATTAGCTAAAGTAACGTCATAGTCAACATAGCTATTAGAACTAAGGCATTAGTAAACCCACTACAATCATGCAGTAATGTTACAGTGTACAATCAGTAAGCAGTTTAGTACTTACACCGGCGGGCCCCGGTGGCAATAAATTAGTGAAACCAAAAGCTTACCTTGACTTGGAAGAGTTTCAGTGTTGTGTTGGATAGTCATAGCCAGTTAACTAACATAGCATCCCTCTGTTTGAGCAGAGTGTAAACTATCTAGCTGCATTTGCTAGCTAAGTAAGTAAAACTGAAAGTGAAATAAAATGACAATCTCTCTCTCTATTTCTCTCTTGCTTCTCCTTCATTTTGGAATAAATTATTTTGTTGAAAACTGTTCAACTATTGTCTTTCTCTTTCTTTGAGTCAACTACTCACCACATTTTATGCACTGCAGTGCTAGCTAGCTGTAGCTTATGCTTTCCGTACTAGATTATTTCTCTGATCCTTTGATTGGGTCAACAACATGTCATTTTATGCTGCAAGAGCTCTGATAGGTTGGAGGACATCTTCTGGAAGTTGTCATAATTACTGTGTAAGTCTATGGAAGGGGTGACAACCATGAGCTTCCTAGGTTTTGTATTGAAGTCAATGTACCCAGAGGAGGATGGAAGCTAGCTGTCCTCCGGCTACAGCATGGTGCTACTCTACAGAGGCTGTTGAGGCTACTGTAGACCTTCATTGCAAAATAGTGTGTTTTAATCAATTATTTGGTGATATGTGATGATATTTAGTGTAGTTTTATCGAAAAAGGATAACTTTTTTAATATTTTACAATTTGTATCTTTAAGAAATTCACTGAGGAGGATGGTCCTTCCCTTCCTCCTCTGAGGAGCCTCCACTGATGTACACATGTTCATGAAATACAATAGATCACCCCCAGATACACCTGGCTAATTTGCTGGGTCATGTAATAATCCGGCCAAAGTGGAGTCTTTTGTTTAGACATGTAGCTAGCTAGGTAGATAGTTAAACAATGATCTGGCATAATCCCAACTCATACTACTACCAATACAAAAATTGTTATAGCTATAGTATGCATCTGCAGGTAGCTAAAGCTAACAAACTAGGTTCAATGTTAGCTAGCTAACATCAGGCTATAACTACCAATGCAAATGGATTTTTCGGATTCGAATAATATTACTACACAGATCTTACACGTAACGTTAGCTAGCGAGCCAGCAAGCTAACGTTCGCTAGATAACTAACAGTGCGCTTTAACTTGCAATAAAAATGACTTTCTGACAAAATTAGAAACGTATATCTGAAAATGTAGCTAGACTCTTACCCGTATACATAGATGAACGCTTCACGGCAGACTGGAACCATTTAACTCCATTTTGTTTGCATCTACATCTTGTTTGGCCAGCATTGTGTCAAGTCACTCTGGTTCACACTAACTGTGGCGTGTGCAGAAAGTAGCCCATCACTTTTTCCAACTGATCTGTTGATAGCACCTGCTAAATTCAGGGCATCAATGTTGTTGAGAAAAGTAGCAAAACTTTTGTAATTCTCGATGGCTAACGTTATATCTTTCAAAAACGGTGCGGTAGAAAGGACTATCAACACATACTGAACAGCTCACGTTACAGACAGAAGCATGCTACATGGCAGACCAATCCAAACTCATCTCCCGGCATGTCCAGCCCATCCATTATCTCAGCCAATCATGGCTAGTGGGAAGGTTCCTGTCTTTTTCCGTGGCAAAACCAACTAGGCTCTTAATTTAACAATTTTATTTGTATTTCTGGATGGAATACAAGTTTGTTATTAAGGGCCATGAAAGTTCACATGTTCCAGAAGGCATTTCTGCCAAAAAATGCATTTTGATAAAAAATTAATGTTTACATTCAAATGCCTCTTCTGTGAAGTAGTGATGTGCGACATATGCGTAGTTTCCTGAAACGAGTCACATTTGTTAATGTAAAAACTAAATGTTATTGTTTTTAAGCTTGTGTCATTCGAGTTGGGGTGGGGTTGCGAGAAATTCTTTGGGGAAGAAATCGTGTCCCCTGAAATTATGGGTGCAAAAAATGTTGCCCCCTCCGGAAAAGTTTGAATAGCACTGCTTTAGAGTATAATATGTAAATCTGCAATTGCACTATAGCTAGACATCTTTATTTAGACTTTTACTTCCTTTGTGTAAAGGCTGAAAGGTCTCATCATAAAAGCATTTTGTAAAGATGGGTTACCTATCTCTCTGCTGGACAATTTTACCTAAAGTGACGTTTGCAAGGCAGGTCTCCTGTCACATTTCGTAAAATGTATACAAAACTGAATATCATATTATATATCATTGCAATCAGTAGACTTCAGGAAGCACCCATATACATTTTTAGAGTGTTTACATGTAAACTATCGGAAATATCCATGAAAACATTGACAAGAGAAGTGTCATTTGGCACACGTTTCACCACTTTTCTACTAACATTTTAATGGATTCATATATATATATATATATATATATATATATATATATATATATATATATATATATATATATATATATATTAGCATATTTGGGCCCTTTTATTGTGTTTTAAAGACCCTCAAACATGTTAAGCCATCATTGGGTTGTATGTACCAATTATTTACGGAGATATGTCAATATGAACTGTGTCCAATATGGCCCCATGTAGCTTGTTGGTGGCCATATTGGAAATGGCCACCAGGGGTGTAATAGACAAATCTGCAATGGGACTATAGCCAAATATAATTGGTAGGTGTAGCTGTGTGTGAAATTTGGAGCCTTAATCACAAATTCCACAATTTCTTCGAGTAGCTGCTGGACTATGGTCAAAATGACACAAATTAAGGTAATTCCAAACAATATTAAAAAAGACTTGATCAGAATGTTATCTACCCACTAATTAAACATGTTCCTTAAGGTACAGTGGCTTGCGAAAGTATTCACCCCCTTGGCATTTTTCCTATTTTGTTGCCTTACTGGAATTAAAATATATTTTTGGGGGTTTGTATCATTTGATTTACACAACATGCCTACCACTTTGAAGATGCAAAATATTTTTATTGTGAAACAAACAAGAAATAAGACAAATAAACTGAAAAATTGAGCATGCATAACTATTCACCCCCCAAAGTCAATACTTTGTAGAGCCACATTTGCTTGGCACATCTAGCCACTGGGATTTTTGCCCATTCTTCAAGGCAAAACTGCTCCAGCTCCTTCAAGTTGGATGGGTTCCGCTGGTGTACAGCAATCTTTAAGTCATACCACAGATTCTCAATTGGATTGAGGTCTGGGCTTTGACTAGGCCATTCCAAGACATTTAAATGTTTCCCCTTAAACCACTCGAGTGTTGCTTTAGCAGTATGCTTAGGGTCATGGTCCTGCTGGAAGGTGAACCTCCGTCCCAAATCTCTGGAAGACTGAAACAGGTTTCCCTCAAGAATTTCCCTGTATTTAGCGCCATCCATCATTCCTTCAATTCTGACCAGTTTCCCAGTCCCTGCCGATGAAAAACATCTCCACAGCATGATGCTGCCACCACCATGCTTCACTGTGGGGATGGTGTTCTCGGGGTGATGAGAGGTGTTGGGTTTGCGCCAGACATAGCTTTTTCCTTGATGGCCAAATAGCTCAATTTTAGTCTCATCCTTCTTCCATATGTTTGGGGAGTCTTCCACATGGCTTTTGGCGAACACCAAAGGTGTTTGCTTACTTATTTCTTTAAGCAATGCCTTTTTTCTGGCCACTCTTCCGTAAAGCCCAGCTCTGTGGAGTGTATGGCTTAAAGTGGTCCTATGGACAGATACTCCAATCTCCACTGTGGAACTTTGCAGCTCCTTCAGGGTTATCTTTGGCCTCTTTGTTGCCTCTCTGATTAATGCCCTCCTTGCCTGGTCCATGGGTTTTGGTGGGCGGCCCTCTCTTGGCAGGTTTGTTGTGGTGCCATATTCTTTTCATTTTTTAATAATGCATTTAATGGTGCTCCGTGGGATGTTCAAAGTTTCAGATATTTTTATATAACCCAACCCTGATCTGTACTTCTCCACAACTTTGTCCCTGACTTGTTTGGAGAGCTCCTTGGTCTTCATGGTGCCGCTTGCTTGGTGGTGCCCCTTGCTTAGTAGTGTTGCAGACTCTGGGGCCTTTCACAACAGGTGTATATATACTGAGATCATGTGACACTTAGATTGCACACAGGTGGACTTTATTTAACTAATTATGTGACTGCACCAGATCTTATTCAGGGGCTTCATAGCAAAGGGAGTGAATACATATGCACGCACCACTTTTCAGTTATTTATTTTTTTGAATTTTTTGAAACAAGTCATTTTCTTCATTTCACTTCACCAATTTGGACTATTTTGTGTATGGCCATTACATGAAATCCAAATAAAAATCTATTTAAATTACAGGTTGTAATGCAACAAAATAAGAAAAACGCCAAGGGGGATGAATACTTTTGCAAGGCACTGTATCTAGTACTAGTGTAAGTTTGAGAATTGTATCATAAAATGCACAATTAATTAACTTATCTGCTGGACTATGACCTGTCTTTGCAACTATTTTCTCTTCTTAGTTCATCCTATGCTACTTGTGTTTCTTCTCTTTCATACACAAATAAGTTATTATCATTAGACAATGCTTTCTCTCTATGACTTGACCTGAGGTGACTGTTCACCTCATCTTTATGCCTTCACAATTAGCGTTGGGTGGAATGTCATATTCACTTACAATGCAACAAAAATAAGAATGAATTCTGAGCTTGAGGAGGAAAGGTGGAGATAAGAGAAGTCTTTATAGAGATGGGGAGAGAGGAGAGATGTTAGAGAGTGCAGGTGGAGAGTTCATTATAACGTTCTGATGTGTCGTGTTTGCTGAATGAGAGCTTTATTTGATCTATTAGAATATATTGTAATGTTATTGTCTTGTAATATTGTTTATTAAAAGATAGTTATGTGTCCGGGGGGGAATCGGACATAGTGGAAAGACACTGCCCTCTACTGGAATTTGGCCTATATACAGGGAAGAGGAGAGGGACTGGGAGTGAGACGGGGAGGGAGAGAGAGACAGGGAGAGGGAGAGAGATGAGGTGGGAGAGAGATTGGGAGGGAGACAGAGAGACTGTCAGGAAGACGGTTGTGAGAGAGAGTGGCAGGGAGACGGGGAGGGAGAGAGATAGATGGGGAGAGGTACGGGGAAGGAGAGAAAGAGACGGGGAGGGAGAGAGAGACTGCTAGGGAGACGGGGAGGAAGAGACATGGGGATGGAGAGGGAGGGAGAGAAATAGGGAGAGAGAGAGACGGGGAGAGGTAGAGGGACGGGACGAAAGCGGGACGGCGAGGGAGAAAGAGGGACGGGGAGAAAGAGAGGGGGAAGGAGAGAGAGGGACGGGAAGTGAGAGAGACGAGGAGGGAGACAGAGAGACTGTCAGAGAGACAGGGAGGGAGAGAGATAAACTGGTAGGGAGACGGGAGACTGCTAGGGAGACGGGGAGGGAGGGGAGAGGTAAAGGGACGGGGAGAGAGAGAGGGGGGATGGGGAGAGAGAGAGAGGGACGGGGAGGGAGATGAGGAGAAAGAAAAGGGGACTGGAAGGGAGAGAGGAAGGGAGACGGGAAGGGAGATAGATGGATGTGGAGAGAGAGACAGGCTGGAGATTTAGCTTAATGACCTAATAGAATAAGAATAATATATGCCATTTAGTAGACACTTTTATCCAACCCAACTTACAGTCACGAGTGCATACATTTTACGTATGGGTGGTCCCGGGTATTGGAACTACTATCCTGGCGTTGCAAACATCATGCTCGACCAACTGAACTACAGAGGACCTCTTTTGTACTTTTCTACATAATGCATTCATTTTCTGACTCAATAGTAATGTTATGAGTTAAAAAACACACTTTCTGTCTGGCATACACACAAGCACACACATTAATCCCCACATAAAGGACACACACAGACCTAGACAGACTCACAGATCAAATCAAATCCATTTATGATAATCGTCTGATCATATGCCAGCTGCTATCTCATTTCATTCAAATCTGCCATTAATGAATTATAGCCATTTCGCTCATTAGGTAAATCACCAACTAACAATGGGGTGGCACAGTGTTGCAGCCCCTCACCAGTAAATTAATCAGTTTTAAATGAGAGTTAATGGTGATCTTTCTAAATGAAAACCTCCCGTCCCCGAAGCTGACAAAGATGCCAATTACTGTCCCAGGCCTCATGTTAACAGACACGCACACACACATACACACACACGAACTGACAGACATACTCACAATCAAACAGAATCACACTTACCCCTGTGTCTGAGGAGGGAGAGAAATGTCTGGTGCCATAGCAACCAATGCGGATATCTCCACCCTCCCTCCCTCCATCAGGAGGAAAGAGAGAGAATGACAGGAACCTAATGAGAGCAGAGAGAGGACCAGATAGACAGACTCACACACAGATCACATACACACACAGGCACGCACACACACACACACACACACACACACACACACACACACACACACACACACACACACACACACACACACACACACACACAGAGAGAGAGGAACGAGATGACATGAAGGAATTGAGACATCAGGGCATCTGAAGACACAGAGAGAGGGGGATAGAGTGAATGAGAAAGAGAGGCAGAGAGAGGGGGAGGCAGAGAGGGGGGGCAGACACAAGAAGGAGAGAGCAAAGAGAGAGATGAAGAGCATCAGAGAAACGGAAGGAAAGAGAGAGTAAGATGAAGAGTGAGAAACAGACAAAGGGAGGGAGAGAAAGAGAGAGAAGCTGCTCAGCCTCTCCTAAACATAGACATCTTTCCTGTCTTCATGACTGTGCCTTACAGTGAGCCGCAGGGCACTGTGCACTCAGACAGAGGAACACTCAGACACTGAAGTAGCTGTCTCAGTCAGACCTCGCCGTCCGCCATGACTGCACCCTAATATACCTCTACCCTGCCCAAAGTATTTCACTGCAACTTCATCTGCGACCCTGTGCATGTGTCTAAATAAAAATATAATCTAGCGTCTGCTATCAGACTGGGGTAGAGTCTGAGCATTGACAGACAGTACATGCTGTGACAGACAGTACTCACACACACAAAGCAGTCTCAGTCTGCATCAGCCAGCCCAGGGCCCATATTCATAAAGCGTCTCTCAGAGTAGGAGTACTAATGTAGGATCAGTTCCCTCCTGTCCATATAATCATTTTGATCTAAAGGGGAGACATTGGCCTGTAGTTATCAGGCATCTCAGAGTAGGGCTGTGGCAGTCACGAAATTTCGTCAGCTGGTGATTGTCAAGCAAATAACTGTCGGTCTCAAGGTAATTGACCGTTAATTAACATACACATTTCGCATCTCCTGGCTTCCACACATAGCTTACAAGCCAGTGATGCAGACCATTGGAACATCTACATTTTAAAAGTCCAATAAATCCATGTAATATAGCCTACACCTTCACAATAAATCCATTATTTATTTTAGACAGGTCTAGGGAAGCATGGCTGGTGTGACAAATGTAGAGTTATTAATGTAACTTTAGTTGTTCTACAAACTTTGGGCTATATGTTTTGATTTTTAATACATTGTAAGGCTGCATGATGCGACTCTAATGTTTATTAGAAAAAAGTCGATTGAAAGGCATGAACTCTGCTTTGTTTTTTGCACAGGCTGTACACTCATTCACATTTTGCCTTTTGCGGCCAGTGGCCGTTGTGCCCTTCTCCCTGAGTGCTGCGAGCTCCGAATCACCTCTCACTCACATGACTCTCCATCACGTGATCGGGTCTTTCTCACAGGCTACAAGTGAAGACAGACACATCGGGAATGCAACTGCGCGTGTCCTTATCCAATTCCGAGGTGCATATTGAAGATATTGGAAGAACTGTCCACATTTACTTTTCGTCAGCCAACAAGATGAGTAGGCCTAACGAACAGCAAAAGCACTAGCCTATGTCAATCTACTATCCCCCATAGTACAAAAGTCGACCTATTCTATTCTGTGCGAGAAATAAATATTCCAAACATAGTCTGGGACAGTTGTGGGATGCAATAGATCCCAAATTAATACAACCACTAGCATCAAAATGTTTAGCTTAAAATGTTGATAAACTATTAGGCTATTTCTTCACATTATAAGCGCAGCAATGCACACATGGTAGTAGGCTATACGTGTGAATGTTCCATTAGCGGAAAACACCATTATCAAAAGTGACCGCAAATGCAATTATGCATGTAATGCTTTTATTATGAAGGTGCATTTTTATGGTGAAAATTATCTTCCCCAAACTTGAAACTCACGCGCTGCTTATGTATGCCACTTAGGCTCTACATCCCTTGTAAAGCGGATTAATGTGCTTAATTTTAAGAAGTTATTTGGCCACTTTAGTTGTGATACAAAATGTATCAAAACATATAGGCCTATGGGTTAGGCTACATGAGGTGTGCGACTATGATTAGAAAAAGTCGCATTGTTTCTTATACTGGGCATCATTCACAAGTGAAAATATTTAATTCACAAGTTCATATTGTCACCCATCAGATTATTCTTGATTTAATCTTGTCTTTACATATACTAAATAATAAATGTGTGACATTTGTTTTGATTTAGAATGGACCATTATCATGCACCTGTATCGAAACAGGGGCAGCGGAAAAAATACATCTCATCTATGCACTTAAATAGTGACTGGAAGACGCTTTTCCCGTGGTTCATTTGCCAGCCAGGTAGGCTATACTCCTGTTGTACATATAAACAATGTGCTTAATATTAGGAAAGTTTAAAAATAAATATGGTAGGCCTAGCCTATAGAAAGCTGATGGGATCCTCCTCTTTTCAGTAGAGGCCATCAATCTGTTTTCTCGCACAATTGCATAGCCTATAGAAATGTTGCAGCAACATGAGCTCATTGCCTCTCATGAAGTGTTTAATTACACCTTGTCTGTGATGCTATTTCTCCATCTACGGGACAATCGTGTGCTCTCTCGGCAGAGATCACGGTAATCACCACTTTATGCTTCTTAGCAACAGGAAAAATGCAACAGTGTAACAGCGATGATTTGGGTCCATCACAGACTACTATCAGCAGATCAATCCGTCAAACCCTGATGGTACTTACGACACCTCAAATCATCTGAAGGTTCATTGATTTTCCCACCACTCAACGCCAGAATATTCAAAAACAAGACGATTGCATGCAAATCACTGGTTTTCCGGGAGTTGTTGGCGTCATTGATTGTACCGACGTCAACATCATTGTTCCACACATGGATGAGGACACATTCATCAATCGAAAGCGGTACCACAGCACAGTATTAACACCCAAGTGGTTTTTGATGCAGACTATATGATTCTTGATGTTGTAGCCAACTGGCCTGGGTCTCCACATGACTGCAGAGTGGTTTGAGCACAATGTTGTTCCCCCTGGATGTCACCTGCTTGGTGACAAGGGGTACCCCCAAAGGAGGTGGCTGCTGACCCCTTTCCTTTGACCTCTTCCCAGCGCTCTCCTCAATTATAACAGGTGAGGAAATAGGACAAACATTAGATTTACTGGGCTACAGTATATATTGGACGTTATCTCAGCATAATTAAAATATGGATCTATATAAAATCACATGTAAATATTTTTTTATCTGAAGGACTCACAAGATCACAAGGAGCTGGGTAGAAAGGGGAATATGCCAGTGGAAGAGGAGATTTCATGTGCTCAATGGAGAGGTGTGTCACAGCCGGAGGATGGTCTGCTGCATAATACAGCCTGGCCTCAGAGACTATACGTAACATAGTAAATGTAAATCCGGGACATTCAAATTAGTATGATATGGTTACATAACACAGAAGTTTACTTAAGGCAATCCTTAAGAGTTTATTGATGCACCTGTGTGTCAATCTAAGTAACATAATGAAAACATCCCCATCAAAATCCATCAGTTAAGCGAGAGATATATCAAGCCAAAGCATCCGCCTATGTTGGCCTTCCGCATCTGCGGGGAAAGTGGCCGAGCTACAGCGGTGTTTGTCAGACCATGAGACATCCCGAAAATCAGTTTGGCTAACGGTTTTAGTAACTAATATGATCGCTCTATGCAAGGATGAGAATCTCACAAACATGATGGTGTTCTCCATTTTGTTCTACGACCCCCACGGGACTCGTCTGAAGTCAGTACCGCCGATGTGACAACTTCTGTCTGTAGCGTCCGAACCGTTTGGGCTACAAACTAATATGACTCCACTATGGAAATGGGAGATTATCCGTTTGCTCTACGACCCCCACAAGAGTCACAGGACTCGTCTGAAGGTAACCGGTACTGGTTTTAAAAAATGTATGGAAGTATGGAGGTAGTTTTGTGCCAACAAATAAAAGGGGTTAAATATGTGTCCAAAAAACAAAAATATTTCCTTAGCTTTCTTATATCTCCTAGATATAGGAAAGACACTTCAAAACCGTATTCCTTATGATAAATTTTTCGACTGTCTATTTTGTCATTTATGAATGTGTTATTCAATGCGTTTCTATGGGCTATAGTAGTAACGGGAAAATGTAATATTTTATCAAAAAATGTGTACATCATTTTTTGTTCATACCTACAGGGGTCCTAAAATTCAAAATCAAATAGCTAAATAATCCATGTTATGACCATCTTAAAACAATTCCGTATGTTAGCTTAGTAGGCTTAGAATTTTAGAGGTTAAGGCAAAAACTAAAGAAGGGTGGTTGGTCGGGATGGATAGATGGATGGGTGAGCGTATAACGCGAATGTCTAGCAATCCTTAGGTTGTGTATTCGAATCTCATCATGGACAATTTTAGCTAATTAGCAACTACTACTTCCTACTTTTTAGCAACTTTGCAACTACTTAGAATGTAAGCTAACCCTTCCCCTAACCCTAACCTTAACCCTTTAACCTTTAACCCTAACCAGCTAGCTAACATTAGCATTAGCCACCTAGCTAACGTTAGGCACAACAAATTGGAATTCGTAACATATCATACGTTTTTCAAATTCGTAACATATTGCACGCATTGAAGTTCGTATATATTGTACAAATTGCAATTCGAAACATATCATACTAAATTGAGTATTGCGGATTTATGAACAGAATAATCTGAAATGCTCTGAGACCAGGTTGCATAATAATGTCTACAAACTACGACTGATCACTCTACCTCCCAATGATGGAAACCCAGAAACTGACGAGGATGACAGTGACGACAGTGATATTTTGGTGCTGTGTCAGCAGAATGATCTCGCAGAACCCAATATCTAGCTCAGGGTTTCCCACACCAAGGGGTGTACATTTTAGTTTTTGCCCTAGCACTACACTGATTCAAATAATCAAGTAATCATCAAACTTTGATCATTTGAATCAGCTGTGTAGTGTTAGGGCACAAAATAAAACATGCACCCCTTGGGGTCCCGAGGACCAAATTTGGGAAACGCTGATTTAGCTACAGATAAACATTATGGAATTGGAGAGCATAGTACAGATAGTACAGGTGTGCCACATTGTGGTCCTCTGTAGCTCAATTGGTAGAGCATGGTGCTTGTAACGCCAGGGTAGTGGGTTCGATCCCCGGGACCACCCGTATGCACACATGACTGTAAGTCGCTTTGGATAAAAGCGTCTGCTAAATGGCATATTATTATTATTAAGTACAGGCTAGATTACTGTGAACAAATAAACACACCATAGTATTTCTTAAGCTTTTTTAATGTTATAGAGTAATATTCCTCCTGCAAACACCAAACTTTTATTTTAAGTTTTCTCCTGTTGCAGCTGAGCAATGTCTTCTTCATGGTTTTTGGAACCAGACCTTCTGGGGAGCTGCTGGTTGATGGGGCGTCCTGCAGCAACAGTGAGTTGGAGGTCCCCTCAGACACTGTGCCAGACGCTGGAGCCAGAGATGTGCTGCAACAAAATAATTATTGTTTTCAGTTTAGCTTACTTATGTCCAATAAAAAGTATAATTTGTTAATCAAAATAGCATGAGAATAAAAGTGTTTGAAATTCAACAATAAACTTAAATCCTACTTATTGTGTTGCTCGGTGACCCTCAAACGTTCAGCATCTTGGCCCTCTCCAATTGCCCGAGATGGTCACATTTGAGCACCCCAGGTAGTTAAACACACATTCAGCTATGGCACTGAGGGGTTTAGGTGGAGGGCCACCTCCTGAATGCAGAGAATACCTGTTAGACAACAAAATAGTCTACTATACAGTGTACATAACACAGCAACTGAACTTAAGCCTACCTGTTTTTTCAGTTTCTCTGCAGAAGTTGGCAATCTCCAACCAACATTTTGATAGGATGGTGTACCAGCGTATTTCACATTCTCCAGGAGTTCTTACGGAAAAATGTAATCTGCTGTTTATTGATTCGGAGATGGCCCTCCACGCACCTTTCTTGGTGGCTGGTCAATGTAGGACTACATTTGCCGTTGATAATACTTTTGTATTTCTCTACTTGCTCTTAGAGTAAGAGACTTGCATCCTCCTGCCAGTTCGGTTGTCTTTTTATTGCCTTGAATGCCGCATAATATGACATGTTGTGGTTAAAAAGCTAGAAACCGAAAAGGGATTGGTAGTTCTATGTAAAGAGGGTAATGTGAGACAGCTGTTCATAATGTTCTCTCAAACTAATTGGGTGAGTAAGATTAACCTATTTCTCACCACAGTGCCAACCTTTCATGCGCCGGTGTGCCTGGGAGTATTACATAACCTAAATAGGCCTAATAACCAATGTTAAAATTGTCAGACACAATTATGATTATATTTTATGATGATTACATTTCAATATAACAATAAAAACAAGACATATTTAATAGCCTACAAAACAAACATAACGCTATGTCGATAGGCCTATAATTGGTTTGATATTAATGTTGCTTAAATGTATCAGTCTTGTTTTTGGAAATGTGGAATCCATTCAGTGTGCACTTTTTCTCATGTCGTAAAAATGTGCTGAGATCAACTGATAAGTAACTTCTACTCATCGCTGAGGGTAGGGGAGAGACGTTTGGTAACTACCTGTTATGTCCTACTCTGAGCGGTGAGTAAATTAGGTCACAGTCATACTTTTAGTGCGATACCTAGGAGTCATTTTGAGACACTTGATAACTATGGACTGTTATCCTAGATCAGCACTCCTACTCTGAGAAGCTTTATGAACACAGGCCTAGTCGCCATAACTGGGAGGGGGGGTGGGGGGGGGGTATACTGCACTAATATATATATATATATACAGTGCCTTCAGAAAGTATTCATACCCCTTGACTTATTCCACAATTTGTTGTGTAACAGCCTGAATTCAAAATTGATGTTTTTTTTGTCTCTCACCCATCTACACACAATACCCCCCAAGTGAAAACATGTTTTTTGAAATTGTAGCACATTCATTGAAATTGAAATACATCTTGGGTATGTCGCCTCCTGTAGCTCAGTTGGTAGAGCATGGCGCTTGCAACGCCAGGGTTGTGGGTTCGATTCCCACGGGGGGCCAGTATGAAAAATGTATGCACTCACTAACTGTAAGTCGCTCTGGATAAGAACGTCTGCTAAAATGACAAAAAATAATAATAATAATGTATCAGCTTTGCACAACTGGATTTAGGGATATTCTCTGTTAAACTGTGAGCGGTTGTTTTGGGCCCGGCAAGTTTGGGGGGGTACCCCCTCCCCACCGCCTCAAATCTTTCTGCTGGCAATGTCATAAGAACCACCCCCTGATGTATTTACATCAGTGAGCGGTGTTTGTCAGACAGTGAGACATCCCGAAATCAGTCTTCTCACAAAATCGTCTGCAGCGTCCGAACGGTTGGTCCTACAAACTATTATGACAAATGATCCCCACAAGCGTCTTGGGGACTTGGGGACTCGCCGAACAGGCTAAACACCAATATGACCCCTCTGTGGAAAGGTGAGACTCTCACGGAATCGTACAGTACCAGTCAAAAGCTTGGACACACATACTCATTCAAGGGTTTTTCTTTATTTTTACTATTTTCTACATTGTAGAATAATAGTGAAGACATCAAAACTATGAAATAACACATATGGAATCATGTAGTAACCAAAAAAGTGTTAAACAAATCAAAATATATTTTATATTTGAGATTCTTCAAATAGCCACCCTTTGCCTTGATGACAGCTTTGCAATCTCTTGGCATTCTCTCAACCAGCTTCACCTGGAATGCTTTTCCAACAGTCTTGAAGGAGTTCCCACATTTGCCTAGCACTTGTTGGCTGCTTTTCCTTCACTCTGCCGTCCGACTCATCCTAAAACATCTCAATTGGGTTGAGGTCGGGGGATTGTGGAGGCCAGGTAATTTGATGCAGCACTGCAGCACTCTCCTTCTTGGTAAAATAGCCCTTACACAGCCTGGAGGTGTGTTGGGTCATTGTCCTGTTGAAAAACAAATGATAGTCCCACTAAGCCCAAACCAGATGGGATTGCTTATCGCTGTAGAATGCTGTGGTAGCCATGCTGGTTAAGTGTGCCTTGAATTCTAAATAAATCACAGACAGTGTCACCAGCAAAGCACCCCCACACCATAACACCTCCTCCTCCATGCTTTACGGTGGGAACAAAGACACGGCGGTTGGAACCAAAAATCTACAATTTGGACTCCAGACCAAAGGACAGATTTCCACCAGTCTAATGTCCATTGCTCGTGTTTCTTGGCCCAAGCAGGTCTCTTCTTCTTATAGGTGTCCTTTAGTAGTGGTTTCTTTGCAGCAATTCAACCATGAAGGCCTGATTCACACAGTCCCCTCTGAACAGTTGATGTTGAGATGTGTCTGTGACTTGAACTCCGTGAAGCATTTATTTCGGCTGCAATTTATGAGGCTGGTAACTCTAATGAACTTATCCTCTGCAGCAGAGGTAACTCTGGGTCTTCCATTCCTTCCTTCTTAAAACAATTCCATATTTGTCAGTAATGGCTTCCGTCTGGCCACTCTCCCAAAAATCCCAGATTGGTCAAGTGCTGTAGAGACTGTTGTCCTTCTGGAAGGTTCTCCGATCTAGCCAAGGAACTCTGTAGTTTTGTCAGAGTTGTCATTGGGTTCTTGGTCATCTTCCTGACCAAGGTCCTTCTTACCGGTTGCTCAGTTTGGTCGGACGGACAGCTCTAGAGAGAGTCTGGGTAGTTCCATATTTTTTATATTTCCCGGTGATGGAGAACACTGTGCTCTTGAAAACTTTCAACACTCTAGAAATTGTTTCATACCCTTCCCCAGATATATGCCTCATCACAATTATATCTCGAAGCGCTACGGCCAGTTCCTTGGACTTCATGGTATAGTTTCTGTTCTGACATGCACTGTCAACTGTGGGATCTTATATAGACAGGTGTGTTGCTTTCTAAATCATTTCCAAACAATTGAATTGGCCACAGTTGGACTTCGTTGAAATTGTAATGACATCTCAAGGATGATCCAAGGAAATTGTATGCATCTGAGCACAATTTGGAGTGTCGTAGCAAAGGGGCATGAATACTTATGTAAATAAGATATTTCTGTATTTCATTATCAATACATTTCCAAAATTTTCTAAAAACATGTTTTCACTTTGTTATTATGGGGTATTGTGTGTAGATGGGTGACCAAAAATATATGTTTAATCCGTTTTGAATTCAGGCTGTAACACAACAACATGTGGAATTAGTCAAGGGGTATGAATACTTTCTGAAGGCACTGTATACACCTTCAGGTCATGCTACGTCAACTGCAGACTGTGGTCTGAGCAGGATTCTAAACCAGCTAGCCCTGCAGTAAACATACATTATACTATAAGTATTCTAGATAAGGTAACCTTGAAGTAAACAGACATTATACTATAGCTCTGCTTATACTTGTGTTATTTTGATTGTGTAGGCCTATGCTTGAATATGTTCTTCATTTTTACATTTACATTTACGTCATTTAGCAGACGCTCATATCCAGAGCGACTTACAAAATGGTGCATTCACCTTATAACTTTTTTTTGGGTGGTGTAAAGGGGTGGGGGGGTAGAAGGATTACTTTATCCTATCCCAGGTATTCCTTAAAGAGGTGGGGTTTCAAGTGTCTACAGAAGGTGGTGAGTGACTCCACTGTCCTGGCATCGTGAGGGAGCTTGTTCCACCATTTGGGTGCCAGAGCAGCGAACAGTTTTGACTGGGCTGAGCGGGAACTGTGCTTCCGCAGAGGTAGGGGGGCCAGCAGGCCAGAGGTGGATGAACGCAATGCCCTCGTTTGGGTGTAGGGACTGATCAGAGCCTGAAGGTACGGAGGTGCCGTTCCCCTCACAGCTCCGTAGGCAAGCACCATGGTCTTGTAGCAGATGCGAGTGGAGTGTGCGGAGGAGCGGGGTGACGTGAGAGAACTTGGGAAGGTTGAACACCAGACGGGCTGCGGCATTCTGGATGAGTTGTAGGGGTTTTATGGCACAGGCAGGGAGCTCAGCCAACAGCGAGTTGCAGTAATCCAGACGGGAGATGACAAGTGCCTGGATTAGGACTTGTGCCACTTCCTGTGTAAGGCAGGGTCGTACTCTCCGAATGTTGTAGAGCATGGACCTACAGGATCGGGTCACCGCCTTGATGTTAGCGGAGAACGACAGGGTGTTGTCCAGGGTCACGCTAAGGCTCTTTGCACTCTGGGAGGAGGACACAACAGAGTTGTCAACCGTGATGGCGAGATCATGGAACGGGCAGTCCTTCCCCGGGAGGAAGAACAGCTCCGTCTTGCCGAGGTTCAGTTTGAGGTGGTGATCCGTCATCCACACTGATATGTCTGCCAGACATGCAGAGATGCGATTCGCCACCTTGTTATCAGAAGGGGGAAAGGAGAAGATTAGTTGTGTGTCATCTGCGTAGCAATGATAGGAGAGGCCATGTGAGGATATGACAGAGCCAAGTGACTTGGTGTATAGCGAGAATAGGAGAGGGCCTAGAACTGAGCCCTGGGGGACACCAGTAGTGAGAGCACGTGGTGCGGAGACAGATTCTCGCCACGCCACTTGGTAGGAGCGACCTGTCAGGTAGGATGCAATCCAAGAGTGAGCCACGCCGGAGATGCCCAACTCGGAGAGGGTGGCGAGGAGGATCTGATGGTTCACAGTATCAAAGGCAGCAGACAGGTCTAGAAGGACAAGAGCAGAGGAGAGAGAGTTAGCTTTAGCAGTGCGGAGAGCCTCCGTGACACAGAGAAGAGCAGTCTCAGTTGAATGACCAGTCTTGAAACCTGACTGGTTTGGATCAAGAAGGAAATTCTGAGAGAGATAGCAGGAGAGTTGGCTATAGAGGCACGCTCAAGAGTTTTGGAGAAAAAAGAAATAAGGGATACTGGTCTGTAGTTGTTGACATCGGAGGGATGAGTGTAGGTTTTTTGAGAAGGGGTGCAACTCTCGCTCTCTTGAAGACGGAAGGGACATAGCCAGTGGTCAAGGATGAGTTGATGAGCGAGGTGAGGTAAGGGAGAAGGTCTCCGGAAATGGTCTGGAGAAGAGAGGAGGGGATAGGGTCAAGCGGGCAGGTTGTTGGGCGGCCGGCCGTCACAAGTCGCAAGATTTCATCTGGAGAGAGAGGGGAGAAAGAAGTCAAAGCATAGGGTAGGGCAGTGTGAGCAGGACCAGCAGTGTCATTTGACTTAACAAACGAGGATCGGATGTCGTCAACCTTCTTTTCAAAATGGTTGACGAAGTCATCCACAGAGAGGGAGGAGAGGGGGGGGGAGGGGGAGGAGGATTCAGCAGGGAGGAGAAGGTGGCAAAGAGCTTCCTAGGGTTAGAGGCAGATGCTTGGAATTTAGAGTGGACATTGTTCTTCAGATGGGGGTCTAGACTCACCTTTGCACCCCCCTGTAGCACCCACTTCAACACTAGATCTATTGGAAGTCTCTACTGTCTGAAGTAACAATGTACAGGAATCGTGGACATTGAGATTACAGGGATGTGAAATAACATATTATATGTAATGTTCATTAAGTGTAATGATGATCAAGGGGATGTGTAATACATATTATTTTAAGGGGGGGGGGGGGGGGGTCATTAAGTGGTCATTTTGTTTTAAATGAATTTGTATGTCTGATGGTATGTCTATATCATGACTCTCTTTTTGTTGTGGATATCTTTTACTGCAGTGCAATTCTTGCACGTAAATCACATTTCTGTGAAAAAAAAATCTACTCATACAACACCTAGTATTTGACCTCCTCTGACCTCTGACTTCCCCTCTTTGTTTTGTGCTCTGCAGGTGGCTGAGTCAATCTTTGTCTTAATGAGGAAATGGAGATAGTCAATCGTCAATGGTCTTTATGGTAAGTGTTCTCACTCTGTTATTCCTTATGGGCTGTGTAATGTAATCAACTCAGATTCACTACCAGGCCTGGTCTGCAGGTGTCAGTCACACGCCCATCTCCTGCAGCAGTGATCCACTGGGCTGCATTCAGCACTAGCAGCAGCTGTTAAAAAATATCCCATCAGGTTCTACACCCCCCTCCCCATCCTCCCATCCCCTCCCTACTCAACACATGATGCAGCAGAATCTTGAACGCCCCGAGATGTGAGTGAGGGAGGAAATTGTAAAATAACAAAAAGCCGTTTGGAGCGGTTTTATGGCACACATACGCTCGCGCACACACACACACGCACACACACACACCGACACAAACACAAACACACACACACATCAAACACAAACACACACACGCACACACACATGTTCTCGGAATCAGCCGCATGCCAGCCCTCTTCAGTCAGAGCTCTGATTCACCTAACCACATAAAATCAAATCAAATCAAAGTTTATTGGTCACGTACACAGATTGGCAGATTATATCACAGGTGCAAAATGCTTGTGTTTCTAGCTCCAACAGTGCAGTAATACCTAGCAATACAAAAAACAATACACACATAATCCAAAAAGTAAAAAAATAAGAAATATCAGAATGAGCAATATCAGAGTGAGCAATGTCAGAGTCCGGAATATAAATATAAATGTATTTCCACCGGTCTAATGTCCATTGCTTGTGTTTCTTGGCCCAAGCAAGTTTCTTCTTATTATTGGTGTCCTTTAATAGTGGTTTCTTTGCAGCAATTCGACCTTGAAGGCCTGATTCACGCATTCTCCTCTGAACAGTTGATGTTGAGATGTGTCTGTTACTTGAACTCTGTGAAGCATTTATTTGGACTGCAATCTGAGGTGCAGTTAGTTGCCTATTTCTGAGGCTGGTAACTCTAATGAACTTATCCTCTGCAGCAGAGTTTACTCTGGGTCTTCCATTCCTGTCGCAGTCCTCATGAGAGCCAGTTTCATCATAGTGCTTGATGGTTTTTGCGACTGCACTTGAAGAAACTTTCAAAGTTCTTGAAATTGTCCGTATTGACTGACCTTCATGTCTTCAAGTAATGGACTGTTGTTTTTCTTTGTTTATATGAGCTTTTCTTGCCATCATATGGACTTGGTCTTTTACCAAATAGGGCTATCTTCTGTATACCAACACTACCTTGTCAAAACACAACAGATTGGCTCAAACGCATTAAGAATGAAAGAAATTCCACAAATTAACTTTTAACAAAGCACACCTGTTAATTGAAATGCATTCCAGGTGACTACCTCATGAAGCTGTTTGAGAGAATGCCAAGAGAGTGCAAAGCTGTCATCAAGGCAAAGGGTGGCTACTTTGAAGAATCTCAAATATAAAATATATTTTGATTTTTTTAAACACTTTTTTTGGTTACTACATGATTCCATATGTGTTATTTCATAGTTTTGATGTCTTCACTATTATTCTACAATGTAGAAAATAGTAAAAATAAAGAAAAACCCTTGAATTAGTAGGTTTGTCCAAACTTTTGACTGGTACTGTATACAGTATATAATGGTGTGTATAGACGGTATGAACAGTACATGAATAGAAAAGGTGTGTACAGCAGTAGTTATATAGGATGAGCCATGACTAAAATATAGTATGTACTATAAAGTGGGAAAAACAGTATGTAAACATTATTAATGTGACCAGTGTTCAATGATTCTAGGGCAGCAGTCTCTAAGGTGCAGGGTAGAGTACCGGCTAGTAACAGTGACTAAGGCTCAGAGCATTTTACTGGGCGGAGGCCGGCTAGTGATGACTGATTAACAGTCTGATGGCCTGGAGATAGAAGCTGTTCATCAGTTTCTCGGTCCCAGCTTTGATGCACCTGTACTTTCTCCGCCTTCTAGACAGTAGCAGCGTGAACAGGCCGCGGCTCGGGTGGCTGAGGTCCTTGAATTCCATAAAGGCCACACTGCAGCATCATAAATCTGTGTGTGTGTACACCACAGATGATGGACCACAGCACCAGTGACACATACCTTCTGAAGAATGAACAGAGCCTCAAATTGATATATGGAAAGAATGTGTCTCAAAAAGATGCACAAGACTTAGATAGAGTATGTC
The DNA here is from genome assembly GCF_964263955.1 of Coregonus lavaretus. Classification (NCBI taxonomy): domain Eukaryota; kingdom Metazoa; phylum Chordata; class Actinopteri; order Salmoniformes; family Salmonidae; genus Coregonus; species Coregonus lavaretus. Next base: position 46,477,070 of record NC_140002.1, read on the forward strand.
GGCTGAGAAGGTTTGAGAAAGTGAAGATGTAGTGAGAAAGATCATGACTCAGCCAAATCATAGTACCCCTCTCCTCCTCCTCCTCCTCCTCCTCCTCCTCATCCTCCTCCCCTTCCCCCTCCTCCTGGCTATGTCAGACCTAGATTGATGTTAGTGATGATCCTATTACTTTGTGATTCGTCTATCTGGTACTGGAACGGTCTGAGCCAGAGCCAGAGCAACGGTTGGGCATGTCCTTCCCTGTTGCTTGGAGCTCTCTTACCCCGGCAGCCCAGAGTGCCCTCCACTGCCTGGGCACGAACAAAGGGGCACAGCCCCATCTCAACCACCAGCCTGCCCTCCCGCTGAACCACCCACCCGCCCTCCCGCCAGACCAGACCACCCCAACCCAACCAGGGGGGACAGCAGCAGCCAATAGCACCTCTCAGCCAGCCAGTGTTCGAATGGTTCGAGACAGGCATTCAGCCAATCAGACTGCACTGCAGCAAGGAACGCAGCGGCACTAACAAACAGAGAGAGGGAAAGAGGGAGAGAGAGAATGATAGAACGATAGAGAAATAACTTATCAGATACAGACAGAGGGAGTTCAGGGAGCGGGAGAAACTCAGGTAGAATCTGTCGATGAAATTATTAGGATGATTGCATTGTTTGAATCTATTTAAGGGCGGTTCACAGGTACAGTATTTGTTTTTTTGTAAGTCCATAAACAGCTCACAGAAATTTTTTACATGTACTGAAACTGAATGACACTCATGTAGAAATCATATACTGTATTCCCCAAAGGTTTTCTATTACACCATCTGATATATCAACACAACACACAGGGAAAACTAAATTGTGCTTGTTCCAGTGATTTAATTCCAGACAGACTTTCATTAAGTCCTTTATTGAGAGTCTGGACACAGGCTGATTAAACGTTCTCGACTCCTTTTCATTCCAGCCCAGCCCAGTGCCTTGACCGTTGCCCGATTTAACATACACTTTTCACAAGGGGTGCAACTATCACTGGGGACGGGGGGGGGGGACATGTCCCACCCACATTCTGAAATTGCATTTTTATCCCCCACAGTTTTATCATTGGCATGAGATACAAAATGAGGCAACGGTGTGCTTTAGGACCATGCGAACGCCTCCAAGCGGTCCGGTAAGCAATTTGGAGTGTTTATCCGACTGAATAAAACATTTAGAATAATGCCCCCCCCACTTCTAAAACCAAAGTTGCGCCCCTGCTTTTCACAGTGCACCCCTGTTTAATATCGACCTATGACAATGCACCTTGATCCATCCACATCCTGGAGGGAACAAATTATTTTGACTTAAGGCCTTCCCGCACTGTAGGTCGGATTCAGTCTTCTACGATTACTACGTCTCACACTGTGCGATGTTACCAAACTAAAATCTTGATATCAAACTGGCCAGATTGTACGATTTGCTTCATTCTGTTGTCACATTCTGCAATTAGCTTACGAGGCTAAATCAGCCGACGTAGGCTACATCAACTGCAGTGGTGTAGTTGTATGTGCCAGAACCAGCAGTGCAAGTCTCCCTCTATTCTTATGCGTGCGTGAAGTGAGTTCGGAAAAAGTTAAAGTAAGCATCTTAGAAATAGTTTTCACATACAAACTTCATACAGTTGAAGTCGGAAGTTTACATACACCTTAGCCAAATTCATTTAAACTCAGTTTTTCACAATTCCGGACATTTAATCTTAGTAAAGATTCCCTGTCTCAGGTCAGTTAGGATCGCCACTTTATTTTAAGAATGTGAAATGTCAGAATAATAGTAGAGAGAATTATTTATTTCAGCTTTTATTTCTTTCATCACATTCCCTGTGGGTCAGAAGTTTACATACACTCAATTAGTATTTGGTAGCATTGCCTTTAAATTGTTTAACTTGGGTCAAACGTTTCGGGTAGCCTTCCACAAGCTTCCCACAATAAGTTGGGTGAATTTTGGCCCATTCCTCCTGACAGAGCTGGTGTAACTGAGTCAGATTTGTAGGCCTCCTTGCTCGCACACGCTTTTTCAGTTCTGCCCACAAATATTCTATAGGATTGAGGTCAGGGCTTTGTGATGGCCACTCCAATCCCTTGACTTTGTTGTCCTTAAGCCATTTTGCCTCAACTTTGGAAGTATGCTTGGGGTCATTGTCCATTTGGAAGACCCATTTGCGAACCAAGCTTTAACTTTCTGACTGATGTCTTGAGATGTTGCTTCAATATATCCACATAATTTTCCTTCCTCATGATGCCATCTATTTTGTGAAGTGCACCAGTCCCTCCTGCAGCAAAGCACCCCCACAGCATGATGCTGCCACCCCCGTGCTTCACGGTTGGGATGGTGTTCTTCTTCTGACATGCTACCCCCTTTTTCCTCCAAACATAACGATGGTCATTATGGCAAAACAGTTCTATTTTTGCTTCATCAGACCAGAGGACATTTCTCCAAAAATTACGATCTTTGTCCCCATATGCAGTTGCAAACCGTAGTCTGGCTTTTTTATGGTGGTTTTGGAGCAGTGACTTCTTCCTTGCTGAGCGGCCTTTCATGTTATGTCGATATAGGATTCGTTTTACTGTGGATATAGATACGTTTGTACCTGTTTCCTCCAGCATCTTCACAAGGTCCTTTGCTATTGTTCTGGGATTGATTTGCACTTTCGCACCAAAGTACGTTCATCTCTAGGAGACAGAACGCGTCTCCTTCCTGAGTGGTATGATGGCTGCGTGGTCCCATGGTGTTTATACTTGCGTACTATTGTTTGTACAGATGAACGTGGTACCTTCAGGCGTTTGGAAATTGCTCCCAAGGATGAACCAGACATGTGGAGGTCTACAATTTTCTTTTCTGAGGTCTTGGCTGATTTCTTTAGATTTTCCCATGATGTCAAGCAAAGAGGCACTGAGTTTGAAGGTAGGCCTTGAAATACATCCACAGGTACACCTCCAATTGACTCAAATGATGTCAATTAGCCTAAGAAGCTTCTAAAGCGATGACATCATTTTCTGGAATTTTTAGATAACTTTATTGCTGGTTATGTAGGTAGCTAGCTATCTTTTGATAAACGAGGCAGGCTAGCTATGACGTTAGCTAACAAGGCAGGCTTGCTAATGTTAGGTAGCGAGGCAGGTTAGCTAACGTTAGCATAGCTAGCTAGTTATAGCTACCTCATTACAACTTAGCTAGGTTGTAGCTCATACAAGTTTATTGTGCATTGTCTATATATTAGTTATGTAATGTTATCATATGATAAGGCTAGCGAGTAAGGTTAGCTAGCTAACTACAGGCTAGCTAACATTAGCTAGTTAGCTAGCTAGCTAAAGTTAGCCTACAAGTCAGATTTGCAAGTTAGTTTGTAGCTCATACAAGTGCATTCTGTATTGTCTAGGGCAGAACTAATCTATTCCAATCTGGAGCTACAGTCAGTCTACATCTGTAAAGCTTATAATTAGGGTTTCCACTAGTTGCCACAGCCACAAAGTCAAAATGGGCTATATCGTAAAAATAGAACAATGTGCAAATATTGTACAATCCAGGTGTACAAAGCTCTTAGAGACTTACCCAGAAAGACTCACAGCTGTAATCACTGTCAAAGGTGATTCTAAGATGTATTGACTCAGGGGTGTAAATGAGATATTTCTGTATTTAATTTTCAATAAATGTGCAAACATTTCTAAAAACATGTTTTCACTTTGTCATTATGGGGTATTATGTGACAACAAAAATCTATTTAATCAAATTTGAATTCAGTCTGTAACACAACAAAATGTGGAATAATTCAAGGGGTATAAATACTTTCTGAAGGCATTGTAAAATGTTGTTTATTCTACATGGAGCTGCTACTACATTTGAAAGTAATCAAAACACTTAGTTTAGTTTATCTACATACATTGAGCAATTGCATTCTTCTCATATGTGCCCCGTTTCAAGAAGCACGTCACTACTTCACAGGAGAGACATTTGAAATGTTTTATCAAAATGCGTTTTTTTGTAGAAATGCCTTCTGGAACGTGAACTTTAATGTACCTTAATAACTAAGTTTTATGTCATCTGTAAATGCAAATACAATTGTTAAATTACGAGCCTAGTTGGTTTAGCAACTGAAAAATACAGGAACCTTCACGCTTGCCATGATTGGCTGAGATAATGTATGGGCTGGACATGCCAAGAGATTAGTTTGGATTGGTCTGCCATGTAGCATGCTTCTGTCTATAACATGAACTGCTCAGTATGTGTGGATAATCCCTTCTATCGCTGCTTTTTTTTAAAGATATCATGAAGAACTCTTGCATTGCTGCCCTGAAGTTAATAGCGCTATTGACAAAGATCAGTAGTAAAGAGTTGTGATGGACTGCTTTCTGGAGGACGACCGTGCCATGCTGACTCTCACTGACTCTGAAAATGAATCAGACAATGAGGAAATCCCTGATTTAGGTAAAAACATGTTCATTGAACCAGACATTGTAGAGTCTTCTGATGACAGTGATGAGTGAAGAAATGGTGATCAACAGTGTTGTTGTCACGGAAGAAGTTGACCAAGTTTTTCAATCAGTGGAATGCCCGGTGGAAGCAGAGAGATTATTGCCAAATGTGGAGAGTCGAAAAGAGTACACAGAAGGCTGTTGTATAAGATTACATCTTCAGACTAAGGGCAACCATGGTAAGCATGACAGAGAGGGAGAAGCGTTCATCCATGTATATGGGTAAGAGTCTAGCTACATTTTCAGATATTATATGTTTCTAATTTTGTCAAAGTCGTTTTCATCGTAAGTTAAAGCATACTGTTAGCTAGCTAGCTAACGTTAGCTGGCTGGCTCGCTAGCTAACGTTATGTGTATGATCTGTGTAGTAATATTATTCGTATCTCAGAATGCCATTTGCATTGTTAGTTATAGCTTAATGTTAGCTAGCTAGCTAACATTGAACCTAGTTCGTTAGCTTTAACTACCTTAAGATTCATGCATGGGGCATGGTAGTATGTGTTGGGATTATGGTTCATTGTCTCCATGTCTAAACAAAAGACCCCACTATGCAAGTAACAATTTCACTGTACCGTTTACACCTTCTGTATCCTGTACATGTACCAAATGAACTTAGATTTTATTTAATATAGTGTGTGTTTACCAGAGACGGTAATGTGAAGAACAACATGACCTGCACCAAAGTCAGATTAGGATATAGGCCAAGGACTAGATAAAGTGTATTTTTACTACTACTTTTTGCTACTACTTTGACTACTTTTAGTCTTGACATTTTGGTTGTTTACTACACTACCGTATTCACTCTGTTTAGCCTATGGCCTCACAGGTGAATCCTTAAAGAGATGGATGGCGCTAAGGCTTAAGAGGGTGTGAATTATGCTGAATGGGTGTAGACAAAGAAGAGCTCTCCAGTAGGTGTACCAAAACATTCACGGGCCATTTTCTCAAAAGTGGTGTTACAAGTTTATCAACTTTCAAAGCAGAATTCCCATAGTTACATAGGACTGAATCCAGGTGGTGGGTCACATATTACTCTCTAGGCTACTAACCTATTCAAAGCTTCCACTGGCATCTCACTATTCATCTGCCTGTAGTTATTGATTGAGTGGGGGGAAACAGCTACGGGCAAGGTTCTGACAGGTGGGTGTGTCACCACCGCCCCCACCTTGTATGATCTGACAGATCCCCCCTCCTCCTTCACCCCCAGAGGCGTCCTGTCATCTCCAGTGTCTGCTCAGTCAGTCACAATCCGAAACACGCCGTCATGTACGTCTCGCACCACACAGCACTAGGCTGGGTATAAACAGACACCAGCTAGGACTGGTCACTCAAGAACATGTATGTCGCTAAATCTCTGGTCTTGGTTGCTTCTCCTTAATGGACGCGTTTGTGTGTGACGGCATTTGTTTTGCAATGTCTCTGTTATTTGAAGGAGGTATGAGTGTATTTCTCAGCTTGGATGTAATATACTTGGTATCTTTTCTCCTTTAGTGGCTGTATAGAGTTATTTTCAGAGGAGCCCCTTTTCGCTAGTCTAATTATCTCATCTTCACTTGGTTTTGACCCCACACAATATCAACAGAGCCCTCACAGATAGCCTGGATGGTCTATTACCCCATCCTTTTACAAACAAAAGACTAATTGGATATGGTTCTCCATCTCCAGATCTTGGTGCATCTTCTCAAGAGTGATGGTGTCAGGTCAAACACTACAGACATAAAGAGGATTTGTACAGTGCTCCTGTCACATATAGGGGCTCTTACCATCCATACCACTGGCGTTAATATCCTGGGACAGCTTAATCAAATAAATTACTGCAGTAGGTCCCACTGTACAAGCAGGGAAAATGAAGATAGTACCCTACACCAAAAAGCCATGGGTGCACACCTCGTAAGCAGTGGCGTAGTGAGGAAAAACTAACATACAATGCCTTGCAAAAGTATTCATCTCCCTTGGCCTTTGTCCTATTTTGTTGCATTACAACCTGTAATTTAAATTGATTTTTATTTGGATTTCATGTAATGGACATACACAAAATAGTCCAAATCGGTGAAGTGAAATGAAAAAAAATTACTTGTTTCAAGAAATTCTAAAAAATAAATAACGGAAAAGTGGTGCGTGCATATGTATTCACCCCCTTTGCTATGAAGCCCCTAAATAAGATCTGGTGCAACCAATTACCTTCAGAAGTCACATAATTAGTTAAATAAAGTCCACCTGTGTGCAATCTAAGTGTCACATGATCAGTCACATGATCTCAGTATATATACACCTGTTTTGAAAGGCCCCAGAGTCTGCAACACCACTAAGCAAGGGGCACCACCAAGCAAGCGGCACCATTAAGACCAAGGAGCTCTCCAAACAGGTCAGGGACAAAGTTGTGGAGAAGTACAGATCAGGGTTGGGTTATAAAAAAAAAAAACTGAAACTTTGAACATCCCACGCAGCACCATTAAATCCATTATAAAAAAATTGAAAGAATATGGCACCACAACAAACCTGCCAAGAGAGGGCCGCCCACCAAAACTCACGGACCAGGCAAGGAGGGCATTAATCAGAGGCCACAAAGAGACCAAAGATAACCCTGAAGGTGCTGCAAAGCTCCACAGCGGAGATTGGAGTATCTGTCCATAGGACCACTTTAAGCCATACACTCCACAGAGCTGGGCTTTACGGAAGAGTGGCCTGGAAAAAGCCATTGCTTAAAGAAAAAAATAAGCAAACACGTTTGGTGTTCGCCAAAAGGCATGTGGGAGACTCCCCAAACATATGGAAGAAGGTACTCTGATCAGATGAGACTAAAATTGAGCTTTTTGGCCATCAAGGAAAATGCTACGTCTGGCGCAAACCCAAAACATCTCATCACCCCGAGAACACCATCCACACAGTGAAGCATGGTGGTGGCAGCATCATGCTGTGGGGATGTTTTTCATCGGCAGGGACTGGGAAACTGGTCAGAATTGAAGGAATGATGGATTGCACTAAATAAAGGAAATTCTTTAGGTAAACCTGTTTCAGTCTTCCAGAGATTTGAGACTGGGACGGAGGTTCACCTTCCAGCAGGACAATGACCCTAAGCATACTGCTAAAGCAACACTCAAGTGGTTTAAGGGGAAACATTTCAATGTCTTGGAATGGCCTAGTCAAAGCCCAGATCACAATCCAATTGAGAATCTGTGGTATGACTTAAAGATTGCTGTACATCAGCGGAACCCATCCAACTTGAAGGAGCTGGAGCAGTTTTACCTTGAAGAATGGGCAAAAATCCTAGTGGCTAGATGTGCCAAGCTTATAGAGACACACCACAAGAGACATGCAGCTGTAATTGCTGCAAAAGGTGGCTCTACAAGGTATTGACTTTGGGGGGGGGGGTGAATAGTTATGCACGCTGAAGTTTTCTGGTTTTTTGTCTTATTTCTTGTTTGTTTCACAATAAAAACTATTTTGCATCTTCAAAGTGGTAGGCATGTTGTTTAAATCAAATGATACAAACCCCCCCAAAAAATATATTTTTTGTTTCAGGTTGTAAGGCAAAAAAATAGGAAAAATGCCAACGGGGGTGAATACTTTCGCAAGCCACTGTCAATGCCGTTTACGCAACTTTTTTATTTTGCACAACATCTTACCCACCTTTTGCAGAATAATTGATTGAAAATACAGGGAGGGTTACTTTATTCATGGCGAGGAAATATAACCCATTCCCAGTGAGAAAATATAACCAATTTTCAGTGCGTCCCTCTGGACCACGTCGAAGACCGAATGCGGCCCCCGGGGCAAAATGAGTTTGACACCCCTGCGATAAAGGGAATAGGGTGCTATTTGGGATGCAAGTTACATTTCTGTAGATAATAACTTGCTTGGTCTAGAACTAGAACTAGAATGAGAGAGAGAGAGAGAGAGAGAGAGAGAGAGACAGAGCTTTATTTCCCATCTGGGTTCGATTTGTTAATATTACTTTATTATTCTTTTAAGCGCTGTTCAAAGCCTCGCTGGGATGGCAGCCACATAGTTCACATTTTTAGTGATTACTTCTGTGCATGGGGAGGAATGTTCTGCTCCTGCACCTCCTACTGCACCCTATCACCTTCTCCTTAACCCATGAGCAGCAGGGACTTTCTCTCACCTACTGCACCCTCTCACCTCTTCCTTAAGTCATGACGAGCAGGGACCTCCTCTCACCTCCTTATTCCGTGGGGGGCACACATACGCTTGACTATAAGTCGTTTTGGATAAAAGTCTCTGCTAAATGGCATATTACTAGAATAAGGAGGGGACCGTAGCCTAGGTTGAAGATGACAACGGGATTCTAATATCCAATAACTCTTTGCAACAATGGGAGAGCTATGCTAGTTAGCAATGGCGCTGGTCCCAGATTTGTGACAACGTTTTCTTAACCTGTATAAGTCCCACTCTCTGACCCCCCCCCCCCCCCCCCCCCCCTCTCCACACACACATACACACGTGCATCTGTCCTCAGTTCCTCCCCACCCACTGCTCTAGGATATGACTCAGGAGACAGGGTGTGTGTGTGTGTGTGTGTGTGTGTGTGTGTGTGTGTGTGTGTGTGTGTGTGTGTGTGTGTGTGTGTGGATGTGGTTACACCACCAATGCCCTGATGTCTGTGATGACTCAGAACACTTTCACTGGTGGCAGGGAGAAGAGGGAAGTAAATGAACCCCGTCATTCATCCTCTCCCTGTCCTGACTCCACACACAGCCCTCCTTACCCTGCTCCCTGCCTGACTCATATACTAGAGGACGCACGCACACACATACACACCCACTCCACGCACACCCCACACCCACTCCTACGGCAGCAGTGGGAAGAGCACCACACCTCTTTTCCCTTTGTCATATCCGAGAGCGGTGGTGTGTAGACAGGCACATCCCCACCCCAATCAAACATGTCTCACAATGTTTCACATCCTTAAGCATTGGAGTGTGACACAAACAAACATATACACGGACACACAAACCCACACCTTCCCTGCCACCCCAAACACACACACACTCTCCCTTCTCAACATACACACACACTGCCCAGCCCCGGCACACACACAGAGAAAATATGAGACAGTGTCAATGTTCAAAGAATTCCTCATATGGTAGTTTTCCAGTGGACTGAATCATCTCTATAAGTGGATTAGTTGTGCGTCCTCACTATGAGACACACCCCGGTCAAACCCAGTGCCATGTATTGTTTCCAGCAGCCTAGCTGTGTAGCATATTGTTTTCAGAGACAGAGAGTCACCTCATAGACACTGGTGGTCAATAAATCTCCACCGCTGACCTTTAGGGAGGAACTATAACAGGTCATAGGTCAGCCGTGAGGTCAGTGTTCGTCATCTGCCCTTTCAGAGAAGGACTCATCAGACCATTTCCTTGTTTCTCTACTCATAAGTGACTAAGGGGAATTTGAAATTGAATGCCTAAAATGGAGAAGTTGTAAGATTTTGTTTGAGTGTGTGTGGTCAAATGTCAAAGTCACTTTCTGGGAAATGTTTTGTTGTATATTTTGAAGACAGAAAAAATATGGAAATAGAAACAGATTCCCTGTCCCGAGTTGATCCTTTAGTTTAGTTACTGAGTTGCTGCTGTGTTGGATGAGAGCTTCCAGGTGCTGAAGCTATGATAGATTAGTCTGTTTTTGTTCTCCACTCAGTTCTGTCCACACACACAGTCCTGTTATGTTCTTATTATTCTGAACAAAAATATAAATGCAACATGCAACAATTTCTGATTTTACTGAGTTACAGTTCATATAAGGAAATCAGTCAATTTAAATGCATTCATTAAACCCTAATCTATGGATTTCACATGACTGGGAATACAGATACAGCTGAAGTCGGAAGTTTACATACACTTAGTTTGGAGTCATTAAAACTTGTTTTTCAACAACTCCACAAATTTCTTGGCAACAAACTATAGTTTTGGCAAGACGGTTAGGACATCTACTTTGTGCATGTAATCTTTCCAACAATTGTTTACAGACAGATTATTTAACTTATAATTCACTGTATCACAATTCCAGTGGGTCAGAAGTTTACATACACTAAGTTGACTGTGTCTTTAAACAGCTTTGAAAATTCCAGAAAATTATGTCATGGCTTTGGAAGCTTCTGATAGGCTAATTGACATCATTTGAGTCAATTGGAGGTGTACCTGTGTATATATTTCATGGCCTACCTTCAAACTCAGTGCCTCTTTGCTTGACATCATGGGAAAATCTAAAGAAATCAGCCAAAACCTCAGAATAAAAATTGTAGACCTCCACATGTCTGGTTCATCCTTGGGAGCAATTTCCAAACGCCTGAAGGTACCACGTTCATCTGTACAAACAATAGTACGCAAGTATAAACACCATGGGACCACGCAGCCGTCATACCGCTCAGGAAGGAGACGCGTTCTGTCTCCTAGAGATGAACGTAGTTTGTTGTGAAAAGTGCAAATAAATCCCAGAACAACAGCAAAGGACCTTGTGAAGATGCTGGAGGAAACAGGTACAAAAGTATCTATATCCACAGTAAAACGAATCCTATATCGACATAACCTGAAAGGACGCTCAGCAAGGAAGATGCCACTGCTCCAAAACCGCCATAAAAAAGGCAGACTATAGTTTGCAACTGCACATGGGGACAAAGATCGTACATTTTAGAGAAATGTCCTCTGGTCTGATGAAACAAAAATAGAATTGTTTGGCCATAATGACCATCGTTATGTTTGGAGGAAAAAGGGGAAGGCTTGCAAGCCAAAGAACACCATCCCAACCGTGAAGCACCGGGGGTGGCAGCATCATGCTGTGGGGGTGCTTTGCTGCAGAAGGGACTGGTGCACTTCACAAAATAGATGGCATCATGAGGAAGGAAAATTATGTGGATTTATTGAAGCAACATCTCAAGACATCAGTCAGGATGTTAAAGCTTGGTCGCAAATGCGTCTTCCAAATGGACAATGACCCCAAGCATACTTCCAAAGTTGTGGCAAAATGGCTTAAGGACAACAAAGTCAAGGTATTGGAGTGGCCATCACAAAGCCCTGACCTCAATCCTATATAACATTTGTTGGCAGAACTGAAAAAGCATGTGCGAGCAAGGAGGCCTACAATCCTGATTCAGTTACACCAGCTCTGTCAGGAGGAATGGGCCAAAATTCACCCAACTTATTGTGTGGAAGCTTGTGGAAGGCTACCCGAAACGTTTGACCCAAGTTAAACAATTTAAAGGCAATGCTACCAAATACTAATTGAGTGTATGTAAACTTCTGAAAAATGAAAGAAATAAAAGCTGAAATAAATCATTCTCTCTACTCTTATTCTGACATTTCACATTCTTAAAATAAAGTGGTGATCCTAACTGACCTAAGACAGGGAATTTTTACTAGGATTAAATGTCAGGAATTGTGAAAAACTGAGTTTAAATGGATTTGGCTAAGGTGTATTTAATCTTCCGACTTCAACTGTATGCATCTGTTGGTCACAGATACCTTAAAAAAAAGATAGGGGCGTGGATCAGAAAACCTGTCAGTATCTGGTGTGACCACCGTTTGCCTCATGCAGCATGACACATCTCCTTCGCATAGAGTTGATCAGGCTGTTGATTGTGGCCTGTAGAATGTTGTCCCACTCCTCTTAAATGGCTGTGTGAAGTTGCTGGATATTGTCGGGAACCAGAACACGCTGTCGTACACATCGATCCAGAGCCTCCCAAACGTGCTCAATGGGGGACGTCTGGTGAGTATGCTGGCCGTGGAAGAACTGGGACATTTTCAGCTTCTAGGAATTGTGTACAGATCCTTGCGACATGGGGCGTTGCATTAACTCCTGAGTGGCGCAGTGGTCTAAGGCACTGCATCGCAGTGCTAGCTGTGCCACTAGAGATCCTGGTTCGAATCCAGGCTCTGTCGCAGCCGGCAGCAACCGGGAGACTCATGGGTGGCGCACAATTGGCCTAGTGTTGTCCAGGGTAGGGGAGGGAATGGCCGGCAGGGATGTAGCTCAGTTGATAGAGCATGGCGTTTGCAACGCCAGGGTTGTGGGTTCGATTCCCACGGGGGACCAGTATATAAAAAAATAAATAGAAATTACAAAAATATATATATATGTATTCACTAACTGTAAGTCGCTCTGGATAAGAGCGTCTGCTAAATGACTTAAATGTAAATTATCATGCTGAAACATGAGGTGATGGTGGCGGAAGAATGGCATGACAATGGGCCTCAGGATCTCGTCACGGTATCTCTGTGCATTCAAATTGCCATCGATAAAATTAAATTGTGTTCGTTGTCCGTAGCGTATGCCTTCCCATACCATAACCCCATGCCACCATGGGGCACTCTGTTCACAACTTTGACATCAGCAAACCGCTTGCCCACACGACATCATACACATGGTCTGCGGTTGTGAGGCCGATTGGACGTACTGCCAAATTCTCTAAAACAACTTTGGCAGTACGTCCAACCGGTAGAGAAATTAACATTCAATTCTCTGGCAACAGCTCTGTTGGACATTCCTGCAGCCAGCATGCCAATTGCACGATACCACAAAACTTGAGACATCTGTGGCATTGTGTTGTGTGACAATTTAGAGTGGCCTTTTTTGTCCCCAGCACTAGGTGCACCTGTGTAATGATCATGCTGTGTTATCAGCTTCTTGATATGCCACACCTGTCGGGTGGATAGATTATCTTGGCACAGGAGAAATGTACACTAAAAGGCATGAAATACAAATTTGTGCGCAAAATTTGAGAGAAATAAGCTTTTTGTGAGTATGGAACATTTCTGGGAGCTTTTATTTCAGCTCATGAAACATGGGACCAATACTTTACATGTTGCGTTTGTATATTTTTTCAGTGTAGTATTTGCCTAATTACTCTCAGACGTGTGTGTGTGCACGTGCGCATGTTAGTTAGCACATTGGTATGTCCACTCCCTTCTCTCCACACCAGAAGTCTCCGTCTGTGTTTGTGCGCGTGCGCGTGCACACCTATGTGTGTGTGTGTTTGTGTGTGTGTGGTAGTCAGCAGCGCGTTGGTCAGCTGTCCACTCCCTTACATTTTACATTTTAGTCATTTAGCAGACGCTCTTATCCAGAGCGACTTTACAGTTTTAGTGAGTGCATACATTCGTCTCACACACAGCGGACGACGTGCATAACAGTCCCGTAATTTGTCATCTATCACCCACCAGGTGCCCTTTGTGAGGTACTCAATTAGCGTTACACCTTGATAAGCTCATTTCCGACGATGGCTCACCACTCATCGTACTGAGCGACTTCAACCTCTTTCCAGCTCTTTCTTTCTACTCCTTCTCTCTTGTGACCTCACCCTTTCCAAGTCCCCTCCCACTCACAAGGCAGGCAATACGTTTGACCTAATCTTTACTAGAGGCTGTTCGCCCTCTAATCTCACTGCAACCCCCATCCGTTTATCAGATTTTTCTCTCCATCTCTCCTCCAACCCTACCCACTCATCCCCTACCCAGATGGTCATATGCTGTCTCTCTCTCTCTCTCTCTCTCTCTCTCTCTCTCTCTCTCTCTCTCTCTCTCTCTCTCTCTCACAACGTTCTCCTCTTCTATCCTATCATCTCTCCTGCTAAATCCTTCTCCCTCCTGTCTCCTGACTCTGCCTCTTCGATCTTACTCTCCTCCCTTTTCCTTTGACTCTCACTAAACTCTAGCTGCCTGTTCAACCAGAGGTTGACCCCTCTCTGAGGATAGGGGTCACCATAAAATAGCACTTAAATAGCATTTAATGCCCTAAGTGACATTCCTGGGGCTAAGGCTGATGGTTGTAATTCAGCTATAGGCACTTTAAACTGATAGAGACGTCTACTCCATGGTTGACTGGCTTTGCACTCGGAGCTAGCTGGAGAGAGCAAACAGAGATAAGCATGAGCATATAATGAGTGTCTTGTCTTTGGAATAGGGCAACTTGTTACTCACCTCTCAGAGGAACATGTAGGTCTCCGCATATGTCTGTCTATTGTTTGCCTATTAAACCATTAAATACAGAAGCTTATCCTTGGGGTCAGCATTTTCCACACATTGAGCAAATCAATAATTCCAGACATTTGGAGCTGCGAGCAGGATAGATACATCACCACCAGGACCAGCAGCAGAAGAGGTGAGGGGCTTTCATATTATTTTCAAAAATGTATATGAATTTAATGTAAAGCACCACCTCACAAGTAACGGTAAGAGTACTGTCTCTTGTCTCTGTGTGTGACTCCACTAATTAAGTAAACAACAGTCAAAAGTGAATTTGATTGATACTGTCTGGTGTGTACATGTGGAAATAACATTGATAAGAGTGAGCTCTGTGTTTTTCGATTGCACACACTGCATGACTGTCTGTTGTCTGTATGTTTATTTCACAAGAGAGCTCTTTTGGCACCTTTTGTGTGTAGTGCAATACAATCACGCTTGCTGAAGTGAAGGACTAAGTTGACTAAGTTAACTCCATATGATAGTTCTGTTCATTTAATGAACAAGAGCAAAGGACATTACGTTAACCTCTTAAGGATCAGACCCTTTTTTTCAATTTTTGCCTAAAATGACATACCAAAATCTAACTGCCAGTAGATCAGGACCTGAAGCAAGGATATGCATATTCTTTTTTTGTGAGTATGGAATTTGAAAAGAAACATTTAGAAATTTGTGGAAATGTGAAATGAATGTAGGATAATATAACACTTTAGATTTGGTAAAAGATAATACAAACAAAAAAAACATACCTTTGAAATGCAAGAGAAAGGCCACAATATAATACTGCAGTTTAGGCGCAATTTAGATTTTGGCCATTAGATGGCAGCAGTGTGTGTGCAAAGTTTCAGATTGATCCAGTGAAGCGTTGCAATTCTGGACTATTTTGTATCAAGTCTGCCGAATTGGTCAATTGATACGTTTTCAAGTACATAACTATAGAGAACATACAAAAAGGATATAGTAATACAAAATGTAAGTCTACACACTCCAAGGAATGTCATACATGATGGATCATTAGCTTATACACTAACTTTCACACATCTAGATGGCCGGGCGGGGTGGCTGTGGAGCCAGAGACAGCAGGGGTTCAAACTTTAGAACCCAGTTCCTACATTTGAATATAAAAATTGATTTTATCAAACAAAACAATGCTACATTTTATCTCTGGGACCCTTAGGATGACAAATCAGAGCAAGATTACTTAATGTAAGTACATTATTTACCTTCAGAGGTGAATGTTGTGCACTCTCCTCTAACAATAGCATGGTATTTTTCCATTGTAATATCTACTGTGAATTGGACAGTGCAGTTAGATTAACAAGAATGTAAGCTTTCTGCCCATATAAGACATGTCTATGTCCTGGAAATGTTGCTGTTACTTACAACAGTCATGCTAATCACATTACCGCACTTTAGCTCAACCGTCCGGTATACGGGACACCGATCCCATAGAGGTTAAGCTCTGCATGATTTGGGACTCTGTTCATACTATGGATAGCTCCATTGTGACTTTATTAGTTCTATGAATGGCTCCACCCCGTGTGACTTGTTCATCATCTGAAAAGCTCATTTGTGATTCTATTCACGTCGTGAACAGCTCCACCTCATTGCACCTTACCTAAGAAGACCCACTGTAGGTGGTAACTATAACATTTGACAGACAATGGAAGATTATGAATGTGCCTGCATGAGATTGTGACTGAGCGACTTCGTGGCTGAGTGACTCACTGCGTGCTCACAGAAAAGGGCTGTGGGCAGCTGAGCGGAAATGGAGGACAACTACATTTCTGGAGGACCTATCATCCTTCCACTCCTTCCTCTCTAACTTTTCTTCTTCTGCTGCTAAAGCCACTTTCTATCGCTCTAAAATTCAAGACTGCCACAAATCCTTGAAAACTCTTCTCCACCTTCTCCTCCCTCCTTAATCATCCACCACTTCCTCCCCCTCCCTCTCTGCGGACGACTTTGTCAACCACTTTGAAAAAAAGGTTGACGACATCCGCTCCTCATTCACTCAGCATACTGAGTCCACTGGTACCACTCACAAAGAACTACCCTTCACCTTGACCTCTTTCTCCCTTCTCTCTCCAGATTAAATCCTGCAACTAGTGATGTCCAGCCTGCCCGACAACCTGCCCACTTGACCCCATCCCCTTCCCCTCCATACCGTCTCTGGAGACCTTCTCCCATTGCTCACTTCCCTCATCAACTCATCTCTGACAACTGACTGCGTCCCCTCTGACTTCAAGATGGACAGTCACTCCCCTCCTCAAGAAACCAACACTCAACCCCTCTGACGTCAAAAACTACAAACCAGTATCCCTGCTTTCATTTCTTTCCAAAACACTTGAGCCTGCTGTGTATGACAAACTCTCTTGTTATCTCTCTCAGAACTATCTTCTTGGTGAAAAATCTGTCGATGTGCCCTTGAGGAAGGCACTTAATCCTAATTTGTTCCAGGGGCAGCATACTACTCTGGCTGACCCTGTAAAACGTAGAGGCGAAAGAAATGCACACCTATTTAGGCGAGGTGCTGGCTAACGGAGTAAAACACTTGAAAAAGAAAAGGAATGCCGCACTCTCTAGGAGCTCAGATGACCCTGTAAAACAACACATTTCACTGCACCTATGTGACAATTTGATAATATTTTTTCTTTGCCAGTCAGGCTTCTAGGTGGCTCACTCAACTGAAACCGCACTCCTCTGTGTCACGGAGGCTCTCTGCTCTGCCAAAGCTGACTCTTTCTCCTCTGTGCTCATCCTCCTAGATCTATCCGCTGCCTTTGACACTAAACCATCAGCTCCTCCTCTCCACCCTCTCAGGGCTGGGTTTCTCAGGCTCTGCATACTCCTGGATTGCATCCTACCTGGCAGGTCGCTCCTACCAGTTGGCGTGGAGAGGATCTGTGTCTGCACCATGTGCTCTCACTACTGGTGTCCCTCAGGGCTAGTTTCTAGTCCCTCTCTTCTTTTCTCTTTACACTCAACTACTTGTAGTGTGGATGACACTCAACTACTTTTCTAATTCCCCCCTTCTGACACCCAGGTGACAGACATCTCAGCTTGGATGTCGGCCCACCACATCAAGCTCAACCTCGACAAGACAGAGTGGCTCTTCCTACCAGGGAAGGCCTGCTCCAAAACCTCTCCATTACATTTGACAACTCCATGGTGTCCCCCTCCTAGAGTGCAAATAACCTTGGCATGACCTTGGACAACACCCTGTCAGTCTTTGCAAACATCAATGCAGGGACTCGCTCCTGCAGGTTCATGCTCTATAACATCCGCAAAGTATGACCTTTCCTCACACAGGAAGCGACGAAGGCACTAATCCAGGCACTTGTCATCTCCCGTCTACACTATTGCAACGCTCTGTTGGCTTGGCTCCCCGCTTGTGCCTTGTGTTCAACCTTCCCAAGTTCTCCCATGTCACCCCGCTTTTCCGCACACTCCACTGGCTTCCTGTCGAAGATCGCATCATCTTCAAGACCCAGGTGCTTGCCTACGGAGCAGAAAGGGGAACTGCCCCTCCCTACCATCAGGCTACAGTCAACCCCTACACCCCAACCCGAGCACTCTGTTCTTCCACCTCTGGTCTCTTGGTCCTCCCTATTGTAGCGAGGCTGCTCAAGGCTCCTGCTTCTACTTTGGGATTGAGGTTTGGATTAAACCTGAAATAGGAAATAGAGATGAAGTAGATATTTATATTTTTCAATGACCTCTTATGAAATAGACTGTAGTTAATTTTTACTCGAGTAAGAAGTTCTTTCCAAAGAAACCTTGGGTTTACTAAGAAAAAAAAGAAAAAAAAAAGAAGGAAAGAAGAAGAAAAAAAAGAAAAAATAATGAGATATGTTAGTATATCCAACCAACTCTGAGCACTGATTGGCCCATTTATGTTTGGCTCCTTCTTCTCAAGGTTCCTCTCTTTGCTGCCTTCGTTTGGCCAGGGGACAGGTGTCACAGTGGTGTTAACATCCAACAAAGATATTCATTTCTCTTCAATGTAATGTTTCTATATTGCTTTATTCCAGCCTGTCAAGCTCCACCACATTGTATACATGCAGTTCAAAAAACACACATTTGGCACCCATTTTGAGGGTTTCTTTTGTAGATCTCTCCCTCTGAAGGCTGCTGAATACTCTGCTCTCCATCGGCCAGCTAAATCTTTACTGTATGGCTGCCCAGTCTTTGGCTGTGTCCTAAATGCTACCCTATTCCCTATTGGTCCTTGTCAAAAAAGTGCACTAAATAGGGAACAGGCTGCCATTTGGGACACATCCCTTTGAGTTTGTCTGAAGTCTAGCACATCATTAATTGGGGGATTAGACACCCTGAGAAGTTGTTAATCACCACAGTCATTCACACTCCACACAGACTCACCGGTCTTCCCTGTGCCTGCTCTTCTATGTGTTGGGGCTAGAGTCAGGGGCCTGGGAATGGGGGCTGGAGCTGGGGGATAGGGGTGACTGGTGTGAGAATAGGGGTTCTGGGGATGTGAGGGGAGTCTAGGCCTGTGGTTATGGGTGAGACAGGGGGAGACTGGGCTGACAGAGAGTTGGGGAGTGTGGACTGGAGACTGGGGGATAATGAGATGGTAAAGACTGGGGGAGAGTGGGCCTGTGGGGGAGAATGGGGGACACAGGGCCCGTGGCTCTGGGGGAGAGTAAGGGAGAGGCTGGGGCTTAGACTAGGGGAGATTGGGCCTGTGAATCTGGGGGAGAGTCAGTGAGAGGCTGGGGCTGAGACTAGGGGGGACAAGGGGAGATTGGGCCTGTGGGAGATAGGGGAGAGTGGGGGAGAGTGGTCCTATGCTATTGGAGCCGATGGTTGTTAATTAGAGGGAAAGCTCTGCAGAGACTGATGGAGGAGAAAGGCTCTCAGGATGTGAGTCCAGGGTGAGGGGGTTCACACACAAAACACTTGCTTTTCATCACGGCATGACTCATTCAGTGTGTGTTGTGTGTGTACGGTCGGAGTGAGTGTTTGAGTGTGTTTGCACTTACGTGTATGTGTGTGTAAGACAAAGAAAGTGAGAAAGTGTGTAGTTGTGTTTGTGTGATTGCTGGTGTGTGTGTGTGTGTGTGTTGCGTGTGCGTGGCATATGTACTGGCGTGCATTTGTGTGTGTCTGTGTGTGTTTGTGAGTGTGTGTGTCTTACCTCACTGGTTAGGCATTCCTGTAGAGAAAGCGGTGTGAAGTGAAAGAGTGGTACTCTCACAGTGCAGGTATTCATGGCTGTAGCCCCTGTGGGCAGGATCGGCCTCCACTGTTCACAGGACAAAGCCTATCCAGCAGGGCCCAGACACACTCACACACACTCACAGAGACAGGGAGGAACAGGGGGAGAGAGGGACAGGGGGGTAGAGGATGGGAGAAGGGGGATAGGAGAGGGGGGAGAAGAAAGATGGGCGATGAGAGAAGGTGTGTAGGAACAGACAGAGGGACGAAGGGGAGAGGGAGAGGCGAGGAGGAGAAGGGGAGTCGTTCCATGTAATTTCAACAAGCCATGACACCCACCATCTCAGATTGTTCTGAAATCAATTGTTTCTGTAGTTAGAAACAATTGGCATTCCTGAAACATTATTTTTGGTTGAAATGTAAATGTATCTGGCTGTTTTAATTAATAGGATTCAGATAATGTTCAATAAATATAGTACCCAACATCCGATTTGGACCAAACTTCTTTTTACCAATGAGTAAGACATGAGGAATCCACATTTTATTGGTCAATAGCCACCCATGGACCCCCCACACCCCACACCCCATGCCAATCCCACCCCAACAACCAGTATACAGTATAATTTCTCTATGTTTGACAAGTAGTATGAAGCTGCAGCTTGGAGTATTGCTTCTCCATACTATGTAATGTATTCCCTGTGAATCTGGTGATGTTTTTACCCCTGTTCAGAGAAATGTGTATTTGAAGTCACTTGCAATATTTACCATAAAGTAGTGTGAATACCAGGTTCTGACCACTAGATGCCGCTGTTCCTGCTATACCGCCACATGCTTTTATCCATTATGCTGGTCTTTTGTGTTTATTAAATAGATCACAACATTTCCTTTGCAACATTGGGAAGAAAACCAATATATTTGGCTTATGATGAAAATAAATTGTGTGGTCATCCTCACAATTCAAGCCAGTCCTCCATGAAAGCAAATCAGTTTTACTTTTAAGCTGTGTCCAGGAAACAGCCCCTTTGTGTATGGTTTATTCGCGTCAAAAAAGGTTTGGATTAGTTACTGATAGACCATTCCTTTTGAATAAGCAAACCATTAGGCTACAGCAGTTCTAATGGTTTTAATGTTATGGTCTCTAATGGTCTTCAATGTTAAAAGTCTCAAACTCACACTGTATAGTGTTTTGCAATTGTTATGGTATTGAGTTGCTTTAGGTTTAATGGTAAATGTCACTAATCACATGGCACTGAAGTGCCTTCAACATTTTGTTGTGTTACAGTCTGACTTCAAAATGGCTTAAAACAAAAAATCTCACCCATCTGAACACAATACCCCATAATGACAAAGTGAAAACATGTTTTACTTTTTTTTGCTAATATTATTTAAAATGAAATATAGATATATCACATTTGCATAAATATTCACACCACTGAGTCAATACATGTTAGAATCACATTTGGCTGCGATTAAAGCTGTGAGTCATTCTGTGTAAGTTTCTAAGAGCTTTGCACACCTGGATTGTACAATATTTGCACATTATTATTTTTAGAATTCTTCAAGCTCTTTCAAGTTGGTTGTTGATCATTGCTAGACAGACATTTTCAAGTCTTGCCATAGATTTTCAAGCCGATTTAAGTCAAAACTGTAAATAGGCCAATCAGGAACATTCAATGTCATCATGGTAAGCAACTCAAGTGTATATTTGGCCTTGTGTTTTAGGTTATTGTCCTGCTGAAAGGTGAATTTGTCTCCCATTGTCAGCAGACTGAACAAGGTTTAGGTCTAGGATTTTGCCTGTGCTTAGCTCTATTCCGTTTCTTTTTATCCAAAAAAAAACTCCCTAGTCCTAGCCAATGACAAGCATACTCATAACCTGATGCTGCCACCACCATGCTTGAAAATATGAAGAGTGGTACTCAGTGATACGTTGTGTTGGATTTGCCCCAAACATAACGCTTTATATTCAGGACATAAAGTTAATTTCTTTGCCAAATCTTTTGCAGTTTTACTTTAGTGCCTTATTGCAAACAGGAAGCATGTTTTGGAAATGTTTTATTCTGTACAGGCTTCTTTCTATCCACGCTATAATTTAGGTTACTATTGTGGAGTAACTACAATGTTGTTGATCCATCCTCAGTTTTCTCCTATCACAGCCATTACACTGTGTAACTGTTTTAAACTGTAACTGTCAACATTGGCATCATGGTGAAATCCCTGAGCTGTTTCCTTCATATCCAGCAAATGAGTTAGGAAGGACGCCTGTATCTTTGTAGTGACTGGGTGTATTGATACACCATCCAAAGTGTAATTAATAACTTCACCACGCTCAAAGGGGTATACAATGTCTGCTTTTTTACCAATCTATCAATAGGTGCCCTTCTTTGCGAGGCATTGGAATACCTCCATGGTCTTTGTGGTTGAATCTGTGTTTGAAATTCACTGCTCAACTGAGGGACCTTACAGATTACTGTATGTGTGGGGTACAGAGATGAGGTAGTCATTCAAAAATCATGTTTAACACTATTATTGCACACAGTGATTCCATGCAACTTATTATGTAATTTGCTAAGCACATTTTTACTCCTGAACTTATTTAGACTTGCCATAACAAATGGGTTGATACTTATTGAGTCAAGACATTTCAGCTTTTCATTTTTAACTAATTTGTAAAACATAATTACACTTTGACATGATGCGGTATTGTGACCCAAAATCTCAATATAATCAATTTTAAATGCAGGCTGTAACACAACAAAATGTGGAAAAAGTAAAGGGGTGTGAATACTTTCTGAAGGCACTGTACAATATTGCATAGTAATAGCCCTCTTAGACAGCGGGCACTTGTTAGACTATTCAAGGAGAGTTGGGTTGAAGCATTAGGTTGCTAAGAGAAGGACAAACTGAATTGCTTTCATGGAGGACTGGAACGAATTATGAGGATGACCACAGAATGTATTTTCATCATGAGCCAAATATTATAGTTTTCTACCCAAAGATGCAAAGGAAATGTTGTGATCTATTTAATAAACACAAGAGACCAGCAAAATGGATATGAGTGTGGCTGTATAGCAGGAAAAGCGGCATCTAGTGGTCAAACCTGGTATTCTCACACAACTTTATGGTATGTAATGCAAGCAACTTCAATGACAAATTTCTCTGAACATAAAAAATAACCTCAACCGATTCACAGGGAATACATTACATAGTATGGAGAAGCAATACTCCAAGCCACAGCTTCATACTATTTGTCAACCATATAGACTGATACTGTATACTTGTTGTTGGGGTTGGATTGGCATGGGGTGTGGGGGGTCTGTGGGTGGCTTTTGACAATTTCTGCGGGATTCCTCATGTCTTACTCGTTGGTAAGAAGAAGTTCGGTCTAAATTGGATGTTGGGTACTATATTTATTGAATATCATCTGAATCCTATAAATAAAAAATGCCACATTTCCTGCAATTAATCAGCTTAATTTCAAAGAGATCAAATTATATTTCAACAAAATAATGTTTCAGGAATGCTAATCGTATCTGTTACTAACTACAGAAACGATTTCAGAACAATCTGAGATGGTGGGGGTCGAAATCCTCTTTCTTGTGCTTTTTGAGGTGGAACGACCCAGGGGAGATAGAGAGGAGAGGAGCAAAGAGGGCACTCGCAGAAGGTCTGTGTGTAGCAACAGAGAGAGAGGGGGACAGGAGAGGGAGAGTCAGAGTGGGAGAGAGGAGAGGGAAGAGAGTGAAGGAGGAGGGCAATGGGAGAAGGTCTGGACACAGGAGCGAGGGAAAGAGAGGGGGAGAGAGGAGAGGGGGAGGAGAAGGGCAATGGTAGAGGGTGTGTAGGAACAGAGCGAGAGACCCACAGGATAGGGGGAGACAGAGGGAGGAGGGGAAAGAGGGGAGGTCTGATATGTGGTCACCTCAGAGTGGCTCAATCACCACACAATGACATGAGCTGGAAGACATTACTCAGATGAGTGAGAAGGATGAAAACATCAACTTGTAGCACTAGCACTCCTATGATTCATATTTGCTCTCAAATCCAGATAACAATGCAAAAACTCATGAACTTATGATGCTATTTCCATGTTTGCTAACGTGTAGCTCTGGATTGTCTACCTTCTCTAAACAACAGTGGAAATCTACAGTTTTCCATTTACACACCCCAAAAAAATGGACACCCTGCTTTGGCCCTCTGTCCCTCTCTTGCTCCCTTTCCCTCTCCGTCTCCCTCTCTCTAGCTCTCTCTTTCTCCTTTCTGTTATTTTCCTCCATGAATCGATCCTCTCTCCCTCCTTTTACTGCCCCTCCTCATGGCTCCCCCCTCTCTCTCCTCCAATCCCTCTCTCCCCTCTCCCACCAGCAATGGTTGAGCCGGCCGGTCGGTTTTGGGCTCTTAGGATTCTCTGTGTGTTCCTTCTAGCCGGCCGGTCGTCCCGTCGCTGCCCCCCCTGCCCGGCCCTTTCCCTCTCAGATCGGGTAGCCCGGTTCACTGTGTCCTTAGACAACCCGTGTGCATCTACAGGAAAGGAAAGGGGCCCCAATCTGGGGAGGCCCACCTCCAGCACTCAGAGAGCCAAACTCTAAAAACGTAACCCTCAACTACTGCCTTCCTTAGCCTGAAACACTATTGGGGAAATAAAGTATTTAATCATGTACGCATACACACATGCATATGTACACACATACGTATACACATGGATACATATAGACACACGCACATCAGGGTTTCTGTTAGGAAAACTTGGCACCAGACAAGTGACCAGAAAGATTTTAATTGATCGGACATTTGACACATCCATATGCATGGGTGTGTAACCCATTAGAGCATAACCCACCCACCCACCCACGCAGCCAGCGCCATCAATAAACAAGGGATATTGGCCAAATGAGCCACATTTACATGTCCTTAAAAACAGCCTATAACAAATTACAAAAACCCTATTCCTTGTGTTTCGATGTGTAGCATATGCAAAACTTTATAGCCTTTTTCTTTTATTGGTTTTTACTTTCCTAAAACAATAATTATCCACCTCATGGTTCAGCTATCAGAGATTTCAGCACTAAATGCATCAGGATATTGCATGCATAGGCCTATATGTACTGTGATATTAATATTTTTAAAACATTATAGAAAGGAAGAGAAGATTCTCATGTTTTCCACGTCATTTCAACCCCAAAAATCTATGCGATGCCGTTGAATCAACGTGGAAAACGGATTAGATTTGCAAAAAGTATCCAACTTAAGGGCATTTCGTCTTTCTTTCACCAAGCGTTTAACGTAAATCCAATGACATGGTCATTTTTGTTGATTTCACGTTGAATTCACATTAGTTGAAAACTCAACCAAATGTAAATCAAAACTAGATGTTGAACTGACGTCTGTGCCCAGTGGGTAAGGCCTAGTCCCAGAGAGATAGAGATATGCCGGCGGCATGCTACGACACCAACATGCATTTCTTTATCCTTGTCAGATAGGCTACTGGTAGGCTACTGCGATCAGAATGTATATATATTTTTTGCATTATATTGTTAGATTATAGTGGCCTCCCGAGGGGCGCAGTGGTCTAAGGCACTGCATCGCAGTGCAAACTGCGTTACGACAGATCCTGGTTCAATACCGGGCTGTGTCGCTGCCATCATTGAAGTCATCTGTGGTGGCGAGGGGCACGAGGGGCGTTGTACAAAACAAAGTAATCAGCGATTGATCATCTTTAATCAATCCGAGTATCAAAGCGAGTGACGCTTTACCCACGTGTGTTCTGGCTTTGGCCCAATCCATTGGTTTCTGGACCAATCAGACGTGGCCGTACTTAGATACGAGAGAGAAAAAATAAAGAAAGGGAGGAATGGAAATTAACTTATGATTATGATTTTATTGACTCTTAGGACAGATAATTGAATTTGCAATGTTTCAGTTATGCAAACAGCTCACAGTACGATCCAAGTCAACACACACACACACACTACACCATAAAACACACACGCATGCATACACACACATACACTTCACCTTAACACAGGCACACATGCATGCATACTCCACGCACACATTTCACCTTAACACAGGCACACATGCATGCATACTCCACGCACACACATGCACACACACACACACACACACACGAACATACACACACACTTCAACTTATTACGAAAAGGAAGCGGAACCTCAATGAATGGTGTTATGAGACTATGTTTCTAGACTACAGAAATGAATGGAGAGACGGAGTATGTTTTGACTCTATTCCCTTTATAGGCCCATTTCCTGAGTGGAAGTAATGACACGGTGTTCCAGGTCTTGTGTGTGTGTGTGTGTGTGTGTGTGTGTGTGTGTGTGTGCGTTCGTACGTGTGTGCGTGCGAGACATCACTGCTCTCTCCATCATTAAGCTGTCCCTCAGCTGGGCAGGGGAATATGAGTCTGATGCAAATGTAACGGAGCTTACAGTACATACATTACCTACTACAGACTCAGGGCTTCCTGTAGAGGGTAATAAATAACATACAGCAGAAGGCCCAGAACGGTCTCTTAGTAGAGGGATGATCTAGGATCTGTCCATATCTGTCATTATTATCTAAAGGGTAAAACTGATCCTAGATCAGCACTTATTCTCTGAGACGCTTTGTGGATATGGGCCCTGATGTACGGTATTGTAGGAGTGCTAAGGAATTAACTAAACAGGTACTCTAGAATGAACAGAATTAAGCAATAAGGCACAAGAGGCAGTGCTGTATCATGAATACAGTCACAGGTAAATATCGTTGTTCGGCTGACGCGATAGAGCACTGCCTTATTGCGTTTATAAAACTGTTACCGACATATTCAAATAAGAATGAATTGCATTTTTTCATTAAAACGTTATTTTGATAAGTCAATTCATACAATTTCATTCTTCCACCAGAATATGTAGTCCGGAAAAAAATCTGGTAGTTACTTCTATTTGGTCATGTTGCAGACAAGACCCAGTCGTTAATTATTTTTGCATAGTTGCTATGGAAAAGGACGTGTCCGTTCTAAACAAAATTGTTGCTATGCAGGCTGGATAACATTCTTGTCACTTGCTTGCTAGATAGCCAACTTCAGCTAACTCAGTCACGTCAAACATTGAACCTGGAATGACAGTACACTAGCTGCATTTTCGTTTGTTAGAACTTTTTTTTTATTGCCATTTACTTGGATATGCGTGACCGCAACTGGCTCAGAAAAAGTTGTCTCGTCTCGTCTGTGCACCGTTCACTCTATGTATGGTACTACAGAGATCAAAATTCAAAAGTGAGACATTGTTTCTGAGGTCAGACAGGCAGACAGCGAGTACCAAACTAAATGCTAGGGGAAATGATGAGTGAGTTGAGATAAACACAAGAGATGATTCGGACAGCAACATGAACATGATATTCTTATGGAGGTACAGTGATACTTTTCAGATGGAACTGTTAGCAGGCATAGGTGTGTCTGTGACGGCCAATACAGCATGGCTTGGAACGCTGCTCTTCCAATCAGCATCCAGGATCCAAACTAGTTTTATAATGTATATTATAGTTGGCCTTACTGTAATTGCAGACAACTGTAAACACTATGGGTTAAGTATTGTCAACGGGTTCATACAACACAAACGTACACACAGGCCTACATGTAATATGTGCACTCATTACTGATGTGGTATTATAGCAGGCAGATCGCTAAAGAGTGACTTTGAAATTGGAAGTCTATCCATTTCTTGGGGACGTTGAGAAATGCCTTCAAAACCAGCCACTAAGGGCAACACTGAGCGCTATTACCATCAAGTACGCTTGGGTAATCCCTTGACTCTTGATCAAAAGGTTGCGTGTTCGATCCCAGTGGTGGACATAACTTTATTTTTATTTTTCTTAATTTTTTTATTTTTACCCTATCCCAAACCTTAACCCTTACCTTAACCATTTGGAATGAGTGCCTAAATGTAATGTTTTCACCTTATCCAAAACCATAACCTAAATAATAAAATGTGTCGTTCTGAGCAACTTCGAAATTTGACATTTGGAGAAACATGGATGAACTAATTTATTCTAATTCTAAATCAGCAGTGAGACTGTGAGAGCTGGTTGATTATAGTCAACACACACACATGCACGCACACAAATTCAAGCACACACTCACACGCGCAGGCACACTCACACACAGTGACTGTCATAAAAAGGCTTTATGATCCCTGACTGGTGATCCCCTGAATTCCCATGGTGACGCAGCGGCTGTGACCCTGACATCAGCCAGTATGTGTGTTTGTGTGAGAGAGAGAGAGTGAGAGAGAGAGAGAGTGTACATGTTTGTCTATCCCAGTGTGTGTGTGTGTGTGTGTGTGTGTGTGCGTGCGTGTGCTCCCTGGGTCACCAGCTACGCAGCTGCCAGGGCAGGCAGGGCCGGTTGGGGCAGGAAAGTGCACAGTAGACCTCCGTGAACCCAGTCACATCTACTGGAAGTCAGTGTCTGTGACAAGGCAAAACACACGTGTCACATGTGCCACTGTGGCTGGGCCCTGATTGGTGGGGCGAAACAGAACAGGGCACGAAACAGAACGCAGACTTCCACCAACGAACTCAGTCATTACTGGAAGTCTGTGACAAGACAAAAACCAAGCTCCACCCTCAACTTCTGGACTTGTCTCCATGCTGTTGTGCTGTTTGTTGCTACTTGGCTATCTGCCAAACCTTTCTGTTTTTGCTTTTAATACATTTACCAACATCTTCGTTTTTTCCTCGCTCAACTTTTTTCATTCAACTTTTTCACCCCGGACGCTTTATCTAGACATGGTTCTACAGGACCTCCACCAGCCGAAAAAATAAGTAGTAACATTAACACTATGCCATCTAATTGCAGTCGCTGTACTCATAATATACAGGAGAACTATCGCCTTATGGTGAGGATAGCCGTGTTGCAAGCACAGCTTCAGATGCAATCATTAGGCAAGGGCAATTTAAGTTTAGGAAAGGATGAAACAGCGTCTGTGCCACCAGTAAGTACTGATAGTAGTATAAGTCCCCCCGCACAGTCCCTGCAGCCGGCCAATTTTCTCAAGAATTCTGGAAAGAAATGCTGTCGGCATGCTCAACCGGTGTCGTTCATTCAGCCGACAGAAATGTTCAACCGGTTCTGCCCAGTAAGCAATGAGTCGGAGTCAGAGGCCGAGCCTTCTCAGGTCTCTCCTCCACCCGTAACGGGGTCTGAGCCGCCGATGCCACCCACCATTAGCTCTGACAAATTGAAAACCCTAATCATTGGCGACTCCATTACCTGCAATATTAGACTTAAAAATAAGTATCCAGCGATCATACACTGTTTACCAGGGGGCAGGGCTACCGACGTAGAGGCTAATCTGAAGATGGTGCTGGCTAAGGCTAAAAATGGCGAGTGCAGAGATTATAGGGATATTGTTATCCACGTCGGCACCAACGATGTTAGGATGAAACAGTCAGAGGTCACCAAGCGCAACATAGCTAGAAAGATGTGCTCTATAGCAGAGTCTCACAACTCAATCACTGGTTGAAAACTGTTTTCTGCCCCTCCCAAAAGATAGAATTTGTAGATAATTGTCCCTCTTTCTGGGACTCACCCACAAACAGGACCAAGCCTGGCCTGCTGAGGAGTGACGGACTCCATCCTAGCTGGAGGGGTGCTCTCATCTTATCTATGAACATAGACAGGGCTCTAACTCCTCTAGCTAGCCAGCCTGTCATCTTAGTGGAGTCTGCCACTAGCACAGTCAGTGTAGTCAGCTCAGCTATCCCCATTGAGACCATGTCTGTGCCTCGATCTAGGTTGAGCAAAACAAAACATGGCGGTGTTCGCCTTAGCAATCTCACTGGAATAAAGACCTCCTCCATTCCTGTCATTGTTGAAAGAGATTGTCATATCTCATATCTCGAAATAGGGTTACTTAATGTTAGATCCCTCACTTCCAAGGCAGTCATAGTCAATTAACTAATCACTGATCAAAATCTTGATGTGATTGGCCTGACTGAAACATGGCTCAAGCCTGATTAATTTACTGTGTTAAATGAGGCCTCTCCTCCTGGTTACACTAGTGACTATATCCCCCGCGCATCCCGCAAAGGTGGAGGTGTTGCTATCATTTATGACAGCAAATTTCAATTTACAAAAAAAAGACAGTGTTTTCTGTCACGTTCGTCGAGAAGAGAAGACCAAGGCGCAGCGTGGAATGCGAACATACTTTTTATTTAGAGATCACACGAACAAAACAACAAACGATACGAAACGTGAAGTCCTTGGTTACAAACACAAACCAAAAGGAACAAGATCCCACAACCACTGTGGGAAAACAGCCTGTCTAAATATGGTTCCCAATCAGAGACAACCAGCAACAGCTGACACTCGTTGCCTCTGATTGAGAACCACTCTGGCCAACATAGAAATACAACAACTAGAATACACATCGGAAACTCACACCCTGGCTCAACATACAAGTGTCCCCAGAGCCAGGGCGTGACAGTACCCCCCCCCTAAAGGCGCGGACTCCGTCCACGCCAACCAACTACCACAGGGGAGGGACCGGGTGGGCACTCCGCCTTGGCGGCGGATCCGGCTCCGGGCATGATCCCCACTCCCTCTCTAACCCCCCAAAGTACCCCTGGTCCGGTCTGGCCCTGCTGACCGGAGCTGAACTGAACACCGGTGGAGCGGATTGCTCTAACTCCGGCGTGGAGCAGCTGACCGGTGCCGGACCAGGCACCGGTGGAACAGGCACGGGCTGTGCCGGACTGACGACGCACACCACTGACTTGGTGCGGGGAGCAGGAACGGGCCGAGCCGGGCTGACGAAGCGCACCACTGACTTGGTGCGGGGAGCAGGAACGGGCCGAGCCGGGCTGATGACGCGCACCATTGGCTTGGTGCAGAGAGCAGGAACAGGCCGGACCGGGCTGGCGACGCGCACCACAGGCTCGATGCGAGGGACAGGAACAAGCCGGACCGTACTGGGGACACACACCACTGGCCCTACGCGGGGATCAGGAACGGGCCGGACCGGACTGGTAACACACCCCAGTACCTCTCGCCGTGCCTCTACACTTTCCTTCCCCTTTAATACCAGTGGCCCCCGTAACCTGGCGGCCTCCTCTGCCAACCCGCTGGACCGCTCTATCGCAGCCTCCTGCTGCCCCGTCGTCCACGGCGTGAGCCCCCCCCTAAAAAAATTCTGGGCGGCTCTCCTCTTGGACCAGGCCTCCATGTCTCTAGCCAGACACTCACTCCACTGCTTCAAAGTCCAACCTCTCTGCTCTTCACTTGGCTTGGCCCTGTCGAGACTCTTACTCCACTGCTCCAAAGTCCATCCTCTCTCCTCTTCACGCTGCTTGGTCCAGGTATGGTGGGATCTTCTGTCACGTTCGTTGAACGGAGTAGACCAAGGCGCAGCGTGATGAGCAAACATATTTTATTATCTTTAGTGATAATAATAACAAAACAACAAACGATAATGACTCGTGAAGTCCTAGGTTTAACACAACCAACACGGAACAAACCAAACATAACAAGATCCCACAACTACTGTGGGAAAACAGCCTGTTTAAATGTGGTTCCAAATCAGAGACAACCAGCCACAGCTGACACTCGTTGCCTCTGATTGAGAACCACACTGGCCAACATAGAAATAGAACACATTGAACTACAACACAGAACTCAAACACATATAATCTACACACCCTGGCTCAACATATAGAGTCCCCAGAGCCAGGGTGTGACAGTTTTCATATTTTGAGCTTCTAGTCATGAAATCTATGCAGCCTACTCAATCACTTTTTATAGCTACTGTTTACAGGCCTCATGGGCCATATACAGCGTTAATCACTGAGTTTCCTGAATTCCTATCGGACCTTGTAGTCATGGCAGATAATATTCAAATATCGATTCAGTGGGTTTTGTCCAACATGTCTCCGGACCTACTCATTGCCACTGTCATACCCTGGACCTAGTTTTGTCCCGTGGAATAAATATTGTGGATCTAAATGTTTTTCCTCATAATCCTGGACTATCGGACCACCATTTTATTACGTTTGCAATCGCAACAAATAATCTGCTCAGACCCCAACCAAGGATCATCAAAAGCCGTGCTATTAATTCTCGGACAACCCAAAGATTCCTAGATGCCCTTCCAGACTCCCTCCACCTACCCAAGGATTTCGGAATACAAAAATCGGTTAACCACCTAACTGAGGGTCTTAATTTAACCTTGCCTAATACCCTAGATCCAGTCGCACCCCTAAAAGAAAAAAACATTTGTCACAAGAAATTGGCTCTCTGGTATACAGAAAATACCCGAGCCCTGAAGCAAGCTTCCAGACCATTGGAACGGAAATGGTGCTCCACCAAACTGGAAGTCTTCCGACTAGCTTGGAGTGTACAATGGCGCCGGAGGGGATGGCTGCCGTTTTATGGGCTCTTAACCGACCATTTTTATTTCGCATTGTTTGTACTTGTTTTGTACATAATGTTGCTGCTACCGTCTCTTATGACCGAAAAGAGCTTCTGGACATCAGAAAAGCAATCAATCACCTTGAACTGGACAAATATTATTTTTTTAATGAGTCGGACAAGAGAGATTTGCTCCAGACACCTGACAAGGCCCTCATCCCCATCATTCACAGTAGAAATAGACGAAGAGATCACGGAAGGAGATCGGGGTGCCTGGTAAGGAGTCGGCGACGAGTGGCTAATCTGCCTTTGCCATCGGTACTATTGGCCAACGTACAATCGCTTGATAATAAAGTGGACAAACTACAAGCATGTATATCCTACCAATAGGACATTAAAAACGGTAAATACTTATGTTTCATCTAGTCGTGGCTGAACGACGACATGAATAACATACAGCTGGTGGGTTATACACTGTATCGGCAGGATAGAACAGCAGCCTCTGGTAAGACAAGGGGTGGCGGTATGTATATTTGTAAACAACAGCTGGTGCACGATATCTAAGGAAGTCTCAAGGTTTTGCTCGCCTGAGGTAAAGAATCTCATGATAAACTGTAGACCACACTATCTACCAAGAGAGTTTTCATCTATATTCTTCGTAGCTGTCTATTTACGCTCATCCATAGGCGGCAATCCTAGTGGCCGGGGACTTTAATGCAGGGAATCTTAAATCCGTTTTACCTCATTTCTACCATCATGTTAAATGTGCAACCAGAGGGAAAAAACTATAGACCACCTTTACTCCACACATAGAGACGTGTACAAAGCTCTCCCTCGCCCTTCATTTGGCAAATCTGACCATAATTCTATCCTCCTGATTCCTGCTTACAAGCTAAATCTAAAGCAGGAAGCACCAGCAACTCGGTCAATAAAAAAGTGGTCAGATGAAGCAGATGCTAAGCTACAGAACTGTTTTGCTAGCACAGACTGGAATATGTTCCGGGATTCTTCCGATGGCATTGAGGAGTACACCACATCAGTCACTGGCTTCATCAATAAGTGCATCGACAACGTCGTCCCCACAGTGACAGTACATACATACTGTCACGGTGTACTAAGCCAGAACCCAGAAGCAGACCAGGACAAGGAGAGTTGAAACGAAGGTGAGTATTTATTTAACAGATTCAAAAAACGATGCAGAATAATCCAGGGGACAGAGCGGGCGGCGGAGATGAGTTGGTGGAGGTGCAGTGGCAGATCCAATAATGGCTCGGCAGCCGCCGACAACCAGGCAGGGGTTGGGTGAAGGTTCCGGGAGATTGACTGCAGATAGAAACAAAACGGAGGTAAGTACACGGCAAGCCAACAAGGTGCAAAACAACAAAACTAACGCTAGAAACTCCAAGGCTGATACACTGACAAACATACTGTTCATGGCTAACGATCCGGCAGGGAATGGATGTCAGGTCAGAGCTTATGAAGGGTGATGATCAGGACCAGGTGTGCAGACCGCTGATGAGATGCAGGTGCGGTTAATCGGGAGATCTCCCGCCTAGCAACGTCGCCCGGCAACCAGGCCGGGAGCGTTCAAGAACCCTCAGGAAACTGGTCATTCCGAGCAGAAAAATGGCAACACAGGCAGGAACCGACTCAGGATGCAGGGTTCATGACAGTACCCCCCCTCCGACAAACGCCACCGGGCGGACTACCCGGAGCGCCAGGATGGCGGCGGTAGAAGTTACGAAGGAGGTCAGCATCAAGGATCTGGCGCCGAGGAATCCA
Source organism: Coregonus lavaretus (assembly GCF_964263955.1). NCBI lineage: Eukaryota > Metazoa > Chordata > Actinopteri > Salmoniformes > Salmonidae > Coregonus > Coregonus lavaretus. The sequence continues at coordinate 46,510,901 of NC_140002.1, forward strand.
ACTCCTCTCTTCAGGACCATACCCCTCCCAGTCCAGGAGATACTGGAAACCCCGGCCCCGCCGTCTGGAATCCATAATGCGGCGCACCGTGTAGGCAGGACCACCTCCGATCATCCGAGGGGGAGGAGGAGGAGGCGGAGGGGGTAACAGAGGACTGAGGAGAACAGGCTTGAGGCAGGAGACATGAAAGGTGGGATGGACTCTGAGCGTTCTAGGTAACTTGAGTCGAACCGCAACAGGATTGTACACTTTCTCCACCACAAACGGACCGATGAACTTCGGTGACAGTTTCTTAGACTCAGTCCGCAGAGGAAGATCCCGTGTGGCCAACCAGACCCTATCTCCGATGGTATAGGTGGGGGCGGGAATACGGCGACGATTCGCCTGGAGCTGATACCTGTCAGAAACTCTAAGGAGGGTCTTCCTGGCCCGATGCCAGGTCCGGTGGCCACGACGAATGTGGGCCTGAACAGAGGGCACTGAGAGATCCTTCTCCTGAGAAGGAAACAAGGGAGGTTGGTAGCCATACAGGCACTGGAAGGGAGACATCCCAGTGGCAAATGTAGGGAGAGTATTGTGGGCATACTCAACCCAAGGCAACTGAGAGACCCAGGAGGTGGGGTTGGAGGAGACAAGGCAGCGTAGCGTGGACTCCATCTTCTGGTTGGCTCTCTCCGCCTGACCATTAGATTGGGGGTGAAAACCAGATGTGAGACTGACAATAGCTCCAATGGCCAAACAGAAAGACTTCCAGACAGCAGAGGTAAACTGAGGACCACGGTCGGAAACTATGTCACTGGGCAACCCGTGGACCCTGAAAACCTCCCTAACCAGGATCTCGGACGTCTCAGAGGCCGAGGGAAGCTTGGAAATGGGCACAAAGTGGGCGAACTTGCTGAATCTGTCCACGATAGTCAGAATGACCGTGTTCCCCTCAGAAGAGGGCAACCCAGTGACAAAGTCCAGGGCCGGATCGTTCTGTCACGGTGTACTAAGCCAGAACCCAGAAGCAGACCAGGACAAGGTGAGTTGAAACGAAGGTGAGTATTTATTTAACAGATTCAAAAAACGATGCAGAATAATCCAGGGGACAGAGCGGGCGGCGGAGATGAGTTGGTGGAGGTGCAGTGGCAGATCCAATAATGGCTCGGCAGCCGCCGACAACCAGGCAGGGGTTGGGTGAAGGTTCCGGGAGATTGACTGCAGATAGAAACAAAACGGAGGTAAGTACACGGCAAGCCAACAAGGTGCAAAACAACATAACTAACGCTAGAAACTCCAAGGCTGATACACTGACAAACATACTGTTCATGGCTAACGATCCGGCAGGGAATGGATGTCAGGTCAGAGCTTATGAAGGGTGATGATCAGGACCAGGTGTGCAGACCGCTGATGAGATGCAGGTGCGGTTAATCGGGAGATCTCCCGCCTAGCAACGTCGCCCGGCAACCAGGCCGGGAGCGTTCAAGAACCCTCAGGAAACTGGACATTCCGAGCAGAAAAATGGCAACACAGGCAGGAACCGACTCAGGATGCAGGGTTCATGACACATACCCCAAGCCATGGATTACAGGCAACATCCGCACTGAGATAAAGGGTAGAGCTGTAGATTTCAAGGAGCAGGACTCTAACCCGGAAGCTTATAAGACATCCTGCTATGCCCTCCGACGAACCATCAAACAGGCAAAGCGTCAATACAGGACTAAAATCAAATTGTACTACACCGGCTCCCATGCTCGTCGGATGTGTTAGGGCAGGGGTGTCAAACTCATTCCATGGAGGGCCTAGTGTCTGCAGGTTTTTGGTTTTTCCTTTCAATTAAGCCCTAGACAACCAGGTGTGGGGAGTTCCTTACTAATTAGTGACCTTAATTCACCAATCAAGGACAAGGGAGGAGTGAAAACCCGCAGCCACTAGGCCCTCCGTGGAATGAGTTTGACACATGTGTGTTAGGGCTTGCAAACCATTACAGACCACAAAGGGAAGCACAGCCTCCAGCTGCTCAGTGACACAACCCTACCAGACAAGCTAAATTAATTCTATGCTCGCTTTGAGGCAAGTAACACTGAAACATGCATGAGAACATCAGCTGTTCCGGAAGACTGTGTGATCACGCTGTCCGTAGCCGATGTGAGTAAGACCTATAAACAGGTCAACATTCACAAGGCCGCAGGGCCAGAAGGATTACCAGGACGTGTATTCCGTTAATGCGCTGACCAACTGGCAAGTGTCTTCACTGACATGTTCAACCTCTCCTTGTCTGAGTCTGTAATACCAACATGTTTCAAGCAGACCACCATAGTCCCTGTGCCCAAGAACACTAAGGTAACCTGCCTAAATGACTACCGACCCGTAGCACTCACGTCTGTGGCCATGAAGTGCTTTGAAAGGCTGGTCATGGCTCACATCAACACCATTATTCCAGAAACCTTAGACCCACTCTAATTTGCATACTGCCCCAACAGATTCACAGATGATGCAATCTCTATTGCGCTCCACACTGCCCTTTCACATCTGGACAAGAGGAACACCTACGTGAGAATGCAATTCATTGTATGAAAAATGTATGCTCTCACTAACTGTAATAACTCTGGATAAGAGCGTCTGCTAAATGACTAAAATGTAAAAATGTAATTGACTACAACTCAGCGTTCAACACCATAGTGCCCTCAAATCTCATCACTAAGCTAAGGACCCTGGGACTAAACACCTCCCTCTGCAACTGGATCCTGGACTTCCTGACGGGCAGCCCCCAGGTGGTAAGGGTAGGTAACAACACATCTGCCACGCTGATCCTCAACATGGGGGTCCCTCAGGGGTGCATGCTCAGTCCCTTCCTGTACTCCCTGTTCACTCATAACTGCATGGCCAGGCATGACTCCAACACCATTAAGTTTGCCGATGACACATCAGTGGTAGGCCTGATCACCGACAACAACAAAACAGCCTATAGGGAGGATGTCAGAGACCTTGCCGTGTGGTGCCAGGCCAACAACCTCTCCCTCAACGTGATCAAGACAAAGTAGATGATTGTGGACTACAGGAAAAAAAAGAGGACTGAGCACACCCCCATTCTCATCGACGGGGCTGTAGTGGAACAGGTTGTTCCTTGGTGTCCACATCACCAACAAACTAACATGGTCCAAGCACACCAAGACAGTCGTGAAGAGGGCACAACAAAACGTATTCCCCCTAAGGAGACTGAAATGATTTGGCATGGGTCCACAGATCCTCAAAAGGTTCTAAAGCTGCACCATCGAGAGCATCCTGACTGGTTGCATCACTGCCTGGTATGGCAACTGCTCAGCCACCGACCGCAAGGCACTACAGAGGGTAGTGCGTACGGCCCTGTACATCACTTGGGCCAAGCTTCCTGCCATCCAGGACCTCTATACCAGGCGGTGTCAGAGGAAGGCCCTAAAAATTGTCAAAGACTCCAGCCACCCTAGTCATAGACTATTCTCTCTGCTACCGCACGGCAAGCGGTACCGGAGCGCCAAGTCTTGGTCCAAGAGGCTTCTAAACAGCTTCTACCCCCAAGCCATAAGACTCCTGAACATCTAATCTAATGGCTACCCAGACTATTTATACCTACTCTCTGTTTATTATCTATGCATAGTCACTTTAATAACTCTACCTACATGTACATATTACCTCAATTACCTCGACTAACAGGTGCCCCCTCACATTGACTCTGTACCGGTACCCCCTGTATATAGCCTCGATATTGTTATTTTACTGCTGCTCTTTAATAATTTGTTACTTTATTTTATTTTATTCTTTCTTAAAACGGCATTGTTGGTTAAGGGCTTGTAAGTAAGCATTTCACTGTAAGGTCTACACCTTATTTTATTTTATTTTATTTGAAAGACAGTACCGCGCAATATCACTGCTGCTCGATCATCCTATTTTTCCAACCTAATTGAGGAGAATAAGAACAATCCAACATTTATTTTTGATACTGTCGCAAAGCTAACTAAAATCCAGCATTCAACAAGAGAGGATAGCTTTCACTTCAGCAGTGATAAATTCATGAACTTTTCAATGAAAAGATCATGATCATTAGAGAGCAAATTACGGACTCCACTTTGAATCTGCGTATTTCTCCAAAGCTCAGTTGTCCTGATTCTGCACAGAACTGCCAGGACCTAGGATCAATGGAAACACTCAAGTTTTTAAATCCTGTATCTCTTGACACATTCATGAAAATAGTAATGATCTCTCTCTCACTCTACCGCACCTGTTGTCTCGACCTCTGAATGCTCGGCTATGAAAAGCCAACTGAAATTAACTCCTGAGGTACTGACCTGTTGCACCCTCTACATCCACTGTGATTATTATTCTACCCTGCTGGTCATCTATGAACGTTTGAACATCTTGAAGAACAATCTGGCCTTAAATGGCCATCTACTCTTATAATCTCCACCCGGCACATCCAGAATAGGACTGGCCACCCCTCAGAGCCTGGTTCCTCTCAAGGTTTCTTCCTAGGTTCCTGCCTTTCTAGGGAGTTTTTTTCTAGCCACCGTGCTTCTACATCTGCATTGCTTGCTGTTTGGGGTTTCTGTAGAGCACTTTGGGACATCTGCTGGTGTAAAAAGGGCTTTATAAATACATTTGATGGATATGTGTCACAGTGGCTGGCCTGTGATTGGTTCAATTGGCTTGCGAAAAAAAGATGGCACTGTGTATGGAGAATGGTCTGGTTCTTGTTTGAGCTCTTTCTGTCTACTAACAATCCATTCAGTCCATGCAGTGTCTAATCTCCCAAACCCAGAACTAAAATATTGTGGAATTCCATCAGATGCTCGGTTAAGTTCTGGGGGCAGAGGTATTAGAAAAGATACTAGAACGAGGAGCGGAAGCAGGGTGGTGACTCCACCAACCTCTCTTTGCAAGTTACGGGCAGTTCTATGGGCCAAATCTCCCTTCCCCCTTGCAAAATCGAAATATACGAACACCTGTGAAATCGTGATCTGCCCAAATGATCCTGCGCACGGGGTCGTTGGTTGGTCATCGCATCCCAAAGTCTGTTGACAGATGCTACGATACCAGTTTTGTTACATGCGTCTGTCCACGAGAGATTATGCAGTGTCTAACAATCCATGCAGTGTGTTGTACAGTTTATGGAACTGGATGTTTGGTCTCAAGGTTTATGTGTAAGTTAAAGCAGAGAATCCTTTCTCTCCCAAGCATCTTGGTTGCATATACTCTTAGAAAAAATGTTTCCAAAAGAGTTCTTCAGCTGTCCCCATAGGATAATCATTTTGGGTTCCAGGGAGAACCCTTTTTGGTTCCACATAGAACCCTTTTGGGTTCCATGTAGAACCCTCTGTGGAAAGTCTCCTACATGGAACCCAAAAGGGTTCTAACTGGAACCAAAATGGGTTCTTCAAAGTGACAATTTAGAACATAAATTTGTTTTGATAAGCTATAGTAGGCATAAGGTTTAGGTGTGAGATCTAGTGAGAGAGAGAGAACTGCAGGTTTTCAGTAAATTTATGTAAATAACGAGGCTCATTTGCATTTCCTGCGGCGCCTGACAATTCTCTGCAACAACAGAGTGATCAATTTAAGATACCACATCTGTAAGTCTCTTTGGATAAAAGTGTCTGCTAAATGGCATATATTATTATTATTATTAGTAGTAGTAGTAGTAGCAGTAGTAGTAGTACCTGTATTTTGTAGTTATGTACACAGGGATGCAATGGCTGCTAAAGCTTTTCAATGGACTGTTATCTCTAGGATGCAAGTACCCTGCTGTTGGTTCATTCTGTAAGAAGAAGAGGCTTATCTGCTTGAACTTTTAAGACAATCTGGGCATTCAAGTATCTCATCTGTTTAGCTCCTTCTCAGATCAAAGGGAAATGTTACCAGTTGCCTCTGACACCTCTGTACACAATATGGTGATTTGTGACATTTTGGGGGGTGCAATTGGTTTTATCACTCTTTTGGCAAAAGCTTGCTCACTGTATATTTGCGTTTGTTTGCCTGTTCTGTGGATTCTGAGCTTTGTGAGACTGTGAGTGAGACGGGTTAGTGTCTCTGTGAACTAAATTTGTGTTTTTGTGTGTGGTGTTTGGTATGTGTGTGTGAGCTCTGAATTCCTCCCGCACTGCAGTCAGTCTGAGCAAGGTGCATGATGGGAAGGTGGCTGGCTGGCTGGTGGGGGGTTTGGGGGTTCAGTGGGGAGGAGGGGAGGAGGGAGGGAGGGGGAACGGATGTGGCGGCAGGCCAGAATCAATTGGCGGTGTAATGAGATGGCCCGATGCCAGGTAACCATGGAGCTACCCCTCTCTTTCTGCTCTCTCTCCCTACTCTCTCCATCCCTGTCTACCAGAGCAGGGTTCAAAATTAAACAGAGAGAGAGAGAGAGGAGGGGAGGAGAGAGACAAGGGGGAGAAGCGGAGGGAGGGGGAGACGACAGTAGGGACAGACAGACAGATAGATGACAGATAGACAGACAGACAGATAGATGACAGACATACAGACAGACAGACAGACAGACAGACAGACAGACAGACAGACAGACAGACAGACAGACAGACAGACAGACAGACAGACAGACAGACAGACAGACAGACAGACAGACAGACAGACAGACAGACAGACAGACAGACAGACAGACAGGAGACGGGTGTCTGAAAAGAGCCTCTGTGGGCAATCTCCAACCCCTCAGCTGAAATGTAACGAGAGAGAGAGAGAGAGAGAGATAGAGAGAGAGAGAGAGAGAGAGAGAGAGAGAGAGAGAGAGAGAGAGAGAGAGAGAGAGAGAGAGAGAGAGAGAGAGAGAGAGAGAGAGAGAGAGAGAGAGAGAGAGAGAGAGAGAGAGAGAAGTAAACTCCAAGACAGGAGTGTTTCATGTCCCAAATTGTCTCCAGGTACTTATCCTCCATTCTCCTCCATCCTGCCTACAGAACACTGTCATCCCATGAAAGAGAAATGCAATCCTCTACAAGTCCCAGGGACCCCTACCTCCTCCACCCCTCTTCTGTTCCTTCCTATCATCCTCCCCTTCTCCCTCTCCCTTTCCTCTCCCCCTCTCCCAAAGTGGAGCTGCTCCATTGGCTAGATTAATGGCATTAGTCCGTTTAATTTCACTGCAAATCCCTGCATTTCTTCATCAGGGCTTGACTCTCCCTCACAGCTTCACAGGCAGGCTATCTCTATATTCTTCTATCCCTCTCTGTATATCTATTTCTCTCACACTCTCTCTCTCTCTGCCTCTCTCTCACTCTCCATCTCTCTCCATCTGTTTGTCTCTCTGTCTCTCTCTCACACTCACACGCTCCTTCTCTTTCTCTCTTTGCCCATTCTCCCCCCCCCCACCTCTCTCTCTCTGTCTTTCTCTTTTCTCTCAGACACTCTCTCTCTGCCTCTCTCTCTCTCTCTCTCTCCTCTCCCTGTCTGCCTGTCATGTGAGATATGATGTGTTAATATTGCTGTAGTCTTGGCAGCAGCAAGCAGCATTGTTTTCAGAGTGATTAACACCAAGGCACCGGCTCCTGTAGATGAATAGAAATTACAAACGGATTAATATAGTAATTAGGTCCCCCCTTCTTACAACCTTTAGATCTCCCTTCCTTCCTCTCTCACCCTCCCTCCCTCCCTCCCTGGTGTTGTCTCTCACCTTTTTGGGCTAGTTTGTTTTTGGAAGCATCTGGAAGAATAGTCTGTAGTTAACAAGAAAATCAATCAATGTGTTTTTAAACTATAAAAAGCACTGTAGAATGAACATCACATCACAAAGATATAATTCTGTGGGTGGAGTATACTCTTGATATTTTGGGGTGTCAGGGTTCTTCTTTTAAACTGGCAGTCAAGAGGAGAAGAATTTCACTGAATTTCTCCACTAGTTCTCGACAATGTGCTTTTGGGAGCTCGAATGGGTGCTTTTTTCCCCACATATTTTCGGAGACAAAACAACAAAGCCAACAGAACTTAGTATCGTTATTAGAGTTTAAATGTATGCTTTTATCCTAGTCAATGGCAACTGGAGATAGTGGAGGAATTGGAACATCTAGCCAATCTATTGTCAACTCCAACTTCAATATTGGACTAAGCGGATATTGTAGTCTGTCTGTGCCTGCCCAGACTTACTACTATTGGTGGAAGTCGTGTGTAGATTTAGCCTGTGACCGGCTTGTCCATCATTGGAGGCCTGTCCACAGTTGCAGTTGATAGTTTGTGCATCTGTAGACCATCTACGGGGGACACTCCAAATAAAGTGTGTGTGTGTGTGTGTGTGTGCCGTGTCCAGACCCTGGCCCAGACAGAGAAAGCTGGAGTAGAAGCAATGCATTGTGGGAGTGGCTGGCGAGAAATGGCATCCCAGGCTGTCTGACGTGTGGATTAGTAGGAGGAGTGGAGAAAGGGTGCCGCAGGAGTGCATGAGCAGAATAACTGAATGGGGGAGAGGGGGAGAGCGGGTGGAAGCAGTATACACATGCATACACACACATGATAACATACGCACTCTACACACACGTACACATTTTGTGTTGTAGATATATGGTAGTGGAGTAGGGGCCTGAGGGCACACACATGGTGTGTTGTGAAATCTGTTATGAATGTATTGTAATGTTTTTAAAATTGTATAACTGCCTTAATTTTGCCAGAACCCAGGAAGAGAGCATGTGCATGCATGCACGCCCGCCCGCACGCCCGCACGCATGCACACACATTATCGCTCTACTTTATTCCTTGAGAGGTGCTAACTAATTGATTTTGATGTGCATGTGTTGCATATCCATAAGGAAATATTGAAATAAAGAGACAGACAATATCTACTCTGTCCTGATGAGTCCAGTAAGGCTCTTGATCTATGGCGCCCTCTGGTGGCATTTTCTAAACGACTCGTAATATTGTATACTACCCTCATAAATTACATTTAGGTTTCAAAACTACAAATCCTACAAACATATGCTTGGTACTCTTAGAAAGGTAGGAACTGTGGGATTCTGATAAAGGTGTCAGAAACAATGTGACTACTACAGAAGATTCTTATGACATTGCCAGTATTAAGATTTAAGTTCAATTTCCAAAAAGACAAGGGCTGTAGCTTTCAAATGATACACTTAACAAAAATATAAATAAAATAAATGTAAAGTGTTGGTCCCATGTTTCATGAGCTGAAATAAAAGATCCCAGAAATGTTTCATATGAACAAAAAGCTTATTTATCTCAAATTTTGTGCACACATTTGTTTACAACCCTGTTAGTTACCATTTCTCCTTTGCCAAGATAATCCATCCACCCGAAAGGTGTGGCATATCAAGAAGATGATTAAACAGCATGATCATTACACAGGTGCACCTTGTGCTGGAGACAATAAAAGGTCATTCTAAAATGTGCAGTTTTGTCATTCAACACAATGCCACAGATGTCTCAAGTTTTTAGATATTGTGTAATTGGTGTGCTGACTGCAGGAATCTCCAACAGAGCTCTTGCCAGATAATTTAATGTTCATTGTTCTACCATAAGCCGCCTCCAATGTCATTTTATATACAACGGGTGGGTCTAATCCTGAATGCTGATTGGTTAAAACCACATTCCAGCCGGTGTCTATTCCACAAGTTACCACCGGCTAAATCTATGACTTTAAAATGCCTATTGACTCTGTTCCATCTGACTGTGCAATCCACTGTCTCATCAGCCTAGCCAGGCTATTTATAAACTTGATCTCCACTATAAAAAGCATCTATAAATTATCTCACATTTCTTTTAGACTAACATTTAGTTTTCAACAGCGGAGATTTGTATAAACCTTGCTGTCTGTCTCTTCGACATTTGCAACATTGTTTCAATACTCAAATTCGATCTCCAGCTGTCCCATAGTAATGAACGTGTCGGGAGTTGGGATGAGACAGGCAGGCAGGCCGCGTTTCTCAACCAATTGAAATCATAAATCAACTGGCATCATTTTTATGGATATATACAGCTAGTTTGCAGTCTTTCCAGCTTCAGTTTGAAGTGATTGTTTTAGCTGTGTTGTTGGCTAGCTCCTCTGAACAACAATGTCCTGACGAGTGAGCACATTTTCTATGCCAGGTGAAATCGCTCCTTATTAGCTCATAGTTATGGATGTATCGAAATAAATGTCACTAGAAAATAGCTTAAACAAATGCAAATGCAGCTACTACTTTGCTGTTATTCTGGTTGAACGTGACTGTAAGTTAGCTATAGTTGGCTAGCTAGCAAGCAAGAGATAAGAACGTTGCCAGCCAGTATGGCAATGGAACATTTAGAACGAACGACTGCAACAAAACATTTAGAACGAATGACTGCGTCGCGTCCATAGATACAGAACAAAAAGACTGAACGACTGGGTAGCGTCCATAGATACAGAACAAAAAGAATGAATGACCAGCCGGCTTCGGTAGCAACCCTAGATTTGTGTCGGAACGATATCTTCTGGAAGGATGAAATAGTATGAATAAATTAATCAAAATAATGTTTTTAATGAAAATATGTCAATCATTATTTGAATATGTTCGTAACCGGTTGTATAAAAGTGATAATGCCCTCGAAGCCGGTGTTTGGACGATATATTGGCACGGTTTGCCGGCCCGAGATGTGCCAATATATCCTCCAAACACCAGCTTCTCTGGCATTATCACTTTAAAATAATCTGGCAGTACGTCCAACCGACCTCATAACCACAGACCATGTGTAACCACGCCAGCCCAGGACCTCCAAATCGGGTTCTTCACCTGCAGGATCATCTGAGATGAGCCACCTGGGCAGCTGATGAAACTGTAGGTTTGCACAATCGGAGAATTTCTGCACAAACTGTCAGAAACCATCTCAAGGAACCTCATCTGCATGCTCGTCGTCCTCACCAGGGTCTTGACCTCACTGCAGTTCGCCGTCGTAACTGACTTCATAGGGGCACATGCTCACCTTCGATGGCCACTGGCATGCAGGAGAAGTGTGTTCTTCACGGATGAATCGCAGTTTTAACTATACAGGGCAGATGGCAGACGGTGTTTGGCGTCGTGTGGGCGAGCGATTTGCTGATGTGAACAGAGTGCCCCATTGTGGCGGTGGGGTTATGGTATGGGCAGGCATAAGCTACAGACAACGAACACAATTTCATTTTATTGAAGGCAATTTGAATGAACAGAGATCCCGTGAAGATGTCCTGAGGCCCATTGTCGTGCCATTCATCCACTGCCATCACCTCATGTTTCAGCAGGATAATGCACAGCCCCATGTCGTAAAGATGTATTCCTGGAAGCTGAAAATGTCCCAGTTCTTCCATGGCCTGCAGATTCACCAGACCACCCCATTGAACATGTTTGGGATGCTCTGGATCGACATGTACGACAGCGTGTTCCAGTTCCTGCCAATATCCAGTAACTTCGCACAGCCATTGAAGAGGAGTGGGACAACATTCCACAAGCCACAATCAACAGCCTGATCAACTCTATGCGAAGGAGATGTGTCGCGCTGCATGAGGCAAATGATGATCACACCAGATACTACCTGGTTTTCTGATCGACACCTCTACCTTTTTTAAAGTACACTATATATACAAAAGTATGTGGACAACCCTTCAAATTAGTGGATTTGGCTATTTCAGCCACACCTGTTGCTGACAGGTGTATAACATCGAGCACACAGCCATGCAATCTCCATAGACAAGCATTGGCAGTAGAGTGGCCTTACTGAAGAGCTCAGTGCCTTTCAACATGGCACCGTCATAGTATGCCACCTTTCCAACAAGTCAGTTCATCAAATTTCTGCTCTACTAGAGCTGCCCCGGTCAACTGTAAGTGCTGTTATTATGAAGTGGAAACGTCTAGGAGCAACGACGGCTCAGCCGCGAAGTGGTAGGCCATACAAGCTCACAGAAAGGGATCGGCGAGTGCTAAGACACTTAGCGCGTAAAAATATTTTGTCCTCGGTTGCAACGCTCACTACCGAGTTCCAAACTGCCTCTGGAAGCAATGTCAGTTGGCTTTCCATGGCCGAGCAGCCGCACACAAGCCTAAGATCAACATGCGCAATGCCAAGCGTCGGCTGGAGTGGTGTGAAGCTCGCTGTCATTGGACTCTGGAGCAGTGGAAACTCGTCCTCTGGAGTATTGAATCACACGTCACCATCTGGCCGTCTGATGACAAATCTGGGTTTGGCGGATGCCAGGAGAACACTACCTGCCCGAATGCATAGTGCCAACTGTAAAGTTTGGTGGAGGAGGAATAATGGGCTGGGGCTGTTTTCATGGTTCGGGCTAGGCCGCTTAGTTCCAGTGATGGGAAATCTTAATGCTACAGGATACAATGACAATCTAGATGACTATCTGCTTCCAACTTTGTGGCAACAGTTTGGGGAAGGCCCTTTCCTGTTTCAGCATGACAATGCCCCCGTGCACAAAGCGAGGTCGATAGAGAAATGTTTTGTTGAGATTGGTGTGGAAGAACATGACTGGCCTGCACAGAGCCCTGACCTCAACCCCATCAAACACCTTTGAGATGAATTGGAACACAGACTGTGAGCAGGCCTAATCGCCCAACATCAGTGCCCGACCTCACTAATGCTCTTGTAGCTGAATGAAAGTAAGTCCCCGGAGCAATGTTCCAACATCTAGTGGAAAGCCTTCCCAGACCAGTGGAGACTGTTATGGCAGGAAAGGGGGGACCAAGTCCATATTAATGCCCATGATTTTGAAATGAGATGTCCACATACTTTTGGTCATGTAGTGTATCTGTGACCAACAGATGCGTATCTGTATTCCCAGTCATGTGAAATCCATAGATCAGGGCCTAATGATCTTATTTCAATTGACTGATTTCCTTATATGAACTGTAATTTAGTAAAATTTGCATGTTGCATTTTAATTTGTGTTCATTGTATATCACTTTCTATTTCCTGACCCAAAAATTTAACAGGTTTTAAGGTCCATGTCAAACACAAAAGCCTTTACCTCTTTAATTTGGTCTAAACTGAAACAACTGATCTCAGTCAGGTCCTTTATTAAGTTGACTTCTCTAACCCAGTCTCCAGTCTTAGCTACAGGCAGTACACTATTAAAATGAAGTGCTTTGAAACACAAAAACTAGTGACAACTGAGCTGCCACCAACTTAAAGGAGACGCAACGTTATCCTTGTAGTACTCCAAGATGGTATCAACCCAGTCTTCGCTACATGGCGCACAGTGCTCCAAGACGGTCTCTCAGATACAGGCAACAATGCTCCAAGACTGTCTGTCTGTAGGAGAGGCAGTAGATGAGATTGTCAAAGCGACGTGTATGTGGTAGGCGAAGTCAAGAGCAGGACACCGAGCTACTGGCAGAAACTTTACTGGATTCAGTGCAACAAAACAAAGTACACTGGCAACCTCAAACAGCGAGGGAAATAACAAGACCCACACACATGGGCAACTGCCGCAAAGACCAAAAACAATAACGCACAATACACAATGAGAAACAGAGGGTTATAAAGGGAACACAATAAAACATAATGGGAAACAGGTGTAAACAATAAAGACCAAACAAGACAAACACTGAAACATCGATCGGCAGCAGCTAGTACTCCGGGGACGACGAACGCCGAAGCCTGCCCGAGTAAGGAGGAGGAGCAGCCTCGGCTGAATCCGTGACAGTACCCCCCCCCCCCTTGACGCGCGGCTCAAGCCGTGCGCCGACCCCGGCCTCGGGGACGGCCAGGAGGACGCGGAGCAGGGCGAGTCGGATGACTCCGGTGGAAATCCCTCAACATGGAGGGATCTAGGATGTCCCTCCTAGGGACCCAGCACCGTTCCTCCGGATCGTACCCCTCCCACTCCACGAGATACTGCAGGCCCCCCATCCGACGCGTCGAATCCAAGATGGAACGGACTGAGTACGCCGGAGCCCCCTCGATGTCCAGCGGTGGCGAAGGAGCCTCTCGTACCTCACTCTCCTGGAGTGGACCAGCTACTACTGGCCTGAGGAGAGACACATGGAACAGGGGGTTAATGCGGTAATTAATGTGCAGTTGTAACCTATAATATACCTCGTTCAATCTCCTCAGGACTTTAAATGACCCCACAAACCGCCGACCCAGCTTCCGGCAGGGCAGGCGAAGGGGCAGGTTTCGGGTCGAGAGCCAGACCCGAACTCCCGGTGCATACACCGGAGCCTCACTGCGGTGGCGATCTGCGCTCGCTTTTTGCCGCCTGATCGCTCGCTTTAGATGGACATGCGCAGCGTTCCAGGTTTCCTCCGAGCGCCGAAACCACTCGTCCACCGCAGGGGCTTCGATCTGGCTCTGATGCCAAGGTGCCAGGACCGGCTGATAACCTAGCACACACTGAAAAGGCGTAAGGTTAGTTGAGGAGTGGCGAAGTGAGTTTTGGGCTATTTCTGCCCAGGGGACATATTCCGACCACTCCCCCTGCCGGTCCTGGCAATAGGACCTCAGAAACCTACCCACATCCTGGTTCACTCTCTCCACCTGCCCGTTACTCTTGGGGTGAAACCCTGAGGTAAGGCTAATCGAGACCCCCAGACTTTCCATAAACGCCCTCCAGACTCTAGAGGTGAACTGGGGACCCCGATCAGACACTATATCCTCAGGTACCCCATAGTGCCGGAAGACGTGTGTAAACAGGGCGTCAGCAGTTTGTAGGGCTGTAGGGAGACCTGGCATAGGAATGAGACGGCAGGCCTTTGAAAACCGATCAACAACGACCAAGATCGTCATATTCCCCTGGGAGGGGGGAAGGTCCGTGACGAAATCCACCGAGAGGTGAGACCACGGTCATTGTGGAACGGGTAGGGGTTGTAATTTCCCTCTGGGTAGGTGTCTAGGCGCCTTACACTGAGCGCACACCGAGCAGGAGGAAACATATACCCTCACGTCCTTAGCCAAAGTGGGCCACCAGCACTTTCCACTAAGGCAGTGCACTGTCCGTCCAATACCAGGATGGGCAGAGGAAGGTGACATGTGAGCCCAATATATTAATCGATCACGAACCTCGAGCGGCACGTACTTCCGACCCTCTGGACACTGTGGGGGAGTAGGATCGGTACGTAACGCCCGCTCGATGTCCGCATCAACCTCCCATACCACCGGTGCCATCAGACAAGACTCCGGAAGTATGGGAGTAGGCTCAATGGACCTCTCCTCTGTGTCATATAGTCGGGACAGGGCGTCTGCCTTAGCGTTCTGTGACCCTGGTCTATAGGTGAGCGTAAACACACATCGGGTGAAAAACATAGCCCACCTAGCCTGGCGAGGGTTCAGCCTCCTCGCCGCCCAGATGTACTCCAGGTTACGATGGTCAGTCAAAATGAGAAAAGGGTGTTTAGCCCCCTCAAGCCAATGCCCCCACACCTTCAGGGCTTGCACCACAGCTAACAGCTCCCTGTCCCCCACATCATAATTGCGCTCCGCCGGACTGAGCTTCTTAGAAAAGAAAGCACAGGGGTGGGGTTTAGGTGGCGTACCCGAGCGCTGAGACAGTACAGCACCGATCCCAGCCTCGGATGCATCCACCTCAACTTGGAACGCCAAAGAGGGATCCGGATGCGCCAGCACCGGAGCCGAGGTAAACAGGTCCTTCAGATGCCCAAAAGCCCTGTCTGCCTCAGCCGACCACTGCAGACGCACCGGACCCCCCTTTAGCAGAGAGGTAATGGGAGCTGCTACCTGCCCAAAGCCCCGGATAAACCTCCGGTAGTATTTGGCAAAACCCAAGAACCGCTGCTCCCCCTTCACTGTGGAGGGAGTCGGCCAATTGCGCATGGCTGAAACACGGTCAATCTCCATCTCCACCCCTGACGCGGACAACCGGTGTCCCAGGAAGGAGATGAACTCCTGGAAGAACAGACATTTCTCCACCTTTGCATACAGGTCATGCTCCAACAGCCTACCAAGCACCCAACGAACCAGGGACACATGCTCTGCGCGGGTAGCGGAGTATATTAGAATGTCATCAATATACACCACTACACCCTGTCCATGTAAGTCCCGGAAAATCTCATCCACAAACGATTGGAAGACTGAAGGAGCATTCATTAACCCATATGGCATGACGAGGTACTCATAGTGACCTGAGATGGTACTGAATGCTGTCTTCCATTCATCTCCCTCCCTAATGCGCACCAGGTTGTACGCGCTCCTGAGATCCAATTTTGTGAAGAATCGCGCCCCGTGTAATGACTCCGTCATACTAGCAATCAGAGGGAGAGGATAGCTATATTTGATGGTGATCTGATTGAGACCACGGTAGTCAATACACGGGCGTACACCCCCATCTTTCTTCTTCACAAAAAAGAAACTCGAGGACGCAGGGGAAGTGGACGGCCGTATGTATCCCTGTCTCAGCGATTCGGCGACATATGTTTCCATAGCCGCCGTCTCCTCCTGAGACAGAGGATACACATGGCTACGTGGTAGCGCAGCGCCTACTTGGAGGTTTATCGCACAATCCCCCTGTCGATGGGGTGGTAATTGAGTCGCCTTCTTTTTACAGAAGGCGAGAGCAAAATCGGCATATTCAGGTGGAATGTGCATGGTGGGAACTTGGTTCGGACTTTCCACCGTCGTGGCCCCTACGGAAACACCCACACACCTCCCGACACACTGATCAGACCATCCCTTGAGAGCCCTCTGTTGCCATGAAATGTTGGGGTCATGAGACGTCAACCAGGGAAGCCCCAGCACCACGGGAAACGCAGGAGAGTCAATCAAATACAACCGAATTATCTCCTCATGGCCCTCCTGCGTTTTCATCCTGAGCGGCGCCGTGACCTCCCTAATCAACCCAGACCCCAAAGGGCGACTATCTAGGGCATGAATAGGGAAGGGCACATCCACTGAAACTATAGGAATCCCTAACTTATGGGTGAAATGGCGGTCGATACCATTCCCAGCTGCGCCTGAATCGACTAGCGCCTTATGCTGGGAATGAGGAGAAACCTCGGGAAACACAACTTTAATACACATATGCGCAACAGGGAGCTCTGGTTGAGTTGGGCGCCTACTCACCTGTAATGACTCATCAGTGCGCGGCCTACTGCCTCGATTCCGAGGAGACCCTCCCCAGCACCGACCAGCAGTGTGTCCTCTGCGGCCACAGTTGGTGCAGGGGACGGCCTCTCTCCTGGTCTCTCTCCTAGTAACAGCACCTCCGAGCTCCATCGGGATCGGCTCGGAAGTGCTGGGGGATGGAATGGACGGCCCCGAGTCCAGACGTCCGCGGGTAGCCAACAGGGTGTCCAAGCGAATCGACATGTCCACCAGTTGATCGAAGGTTAGGTTGGTGTCCCTGCAGGCCAATTCTCGACGCACGTCCTCCCTCAGGCTACATCTGTAGTGGTCGATGAGGGCCCTCTCATTCCATCCCGCGTTGGCAGCCAGTGTCCGGAAGTCCAGTGCGAACTCCTGCGCGCTCCTCCTCCCCTGTCGAAGGTGGAATAGACGTTCACCCGCCGCCTTACCCTCTGGTGGATGATCGAATACTGCCCTGAAGCGGCGGGTGAACTCCGCATAGTTGACTGTGTCGGCGTCTATTCCCCCCCACTCGGCATTGGCCCACTCCAGCGCCTTGCCGGACAGACAGGAGATGAGGGCGGACACGCTCTCGTATCCCGAGGGCGCCGGTTGGATGGTTGCCAAGTAGAGTTCCACCTGGAGCAGGAAACCCTGACACCCGGCAGCTGTGCCATCATAAGCCCTCGGGAGCGAGAGTCGAATCCCGCTGGACCCCGGAGATGAAGCGATGGGCATAGCTGATGGTGGTGGTATCATCGGAGGAGGTGTAGACCAACTTCTTCTTTCCCATCGCTCCACAGTTTTCACCACCTGTTCCATGGTGGTGCCGAGAGCCTGGATCATAGCCGCTTGTTGTTCTACGCGCTCTTCTATTGATCCAGCTGGCACCGCCGCTCCTGCTGACTCCATGTCAATTAGGTGCGTTATTCTGTCAAAGCGACGTGTATGCGGTAGGCGAAGTCAAGAGCAGGACACCGAGCTACTGGCAGAAACTTTACTGGATTCAGTGCAACAAAACAAAGTACACTGGCAACCTCGAACAGCGAGGGAAATAACAAGACCCGCACACATGGGCAACTGCCGCAAAGACCAAAAACAATAACACACAATACACAATGAGAAACAGAGGGTTATAAAGGGAACACAATAAAACATAATGGGAAACAGGTGTAAACAATAAAGACCAAACAAGACAAACACCGAAACATCGATCGGCAGCAGCTAGTACTCCGGGGACGACGAACGCAGAAGCCTGCCCGAGCAAGGAGGAGGAGCAGCCTCGGCTGAATCCGTGACAGAGATCACCATGCAAAGAGAGAGGAGATGAGATGAGGCTATGACGGAACAAAGTTGTTAAGCAGCTGTGTTATCCCTTTACTGGCTTTCTACTGTCCTCTCGTCCTTTGTCTCTAATTCACTTTTCTGTTAAGAGCGCTAGAGTTTTGGATAATATGGCAAGCAACGGAAGAAGTTAGAGAGGGCATGAGGGAGGGGTAAATGAACAGAACAAGAGAGAGAGAATCAAGCATGATTTCTAGAACTGGATGTTGGCTTCGTTACCAACAGATGTTGCGTGTCATTTGGTAAAGTAGGCAGCTAGCTACAGTAGTTAACAAACTCGATACAGATGGCTTTGCCATCACACAACCAGTTCTTCTTTACTTTTTGGTCATAGTTTCACAATTTTTAGATTTTTTTCTCAAATCTGAAATCCCTGGAAGTTGTGGTTATATCATTATCTAATATATATATTTTTTATAACTGTCCTCTCCCTGGTTGTGATGGTTCGTTAGTCTTTTTGCGTCTGTCTGTCTTTGTGACGTAGTTGTTTTCTATTATGTGGTTGTAACCAGTGTGTTCACTCTCTGGGCCTCAGTGGACATGACTCATCAGTTACCGGAAAGAACAAAGAGTTCAGAGCACAGAGAGACATGTTGGAAAACAAAGATAGACCTGCACTCATCAGTCAAAAGTATTGCACTATATAGGGAATAGGGTGCCAGTTGGGACACAAGACTGTAACAGGAACACAAGACTGCTTTAAAGAAACAGTATAATTGCTCCACATTACACTGTACAGTAAGTTGCTCTTACATTATATCTGTGTGGTAGCGGTTAAGAGCATTGGCCCTGTAACCAAATGGTTGCTGGTTCAAATCCCCGAGCTGACTAGGTGAAAAATCTGTTGATGTGCCCTTGAGCAAGGCCCTTAACCCTAATTGCTCCTGTAACTCACTCTGAATAAATGTAAAATGTACTAACACTGTTAAAAAATTTCAGACTGGTTTCCCATTGATAGTTAGCCTAAGTTGTAAAGAATGTTGGTCTATTGCTGCCCAATTTTTGCATTCTCATGTTAGCACTGGTATTTCATTTATTGCACAATATATTACAATATATTACAGTATATTACTCATTGCTTCTAGTGTTTATGGCCTTTTGGGTCTCTGACCCCTCTTTTCTCATTTTCTCTCCTTCTCTCCCTTACCCCTTGATGTTGGCTGGGTCCTGGTGGGTGTTAGTCTTTGTTCCCTGTGGATTCTGGGTGGTTCTAGGGGGTTCTTGGGGTTCAGTGGTGTCTGGGGTTGTGCCGACCATGTCTATCTGCCACCCTCTCTCCCAACTCTCCATCACCCCTCTCCCCAAAGGGGTGTTGGCCTTTGTGCTCTGGGGGTTCTGGCACGTTCTAGGGAGTGCTGTACGGGGCCTTAGTCTGGGGTTGTGCCCATGTCTGCCTCCCTCTTTGTTCCGACGTCTGCTCCAGAGGGAGCCGGGCCTTAGTTCTCCATGTAGACTAGCCTGCCCAAATGGCACCCTATTCCCTATATAGTGCACTACTGTTGACCAGGGCCTATGGGGGATGGGGTACCATTTGAGACTTAGTCTAGGCACTGCGACAGCCAGCCAGGGGACTTGGCAATATGTGTCCTGAAAGTCAAATGTGTTCATTGAGATTCAAGTGGTGGCTGTGTGAGTCTGTGGCTGTGGAGGAGAGGAGACAGCAGGCCCTTGGCAGGGCTCAGCCAGGCAGACTCAGACTCAGGCAGACTGGATGACAGAGAGACCTCCCATTATTATTTACCCAGCTTCTCCCTTACACTTTGCTTTAAAATAGGTTATTTCACTTGTAGGTGGGGGTGTATGTATATGTGTGTATATACAGTTGTGGAAAAAATTAAGAGACGACTGCACAATCATTCTTAAATCAGCATATCTACATGTATGGCAAAAACAGTGATAATAGTACCTCAAAAGTTATATTAATCAAAAATAACTATTGACCATGCCAAAAGAGTTGAAAAGGAACGTTTTGAGTGAGGAAAAGAACGGTTCAATTCTGGCTTTACTGGCAGAGGGATACAGTGATCGTCAGGTTGCTTCCATCCTTAAAATTTCAAAGACGGCGGTTCTTAAGAACAAGGTCAACATTGGGGACAACAAAGCTACAGACTGGCAGAGGGCGAAAACGACTCTACTGACCGGGATGACCGCCAACTCATTCGAATGTCACTCAACAACCGTAGGATGACATCAAGTGAGCTACAAAAAGAATGGCAAACGGCAGCTGGGGTGAAGTGCACGGCGAGGACGGTTCGAAACAGGCTCCTAGGGACAGGGCTGAAGTCGTGCAAAGCTACAAAAAGCCCTTCATCAATGAGAAGCAAAGAAGAGCCAGGCTGAGGTTTGCAAAAGATCATAAGGATTGGACAGTAGAGGACTGGAGTAAGGTCATCTTCTCTGATGAGTCCAATTTTCAGCTTTGCCCAACACCTGGTCGTCTAACGGTTAGACGGAGACCTGGAGAGGCCCACAAGCCACAGTGTCTCGCACCCACTGTGAAATTTGGTGGAGGATCGGTGATGATCTGGGGGTGCTTCAGCAAGGCTGGAATCGGGCAGATTTGTCTTTGTGAAGGACGCATGAATCAAGCCACGTACAAGGTTGGCCTGGAAGAAAACTTGCTTCCTTTTGCTCTGACATTGTTCCCCAACTCTGATGATTGATTTTTCCAGCAGGACAATGCGCCATGCCACACAGCCAGGTCAATCAAGACCACCAGATCAAGACCCTGTCATGGCCAGCCCAATCTCCAGACCTGAACCCCATTGAAAACTTCTGGAATGTGATCAAGAGGAAGATGGATGATCACAAGCCATCAAACAAAGCCGAGCTGCTTGAATTTTTGCGCCAGGAGTGGCATAAAGTCACCCAACATTAATGTGAATGGCTGGTGGAGAGCATGCCAAGACGCATAAAAGCTGTGATATAAAATCAGGGTTATTCCACCAAATATTGATTTCTGAACTCTTCCTAAGTTAAAACATTAGTATGGTGTTGTTTAAAAATTTACATGAACTTATTTTCTTTGCATTATTCGAGGTCTGACAACACTACATATTTTTTGTTAATTTGACCAGTTGTCATTTTCTGCAAATAAATGCTCTAAATGACAATATTTTTTTTGGGAATTTGGGAGAAATGTTGTCAGTAGTTTATAGAATAAAACAAAAATGTTATTTTTACCCAACCACATACCTATAAATAGTAAAACCAGAGAAACTGATAATTTTGCAGTGGTCTCTTAATTTTTTCCGCAGCTGTATATATATGTGTGTGTGTGTGTGTGTGTGTGTGTGTGTGTGTGTGTGTGTGTGTGTGTGTGTGTGTGTGTGTGTGTGGTTCATGTATGGTGTGTGTACAAAAATATATTTTACTTTCCTATTTATTTCAATTTTTTTAGACCCTGCTCACTGCAAAATAACAGTGTATTTTTATTGTATTGTAGGGAACATACATTTTGCCATTCAATATAATTTAAATTCAGGCCTATTCATTGTAAGGACTGGAGCATAGTTAAGGCAAGTGAGTCTTTGGAAGAACATTTATGTTACTACATTCAGACATGTAAAGATACCTTCCAATAGACTGAAATGGCACAGATGGGATTTTTAAGGTCTTGAGGTAGTCATTTAAAATGCCGGAACATTTATAATTGATAGAAAATGTCCAAAATGTGGATGAACAATAACCTAGCCTACTAGTCTGCAATTTTCATGTTTTCATGTAGCTACAGATTTACTGCCAAACCAAAACAGAGAGAAACACACTGATGAAATAGTATTATTATTTATTGTTTTTAAATTGTAAGTGTCACGTGTTGAAAATGTGTATCGGCCGACATTTTATCAGCTTGGTAAATATGTCCCCCTAAACATGGGGAAGAAATTGGGTGTTAGCACGTGTGACACTGAAATGACTCCCTCTTGATCCAGAATCTCTGTGCTTTTCCTAACCTGGACAGGTTTGAAAAGGTTCAAGATATGGGTTATACATTCAGACAGAGAAAGACACAAAACCAGACAGACAGAAAGACATATCAGTGCATCAGGTGGAGATTAGCTACATGGAACTGCCAGACTGCGTGCCAGATAGGCTGATAATATTTTGCCAGATTCTAGCATCATCATACAGCCAGGCACTACTGGCACTACTAGCAGCATCCTCCCTGCATGGCAGGCTGGTCCAGGCTGACTAAGGCTTCTTCCTATGGGGTGACGACACAACTGTGCGCCATTGCTCTGGCCTGACAGTGAGTGAATGGGACAAAGGGTGTGTGAGGAAGGAGACTGAGAGAGAGAGTTGCTCTGTTACAGCAGCAGCAGGGTGAGAAGGGGTGAGGCGGGGTGAGACAGCCCTCTCGTGACGAGCGCTACTCTCCCTCTCCGCTAGCTGTAGCTCTCCCTCTGTCTCTGTCTGGCCCCGGCCCTCAGCCATTTTGGAAAGGGGAGAGAAAAGTGGCTGCTTTTTCTCTCTCTCTCTCTCTCTCTCTCTCTCTCTCTCTCTCTCTCTCTCTCTCTCTCTCTCTCTCTCTCTCTCTCTCTCTCTCTCTCTCTCTCTCTCTCTCTCTCTCTCTCTGTCTCTCACTACGTGGCGTAGATTGGAAAGGCTAGGGCTGAGGCGAAGGCTGCTCTGTTATGGAGAGGGCGGAGGAGAGGTGAGGAGACTCGCTAGGCAGCTGGCTCGCTGGCGTTTGGGGAGAGATGGGAGACATGTTTGCAGAGAAAAGTCCGGTGCGAAAAGCAGTCCTTTTCAGTCTTCACTTTTCCTTAGATCTTAGTTTTTTCTTCTTCTCAATCTTCTGTTAAGCTTCTATTATTTTTGATATTGTACTTTCTTACACTCTCTTTCTCTCTCTCTCTTTCTTTCCCTGCTATTTTCTTCTCTAACTTTTGCTCTGTTTTTAACATTTGTGGGTCAATTTTTCCCCTGCGATATCTTTTTGTCATCCCCTTGTTTGATTCAATTCAGGGGAGTTTAAGACAAAAGGAAACGTCCAACATTTTGGCACAGCTAAGGAGAGTCAGAACCGCAGCCAAGGACCCTGCTGGGATAAAAAAAAAAAAAACTGGCAGAATGAAGCAGCGCCCCCAAAAAAATAAAACACCACCCTTTCCTTTGCATGGTCACAAATTCCACTTTCTCTGTAGCCAGCCCTGTGCAGCTACATCAGCTCCTCCTCGACCACATCTCACCGTCTGCATTCAACCTTACGCCGTCTCTAGCTCGCCGTAGATTTTTTCAAACTCCATCTTGGGGGTTTGGGTTTTGTACCTCCGCTATTAAGGATAGGACAGCGGGACAGGAGGGTGAAAGAAGGAAGAAAGAAAGAGGGAGACAGTATCTTAGCTTCACTTTCTGCCGGTGATTTGGCGATATTCTCTTGTTTAAACAGTGCTGTTGTATTTGGGCTTTTTTCGCTAGTAGTTTCTGAACTCTTTTTTGGGTGTACCGACATTGGGACGTGTTTGTGACTGTGTGTTGTATGTGTGTGTGTGTGTCTGGGTGTGTGTGTGTGTGTATCTGGTTTCAGGGGGTCAGAAAGACTCTCTGCTCTGTTCACAATGTGGTTGTAATGATTTATGTGTGTGTTGTTCCAGGTCTCTGCTTTATTTTCGCTGAAGGAGCCGGCCTACTCTGTCCACCAAGCCTGACTCCATTTTGATGCCAGACGAAGAGACGATGACTGACCAGCCCTTTGGTTCCCACACCATGTCGGCTCCAGCCCACACCATTGGCTACCCACTACCACACCAGTACGTTGGCATTTCTCTTTTCGTATTTCTCTATTTTCCTATTAATTTCTCAATTAATTTCTCACTTGGTCTTGGTTTGTCGTGATAAGTGCGAAACTGGACCTATGATTCTGTACCTCTCATTCTCTCATGTTCAACTGACCTTACCTTATATTACCTATATTGTTTTTAACGGTACTTGTGAATTCCTATATTTCTGGGAGATAAGTACGGTAACATAAATAAAGTAAATTAAATCTCTCCCTCATGTGTATATTCACCCTCAGCTTGTGAAAAATATTCTACAGCGATTGTTCTGAAAGATAGTGTAGTGATGTACATAAACGAAACATGTTTTTTTCAAATCAAAAATAACCTACATGTCAAAAAGGCTTTGTTAATATGACCTACCAGCAACATATTGAATTGGAATTTCTTTGCTATTTTCTATTTGCTATTCCTTCCACATACTTGGCGGATTTGCATAATGCATCATTTTTCGAGCCATGTTTTGTTTTGTCATTATTTACATTTCGCAATGACAATTGAATGACCTTTTCTATATTTTTTTGAATGTCACGCGGCCTATCATTTCTGTAACACACCTTAAACAAGAGGTGTGTTGTGTTTCTGTAGGGAGTAGAGAGACAAGGTGGCTCTGCAGACCTCATTGAGTTAATTGATTTACTGTCAATTTCATGTGACCTTTCATTTGACTGTTGTTGTCTTATTCATTGTTGAATTATACCTTTTGCACTATCCACTGGGGTGACTTTCTCTATAGCAGTTATTCAATTGTTGTCTTTATATAAGAGCAATGGCCAGTTTTAAATACATTTTAACTTTTTTTTGTTGCAATTCTGCATTGCAGTATTTCTTCAACAAACGTACTCACACTCTGACATTTTAAGTGGTAACAGATAGTATTTGCAAAGTCTGTATAGGTACATTTTTATATTACAATTCAGAAATCAGGAAGATAGGCAGACAGACATATCTGAAATGAAATATTTATTGTTTGATACTAATGGCGGAAACTTATACATTGAATGATTACCTCTTGAAAATAAAGAATATACGCTAATGTGAAAACACAATAAGGCATTGTAATAACCAATGTACTATTCTCTCTCCTCCCTTTCAGAGTTTGATATTGAGTGGCAAAAGTATATGAGTCATATAAGGGTTATACAACTAACGGGCATCTTCGCCACTTCATTGTGCCATATCCAATATTTTCTCAACTGATAAGAGGGTATACAATAAATGTCAGACGGACACATTTGGAAGGTCTTGTTCGATTGTCATACAGAATAGTAGTGCAGCGTATCAACCTCGGCTTGTTATTGAAGGTAACATTCGATAAAGAATATAAAAACTTGCTTTAATATATTTTTTCGTGA
Source organism: Coregonus lavaretus (assembly GCF_964263955.1). NCBI lineage: Eukaryota > Metazoa > Chordata > Actinopteri > Salmoniformes > Salmonidae > Coregonus > Coregonus lavaretus. Next base: position 46,536,360 of record NC_140002.1, read on the forward strand.
CAAAAGTTTGATACCTCAATATTTACTCAAGGATGGCCCCATTATCTTATTGTCAACCACCACAATCATATTCGTCTGAACCTGTATTCAGGCAAGGTTGCCATGCTCTTTCCTAAATAAAGGGATAATTTCAATTGGTGTATGAATGATTCTAACAATTGTCCTTCACTGTAGTAAATTTTTTGTTTAAGCCAATGTGCAAAAAAACAGACAAGAAATTAGTGAGGAATTACCATGAGATTTTAAAGGGGCAGTCCATTTAAATGCATGATTTTCCTGTATTTTTTAAATTATATTTCGGCACACTGTGAGGTCTAAATAAAAATCTGAAATTGTGAAAAGTATGATAATGCCCTTTTTGTGTAAGAGCTGTTGGAAAAAAAATGTCTGGAATTTCATCCTGTTCAGGTGTGATGGAAAGTTTTGGCCCACATCATGACGTCACAATGTGATCTGATTTATAATCAACCAATGACTGTTCACCTGTGTAAGAAGGTGGTCTCTAGACCATCCTATCAGCCAATCAGGGCTGTGTATGTAAATATCTTCACATTCGTTTTCCTACCTGGCACCGACGAAGATGTTTTTTAATGTATTATTTTTTACACTATTAGCTCAGAAAGTGTTTTGTATCATTACATACAGCCGGGAAAAACTATTGGATATCAGAGCGGCGGTAACTCACCAGCATTACGACCAGGACTTTCCCGAAGTAGATCCTTGGTTTGCTCTCCCCAGGGCAATTTAACTGATTCCACAAGCTGACCCAAAACATCGCCGGCAGAGGAGACTTAGGAGGCGCGCACATCACCCACCGCTTCCAAGTATATTACTCGCTAACGTTCAGTCTTTGGATAACAAGGTCGACGAGCTCAGGGCAAGGATTTCGTTCCAGAGACATCAGGGCCTGTAAGATACTTTGTTTCACGGAAACATGATTCTCTCTGGATATTCTGTCAAAATCGGTCCAGCCAGATGGGTTCTCAGTTCATCGCACAGACAGAAATAAATAGCTCTCACGGGAAGCAGAAGGGCAGAGGTGTGTGTTTCATGATTAACGACTCATGGTGTAATTGTAGTAACATACAGGAACTCAAGTCCTTTTGTTCACCCGACCTAGAATACCTCACAATCAAATGCCGACCGTATTATCTCCCAAGATAATTTTCTTCGGTTATAGTCACGGCCGTGTATATCCCCACTCAAGCCGATACCACGACGGCCCTCAAAGAACTTTACTGGACTGTATGCAAACTAGAAACCACATATCCTGAGGATGCATTTATTGTAGCCAGGGATTTTAACAAAGCAAATTTGAGGACTAGGCTGCTGAAGTTCTATCAACATATCGACTGTTGTACTCGGGCTGCTAAAATTCTCGACCATTGCTATTCGAACTTCTGGAATGGTTATAAGTCCCTCCCCTGCCCTCCTTTAGGGAAATCTGACCACGACTCCATTTTGCTCCTCCCTTCCTATAGGCAGAAACTCAAACAGGAAGTACCCGTGCTAAGGATATTTCAATGCTGGTCTGACCAATCGGAATCCACGCTTCAAGATTGTTTTGATCACGCGGACTGGGATATGTTCCGGGTAGCTTGCGAAAATAATGTAGACCAATACACTGAAACGGTGACTGAGTTCATCAGGAAGTGTATAGGAGATGTTGTCCCCATTGTGTTTATTAAAATCTACCCTTACCAGAAACCGTGGATAGATGGCAGCAGTCGCGCAAAACTGAAAGCACGAACCACCACATGTAACCATGGCAAAGTGACTGGGAATATGGTAGAATACAAATAGCATAGCTACTCACCCCACAAGGCAATCAGACAAGGCAATCAAAACATCAGTATAGAGACAAAGTGGAGTAGCAATTCAACGGCTCAGACACGAGACGTATGTGGCAGGGTCTACAGACAATCACAGAATACAAAAGGAAAACCAGCCACGTCGCTTACACCGATGTCTTCCTTCTGGACAAGCTAAATACCTTCTTTGCCCACGTTGAGGATAACACAGTGCCACCGACACGGCCCACTACCAAGGACTGTGGGCTCTCCTTCTCCATGGCCGACGTGAGTAAGACATTGAAGTATGTTAACCCTTGCAAGGCTGCCGGCCCAGACGGCATCTCTAGCCGCGTCCTCAGCGCATGTGCAGACCAGCTGGCTGGTGTGTTTACAGACATATTCAATCTCTCCCTATCCCATTCTGCTGTCCCCACATGGGGCAAGATGGCCACCATTGTTCCTGTACCCAAGAAAGCAAAGGTAACTGAACTAAATGACTATCGCCCCATAGCACTCACCTCTGTCATCATGAAGTGCTTTGAGAGACTAGTCAAGGATCATATCACCTCTACCTTACCTGTCACCCTAGACCAACTTCAATTTGCTTACCGCCCCAATAGATCCACAGACAATGCAATCGCCATCACACTGCACACTGCCCTATCCCATCTGGACAAGAGGAATACCTATGGAAGAATGCTGTTCATTGACTATAGCTCAGCATTCAACACCATAGAACCCTCCAAGCTCATCATTAAGCTCGAGGCCCTGGGTCTGAACCCCGCCCTGTGCAACTGGGTCCTGGACTTCCTGACAGGCTGCCCCCAGGTGGTGAAGGTAGGAACAACATCTCCACTTCGCTGATCTTCAACACTGGGGTCCCACAAGGTTGCGTGCTCAGCCCACTCCTATACTCCCAGTTCACCCATGACTGCGTGGCCAAGCACGCCTCCAACTCAATCATCAAGTTTGCAGATGACACAACAGTAGTAGGCTTGATTACCAACAATGACGAGACAGCCTACAGGGAGGAGGTGAGGGCTCTGGGAGTGTGGTGCCAGGAAAATAACCTCTCACTCAACGTCAACAAAACAAAGGAGATAATCGTGGACTTCAAGAAACAGCAGAGGGTGCACCCCCCTATCCACCTCGACGGGACCGCAGCGGAGAAGGTAGAAAGCTTCAAGTTCCTTGGCGTACGCATCACTGACAAACTGAAATGGTCCACCCACGCAGACAGTGTGGTGATGAAGGAGCAACAGAGCCTCTTCAACCTCAGGAGGCTAAATAAATTTGGCTTGGCACCTAAAACCCTCACAAACTTTTACAGATGCACAATTGAGAGCATCCTGTCGGGCTGTATCACCGCCTGGTACAGCAACTGCACCGCCCGCAACCGCAAGGCTCTCCAGAGGGTGGTGCGGTCTGCCCAAATCATTCCCGGGGGCAAACTACCTGCCCTCCAGGACACCTACAGCACCCGATGTCACAGGAAGGCCAAAAAGATCATCAAGGACATCAACCACCCGAGCCACTGCCTGTTCACCCCGCTATCATCCAGAAGGCGAGGTCAGTACAGGTGCATCAAATCTGGGACAAAGAGACTGAAAAACAGCTTCTATCTCAAGGCTGTCAGACTATTAAATAGCCATCACTAGCACATTAGAGGCTGCTGCTGCCTATTGAAATCACTGGCCACTTTAAGAAATGGAACACTAGTCACTTTAATAATGTTTATGCAAGCCTCCCGAGTGGCGCAGTGGTCTAAGGCACTGCATCGCAGTGCTAGCTGTGCCACTAGAGATCCTGGTTCGAATCCAGGCTCTGTCGTAGCCGGCCGAGACCGGGAGACCCATGGGGCGGCGCATAATTGGCCCTGCGTCGTCCAGGGTAGGGGAGGGAATGGCCGGCAGGGATGCTCAGTTGGTAGAGCATGGCGTTTGCAACGTCAGGGTTGTGGGTTCATTTCCCACGGGGGGCCAGTATGAAAAATACAATTATGTATGCACTCACTAACTCTAAAAAATGTTTACATATCTTGCATTACTCATATCATATGTATATACTGTATTCTATAATATTCTACTGTATCTTAGTCCATGCTGCTCTGTCATTGCTCGTCCATATATGTATATATTCTTAATTCCATTCCTTACTTAGATTTGTGTGTATTGGGTATATGTTGTGAAATTGTTAGATATTACTGCACTGTCGGAGCTAGAAGCACAAGCATTTCGCTACACCCGCAATAACATCTGCTAAACACGTGTATGTGACAAGTAAATTGATTTGATTTGATTTGATTTAACACCCACATGATCAGACTGAGCATTTCAAGGGCCAAAGGCGGCTCAGGGAAATAAATCATAAAACATATATTTGGAGTTATTTTCATGAAAGTAACACACAGTGATTTATTAATCACACAGTAATGATTTCAAAATTACAAAGATGGCATGTTTGGAGGGGAAGTGTACATTCCTATACAATGTTGACAGAATTTGTATTGCTGTTTTGTTAGTGAGGTATTATTTTTTCTTTCTTTTTTCTTTCTGACAATGATTGTGTTTTGTTGCGGTAGTTGTTTTGTGTCATATTGTGTTGTGTTTTGTTGTCGTGTTGTGTTTTGTGTCGCGATGTGAAGCGTTGTGTTGTATGTGCGACGACTGTGTCCTTCAGTGGGTTTTCGCTAGCTAGATGTCCAGCAGATAGAGTGGATATAGAGAGTATAGAACAATACAGGAGACAGTTGTATACTATATTGTATAACCATAGAGGAGACACATTTTCTCAAATTATGCCTCATTTGACCTTTAGGGGTCATTCTGGTATTCTATGTTTCCCTATTGTCCTCTCTGTCAGAAACAGAAGGACTCCCGACAATGGATTATACAGTTGATGTCGGAAGTTTACATACACTTAGGTTGGAGTCTTTAAAACTCATTTTTCAACCACTCCACAAATTTCTTGTTAACAAACTATAGTTTTGGCAAGTCGGTTAGGACATCTACTTTGTGCATGACACAAGTAAATGTTCTAACAATTGTTTACAGACAGATTATTTCACTTATAATTCACTATCACAATTCCAGTGGGTCAGAAGTTTACATACACTAAGTTGACTGTGCCTTTAAACAGCTTGGAAAATTCCAGAAAATGATGTCATGGCTTTAGAAGCTTCTGATAGGCTATATGGGATCATTTGAGTCAATTGGATGTATTTCAAGGCCTACCTTCAAACTCAGTGCCTCTTTGCTTGACATCATGTGAAAATCAAAAGAAATCAGCCAAGACCTCAGAAAAACAATTGTAGACCTCCACAAGTCTGGTTCATCCTTGGGAGCCATTTCCAAACGCCTGAAGTTACCACGTTCATCTGTACAAACAATAGTAGGCAAGCATAAACACCATGGGACCACGCAGCCGTCATACCGCTCAGGAAGGAGACTCGTTCTGTCTCCTAGAGATGAACGTACTTTGGTGCGAAAAGTGCAAATCAAACCCAGAACAATAGCAAAGGACCTTGTGAAGATGCTGGAGGAAACAGGTTCAAAAGTATCTATATCCACAGTAAAACAAGTCCTATATCGACATAACCTGAAAGGCCGCTCAGCAAGGAAGAAGCCACTGCTCAAAAACCGCCATAAAAAAGCCAGAGTACGGTTTGCAACTGCACATGGGGACAAAGATCGTACTTTTTTGGAGAAATGTTCTCTGGTCTGATGAAACAAAAATAGAACTGTTTGGCCATAATGACCATCGTTATGTTTGGAGGAAAATTGTGGTATCTTGCAAGCCGAAGAACACCATCCCAACCGTGAAGCACAGGGGTGGCAGCATCATGCTGTGTGGGTGCTTTGCTGCAGGAGGGACTGGTGCACTTCACAAAATAGATGGCATCATGAGGAAGGTAAATTAGGTGGATATATTGAAGCAACATCTCAAGACATTAGTCAGGAAGTTAAAGCTTGGTCGCAAATGGGTCTTCCAAATGGACAATGACCCCAAGTATAATTCCAAAGTTGTGGAAAAATGGCTTAAGGACAACAAAGTCAAGGTATTGGAGTGGCCATCCCAAAGCCCTGACCTCAATCCTATATGAAATGTGTGGGCAGAACTGAAAAAGCTTGTGTGAGCAAGGAGGCCTACAAACCTGACTCAGTTACACCAGCTCTGTCAGGAGGAATGGGCCCAAATTCACTCTACTTATTGTGGGAAGCTTGTGGAAGTCTACCTGAAATGTTTGACCCAAGTTAAACAATTTAAAGGCAATGCTACCAAATATTAATTGAGTGTGTGTAAACTTCTGACCCACTGGGAATAATCATTCCCTCTACTATCATTCTGACATTTCACATTCTTAAAATAAAGTGGTGATCCTAACTGACCTAAAACAGGGCATTTTTACTAGGATTAAATGTCAGGAATTGTGAAAAACTGTGTTTAAATGTATTTGGCTAAGGTGTATGTAAACTTCCGACTTCAACTGTAAATGATAACGTTATCATTGACATGTTTCCTAGTTTAGACAAGACTATTCTTCATCTCGTTTAGTCCCCGAAGAGAACTTGCCAGCTGCCACAAACCCGTAGATCCGAACTTGTGGTGACTGGCCGCACAAGCTCGTGTCTATAGGTATGTGTCTTTGTGGCCATCACAGCACCCCTCTCTGGAGTATACATTACAGGTATGCTGTAGGAAAGGAATTGGAATACCGTATCAGGACGATATGTGATAACCTTATGGAGAGAGGGCAGGGTGGGGAGAGAGGTACTTGAGGTGAAAGGGTACAAAGGTTAAAGGATAACACCCAGTGGATCCCCACCCTTATTGTATCAGTGACATACCTCTGTTGGGCTCCTGCATGAGATGTTCCATCCCTATTCCCAAGTTCCATCCCTATTCCCAAGCCTCCATATCTCAAAAACCCAGCCTCCTGCCCTACTCACCACAGCTCTCACCCCCAGCCATACCCAGCTCAAACCCCAACTGTACTCATATCCCCTGCCTTTCACAAACCTCACACCATCTACCCAGCTATATTCTAAACTGCTGCCCCCCCTCCTGTACCCCTAACCACCAAATGTGTAATGCGGTTTTTGTTACAAATCTATCACTAGGAGACGCTAGAGCGACGTGTTGCACATGCATTGTGAGCTAACTACCACGTGACTTAACTAGTGCCAGAAACTGTACCCCCAAACCCTCACCATCCTCCTGTACCCCTCACTCGAGACCCTCGCCCCCTACACCCCACGCTCCTCTCTTCAGATGGACAGACAGTGTCCCTCCAGGCTCAGATAGAAGAGTGTACCTACACCCCTACTGCACCTTTCAACCTCAGATCCTCACCCCCTACACCCCTATTGTACACCTCACACCCTTCAGCCCGCCCCAACCCATGCCCTCTTCCTCTATGCAGACAGTGTTCCCGCAGGCTGAGGTAGTAGGTTGTATAGTTCAGAGTGACATCACAGGAGATAACTGTACAGCCTCCTAGCTTTCCCTGAGGAAACGCCAATCACCATGGTGCATCTCCTGGAAACTGCTGAAAAACAATGAAAAACTGCTGTCAACGTGGGTATTTGTATTCATGTGCCGGGTGTTGTGTTTTTCAGTCACAAGTTGCGTCCTGTGATTTTGTCAGATCATGTACAGTGTACACGAATGTTAGATCAGGGTTTATTGTTATATAATATAATGTCAATCTATACAGTATTTACAATTCTATTTCAATATGACATTATGATTGAGTTGTTGCGCAATAAGATTCACTAGTTTAATGGAATTTCACTTACAACATGTCAGATTAAGAAAGGATACCCGTATGAAAAATGTATGCACTCACTAACTGTAAGTCGCTCTGGATAAGAGCGTCTGCTAAATGACTCAAATGTAAAATGTAAAGACATACTGAGATGTATCTTCTTTTCCCAATACAGCTTGGAAATTAACAACTGTCATCTACATTAAGAACAGTCTAATAATTAACATTCGACTAACTTGTTTTGAATTCTGTTGTGTGGGTGTGAGATATCGTACTTGTAAAAACAGAAAAAAAGAGAGACAGAGAGAGAGTACAGTAAAAGAGAGAGGACAACAGGAGACTAAGACTAGCACATGTATGAACACGCCAGGGAGTGAGCAGCAAGGCTTGTGGGAGGGACGTGGTAATGAAAGAGATTCCACTAGGGGAAAACCATAGAGGAGAGAACAGTAGGGCCACAGGCAGCTAGGGGGAAGAACACAACGATCTGTAGCCAATTATGTACAAAGTTCAGATTCACTTCTTCCTTCACCTCTCTACTAAAATGACATCATGGTCCCTCGCTTCAAAGCTGTGCGGTAAAGACTCTGCTGCATGCTGGGATCAAAACCTCCAAACAACTTTCATTACTGTACACCAAGGATAACAATATAATCATACTTTATAATAATGCACAAATGATGATGAGCAGGCAGCATTTGGTAAGCTAACACACCCACACACTCCTCTCCCCCTCCCTGCTCTGTTTTCAGCTCCGTTAGCGATGTGGGTCGGCACACACGTTAACCTAGCGATCTCAGTTCATACATTGCACACATTCTTACCTCCCTTCAGTAACAGTTTGGTATGGTATAAAGAATACACAGACAAGCTTTGTTTAATTTAAGTGATGTTTATTGTACTTATCAATGTTTTGGATGAGCGCTCTGTTAGTTTCTGTTTTATTTGCTATTTTAAATTTTTTACTTATCAATTTTTAACTTAACACCTTTTTTCCCCCTTTCTTTTCTTAAAAACTGCATTGTTGGTTAAGGCCTTGTAAGTAAGCATTTCACTGTAATGTCTACACCTGTTGTATTCGGCGCATGTGGCAAATACGATTTGATTTGATTTGATTTGTTTCATTCTCTCCAACTCTGTAGCTTCCGGGTATGCTGGAATAAGGACCCGAGCTACGGCAATCGGGCTGGCTTTGTAGTGCCTGTCCTTTTCATTGAGCTGTTGAAGGGGAACCACGGTTTAGCTGTCTCCATAATGTATATGTTTGTGGCAGTACTGTTTTTCTTTTGGAATCACTATGTAAATGAACACCATTGCACAGACGTGCTTATGCAGGTCCACCATCGTTTTATTTGGTAGAGTTTAAGTTTAATGTAGGCTTAAGTTGCGTTAAGGTTTTTCATTTTAGCCTTCTGGCCTACTCTGCGTGACAGAGAGCTTGGGACTCTAAGGTTCTATCTGTATTTGTCAATATTTAGTTATTGACATATTCTTGTTCTGTTCAATGTTCTCTACCTATATAGTATTCTAAATACCCAAATTCGTGTTGTTAAGTTCAAAAAAGTACAAGACAAAAATTGCTGACACCATTCAAACTAATGAGGGTTCGGAACTTTAAAGTAAATTATCTCAGAATCATATTTTTGCAGATAGAACCTTACAGTCCCTAACTCTCGTAGCCCCAGTGGGAATCAAACGTGCAACCTTGGGATTGCTAGCATATCGTTCTTACCGACTGACTCACACAGGACCACAGACAGACCTCCAAACTCACTCAACTCACTGAATAATTTAAACTGTACATTAAATAATCTTTATAATGAATATGAACACTACCATCATTTCTTTTTCTATAATGAGGTGAGGTTTATTACAAAATACAGGAAGGTTCAACAAGTTCGGTCTACATTTGTTTTCTCTAAGTCTTGAGGTACAGTACAGGTGTTGGAATTCCAATTATGGATGGTAATTGGTTTACTCCTCAGATGCCATAATATGTTAGTGTCATCTATCTAACAATAGCTCTGTTATTTCCTGAGTGGGAATGTGACTCTTCTAGAGTTCACTGACACATACTGGAGTGCAATTTTAAGTAGGTGAGGTGTTGATTTTCACTAAGCAATATCTCTGTTTGATGCCACATTTGATACATTCTTGCCATCAGTCAATTGGCTTGCACAGTGTAAACATAAGCACCTTGTGACACACTGACACCCTGTTGATACAGCATTGCTAAACGAATGCAGATCACAGCCACATTTTAAACATCCATCGTACAGCTCTGAATCTCACAGTTCTGTTTCATACTCCATTATAATATGCCATTTAGCAGACGCTTTTATCCAAAGCGACTTACAGTCATGTGTGCATACATTTTTACGTATGGGTGGTCCCGGGGATCGAACCCACTACCCTGGCGTTACAAGCGCCATGCTCTACCAATTGAGCTACAGAGGCCATTAGCCTGGACTGGCCTTGTTAGGCTTGTCTGGTCCACCCAACCCAATAACTATATATAGAGATAGGTAGCAGACTCATCTTTATATTTGTGCCATTATAGCATCTGTGACAGCCTGGGCAGCGCCATTGAGGTTACAACCCATAGGAATCCCCACCCAGTTGACTACTTTGACTACTTTAAAATGGCGGAAGCATGGTGGAATGGCGCTGCCCATGCTAAAACAGCCTCTTGGCCACTAGAGGCCTCTATCATTGTCTATGGTCTCCCTCCCATTCCTCAGGGCAGCAGGCAACCAGGCCAAAGTGAACCAGTGGTCGCCCCCTGTTGGTTGGAGGTGGTAGTGGTATGAAGTGGTGTGTGCCGGGGTGGATTGGGGAATGGTGTGGTGAGAGAGTGTTTCCGCTCAAACTCTTTGTTCTCTGTCCCAAAACCACCACGTGAGGTGGGGGCGAGGAGGGTAAGGGTTGGGGGAGGGGGAGACTGAGGGGAGAGGTGAATAGTTCATGGCTCCTAGACAGGGGAGGGGTGGGGGGGGGGTGTACAATGAGGGGGAGGTAGGAATGTACAGTAACCCCGCTGACTCACTCTGTCACGATTTACGATCGTCTCCTTTGGTGCTCAAAAAACAGGAGGGAATACGACAAAATATTTTGTCAGTGAGTGTGCGTGTGTCTCTAATTGTGTGTGCTTGTTAGTGTTTGCGTGTTTCTCTGTCGCTCACGCTCTCACTCACCCTTTCTGGGTGTTAGTAAATGTCTGTGAATATACTGTGCCTGCTGTTGTGTGGAGCGTCTAATATTAGCTGGTTGTGTGTGTGTGCTTGTGTCTGAGGGATGAGAGTGGCTCACGGCGACAGTTATAATGGGTGGTGGGGGGTTAGAGGAAGGAGAAAGACAGGGATTATCTCTCTCTGCAATACAAAGATGATTTGAGCACCAGACCAACTGTGGACTGCTGCAGCTGCATGTGATGTGATGATGAGCACACAGAGCATGTGATGTCTGTCTGTGACACAGTGAAGGATTGGCTTAGTATGGAAACACACAGGAATGGACTGATTGCTTAGTATGAAAGCACATAGGAATGGTTTTCTAAGGGTGGACACAGCTAGGCTCTACCCAAAGAATCACAGAGTTATCTGCGAGAGAATGTAAGATAAAGTGAGTATGATGTGTTGAGCAAGAAAAGTATTTACCTGTCACCTCATGTCTAGGCTAGACACTATCATGTTATGCTATAACTGTTTCTATTATTAGTTGATATTATATTGATAAAGTCAATGGAGAAAATAAGAGGTAGCGAGAGAGAATGTGGACATTGATTCTGCTGTCATTGATTTGTGCCCTCTGCATGTCGTTCCTCAGCAGTCCCTGTCGCTGGATTTCTCTCTTTCCTCTCTCCATCTCTCTCTTTTCAACTCCTGTTTAAATTAAAACATTTACCAGTCCTAAGCTCATGTTGATAAGATATTTAGACAGGCACATCACATAAAATAGTTTATATCTTTCTTTCCCTCTCTCTCTCCCTCTCTCTCTCTCTCTTTCTCTGAGTCTGCATGAACTCATTCACTCCGTTCCCTCGCCTGCTCTGGTTCCCTCCCTCCCTCTCTCCCTATTCTCTCTGGTTCCCTCCCTTCATGAAACACGCCTTCTAATACCCAGTTGCACAGAGAGGGAGAGAGAGAAAGGAACAGCGCTAAGAGGGAATGGGAGAGGAGAGAATGCCGGACTTGCTGACCAGGAACGGAATCCGAATTTTTTCTTTGGACGGAAAAGGAGCATGAAACGGGACATTGTAAGGCGAGAAGCGATTGTCGTTTTCTGTCCCTCTCTCATTCCCTTCCTTCGTCCCTCTGCTGCACTCTCTCTCCTTCTTTCTCTCTTTCTCTCTTTCTCTGTCTGGGTGTCTCTCCTTCCCTCTCTGTTAGCGGGCCTCTGGGTCTAACTGATTTCAGCTGTGGGAGGAAATGAATGGATTATATTTATTTCTCTGTCCAGCCCTGTCCTGATGCTGCTGCTGCTGCTGTCATATGCTGTCTCTAACAGGGAGGAGTAGGGCAGGGAGGGAAGACAGGTAGGGAGGGCATGGAGGGCAGACAGGCAGGTAGGCAGGGCAGACAGGCAAGGAGGGCAGACAGGCAGGCACATGAGTGGGGCAGGCAGAGCAGGCAGGCAGAGCAGGCAGGCAGACAGGAAGGCAAGGCACAGAGTCTAGTTTCTTCTGCCCTGGAGACTCACTCAGCAGACTGCCATTCTGAGACAGAGGGAGAGAAGGAGAGAAAGAGAAAGAAATGAAATGAGAGACAGAGACAGAGAGAAAGAAGACGCGAGAAAGGGAGAGAGAAGAAGAGGGAGAGAAAGAGAACGAAAGAGATGCAGAGAGAAAGTCAGATAGGCAGACAGATAAAAAGAGAGGGAGAGAGAGAGAGAAAAGAGAAGATGGGTGAATAATATGCCCCAGCGGAGCAGAGTGAGCTAGCCGCGGAGAGGAGTGTGGGTAGACGGTAGAGAGGGAATAGCCTTCTAGCAACAGGCGTTGGTTGACACATTCTTTCCTATTATTTCATTATGGCTTTGTTTCTTTTCATTTCTTTTCACTATCTGTCTGTCACTTGGGTCAGATGACACAGCAGGCTTCCGCTTGTTTTCTCTCTGGGCCACTGGACATGAGGCAGTGGTTCACATGTGCAAGATTAGGACGCACCGGGAGAAGGGGTGAGGTGAGAGAGGGTAATGGGTTTACAGTGCAAATATGTGTGTGTGCTCCTGTGTTTAAATGCATGTTTAGTATGTACATGTCTGAGTTTTTGTGCAACTTGTTTCTCTGGCAGATGTCTGGTATGCTGGCATCATGGCCCTGTCTCTTTCTTTCTCGCGCCTCTCGCTTCTCTCTCTTTCTTGACAGTCAGCACTTAGTCCCACAGGCCTATTGATCTCCTGCTCAATTTGTTACTTTCAACGCTTGTTCCTTTTTTTCCCACTCTGGCATGTGCCTCCTCTTTGATTCTCATTCTTGTCTATCTCTCATCACAGAAGCTCTCTTTTTTATCTCACACTTTCATTGTCACTCTTTGCCTGTTGCTTCCTCTACTTCTTCACTCTCTCTCTCTCTCTCTCTCTCTCTCTCTCTCTCTCTCTCTCTCTCTCTCTCTCTCTCTCTCTCTCTCTCTCCATCCATCCACATGGTGGAGTCTTGCATGTCTGAGCAGCAGACGTCCAGACAGCAGTCTCACACGCTACGATAGCCTGCAGGATCACCCCGCTGCTGCAACAAAGCCCACCGACTAAGCCATCTCTCTCTCTCCTTTTCGCTTTCTCTATTCTCTCCCCTTCTCTCTCCTTTTTCTTTCTCACTTCTCTGTCTTTCTCCTCCTTTTACCACTCTCTCTGTCTCTCGCTCTCTTTCTCTCTCTTGCTCAGACACCGATCGGACTGCGGCAGCCTCAGCTACCATGACTAGAGGGGTGAGTTTCAGTTCCCAATCTTCCTTTCTGCCTCTATCCTCTCTTCCGCCCTCCTCCTCTTCCTGACAGACAGCCCTTATCCGAGATGCTGCCTGTACCGTACTAGGTCTACCATAAGCTCTGTGTAATGTCATTATAGCGAATAGTTATGTTCCCGGTGGGTGCTGCCTGTCTATATCTCTGAGGGCTGCTATGTGTGAAAGGTCAAATATGGGACACAGAGCTCTCTTATGAAGGACAGTTATTTACTGTGTGTAATGGCGATGGACTTTCATGGCAGCTGGATCCTGGCGATCCGTTTTGCATGTGATGGCGCTAGGAGTCTGCCGCAGCCTTTCTGGTCTGGCTCCCATTGTGCGTGTGTGTGTGTGTATTTGTGTGTGTATGTGTGTGTGTGTATTTGTGTGTGTGTGTGTATTAGTGTGTGTATGTGTGTGTGTGCCCGCTCACGCATGTGTTGAATGTGTGTGGCATTGTTTAATATTTCAATTTGTGGAGGCTCCCTTCATCGCTGATGGCTGTGATGGAGATCAAAGATTGGCGTTATAATATTATGGCTGTCATAGGCTGGAGCTTAAGCTTTCTTTTGGACACTGCGTTACAGATTGATGTGTTTGCATGTGTGTCTTTGGGTGTGGGCATGCGACTGTAGTTGTGTGACTGTGTGCTTGATCTCGTGTGTGCTGTATGTGTGTGGTCACACTTGTGAGTGCCTGTACTCTTTGAATGTGTGCATTTGTGGATTTGTGTATATTTATACGTGCTACATTTGTGTGTTGTGGTGTTTCGTGCATGCTTGTGCATGTGTGTGTGCATGTATGTATTGCAACGTGTGATAGAGAGTCATCATGTATATATGGGGGGATGGGGCTGTGTGTGTGTGTGTGTGTGCCCTGACCGAAGGCTGCACTTGTTGTATGCCACAACACTAACACAGTGAGACAGTGATAGTCTACAGTAGTCCAGCACAAAGCTAGGGGGACAGCTAGGGGGACATTTTCTGTGTGTTTCAGTTAAAGCAGCGTGCTGATGTCCTAACTATCTCTCCGCCTCGCTTAGGCTAGACGAGCCATACCGAATCTGTACCTCTCTCAATCCCTGAGACCCTAACTTGTGACTTTTTCCTGTGATGTGCACGGGTTGGGTTCTCGGGAGCTGCGAGGGGTGCTCACACATCTCCGGAAAATAGCATTTTCTGAAAATAACTGCGTTTTTTGGCTGGCGGTGAAGAACAGACACCACGCTAGTGACAGGAGAAATGCTCGCCTCATCTGAGAAATAAAGGGAGAGGCAGAGAATGAGGGAATCGGTAGATATAGTGAATATATTGAGGTAATGTTCAGTGTGTAGGAGAGACAGAGGGAGGAGAGGAGGAGAGAAGGAAGCGCAGGGTAGCTTACTGTAGCACAGTGGAATGTAGGCCTGAGGGACATGTGACTGACCGGGATGGAGGGATAGAGGGATGGAGGGAAAGAGAGATGGAGGGAAAGAGAGATGGATGGAGCAGGGGGATGGGGCTGTGCTACGGGTGGGGTGACAGACATGCTAACATGCTTACACATTTTCCACAAAAACCAGGGAAGAGACTCCCACCACAGCGTTTGTCCTAGCCATTCTCCCTCACTCCTACTGTCTCTCATCCCCCTCCATCAATGTATCAATACTATGGGCCAGTGGCCTCAGTTTGAGAGCAGCACAAAGTACTGGTGAGAGCGTGGTCCTGACTGCTCGGTACACCTGTGTTTGACCTCATGGAAACCTTCGTCGGCCAACCTCGAAGCTCAAATTCACTCAACTCTGTGTGTGTGCGTGTGTGCATGTGTTTGTGATTTCTCTGCTGGGTGGCCTTGGCTATATACTGGGATATATTGGGCTCAGTCTGGGCAGATGTTTATGTTGTATGTGTATTCTCTAGAGTATGATGTGTGAGTGAGTAAGTGAAGATTAGAGCTGTGATTTTCTTTAGTGTTCTTCATGGTATGATTGTTTCATATTGTGTAGACTGGATGCTCAACTTGATAAAAATAGCAATGGAGTGTGTTCTTTTGAAGGTGGAACTATCACTTAAATTGGTTCCTTTTCCGATGATAATATTTAACATAAATTGTACAAATGTCCGTAGTATGTTATGTTCTACCGTAAGGTGGTTCCATGCCAACCACCATGCCAACCACCTTTGGTTTTTAGATAACATCCTGTTATTGTGTGTCATCAAATGGATGTTTCAGCGAAGTACGCTGTAAAATGGAGTGTGTGTGTCAGTAAACCATAGACAGAAATGGTGTGCGTGGGGAGAAAGCGTGAGATATTTAGCGTTCCAGTGGTGTTTCCTTGTCACACGATACTGTTGTTGAGTTACTTGGTAAGAGCTGTGTGTGATTAACGTAGTGTGTCGTGGTGAACTGTAGTATTGTGTGATCCCGATTTTTCAAAAATTGAAGCTCAATTACTGCATTTCTACACAATTTTAAACCTCTAAATTGGAATTTGGAAAACAGCAAAAACAAGCAAAATTGACTACAGCCATTATCACCTTGTTTCTGTAGCTTTCTTCACATCAGTCAATAGGGGACTTAACATTCTACAAACACGTCATACAAGAATTAGCTGCTACGCACTAGCTCAGCACCGGGATTAAAACTCTTGTTTAGTTTAATGTCAAATCAAACAGCAGTTACTAGCCAAAGCCAACTACTACAGCTATCTTTACCTCGCACTGTTCCCTGCAGCTGGGTCGATGCGCTCTCCTAAAAGCCAGCCAGCCAGCCAGCCAGCCAGCCAGCCAGCCAGCCATACAAACAGCCTTCCCTTTTGCTCCCAGGCGTCCTCATGGTCCTAAAGTCAGCCTTTGATACCGTTAAACTGCATTTGCCTTTTAATCGGGATTGGAATGATTTTAGTAACCTATTTGAAATTGTTGATATTGAGCTAAGGTATACCCAATTGACGCCCCTGCTCTGCCCCCCCCCCCCCCCCCCCCCCCCCCCCCTCCCCAGTCCTAGACTCTGACAGATATTTGCAGCGTTTCTAAAATGGCTGCCCATCCATTAAAGCCAGCGCATCCGATCAACCAATGTCTACGAGCACTGCGCCACCCCCCCCCCCCCACGTTACAAAATGTTTCTGTAATGCGTTTTCTCACAAATACTCATTTTGCTACACCCGCAATAACATCTGCTAAACACGTGATTGTGACAAATAAAATTGTATTTGATTTATATCAGCATTATGACGTCAAATATCGGTAACAGTTAGGGCAAATGAGACGTATGAATTGTTTAAACCTCTGGATAGCAACATGACCTATTCTCATTGGAACAGTCACAATAAAGACATTTCCCCTTTTCCACCTGTCGTTTTATAAGAAAAAGCCTCAACTTCTACAAACCTGCATGTCTCTAACATTGACTTCCTCTCAACTCCCGGGTTTGTCTGAGCATTTGTCTATTTTTGTCTGTGTGTGTGTCCTCATGTGTCCTAGTTTCTTCACGCTCCCCATGTGGTCTAGTATGTGTGGCACGATCTCAGTATAGTGCCCGCTGATCCTCAATGTGAAGGAACCTGAAACGACCTCCTGGTCCTTTCTCAGAGTGGTGGTGTGGTGCTGTATGGCTCGTTGGTAAAGCATGGCAATTGAAACTCAGTGATTGTGGGTTCGATTCCCAGGATCACCTATATGTAAAAATGTAGTCGCTTTGGCTCGTCTGTGTGACTGTGAATCTAGCTCTATCTCTCTTGTCTGCAACACAACAGCATGCCATTTCATGTAGAAGCACAGTTTAACAAGTCTTCCAACACAGTAAAATGCATCTAGGACTGATTGGCTCACAGTTAAGATAAATACAAAGCTCTGTTTCAGTCCATTTCGCTTGATAGTTAGCTAGCTATAGCTACACCACCGCCACTGAGTGAGTGAGCGAGAAGACACGTCTGTCTAGCCACCCTCCTCTCCCCCTCCCCTTATCACTGCAGTAATGTTGCAGCTCTGCTCTCTCTCTGTCTGTCTGGCAGCTCAGCCAGCTCTATTGTTCTGCCAGTGCCGCCCTCCCCTCCTTGTCTGTGTCCCAAATGGCACCCTACCACAGCCAGTGCCTTATGGGCCAAATGAAGTTCACTATATACGGAATACAGTGCCATTTGGGACACAGCCCTGGCTGCAGTTGCTCGGTCTTCTTTACCCACCCTGCCCGCCCTGCCTGCCTTACCTGGCATGATGGAAGGTAATGGTGGTGGACAGACACAGGGCTCCCTCCCGTCCCGCTGACTGTGGTGTTCGAAGCTTGGCACTCAGGTGCCCCGTGCAGGACAGGACAAGACAGGTTAACCTATTCTGGCTCCGAGCTGGCAGTTTGGAATTGGCGACGCCATGCCGCAGTCAGTGCCATTACCCCTTACCTACCACGTGGCGCTGGGCGCTGCCTCTCAGGCTCCCTGTCCTCCCCTGCCCTCAGTATTAGAGTTGGCAACACAATGCCGCATCCGGTGCCATTATTACCTACAATGCCTCTCCCTGTCCCTGTCCTCCCCTGCCCTCAGTCCTCTGCCCCTGCCAACCGCCCTGCAGGCCCCCCTACTGACCTGCCCTCCGCCCCCCCTGTACCCATCAATGCCAATCCTTACCGCAGTGTTACTTCATGCCCAGCCAATGCCCATACAACTTAATTTGATCACCCTGTTGCAGGGGAACTTTCCTGCAATGGAGGAAATATAAAACTTGTTGTGTATTTGAGGTTTAAAAAGGCTTCTGAAGTATGTAACTTCCAATTTGAAATTTCAGACTTGATTTTCCCTTACGAAAAATGTATCAACCCCTACAAAAATGTCTATTAATTTTAATCCACATATTTGCCATTTAGCAGTTAATAATTAACATTTCCTGTTGCTGCAGGATTCGCTTCCTTCTGTAGCAAACTGGCTCAAATTAAGATCCTAGGTAATATGTATTTTACCACAATACTGTCTGCGGTTCTGTCTCCTCTAAACCCCTCACACTCTACGGTGCATCATCATCATACACTCCCCTCGTAAAATGCCAGAGAGATACGACTGAGGAGCGCAGCTCGATGGTACTATTTATCGCTGCCAACACTGGCAACTGGTAGTACCCATTGAAGATGTATAATATACTACAGTCTGTCCCTGATTGTCTGTTGGTTTATATTATGTGAGAATGTGTGTTGTGCTATGAGTCACAGTGTTGTGTGTGTGTGTGTGTGTGTACCATTGTGTTGTGTGAGTGTTAGTGTGAGGTGTGTGTGTATGAGTGGAGGGGTGTGAGGCGGGGGTCACAGCATTAAGGGTAGACTGAAGACTCTCCTTGGCAGGCTCTCCACTGTTTCACCATATGTTCAGGACTGGCACCCATTGTACAATACATCCATTTCACTATAGCGCATCACACGCATAGCAACACACCCCACATAACATACTTCCATACAAATATACCCCAAATGCGCCAAACATAGTTTATGTTTATACATGCTTATACTCTAATTATATGTATTTTCTTGAAAAACAAGTTGTATTATATTCAAAGCAAGCTGACAAGTGAATGGCACTAATGTATGACCCGTGCTAATACATTGTAGTAATGTATGACCCATGCTAATACATTGTAGTAATGTATGACCCGTGCTAATACATTGTAGTATTGTATGACCAGTGCTAATACATTGTAGTAATGTATGACCAATGCTAATACATTGTAGTAAGGTATGACCCGTGCTAATACATTATAATGTATGACCTGTGCTATTACATTGTAGTAATGTATGACCCGTGCTAATACATTGTAGTAATGTATGACCAGTGCTAATACATTGTAGTAATGTATGACCCATGCTAATACACTGTAGTAATATATGACCTGTGCTAATACCTTGTAGTAATGTGTGTAAACACTCCAGAGGACAAATCACTACATATTTTAATAGCATGGACTGTATAGTGGTACTGTATGTAATTGTCACCTACATAGCCTGAAAAGCAAGGCATATTTATAATACACATCCATCGATCCATAGAAATAGTGAGTTCATGGTAAATTATGAATGCTTGTGGCAAACATGAAATACATTTTACCTAGATGTCACGATCGTTATAATGAGCGGACCAAGGCGCAGTGTGATAAGCGTACATTCTTTTAATGAGTACACACGACCAAAACAATAAACGATACGTGAAGTCCTAGGGTTTAAACACAAACCTTACGGATCAAGATCCCACAATAAACTAGTGCCAAAAGGCTGCCTAAGTATGGTTCCCAATCAGAGACAACGAGCAACAGCTGCCTCTGATCGGGAACCACCCTGGCCAACATAGAACTAAACGATCTAGAATAAACACATAGAAACTATAACATAGAAACTAACACCCTGGCTCAACATTAAAGAGTCCCCAGAACCAGGGCGTGACAGTACCCCCCCCCCCCCCCCCCCAAAGGCGCGGACTGCGACCGCGCCAACCAAACACCACAGGGGAGGGGCCGGGTGGGCATTCCGCCTCGGAGGCGGATCCGGCTCCGGGCGCGACCACCACTCTCTCTCTCGCCGTCGTGGTCTGGCCCTGCTGGCCGGAGCTGGGCCGGACCGGGCTGACGACGCGCACCACTGGCTTGGTGCGGGGAGCGGGAACGGGCCGGACCGGGCTGACGACGCGCACCACTGGCTTGGTGCGGGGAGCGGGAACGGGCCGGACCGGGCTGACGACGCGCACCACTGGCTTGGTGCGGGGAGCAGGAACGGGCCGGACCGGGCTGACAACGCGCACCACTGGCTTGGTGCGGGGAGCAGGAACGGGCCGGACCGGGCTGACAACGCGCACCACTGGCTTGGTGCGGGGAACAGGGACGGGCCGGACCGGGCTGGCGACGCGCACCACTGGCTTGGTGCGGGGAGCAGGAACGGGCCGGACCGGGCTGGTGACGCGCACCACAGGCTTGGTGCGGGGAGCAGGAACGGGCAGGGCCGGGCTGGCGACGCGCACCACAGGCTTGGTGCGGGGAGCAGGAACAGGCCGGACCGGGCTGGTGACGCGCACCACAGGCTTGGTGCGGGGAGCAGGAACAGGCCGGACCGGGCTGACGACGCGCACCACTGGCTTGGTGCGGGGAGCAGGAACAGGCCGGACCGGGCTGGCGACGCGCACCACTGGCTTGGTGCGGGGAGCAGGAACAGGCCGGAGCGGGCTGGCGATGCGCACCACTGGCTTAGTGCGGGGAGCAGGAACGGGCCTGACCGTACTGGGAACACACACCACTGGCCTTGTGCGGGAATCAGGAACGGGCCGGACCGGACTGGTAACCCACCCCAGTACCTCTCGCCGTGCCTCTACACTACCCTTCTCCCTCGTGACCAGTGGCCCCCGTAACCTGGCGGCCTCCTCTGCTAACCTGCCGAACCGCTCTATCGCGGCCTCCCACTGCCTCGCCGTCCACGGTGTGAGCCCCCCCCTAAAAATGTATTGGGCTTGTCTCTCCCCCGTGCTCAAGGCCTCCATCCCTCTTGCCAGACTCGCACTCATCTCCTCCCAAGTCCATCCTCTCTCCTCGTCACGCTGCTTGATCCAGTCGAGGTTGGGATCTTCTGTCACAATCGTTATAATGAGCGGACCAAGGCGCAGCGTGATAAGCGTACATTCTTTTAATGAGTACACACGAACAACACAATAAACGATACATGAAGTCCTAGGGTTTAAACACAAACCTTACGGATCA
The DNA here is from genome assembly GCF_964263955.1 of Coregonus lavaretus. Classification (NCBI taxonomy): domain Eukaryota; kingdom Metazoa; phylum Chordata; class Actinopteri; order Salmoniformes; family Salmonidae; genus Coregonus; species Coregonus lavaretus. The sequence continues at coordinate 46,557,558 of NC_140002.1, forward strand.
AGATCCCACAATAAACTAGTGCCAAAAGGCTGCCTAAGGATGGTTCCCAATCAGAGACAACGAGCAACAGCTGCCTCTGATCGGGAACCACCCTGGCCAACATAGAACTAAACGATCTAGAATAAACACATAGAAACTATAACATAGAAACTAACACCCTGGCTCAACATTAAAGAGTCCCCAGAGCCAGGGCGTGACACTAGAAAGAACATTTGATATATTTTCAAATATAATATGGCTCGTCCTCGACCCTTAAACCCATGCAGTCTTTTTAATTACATTTTTAAATAATCACTGTATGGCTAATAAATCACTGTGTTTATTTCATGAAAATAACCAAATATATCTTCTATCATGTATTTCCCTGAGCCTCCTTTTGCCATTGAAATGCTCATTCTGATCGTGTGGGAGTGTTGATACAAATGTAAATATATTGACATACACAGACCTGATTGGTGAATAGGATCATCTAGACCAGGGCTGCCAAATTCCGGTCCTGGAGGGCTGAAAACACTTCTGGTTTTTGTTTCCTACCTAGTAGTTAATTGCGCTGACCTCGTGTCCCATGTCTGAATTGGTCCCTGATTAGGAGAGGATGGAAATCAGAAGCGTTTCTGGTCTAGACTCTAGAGCCTAGCCCGCTTACCCTTTCAAAGTAGGTGGATATATATGCAAATGAATGATGACTGGTCATTGATCAGAATAATCATATCAAATTTTGATTTCATGCCGTGGGCCAAAAACTCCATCCCACCTGAACTAACACTAAAATGGCATTATCATCATTTTCACAATTTCAGTTTCATTTTTTACCTCATAGTGTAGAAATATCATAAAAAAATAGAAAATCACATATTCTTTTATGTCTCTTTCATAATGCATGTATGTAAATATAGTACAGTGCATTCGGAAAGTATTCAGACCCCTTGACTTTTTCCATATTTTGTTATGTTACAGCCTTATTCTAAAATTGATTAAATTGTTTTTTTCCCCTCATCAATCTACACACAATACCCCATAATGACAAAGCAAAAACAGTTTTTTATACATTTTTGCAAATGTATTAAAAATAAAACACTTAAATATTTAATCATTAAAAAGTTTTACTTTACAATTCACTTGTTCTTGCCTTTCAAAATTATTTGCAGCGCAATATTCTTTATTTTGCCCTCAATGCTTTTGGGTTAATGTTTTGCTTTGTTAATGTTTTGCAATACTAAGAATTTTGTTCTCGAATGCTTATATGCTTTATATTAAAGGCACAAAACACTGCCTAAAATGGGTTCATATCAGGGAATACCTTTACATGACACATTTTTTATATTCTACAGAATACAGGCCATTTCAGATGCACATTTTGAGTTTTGTGGATATGCAACATATCCTGACAAATTCTGAATCAAGACTTGTCTTTAGACATACAGTATATGATATTGAGATTACGCCGAATATCACACATGGACATTTCCTATGGCCGGATATGGACTCATTCAATATCCTGAGATATGCGACATCCTATTTTTTCTCTTCATGTTTACAAATACTACCCGTATACATTGCATATCTGTGTTTTCTCAGCACATTCAAGATATTAAACTATGACACGATTTCTGATGCATTTGAGTTTTTACCTCATGCTCAATAATTTGACAAATATGAAATCCATATTTGACTTTCATGCACAAATCATTTTTGGATTCCTTCTGGATGTCAACCATGGTATGGACGGATATTGACTAATTAAATATCCTGATATACATATATATAGAGAGAGATATCCTGATATATTATATAGATATCCTATGTGGACATCTTATTTTCTCTATATGATGTCAAATACTGACAGTAGGCCTCCATATTTTATTTTCTCAGCACATACAATGCATAATATGCTCTTGACTGAGGTCCATATCAGGATCTTGGTATTTATTTTGATATGCTAAATATGGACAATTTCTGATGCTTATTTGAGTTTTAAGGACATAATAATTTGAAAAACGTTAAATTGATATCATTCTTTCAGACACTAGCTATAATTGTTGTATTCCCTCTGGATAAAGGCATGTGCAAATTGCAAGCTAAAAGCACTGTAACTGGTAGCCTAGCAACAATAATCACTTATTATCTGCTTTGGAGTTTGAACTGTAATTTATTAATTTGGGCGCCACAAATAAGTGTGTAAAAGGAGTGTGGTCGAACTGACAACTGGAGAAACATAGAAGTGAAATTAAAACAAATGTATGCACTCACTAACTGTAAGTCGCTCTGGATAAGCGCGTCTGCTAAAATGACTAAAATGTAAGTGAGAAGCTGTTCAGAAAATACCTTAACACTAAAGTGAGTAACTAACTTACAGTAGCTAGCAACTTGGCTAGCTAGCTAGCTTGTTGCAGTTTGTTTTCTCCTCATGAATTAAGCAGGTAGAGGAGCTACCTTGTGTTATGGTTATGTGAAATGACAATATCTTCTTGCAATATCGACACAATTTTGATTAATGATTTATGCATTGACAGTTTGGAGTGGATCACAGACCAAAAGTACCATCACGTTGGGTCTGGACTGCGAGGGACCGCCGCTGATGACCCAATCTGCACTCATCGCATCCATTATCCATAAAAAACAGGGCAGGCAGGGGTATTGAGTGTGTGCAACTTTTATTGTCTGTTAAATAAATCAAATAATTTTTTTGTTTGCATCTTTACAGAAAACATGTGTTGTGATTGGAGTTCTGGATTTGATATGATGCATTTTTAAAACAGAAATGGCAGAGATGTGCTTTGGAAATACTTACTTGGATTAAATATGATGTTTTCCTTTCCGTGTCTTGTATAGCCTACTACTGAATATGGTGCAAATGTATGCTCAGATATGTCAACTTCATGTGAAGAAGCCCAATGATTTTCGGCTCCTGAACAGGTAAAATAATTTGGGCGCTGGACCTTTCATTAATTGGATTTAGTCCATTTTCGATCAGACATATGAGAATGAATGTTACATGTCATGTAAGAATATCTATCACAATGATGCATTTATTTAGAAATACAGAAATATAAATTATCAGGTAATGACTACAGATGTGATACATTTCTGAAAATATGTGGATTTGTTCATGCCTAAGTATAAAGGCTTAGATATGTAAGCATGTTGACACATATGCTTTCCAGAGTTAGAATATTCTACAAATATGCAAGCGGGTGCACGCGCATCAGGTGTGTGTCTTGAACTTTCCAGAAGAGTGGAGGCTGTTGTAGCAGCAAATGGGGGACCAACTCCATATTAATGCCCATGATTTCAGAATTAGATGTTCGATGAGCAGGTGTCCACATACTTTTGGCCATGTAGTGTGTGTCACCCCAGATATCATTCATTTACATTACATTTTAGTCATTTAGCAGACGCTCTTATCCAGAGCGACTTACAGGAGCAATTAGGGTTAAGTGCCTTGCTCAAGGGCACATCAACTGATTTTTCACCTAGTCGGCTCGGGGATTCGAACCAGCGACCTTTTGATTACTGGCCCAATGCTCTTAACCACTAAGCGGTAGCAGGGAGATTTCTGAGGTCCGGATTGGATACATGTAGAAACTGTCCCATTACGGACATGCAAATCTGGAGCATATCTTCTCCTTATATCAGGAAATATATAGATCAAGATATCCCCTGATATTGACCCTTTTCGCCCATAGAAAGTAATTTTATATAACCAGACTCATGAATAATTATATTCTATTATATTCTATTAATTCTATTATTATATTATATTAATTATTAATTATATTACAGGAAAAATGTTGTTACTCAGAGTGTTCCGACCTGGCCATGTTCATATCCATAATAACATCCCTTACCTACCGGAGACTTCATGGTCATTGTACAACTACCCACGCTTCAAAACCAGTTGAAACTAGTCTTGTCAGTTTGTAGAACAAGGTTTTTAAAAGTACAAAAGTAAAAGCCCATTTCTTTACAGAGAATTTAATGAAGTGTTAACAGACTTATGAATATCTAGGTAGCCCTTTCCTGCAATTAATGACCTAAAGCGCCCTCTTTGGCCTCATTGGTGGAATGTTATTAATATTTTTCATGACCTCATAATTAGTAAATATTAAAAAAATTTAACAGATGGAAATGTGGTGTTTCTATGTCAAACAGTTTTGTTATATTTCAGTCTTCTGCTATGTTTTCAAACTCTAATATTGGGATGCAAACTCCAAATGTCATACATGTCAACTCTATATCTGACATGGTACAGATGACTACTATTTTTAAAGTACATAACCATGTGTGTGAGGTGTATACTTTTGTTTCAAAGTAGATTTGTTTAAGACTACCAAGAATCACTCTGTGTGACCCTGATTTAGCTCACTGCAGTACACGGTTAAAGCACTTAGCATGGATAGTGAGACTAAAGATTAAGGATGAAAATTCTAGTGGAGTTCATGAAAATAAAACAGCATGGACAGACTGATAGAGCAAAAGTCATAGTTAAAGCCCCCATGCAGTCAATGTTCATTTTATTTTTTAAATCATCACTGTATAACTAATAAATCACTGTGTGTGTTTATTTCATGAAAATAACTCAAAATATATGTTTTATTATTTATTTCCCTGAGCCTCTTTTTGCCATTGAAATGCTCAGTCTGATCGTGTGGGCATGTCCATACAAATGTGTATATATTTACATACACAGCCCTGATTGGCATATACCCTGCTTACCCCTTCAAAGTAGGAGTATACATATGCAAATAATAGATGACTGGTCATGGGTCAGAAAATGTAGATCAGATTGTGATGTCATGATCTGGGCCAAAAAATCCATCCTATCTGAACTGGCTGAATTTTCAGGATTTTTTTTCAAACAGCTCTTACACAAAAAGGGCATTATCATTATTTTCACAATTTCAGACTGTTATTTCGACCTCACATTGTGGAAACAAACAACACTACTGGAAAATTACGTTTTAAACTGCACTGCCCCATTAGTTAATCACTAGGTCATTATAAACCTATTATAAACCTGTAACATACTATATCCCACTGCTCTCTCTCTCTCTCTCTCTCTCTCTCTCTCTCTCTCTCTCTCTCTCTCTCTCTCTCTCTCTCTCTCTCTCTCTCTCTCTCTCTCTCTCTCTCTCTCTCTCTCTCTCTCTCTCTCTCTCTCTCTCTCTCTCTCTCTCTCTCTCTCTCTCTCTTCAATTCGATTCAAAGGGCTTTATTGGCATGGGAACCATATGGTTACATTGCCAAAGCAACTGAAATAGATAATAAACAAAAGTCAAATAAACAATAAAAAATTAACAGTAAACATTACTCTCACAAAAGTTCAAAAGGAAGCGAGACATTTAAAATGTCATATTATGGCAATATACAGTGTTGTAACGATGTGCAATTAGCAAAAAGTACAAAAGGGAAAATAAGTTAATATAAATATGGGTTGTATTTACAATGGTGTTTGTTCTTCATTGGTTTTCTTGTGGCAACAGGTCACAAATCTTGCTGCTGTGATGGCACACTGTGATATTTCACCCAATAGATATGGGAGTATCAAAATTGTATTTGTTTTTTAATTCTTTGTGGGTCTGTGTAATCTGAGGGAAATATGTATCTCTAATATGGTCATACATTTGGCAGGAGTTTAGGAAGTGCAGATCAGTTTCCACCTCATTTTGTGGGCAGTGTGCAAATAGCCTGTCTTTTCTTGAGAGCCAGGTCTGCCTACGGCAGCCTCTGACAATAGCAAGGCTATGCTCACTGAGTCTGTACATAGTCAAAGCTTTCCTTAATTTGGGTCAGTCACAGTGGTCAGCTATTCTGCCACTGTGTACTCTCTGTTTAGGGCAAAATAGCATTCTAGTTTGCTCAGTTTTTTTGTTAATTCTTTCCAATGTGTCAAGTAATTCTCTTTTTGTTTTCTCATGATTTGGTTGGGTCTAATTGTGTTGCTGTCCTGAGGCTCTGTGGGGTCTGTTTGTGTTTGTGAACAGAGCCCCAGGAACAGCTTGCTTATGGGACTCTTCTCCAGGTTCATCTCTCTATAGGTAATGGCTTTGTTATGGAAGGTTTGGGAATCGCTTCCTGGTTGTAGAATTTAACGGCTCTTTTCTGGATTTTGACAATTCTGCTCTGCATACATTACTTGGTGTTTTACGTTGTACACGGAGGATATTTCTGCATACAGAGTCTCAATTTGGTGCTTGTCCCATTTTGTGAATTCTTGGTTGGTGAGCGGACCCCAGACATCACAACCATTAAGGGCAATGGGTTCTATAACTGATTCAAGTATTTTCAGCCAAATCCTAATTGGTATGTTGAATTTTATGTTCCTTTTAATGACGTAGAAGGCCCTTCTTGCCTTGTCTCTTAGATCATCACAGGTTTATGGAAGTTACCTGTGGCACTGATGTTTAGGCCGAGGTACAGTATGTATACTTTTTTTTGTGTTCTAGGGCAATGGTGTCTAGATGGAATCTGGTCCTTTTTTGGAACACAATTATTTTTGTCTTACTGAGATTTACGGTCAGGGCCCAGGTCTGACAGAATCTGTGCAGAAGATCTAAGTGCTGCTGTAGGACCTCCTTGGTTGGGGACAGAAGCACCAGATCATCAGCAAACAGTTGACATTTGACTTCAGATTCTAGTAGGATGAGGCCGGGTGCTGCAGACTGTTGTAGTGCCCTCGCCAATTCGTTGATATATACAGTTGAAGTCGGAAGTTTACATTTAACTCAGTTTTTCACAATTCCTGACATTTAATCCTAGTAAAAATTCCCTGTCTTAGGTCAGTTAGGATCACCACTTTATTTTAAGAATGAGAAATGTCAGAATAATTGTAGAGAGAGAGATTTATTTCAGCTTTTTTCTTTCATCACATTCCCAGTGGGTCAGAAGTTTACATACACTCAATTAGTATTTGGTAGCATTGCCTTTAAATTGTTTAACTTGGGTCAAATGTTTTGGGTAGCCTTCCACAAGCTTCCCACTATAATTTGAGTGAATTTTGGCCAATTCCTCCTGACAGAGCAGGTGTAACTGAGTCAGGTTTATAGGACTCCTTGCATCACACGCTTTTTCAGTTCTGCCCAAAAATGTTCTATAGGATTGAGGTCAGGGCTTTGTGATGGCCACTCCAATACCTTGACTTTGTTGTCCTTAAGCCATTTTGCCACAACTTTGGAAGTATGCTTGGGGTCATTGTCCATTTGGAAGATCCATTTGCGACCAAGCTTTAACTTCCTGACTGATGTCTTGAGATGTTGCTTCAATATATCCACATAATTTTCCTTCCTCATGATGTCATCTATTTTGTGAAGTGCATCATTCCCTCCTGCAGCAAAGCACCCCCACAGCATGATGCTGCTTCACGGTTGGGATGGTGTTCTTCGGCTTGCAAGCAACCCCACTTTTCCTCCAAACATAACGATGGTCATTATGGCCAAACAGTTATATTTTTGTTTCATCAGACCAGAGGACATTTCTCCAAAAAGTACGATCTTTGTCCCCATGTGCAGTTGCAAACTGTAGTCTGGCTTTTTTATGGCGGTTTTGGAGCAGTGGCTTCTTCCTTGCTGAGCGGCCTTTCAGGTTATGTCGATATAGGACTCATTTTACTGTGGATATAGATACTTTTGTACCTGTTTCCTCCAGCATCTTCACAAGGTCCTTTGCTGTTGTTCTGGGATTGATTTGTACTTCCGACAACTGTATGTTGAAGGTGGGGCTCAAGCTGCATGCCTGTCTCATCCCACGGCCCTGTGAAAATAAATATGTGTGTTTTTTGCCAATTTTAACCGCGCACTTGTTGTTTATGGATTTGATAATGTCGTATGTTTTTCCCCCAACACCGCTTTCCATCAATTTGTATAGCAGACCCTCATGCCAAATTGAGTCAAAAGCTTTTTTGAAATCAACAAAGCATGAGAAGACTTTGCCTTTGTTTTTTTAAAACGTTTTTTTATTTCACCTTTAACCAGATAAGCCAGCTGAGAACAAGTTCTCATTTACAACTGCGACCTGGCCAAGATAAAGCAAAGCAGTGCGATAAAAACAACAACACAGAGTTACATATGGGGTAAACAAAACATAAAGTCAAAAATACAACAGAAAATATATATACAGTGTGTGCAAATGTAGTAAGTTATGTAGGTAAGGCAATAAATAGGCCATAGTGCAAAATAGTTACAATTTCGTATTAACACTGGAATGATAGATGTGCAAAAGATGATGTGCAAATAGAGATACTTGTGTGCAAATTAGCAAAATAAATAACAATGTGGGGATGAGGTAGTTGGGTGGGCTAATTACAGATGTGCTGTAAACAGGTGCAGTGATCGGTAAGCTGCTCTGACAACTGACGCTTAAAGTTAGTGAGGGAGATAAGAGTCTCCAGCTTCAGAGATTTTTGCAGTTCGTTCCAGTCATTAGCAGCAGAGAACTGGAAGGAATGGCGGCCAAAGGAGGTGTTTGCTTTGGGGATGACCAGTGAGATATACCTGCTGGAGCGCAGACTACGGGTGGGTGTTGCTATGGTGACCAGTGAGCTAAGATAAGACGGGGATTTGCCTAGCAGTGATTTATAGATGACCTGGAGCCAGTGGGTTAGGCAACGAATATGTAGTAAGGGCCAGCCAACAAGAGCGTACAGGTCACAATGGTGGGTAGTATATGGGGCTTTGGTGACAAAACGGATGGCACTGTGATAGACTACATCCAATTTGCTGAGTAGAGTGTTGGAGGCTATTTTGTAAATGACATCGCCGAAGTCAAGGATCGGTAGGATAGTCAGTTTTACGAGGATATGTTTGGCAGCGTGAGTGAAGGAGGCGTTGTTGCGAAATAGGAAGCCGATTCTAAGATCTAACTTTTGATTGGAGATGCTTAATGTGAGTCTGGAATGAGAGTTTACAGTCTAACCAGACACCTAGGTATTTGTAGTTGTCCACATACTCTAGGTCAGACCCACCAAGAGTAGTGATTCTAGTCGGGTGGGCGGGTGCAAGCAGCGTTCGGTTGAAGAGCATGCATATAGTTTTACTAGTGTTTAAGAGCAGTTGGAGGCTACGGAAGGAGTGTTGTATGGCGTTGAAGCTCGTTTGGAGGTTTGTTAACACAGTGTCCAATGAAGGGCCAGATGTATACAAAATGGTGTCGTCCGCATAGAGGTGGATCTGAGCGTCACCAGCAGCAAGAGCGACATCATTGATATACACAGAGAATAGAGCCAGCCCGATAATTGAACCCTGTGGCACCCCCATAGAGACTGCCAGAGGTCCAGACAACAGGCCCTCCGATTTGACACATTGAACTCTATCTAAGAAGTAGTTGGTGAACCAGGCGAGGCAGTCATCAATAAGAATGCGGTGGTTGACAGAGTCGAAAGCCTTGGCCAGGTCGATGAAGACGGCTGCGCAGTACTGTCTTTTATCGATCACGGTTATAATATCGTTTAAGACCTTGAGCGTGGCTGAGGTGCACCCATGACCAGCTCGGAAACCGGATTGCATAGCGGAGAAGGTACAGTGGGATTCGAAATGGTCGGTGATCTGTTTGTTAACTTGGCTTTCAAATACTTTCGAAAGGCAGGGCAGGATGGATATAGGTCTGTAACAGTTTGGATCTAGAGTGTCACCCCCTTTGAAGACGGGGATGACTGCGGCAGCTTTCCAATCTCTGGGGATCTCAGCCGTTACGAAAGAGAGGTTGAACAGGCTAGTAATAGGGGTTGCTACAATTTCGGCAGCTAATCTTAGAAAGAAAGGGTCCAGATTGTCTAGCCCATCTGATTTGTAGGGGTCCAGATTTTTCACCTCTTTCAGAACATCAGCTGTCTGAATTTGTGTGAAGGAGAAGCGGGGGTGGGGCATGGGCAAGTTGCAGCGGAGGGTGCAGAGCTGGTGGCCGGGGTAGTGGTAGCCAGGTGGAAAGCATGGCCAGCCGTAGCAAAATGCTTGTTGAAATTCTCGATTATTGTAGATTTATGGGTGGTGACAGTGTTTCCTAGCCTCAGTGCAGTGGGCAGTTGGGAGGAGGTGCTCTTATTCTCCATGGACTTTACAGTGTCTGTCACGCCCTGGCTCGGGGGACTCTTAAATGTTGAGCCAGGGTGTGGAGTTTCTGTTACATTTTCTATGCTTTTGTTCTAGATCGTTTATATCTATGTTGGCCAGGGTGGTTCCCAATCAGAGAGAGCTGTAGCTCGTTGTCTCTGATTGGGGACCATACTTAGGCAGCCTGTTTGGCACTAGTATTTTGTGGGATCTTGTTCCGTAGGGTTTTGTGTATAACCTAGGACTTCACGCATCGTTTGGTTTATTGTTTTGGTTCGTGTGTGTACACAAATAAAGAATGTACGCTTATCACGCTGCGCCTTGGTCCGCTTCATCTGTCGACGATCGTGACAGTGTCCCAAAACATTTTGGAGTTAGTGCTACAGGATGCACATTTCTGTTTGAAAAAGTTAGCCTTTGCTTACCTAACTGATTGTATATATTGGTTCCTGACTTCCCTGAAAAGTAGCATATCGCGGGTGTTGTTCGATGCTAATGCAGTACGCCGCAGGATGTTTTTGTGCTGGTCAAGGGCAGTCAAGTCTGAGGAGAACCACCAGTTGATGCCAAAGAGCTCGATTTTGGTCTCATCTGACGGCATCACTTTCACCCAGTTCTCCTCTGAATCATTCAGATGTTCATTGGCAGACTTCAGACGGGCCTGTATATGTGCTTTCTTGAGCAGGGGGACCTTGCGGGCGCTGCAGGATTTCAGTCCTTCACAGTGTAGTGTGTTACCAATTGTTTTCTTGGTGAATATGGTCCCAGCTGCCTTGAGATCATTGACAAGATCCTCCCGTGTAGTTCTGGGCTGATTCCTCACCGTTCTCATTATCATTGCAACTCCACGAGGTGAGATCTTCCATGGAGCCCCAGGCCGAGGGAGATTGACAGTTATTTGTTTTTCTTCCATTTGCGAATAATCGCACCAACTGTTGCCACCTTCTCACTAAGCTGCTTGGCGACGGTCTTGTAGCCCATTCCAGCCTGTGTAGGTCTACAATCCTGTCCCTGACATCTTTGGAAAGCACTTTGGTCTTGGCCATGGTGGAGAGTTTGGAATCTGATTGATTGATATTTTCTGTGGACAGGTGTCTTTTATACAGGTAACAAACTGAGATTAGGAGCACTCCCTTTAAGAGTGTGCTCCTAATCTCAGCTCGTTACCTGTATAAAAGACACCTGGGAGCCAGAAATCTTTCTGATTGAGAGGGGGTCAAATACTTATTTCCCTCATTAAAATGCAAATCAATTAATAACATTTTTGACATGCGTTTTTCATGATTTTTTGTTTGTTATTCTGTCTCTCACTGTTCAAATAAACCTACCATTAAAATTATAGACTGATCATGTCTTTGTCAGTGGGCAAACGTTCAAAATCAGCAGGGGATCAAATACTTTTTTCCCTCACTCTATCTCTCTCAACAATGGAGGAGCAGTGCAGTTGTGGGACCTGGGTCTGTTCAGTGCTGGGGAGTGATCAGACTCACTCAGGATGGCATAGTCATCACCAACAGAGAGCTTTTCCTGCTGTGCTCTCTCTTTGATTCCGTAAAGGTCCTGCTGAAACTGCATGTCCAAGACCGTTTCAATTTCCTCAGTGTCTAGTATTCTGAGTTTCCACCCAGGGCCAATATTTTCTCTCTTGACATAGGGGTAGTGTGCTCTTATATCACTGTGCCATGCCAGGGGATGGTATGTGTGGAAAATTAAGTTTCTTACATTACCCTCTTTGTAGCAGCCAGCAAATAGTGTCTCTGGATTGTCATTGAGGAGCTTATTTTTGTACTTATTGCATGCAATGTTATTTTTTTTTTATATCCAAGGGGTACTGCACTGTGGTGACCTCTGCACCAGGGGAAGCCATGGTGTAGGGAGCTTCAAAGGTTCAAGAGTTTTCACACATCTCACTTCACACTTCAGTGCTAAATCAAATCAAATCAAAAAATGTTGGTCACATACACATATTTAGCAGATGTTATTGCGGGTGTAGCGAAATACTTGTGTTCCTAGCTTCAACAGTGCAGTAGAAGCTCTTTACCACCTTCTCCTCCCTGCTGAATCCTCCTCCTCCTCCCCCTCCCTCCACCCTCTCTGTGGATGACTTCGTCAACTATTTTGAAAAGAAGGTTGACGACATCCGATCCTCATTTGATCCTCAAGTCAAATGACACCTCTGGTCCTGCTCACACTGCCGTACCCTGTGCTTTGACTTCTTTCTCCCCTTTCTCTCCAGATGAAATCTTGCGACTTGTGATGGCCGGCCGCCCAACAACCTGCCCACTTGACCCTATCCCCTCCTCTCTTCTCCAGACCATTTCCAGAGACCTTCTCCCTTACCTCACCTCACTCATTAACTCATCCTTGACCGCTGGCCATGTCCCTTCTGTCTTCAAGAGAGCGAGAGTTGCACCCCTCCTCAAAAAACCTATACTCAATCCCTCCAATATCAACAACTACAGACCAGTATCCCTTCTTTCTTTTCTCTCCAAAACTCTTGAGCTTGCCGTCTATAGCCGACTCTCCTGCTATCTCTCTCAGAATTACCTTCTTGATCCAAACCAGTCAGGTTTCAAGACTGGTCATTCAACTTAGACTGCTCTTTTCTGTGTCATGAAGGCTCTCCGCACTGCTAAAGCTAACTCTCTCTCCTCTGCTCTTTTCCTTCTAGACCTATCTGCTGCCTTTGATACTGTGAACCATCAGATCCTCCTCTCCACCCTCTCCGAATTGGGCATCTCCGGCGCTGCTCACTCTTGGATTGCGTCCTACCTGACAGGTTGTTCCTACCAGGTGGCGTGGCGAGAATCTGTCTCCGCACCATGTGCTCTCACCACTGGTGTCCCCCAGGGCTCAGTTCTAGGCCCTCTCCTATTCTCTCTATACACCAAGTCACTTGGCTCTGTCATATCCTCACATGGTCTCTCCTATCATTGCTCCCCAGACGACACACAATTAATTTTCTCCTTTCCCCCTTCTGATAAGCAGGTGGCGAATCGCATCTCTGCATGTCTGGCAGACATATCAGTGTGGATGACGGATCACCACCTCAAGCTGAACCTCGGCAAGACCTCAAGCTGCTCTTACTCCCGGGGAAGGACTGCCCGCTCCATGATCTCGCCATCACGGTTGACAACTCCACTGTGTCCTCCTCCCAGAGTGCAAATAACCTTGGCGTGAAACTGGACAACACCCTGTCGTTCTCCGCTAACATCAAAGCGGTGACCCGATCCTGCAGGTTCATGCTCTACAACATTCACAGAGTACGACCCTACCTCACACAGAAAGCGGCACAGGTCCTAATCCAGGCACTTGTCATCTCCCATCTGGATTTCTGCAACTCGCTATTGGCTGGGCTCCCTGCCTGTGCCATTAAACCCCTACAACTCATCCAGAAGGCTGCAGCCCGTCTGGTGTTCAACCTTCCCAAGTTCTCATGTCACCCCGCTCCTCCGCACACTCCACTGGCTTTCAGTTGAAGCTCGCATCTACTACAAGACCATGGTGCTTGCCTACGGAGCTGTGAGGGGAACGGCACCTCCTTACCTTCAGGCTCTGATCAGACCCTACACCCAAACGAGGGCACTACGTTCATCCACCTCTGGCCTGCTAGCCCCCTTACCTCTACGGAAGCACAGTTCCCGCTCAGCCCAGTCAAAGCTATTCGCTGCTCTGGCACCCCAATGGTGGAACAAGCTCCCCCACGATGCCAGGACAGCGGAGTCATTGACCACCTTCCGGAGACACTTGAAACCCTACCTCTTTAAGGAATACCTGGAATAGTATAAAAGTAATCCTTCTACCCCTCCCCCCCCCCCCCCCCCCATAAAAAAAGAAGTAAAAAAAGTGGTTGTCCCACTGGCTATCATAAGTTGAATGCACCAATTTGTAAGTCGCTCTGGATAAGAGCATCTGGTAAATGATGTAAATGTAAATGTACTATCTAACAATTCGCTGTTGCGCCTTTTTCACCACACTGTCTGTGTGGGTGGACCATTTCAGATTGTCAGTGATGTGTACGACGTGGAACTTGAAGCTTTTCACCTTCTCCACTGCTGTCCCGTCAATGTGGATAGGGGCGTGCTCCCTCTGCTGTTTCCTGAAGTACACGATCAGTTCTTTAATTTTGTTGATGTTGAGGTAGAGGTTATTTTCCTGGCACAACTCCGCCAGGGCCCTCACCTCCTCCCTGTAGGCTGTCTCGTCATTTTTTGTAATCAGGCCTACTACTGTTGTGTCGTCTGCAAACTTGATGATTGAGTTGGAGGGGGCTGAGCATGTACCCTTTTAGGGCCTCTGTGTTGAGGATCAGCGAAGTGGAGGTGTTGTTTCCTACCTTCACCACCTGGGGGCGGCCCGTCAGGATGTCCAGGACCCAGTTGCACAGGGCAGGGTTCAGACCCAGGGCCCCGAGCTTAATGATGAGCTTGGAGTTTAATGCTGAGCTATAGTCAATGAACAGCATTCTTACATAGGTAGTTCCTACTTCCTGTTTGAGTTTCTGCCTATAGGAAAATGGAGTCGTGATCTGATTTGCAGAAGGGAGGACGGGGAAGGGCCTTGTAGGCATCCCGGAAAGGGGGAGTAGCAGTGGTCGAGCATTTTAGCAGCGCATGTACTACAGTCAATGTGTTGATAGAACTTTGGTAGTAAGTTTTCCTCAAATTTGCTTTGTTAAAATCCCCAGCTACAATAAATGCGGCCTCAGGATATGTGGTTTTCAGTTTGCACAAAGTCCAGTGTAGTTCCTTGAGGGCCATCGTGGTATCGGCTTGAGGGGGAATATACACTGCTATGACTATAACCGAAGAGAATTCTCTTGGGAGGTAATACGGTCGGCATTTGATTGTGAGGAATTCTAGGTCGGGTGAACAAAAGGACTTGAGTTTCTGTACGTTATCACAATCACACCATGAGTAGTTAATCATGAAACATACACCACCGCCTTCCCAGGGAGTTCTTTATTCCTGTCTGCGCGATGTACTGAGAACCCAGCTGGCTGTATGGACGCGGACAGTATATCCGGAGAGAGCCATGATTCCGTGAAACAGAGTATGTTACAGTCCCTGATGTCCCTCTGGAAGGAGATCCTCATCCTGAGTTTGTCTACTTTATTGTCCAGAGACTGAAAATTAGCGAGTAATATATTCGGAAGCAGTGGATGGTGTGCACACCTCCTGAGTCGGACTGGAAGTCCATTCCGAATACTTCTTCTACGCCGGAGGCATTTGGAGTATCTAGTTTGAGAAACAGACGCCTCACAGGTCCTCAACTGGCAGCTTCATTAAATAGTACCCGCAAAACACCAGTATCAACGTAAACAGTGAAGAGGCGACTCTCAGACTGGCCAATAAAAATAAAAGATTAAGAATGGCAGTCTGAGATATGGCTTTTTCTTTGCAACTCTGCCTAGAAGGTCAGCATCCCGGAGTCACATCTTCACTGTTGATGTTGAGACTGGTGTTTTGTGGGTACTATTTAATGAAGCTGCCAGTTGAGAACCTGTGAGGCGTCTGTTTCTCAAACTAGATACTCTAATGTATTTGTTCTCTTGCTCAGTTGTGCACCGGGGCCTCCCACTCCTCTTTCTATTCTGGTTAGAGACAGTTTGCGCTGTTATGTGACGGGAGTAGTACACAGCGTTGTACGAGATCTTCAGTTTCTTGGCAATTTATCGCATGTATAGCCTTCATTTCTCAGAACAAGAATAGACTGATGAGTTTCAGAAGAAAGTTCTTTGTTTCTGGCCATTTTGAGCCTGTAATCAAACCCACAAT
Source organism: Coregonus lavaretus (assembly GCF_964263955.1). Lineage (NCBI taxonomy): Eukaryota > Metazoa > Chordata > Actinopteri > Salmoniformes > Salmonidae > Coregonus > Coregonus lavaretus. The sequence continues at coordinate 46,573,378 of NC_140002.1, forward strand.
TGCTGATGCTCCAGATACTCAACTAGTCTCAAGAAGGCCAGTTTAATTGCTTCTTTAATCAGCACAACAGTTTTCAGCTGTGCTAACATAATTGCAAAAGGGTTTTCTAATGATCAATTAGCCTTTTAAAATGATAAACTTGGATTAGCAAACACAATGTGCCATTGGAACACAGGACTGATGGTTGCTGATAATGGGCCTCTGTACGCTTATGTAGATATTCCATTAAAGATCAGCCGTTTCCAGCTACAATAGCCATTTACAACATTAACAATGTCTACACTGTATTTCTAATCAATTTGATGTTATTTTAATGGACAAAAAAATAGCTTTTCTTTCGATAACAAGGACATTTCTAAGTGACCCCAAACTTTTGAATGGTAGTGTATATAACACAATTACCTAGAGATTATTGTCTTTACTTTTGGCATTCAATAGTAGCTTCAGACTGAACATTGCTCACTCAGTTTTAGGTTGGATTGTATTTCCAGGTTTCTGCTGTGTTTCCTCTGCAGGTTTTGGTTTGCTAGGAGTTTTTTCTTGATAGTCCTTGGTAGTAATAACCCTTCCAGGCAATTTTGTCAAAAATCAAGGTTGTAGGTTTGGAATTTGGATTTGGAGTGAAGGTTTTGATGTAGAGGGTAGTATCCTGTAAAAGTCATTGCGAAAAGATCCATGTTTACCTATGTTTATCCAATTCTAATTCAATTTTTTTGCAGAAGAACTCAGGAGTCCATGACCTCTCTCTCTCTCTCTCTCTCTCTCTCTCTCTCTCTCTCTCTCTCTCTCTCTCTCTCTCTCTCTCTCTCTCTCTCTCTCTCTCTCTCTCTCTCTCTCTCTCTCTCTCTCTCTCTCTCTCTCTCTCTCTCTCTCTCTCTCTCTCTCTCTCTCTCTCTCTCTCTCTCTCTCTCTCTCTCTCTCTCTCTCTCTCTCTCTCTCTCTTTCTCTTGGGTCTCACAAATAGTCCCACACTCCCAGCCTGTCTCTGTGTCACACACACTCTGTCTTTTGTTTGGGGTCAGACAGCGTTGAAGGCAGATCCTGGGGCGCTACTCAGGAGAATGTTAATGTGGCTCCTCTGGGCCCACTGGGAGAGAACAGAGCAGATACGAGGGAGTTGTTGTACTTGTCTTTCTGGCACTCACTCACACACTCACATTCTCCATTTTCATTTATGTTCTTCCTAGCACTGATGATTTTGCAGATAGCAGCTGTTTTTAAGAGGAAGGTTTTACGTGCAATGATTGTGATGTGATTGTTTTACTCACCTTAATTGAATGCACTGATTGTAAGCCGCTCTATAGGGTAGTGTGGGATGGACTATATAGGGCTTTTCACACTACTGAACCAAACCAAGCAGAGCCAAACCAAGCTGTACTGAGCTGGACTGGTTAAATGTCCAATATAGTTACTGTAACCATGTTGAAAAGGAGAATGTGAAAATAACATATATGAACCAACCCAGAGAGGTGTGAGAAGGGTATATGACTGCTAACAACTCTGCCACTGTCAATGTGTGCCCCATCAAGACCACACAGTGGTAGCACAACGGCCAGCACCTGTAATAAACTCTCTACTCTCCACTCTACTGATGATGATGACATGGAATATGACTCAGCCATCCTCTATCACACCTCACTGAGTCACCACAGCAACCACCGCACACAAACACATACATACACACACACACACACACAAACACACACACACACACACACACACACACACTTGTCATTTCAGATGCATTGTCCTTAAAGCTAAGACAAACGCACATGTAGTTGTAAAGTCTGGCCTGGTTCCTAATCTGTTTGTGCTGTCTTGCCAAGTCCTATGATCATTGCCTCACCAAATGTATGGCAATGACCAAAGTAGCTAGCAAGACAGCACAAACAGATTTGGGATCAGGCTAAAGCAAGTGAACCTTTCCTTGCCTCCAGTCAGTTAGAGAGAGGGCCTCATTCCCAGGAACTGAGCTGTGGTCAGTCAGTGGTTAATGTAGTAGAGCTGAACAGTGACCAAATCAAAGAGAAAAGGAGCACAAAAGGCAACCTGTTCACCCCACCCCCCCCCTTACTCTCTCTCCCTCTCTCCCTATTTCACTCCATTTCCCAGCTGTGAGCTAGTGGAGAATGTGCCGCCTTCTCTCTCCATTCCCCCCACCCCTCTCTCTCTCTCTCTCTCTCTCTCTGTATATATATATATATATTTTTTTATTTTTATTTTTTATTCTCTCGCTCTATTTTCCCTCTCTATGTCAACTGAAGTCCTTTCACAATGAATGGCAAGGTACGATAATAGCCTTCACATTACCATGGAAACCAGACAGTATGTGTTTCTCTTTTTTCTGAAGTGGCCAAATGACGGTGGAATCTCAGGCAAAACTCTCTCTCTCGCTCTCAATTTCAATTTCAATTGCTTTATTGGCATGATGTAACAATGTACATATTGCCAAAGCGGACTTTGGAAAGTATTAACTAACAATATCAATAGCAACATCATAAAAAATAATAATAATAAAGATAGTCAGAAACAGGACAATAAGTACCAACAACAATCAAGGGTGGGGGGGGTGGGGTTGTTTTAGAAATGGAAATCTGTAAAAAATAAGTAAATAACACAAAGACATGTGCATGTTGGTTGGTCTGTCAGACTGTCACGGTGTCAGTGTATGCGGTAGACTGAAGTCAGGCGCAGGACACAGAACTCAAGGAAAAAACGTATCTTTACTAAATCACGTAAAGAAACAAGAAGCCTCCACGCAGGGAGGAATAAACCCGCTCACCAATAACATCTGAGAACCAACAACAAACACGCACAGAACACAATGGGAGCCACAGGGTTAAATAGGGGCGGAGTAATCACAAGATGGGCAACAGGTGTGAAACAATCTGACACAACAGGTAGAACATAGAAACATAGAACATAGATCGGCAGCAGCTAGTACTCCGGTGACGACGAACGCCGAAACCTGCCCGAGCAAGGAGGAGGGGCAGCCTCGGCAGAATCCGTGACACAGACTCTGTCCTTTATTTTATGGCAGGCAGTAATGTAGTGCGCTGCCAACCCACAGCTCTCTGTGTCCTCCCCCAACAGGACGGGTAGCCTCTTCTCATCAGAGAGGTCTTGGAAACCTTCAATGATGATTTCAAATTTGGGGAAATTAAACTCAGTAATTGCTTTATATTTTTGACATTTTGTCATGAAATGCAGCTCTGTCTCAGATTCTGCAGTGGTGCAGTGACTGCATAGCCTTTCCTCTACAGGGAGCCAGGTTTTCCTATGTCTACCCTTCTCAATGAAAAGGCTGTGCTCACTAAGTCTGTACTTTGTCAAGGTTTTTCAAAAGTTTTGATCAGTAACCTTGGTCAAATAGTTGTGTACTGTCGATTTTTGCTTTGTGCTTGCGTTTCCCAATAGGTGATGTAGTTTTGCTTTGACTGTGTTGTAATTTGGTTTATTCTGATAGATTGGATGTTCTGGTCCTGAGGCTTCAGTGTGTTTTTTTTAATTAATTTTTTAGTAGAACAGGTTGCTCAGCTCTTGGCATTGTCACTGTATTTTAGATGTTTCCAAAACATAATTGGTATTTTGTTAGTTCTTATTATTAGTGGATATTTGCATAATTCTGCCCTGCATGCGTTGTTTGTAGTTTTCCTCTGGACATGTAGGAGAATCTTACAGAACTCCACTTTTGCAAGTGGAGTCGACACCTCACTGCCACAATGTGCAATTGGTTTAATAACACATTCAATTAGTTTTAGCCAAATTTTAATAGGTATTTCAATTTGAATTTGTTTTTTAATAGCATAACCCTGCGTGTTTTCTCTCTCAGTTCTTTCACTTCTACATTTTAGGTGTCCAATTTCACTTATTTTTAAACCTAGGTAATTGTAGTGTTTGCAGTACTCTAAATGTTTTGTACCAATTGAGAACTTTGGTCTAATCCAGATATTCTCTGGGAAATCATGATTTTGGTCTGTTGGGGCTTTACTGCGATGGCCCAGGTCTGGTAGTGCTGTTCTAGCAGGTCCAGGCACTGCTATAGGCCATGTGCTGGTTGACAGCAGGCACAGGTAATCTGCGAAGAGAAGTCATTTAACTAATATCAGGGGCTGAGAATTTTCGTACAATAGTGGCGTCTCACTCTCTCTTTCTCTCTCTTTCTCTCTCTCTCCTCTCTCTCTTCACATTCTCACAGCCAGCCAGTTCCACTCACTTTCTCAATCTCATTTTGCTTTCACTGCCTTTTTTGTCTATTTGCGTTTCTTATTTTTTGTCTTATACTCTTATACTTCCCTCTCTTCCCTCATTCCTCATATGTTCTCCATTTGTCTACCCAAATACCATTCAAAACAGAAGAGGAGGAAAAAAGTGGTAGAAACACCTTGGAAAATGACAAGTTATTTTAAAGATGAATTCTTATAGGTTCTTATCTGATGCTCTTTATCCAAACATCCCTTACGCCAGGGAGGCAGCGCTCACAAAGGCATCATTGACTTGCCAGCAGTTCTCTCATATTACATCAGTGACTTGCGTTTATCCAGATCTTACTTTCTCTCTAAATCCACCTCATCTTGATGCACCTTAAATATTAGAAGTCACAACTGATTTAAACTCCCCCTCAGATACGATCCTGCTGAAATGATCTGGGTGAGCCGATGACAGCATCCCAAATGGCAACCTATCAATATGTAGTGCACTACTTTGCAAATTAGTGCACGATAAAGGAAATAGGGTATAATTTGGGATGCAAACAGTGAGAGTTCAGGGAGCAGATGGGATGGGAATAGTTTTTTTCTCAACATGAGAGACCCAATCATGCTGAAGCCCATGGCAGCTCAGCAGCAGCTCTCTTGACTGAATGGAGCACCTCGCTGCAGCTGTTGGTGAACCAATTGAGACAGAGTGTGTGTGTGTGTGTGTGTGTGTGTGTGTGTGTTTGAGACAGAGCTCTGATGCTTTCTCATCACAGCCAACAGCTGCTCTCAGGCAAGACACTATTGATTGAGTCTTTTCTTATCTATCACACTTGTTTGTGTGTGTGTGTGCGAATGGTTGTAGAGCGTAAAGCAAGAAAAGGCTCTGATACTCTTTCTATTGTTGCTAGCTTCCATTTCCTCTCCTCTATCCTCCCTCTCCGTCCATACTGCCATGGCATGCACACACACACACACACACACACGGGTGGATTGGCCATCTGAAGGGCCGGACCATCTTTTATTGGGTTGGACTGGTCGAAATAAAAAAGAATGCAAATAATTATAGCCTATATAAAAAAAACAAATGGTCATGGCCAACAACCATGTTGTCATATTCATCTATATTGAGAATTTGGCTGACCAGTGTGCAACGGCCAGCCCTCCTACCAAGATGGGCCGGCCTGGTGTTCTGATTGGCTGAGATGGCGCAAATTCACATTCAAAGTCAAACGCACATCATCAAAGATGTCACTCGAAAAACGGAAAGGTGGTGCCGAAAAAGTTAGAGAGACCAATAAAAGGGCTCTTGAGGCCTAAATTAAGCGACTTATTTGCTAAACTTTCTGGTTCTGCTGGTCCGTGTCTGTGATAAATGACAGATCAGCTGCTATGGTGCTGTCGAGGTAGGGAGAAAATAGAGAAAGACACACTCACGACACTGATACAGGTCATGTAGCCTACTGCTGCCAGTTAGGCCTAATATTTTGACTATATATTGTATGAAGTATATTTCATACCTACTATAATAGACTAATTAGGGAAGTGGGATTCAGGGGAACATTTAGATACTAAGCAACTTGCGATATAGCCTAACAAGTCATTAGATTGGCTTTTATAACACATAGGTAAGGCTATAGCCATCTACTGGACATTTATACAGTGCTTTTTACTAAACACAAGTCATCACGTATGACAAAAAAGGTAAATTTGGGGGCTATCCGTGTATTTTAATTCAGTGCTTCCCAACCAGGGGTACTAGGACCCCTAGGGGTACTTGGCCTATCCACAGGGGATACTTGAGAAGACTCACGAGTCCATAGGCCTACAGGTAAAATGCACATGAGGGGGTACTTCAGGGGTACTCTGGGCAGAGCAAAATTCAGTAACTGAAAAAGGTTGGGAACCACTGTTTTAATTGTTTCATCAATGTTTATTCACTTCAGAATCTCAGTCTCTTCAGGCCAGCAAGTGGATTTATTAGCTGTAGTAACAAGTTACACAGGTGTTGGATTACATTACGTAGCCACCCCACTGAAGGCTGGAAAGTCTTGCCTATCTCCTGCTTATTTAATTCACTGAGAGGCCCATCACTTCTTGGCAGAATGATATGCAGACACTGTCAAATGAAGCACAACACTGGAAATATATCTGCATCCACATAAACTAGTCCAGGCATTGTTCTTTGACAAACACAGAAGGTTGTATATTGGATTCGACAGAAGAAAACAGAGAGCGAGGGTGAGAGAGAGACCGCCAATTCCTTAATGTAGCCATTGGCTGTATTATACAGACAAAACATTAAGGAACTGACAGTCTCTCTCACTCCATATCTCTCCCTGTTTTCTTCTATTGAATTATACACTACCGTTCAAAGGTTTGGGTTCACTTAGAAATGTCCTTGTTTTTGAAAGAAAATCTATTTTTTGTCCATTAAAATAACATCAAATTGATCAGAAATACAGTGTAGACATTGCTAATGTTGTAAATGGCTATTGTAGCTGGAAACGGCTGATCTTTAATGGAATATCTACATAGCCGTACAGAGGCCCATTATCAGCAACCATCAAACCTGTGTTCCAATGGCACATTGTGTTTGCTAATCCAAGTTTATCATTTGAAAAGGCTAATTGATCATTAGAAAAACATTTTGCAATTATGTTACCACAGCTGAAAACTGTTGTGCTGATTAAAGAAGCAATTAAACTGGCATTCTTGAGACTAGTTGAGTATCTGGAGCATCAGCAATTGTGGGTTCGATTACAGGCTCAAAATGGCCAGAAACAAATAACTTTATTCTGAAACTCGTCAGTCTATTCTTGTTCTGAGAAATGAAGGCTATTACATGCAAGAAATTGCCAAGAAACTGAAGATCTCGTACAACGCTGTATACTACTCCCTTCACAGGGATGCTTATACTCCGGGATGAGCCTGTAATCGAACCCACAATTGCTGATGCTCCAGATACACAACTAGTCTCAAGAATGCCAGTTTTATTGCTTCTTTAATCAGCAAAACAGTTTTCAGCTGTGCTAACATAATTGCAAAAGGTGTTTCTAATGATCAATTAACCTTTTAAAATGATAAACTTGGATTAGCAAAGACAATGTAACATTGGAACACAGGACTGATGGTTGCTGATAATGGGCCTCTGTACGCCTATGTAGATATTCCATAAAAAATCAGCCGTTTCCAGCTACAATAGCCATTTACAACATTAACAATGTGTAAACTCTATTTCTGATCAATTTTATGTATTTTAATGGACAAAAAAATTGTTTTTCTTTCGAAAACAAGGACATTTCTAAGTGACCCCAAACATTTGAACGGTAGTGTATATGCCTAAAATTATGCTTTGTTATTAATGTCAGTTTTGCCTTGTAATTTAAGATTATGTCTTGCATGTGAATATATTCATTTTACAATTATATTCAATCTATTCGCTTTGATAATCGTTTCTCATGACCATTCTTTGATCTTAGTCAGCTAAATGCATAATACTTGATTGCACATGGTTTTACTATAACGTTAAAAGGATTCAGATAAACATTGTTATAGCACTGGACGAAAGGCTCAATTTCAGGGGATGTATTTCTCTAAATAATTCCGGATATCTCACATTAGATATAAGGAGTAGACATGCTCCAGATACGCATGTCCTTCATTTCAAAGACGGAGCTAGGATATTCTCCGTACTGAGACAGTTTCTACATGCATCCAATCAGGACCTCAGAAATCTCCTTGCTACCATATGAGTCCAGGGAGATACAGTGGGGAAAAAAAGAATTTAGTCAGCCACCAATTGTGCAAGCTCTCCCACTTAAAAAGATGAGAGAGGCCTGTAATTTTCATCATAGGTACACGTCAACTATGACAGACAAATTGAGAGAAAAAAAATACAGAAAATCACATTGTAGGATTTTTTATGATTTTATTTGCAAATTATGGTGGAAAATAAGTATTTGGTCAATAACAAAACTTTCTCAATACTTTGTTATATACCCTTTGTTGGCAATGACACAGGTCAAACGTTTTCTGTAAGTCTTCACAAGGTTTTCACACACTGTTGCTGGTATTTTGGCCCATTCCTCCATGCAGATCTCCTCTAGAGCAGTGATGTTTTGGGGCTGTCGCTGGGCAACACAGACTTTCAACTCCCTCCAAAGATTTTCTATGGGGTTGAGATCTGGAGACTGGCTAGGCCACTCCAGGACCTTGAAATGATTCTTACGAAGCCACTCCTTCGTTGCCCGGGTGGTGTGTTTGGGATCATTGTCATGCTGAAAGACCCAGCCACGTTTCATCTTCAATGCCCTTGCTGATGGAAGGAGGTTTTCACTCATAATCTCACAATACATGGCCCCATTCATTCTTTCATTACACGGATCAGTCGTCCTGGTCCCTTTGCAGAAAAACAGTCCCAAAGCATGATGTTTCCACCCCCATGCTTCACAGTAGGTATGGTGTTCTTTGGATGCAACTCAGCATTCTTTGTCCTCCAAACACGACGTAGTTGAGTTTTTACCAAAAAGTTATATTTTGGTTTCATCTGACCATATGACATTCTCCCAATCCTCTTCTGGATCATCCAAATGCACTCTAGCAAACTTCAGACGGGCCTGGACATGTACTGGCTTAAGCAGGGGGACACGTCTTGCACTGCAGGATTTGAGTCCCTGGCGGCGTAGTGTGTTACTGATGGTAGGCTTTGTTACTTTGGTCCCAGCTATCTGTAGGTCATTCACTAGGTCCCCCTTGTGGTTCTGGGATTTTTGCTCACCGTTCTTGTGATCATTTTGACCCCACGGGTGAGATCTTGCGTGGAGCCCCAGATCGAGGGAGATTATCAGTGGTCTTGTATGTCTTCCATTTCCTAATAATTGCTCCCACAGTTGATTTCTTCAAACCAAGCTGCTTACCTATTGCAGATTCAGTCTTCCCAGCCTGGTGCAGGTCTACAATTTTGTTTCTGTTGTCCTTTGACAGCTCTTTGGTCTTGGCCATAGTGGAGTTTGGAGTGTGACTGTTTGAGGTTGTGGACAGGTGTCTTTTATACTGATAACAAGTTCAAACAGGTGCCATTAATACAGGTAACGAGTGGAGGACAGAGGAGCCTCTTAAAGAAGAAGTTACAGGTCTGTGAGAGCCAGAAATCTTGCTTGTTTGTAGGTGACCAAATACTTATTTTCCACCATAATTTGCAAATAAATTCATTAAAAATCCTACAATGTGATTTTCTGGATTTCTTTTTCTCAATTTGTCTGTCATAGTTGACGTGTACCTATGATGAAAATTACAGGCCTCTCTCATCTTTTTAAGTGGGAGAACTTGCACAATTGGTGGCTGACTAAATACTTTTTTTCCCCACTTTATATCTTTCCTGAGCTTTCTTATATCTCCTAGATATAGGACAGACACTTCAAAGCCGTGTTTCTTGATTTCTTTATTGACTGCCTTTTTTTACATGTATAAATGTCATATTCAATGTGTTTTCTCTGGGCTATAGTAGTAAAGGCCAAATGCAGAATTTTATCCAAAAAGATATGTATGATTTTTATACGTAAAGGGTCATACAATTTAGAATTTCAGTACTTCGGCATAATATTTCCTACAGGTTTCCTCATGGTTCTATTTAAAGTAATGTTCTCAAATTGTTCCTATAACGTTAAGACAAGTTTTCATAAAAACATGAAAACGTAAGTAACGTTCAGAGAAAGTTCTAAGAATGTTATTTAAAACATATACAGTAGCTTCAGAAAGTTATTTTTTTGTAATTTAGCAGACACTCTTATCCAGAACAACTTACTGGAGCAATTAGGGTTAAGTGCCTTGCTCAAGGGCACATCGACATATTTTTCACCTAGTCGGCTCGGGGATTAGAACCAGTGACTTTTCAGTTACTGGCACAACGCTCTTAACTACTAAGCTACCTGCCGCCATTCACACCCCTTGACTTTTTCCAATTTTATTTGTTACAGCCTGATTTTAAAATGGATTAAATTGAGATTTTGTGTCACTGGCCTACACACAATACCCCATAATGTCAAAGTGGAAACATTTTTTTTGATGATTTTTTTCTTCTCAAATTAATAAAAACATTTAAGATGGAATGTCCTGAGTCAATAAGTATTCAACCCCTTTGTTGTGGCAAGCCTAAATGAGTTCAGGAGTAAAAATGTGCTTAACAAGTAAAAAATGTGCTTAACAACATAAGTTGCATGGACTCACTCTGTGTGCAATAATACTGTTTAACAGAAAATAAAAGTTGCACACCCTCAGTCTAATAAAATAAAATTGTATTTGCCACATGCGCCGAATACAACAGGTAGGGAGGCTATATATAGGGGGGTACCGGTGCAGAGTCAATGAGCGGGGGCACCGGCTAGTCGAGGTAATTGAGGTAATATGTACATGTGGGTAGAGTTAAAGTGTCTATGCATAAATTATAAACAGAGTAGCAGCAGTGTAAAGAGGGGGGTGGGGCAGTGCAAATAGTCTGGGTAGGCAGGATTAGCTGTTTAGGAGGTTTATGGCTAGAAGCTGTTGAGAAGCCTTTTGGACCTAGACTTGGCGCTCCGGTACCGCTTGCCATGCGGAAGCAGAGAGAACAGTCTATGACTAGGGTGGCTGGAGTCTTTGACAATTTTACATTTTAGTAGACACTCTTATCCAGAGCAACTTACAGTTAGTGAGTGCATACATTATTATAATTTTTTTCATACTGGCCCCCCGTGGGAATTGAACCCACAACCCTGGCGTTGCAAATGCCATGCTCTACCAACTGAGCTACATCCCTGCCAGCCATTCCCTCCCCTACCCTGGACGACGCTGGGCCAATTGTGCACCAACCTATGGGTCTCCTGGTCGCAGCCGGCTACGACAGAGTCTGGATTCGAACCAGGATATGTAGTGGCACAGATAGCACTGCGTTGCAGTGCCTTAGACCACTGCACCACTCGGGAGGTTTTGAGGGCCTTACTCTGACACCGCCAGGTATAGAGGTCCTGGATGGCAGGAAGCTTGGCCCCAGTGATGTACTGGGCCGTACGCACTACCCTCTGTAGTGCCTTGTGGTCGGAGGCCGAGCAGTTTCCATACCAGGCGGTGATGCAACCAGTCAGGATGCTCTCGATGGTGCAGCTGTAGAACGTTTTGAGGATCTGAGGACCCATGCCAAATCTTTTCAGTCTCCTGAGGGGGAATGGGCTTTGTCGTGCCCTCTTCATGACTGTCTTGGTGTGTTTGGACCATGACAGTTCGTTGGTGATGTGGACACCAAGGAACTTGAAGCTCTCAACCTGTTCCACTACAGCCCCGTCGATGAGAATGGGGGTGTGCTCAGTCCTCTTTTTTTTCCTGTAGTCCACAATCATCTCCTTTGTCTTGATCACGTTGAGGGAGAGGTTGTTATCCTGGCACCACACGACCAGGTCTCGGATCTCCTCCCTATAGGCTGTCTCATCGTTGTCGGTGATCAGGCCTATCACTGTTGTGTCGTCAGCAAACGTAATGATGGTGTTGGAGTCGTGCCTGGCCATGCAATCATGGGTGAACAGGGAGTACAGGAGGGGACTGAGCACGCACCCCTGAGGGGCCCCCGTGTTGAGGATCAGCATGGCAGATGTGTTGTTACCTACCCTTCCACCTGGGGGCGGCCCGTCAGGAAGTCCAGGATCCAGTTGCAGAGGGAGGTGTTTAGACCCAGGATCCTTAGCTTAGTGATGAGCTTAGAGGGCACCATGGTGTTGAACGCTGAGCTGTAGTTAATGAAATGCATTCTCACGTAGGTGTTCCTCTTGTCCAGGTGGGAAAGGGCAGTGTGGAGTGCAATAGAGATTGCATCATCTGTGGATCTGTTGGGGCGGTATGCAAATCGGAGTGGGTCTAGGGTTTCTGGGATACTGGTGTTGATGTGAGCCATGACCAGCCTTTCAAAGCACTTCATGGCTACAGACGTGAGTGCTACGGGTCGGTAGTCATTTAGGCAGGTTATCTTAGCGTCCTTGAGCACAGGGACTATGGTGGTCTGCTTGAAACATGTTGGTATTACAGACTCAGTCAGGGAAATGTTGAAAATGTCAGTGAAGACACTTGCCAGTTGGTCAGCACATGCTCGGAGTACATGTCCTGGTAATTGTGAATGTTGACCTGCTTAAAAGTCTTACTCACATCGGCTACGGAGAGCGTGATCACATAGTCATCTGGAACAGCTGGTGCTGTCATGCATGCTTCAGTGTTGCTTGCCTCGAAGCAAGCATAGAAGTGATTTAGCTTGTCTGGTAGGCTTGTGTCACTGTGCAGCTCGCGGCTGTGCTTCCCTTTGTAGTCTGTAATAGTTTTCAAGCCCTGCCACATCTGACGAGTGTCAGAGCCGGTGTAGTACGATTCAATCTTAGTCCCGTATTTACTCTTTGCCTGTTTGATGGTTCGTCAGAGGGCATAGCGGGACTTCTTATAAGCGTCCGGGTTAGAGTCCCGCTCCTTGAAAGCGGCCTTTAGCTCAGTGCGGATGTGGCCTGTAATCCATGGCTTCTGGTTGGGTTATGTACACACGATCACTGTGGGGACGACGTCATCGATGCACTTATTGATGAAGCCAGTGACTGATGTGGTGTACTCATCAATGCTATCTGATGAATCCCATAACATATTCCAGTCTGTGCTAGCAAAACAGTCCTGTAGCTTAGCATCTGCGTCAACTGACCACTTTTTTTATTAACCGAGTCACTGGTGCTTCCTGCTTTAGTTTTTGCTTATAAGCAGGAATCAGGAGGATATAGTTATGGTCAGATTTGCCAAAAGGAGGGCGAGGGAGAGCTTTGTATGCGTTTCTGTGTGTGAAGTAAAGGTGGTCTAGAGTTTTTTTTCCTCTGGTTGCACATTTAACATGCTCGTAGAAATTAGGTAGAACGGATTTAAGTTTCTCCCCGGCCACTAGGAGCGCTGCCTCTGGATGCACGTTTTCCTGTTTACTTATGGCCTTATACAGCTCATTGAGTGCAATCTTAATGCCAGCATCGGTTTGTGGTGGTAGATAGACAGCTACGAAAAATATAGATGAAAAGTATCTTGGTAAATAAGGTGGTCTACAGCTTATCATGAGATACTCTACATCAGGCGAGCAAAACCTAGAGACTTCCTTAGTATTAGATTTTGTGCACCAGCTGTTGTTAACAAATATACACAGACTGCCACCCCTTGTCTTACCGGAGTCAGCCGTTTTATCCTGCCGAGAAAGCGTATATCCCATCAGCTGTATGTTGTACACCGTGCGGTCCATCTTGGATTCGAGACGTCGGATGGGGGATCTCCAATATCTCGTGGAGTGGGAGGGGTACGGTCCGGAGGAGCGGTGCTGGGTGCCGAGGAGGGACATCTTAGACCCGTCTCTTCTGACTGAGTTCCATCGTGGTCATCCCACGCGCCCTGCTCCGCGTCCTCCTGGTCGTCCTCGAGGCCGGGGTCAGCGCACGGCTGGTGCCGCGCGTCAAGGGGGGGGGGGTACTGTCACGGTTTCGGCCGAGGCTGCTCCTCCTCCTTGTTCGGGCAGGCTTCGGCGGTCGTCGTCTCCGGAGTACTAGCTGCCACCGTTCTTTGTTTTCGATGTTTGATTGGTTTGGTCTGTTTAGTACACCTGTTCATGTTTAGTGTTGATTATGTGTCCTATAAGTTCTCGTTGTTTCTGTCATGTGTTGTGTGTAATTGTTTTTCCTGTCTGTAGGTGTTCTACTGTTGTTTGGACAGACGCTAGTTATTACCGTCGCACTTTTGTTCGTGCGTAGTCGGTTTTTGTATTTTACGCACTGTTGCGTATTGTTCGCCTCCGGGTTATTTGACCCGTTTATTTTGTGTCTTTCCAGTAAAGTCAAGTTTGACTGAGCTCCTGTGTCCTGCACTTGATTCCACACCACATTCGCATCAGAACCCTTGACAGAATTACACACCATCTATGGAATCAGCAGGAGCAACAGCAGCGCCTGAGTCGTTGGAGGAGCGCGTCCGCAGCCAGGATGATCAGATCCAGCGAATGGGGACCGCTCTGCAGGACGTCATCAACACCTTGCACCGATGGGAGTCCAGAGGGTTACCCACACCTCCACCTACCTCACCACCACCATCGGTCAGTCCGGCCTCCCAAGTTCCGGAACCCAGTGGGATTCGGCTCTCGCTCCCGAGGGCGTATGACGGCACAGCTGCCGGGTGTCAGGGGTTCCTCCTGCAGGTGGAGCTCTACCTGGCCACTGTACACCCGGTTCCCTCGGGACACGAGAGCGTTTCCGCCCTCATCTCCTGTCTCACCGGCAAGGCGTTGGAATGGGCCAACGCCGAATGGAGGAGGATAGACGTCACCACCATCTCCTATGCGGAGTTCTCCCGTCGCTTCAGGGCCGTGTTCGACCATCCACCTGAGGGGAAAGCGGCGGGGGAGCGTCTATTCTACCTCCGACAGGGGAGGATGAGCGCCCAGGAGTTCGCACTTGTGTTCCGGACTCTAGCGGCAGATGCAGGGTGGAATGAACGGGCCCTCGTCGATCACTTTCGATGTAGTCTACGGGAGGACGTCCAACGTGAGTTGGCTTGCAGGGACACCACCCTTACGTTCGACCAGTTGGTCGACATGTCCATCTGTCTGGACACCCTGCTGGCCACCCGTGGACGTTCCGAGTGTGGTCCGTCCATTCCATCCTCCAGCACCTCCGAGCCGAGCCCTATGGAGCTCGGAGGTGCTGGCGCTAGAGAAAGGAGGAGAAGGAGCCCGAAGGAGGCTCTCCCCTGTACCACTTGTGGCCGTGGAGGGCACACTGCGGCCAGGTGCTGGGGAGGGTCTCCAGGGGGAGGGGACAACAGGCCACGCACTGGGGAGCCATCCCAGGTGAGTAGACGCCCCACTTACCCAGAGCTTTCTGTTGTACATTTTTGTATACCTGTAAGTTTTCCACAGGTTGCACCTCATTCCCAGCATAAGGCGCTAGTAGATTCAGGCGCAGCTGGGAATTTTGTTGATCTGAAATTTTGTTTAGATTTAGGGATTCCCCTCCTTCTGGTTGACGCTCCATTTCCCGTTCATGCATTAGATAGCCGCCCGTTGGGTTCGGGGTTGATTAGGGAGGTCACAGCACCACTTAAGATGTGTACGCAGGGGGGTCATGAGGAGAATATTCAGCTATATCTGATCGACTCTCCTGCGTACCCGGTGGTGCTGGGAATTCCCTGGTTAAGTACCCATAACTCTTCCATTTCGTGGCAACAGAGGGCTCTCAAGGAGTGGTCTGCTCAGTGTGAGGGGCGATGTCTGGGTGTTTCCGTGGGGGCGACCTCGGTGGAAAGTCCAAACCAAGTGCCCGCAATGCACATTCCCCCTGAATATGGGGATTTGGCACTTGTGTTCAGTAAATCGAGGGCGACGCAGTTGCCTCCTCACAGACAGGGGGATTGTGCGATAGACCTCCAGGCAGGAGCGGCGCTCCCGCGGAGCCACGTGTATCCGTTGTCTCAAGAGGAGAAAAGGGCTATGGAGACTTACATAGCCGAATCTTTGAGACAAGGATACATACGGCCCTCCACTTCCCCTGCGTCCTCAAGCTTCTTTTTTGTGAAGAAAAAGGATGGAGGGTTGCGCCCGTGCATTGATTACCGTGGTCTCAATCAGATTACTGTGAAATACAGTTATCCACTCCCTCTGATTGCGACTATGACGGAGTCATTGCACGGAGCGCGTTTCTTCACAAAACTGGATCTCAGGAGCGCATATAACTTGGTGCGCATTAGGGAGGGCGATGAATGGAAAACAGCCTTTAGTACCACCTCGGGTCATTACGAGTATCTCGTCATGCCATACGGGTTGATGAACGCTCCTTCGGTCTTCCAATCCTTCGTGGATGAGATCTTCCGGGACCTGCAGGGGCAAGGTGTGGTCGTGTACATTGATGACATTCTGGTGTACTCTCCTACCCGAGCCGAGCATGTAGCCCTGGTGCGTCGAGTGTTGAGGAGGCTGTTGGAGCACGACCTGTATGTCAAGGCAGAGAAATGTCTGTTTTTCCAGGAGTCGGTCTCCTTTTTGGGTTATCGGTTGTCCGCGTCAGGGGTGAAGATGGAGGTGGACCGTGTGTCAGCCGTGCGTAATTGGCAAACCCCAACCACTGTTAAAGAGGTGCAGCAGTTCTTGGGCTTTGCGAATTACTACCGGAGGTTTATCCGGGGTTTTGGACAGGTGGCAGCTCCCATCACGTCTCTTCTGAAAGGGGGTCCGGTGCGCTTGCAGTGGTCAGCTGAGGCGGACAGGGCTTTTGGGAAACTGAAGGGCCTGTTTACTTCGGCCCCGGTGCTGGCGCATCCGGATCCCGCCTTACCATTTCAGGTAGAGGTGGACGCGTCTGAGGCCGGTATAGGGGCTGTTCTATCTCAACGGTCCGGCATGCCACCTAAACTCCGCCCCTGTGCTTTTTACTCTAAAAAGCTCAGCCCGGCGGAGCGAAATTATGACGTAGGGGACGGGGAGCTGTTAGCCGTGGTACAGGCCCTAAAGGTGTGGAGGCATTGGCTTGAGGGGGCTCAACACCCTTTCCTCATTTTGACTGACCATCGGAACCTGGAGTACATCGAGGCAGCTAGGAGACTGAACCCTCGCCAGGCTCGCGCGAACATGTTTCTAGCCAGGTTCGTATTTAAAATCACGTACATCCCTGGGTCCCAGAACGGTAAGGCAGACGCCCTGTCCCGGCGGTATGATACAGAGGAGAGGTCCGTTGAGCCCACTTCCATACTACCGGAGTCTTGTCTAGTGGCACCGGTTGTGTGGGAGGTCGATGCTGAAATCGAGCGGGCGTTGCGTACCGACCCTAGCCCTCCACAGTGTCCTGTGGGTCGGACGTACGTTCCGCTCGAGGTTCGGGATCGACTCATTTATTGGGCTCACACGTCACCCTCCTCTGGACATCCTGGTATTGGCCGGACAGTGCACTGTCTTAGTGCTAAGTACTGGTGGCTTACGTTAGCCAGGGATGTGAGGGTTTATGTCTCCTCCTGCTCGGTGTGCGCCCAGTGTAAGGCGCCTAGACATCTGCCTAGGGGTAAGTTACAACCCCTGCCCGTTCCACAACGACCATGGTCTCACCTCTCGGTGGACTTCATCACTGACCTTCCCCCCTCGCAGGGGAATACCACTATACTGGTCGTTGTGTACCGGTTCTCTAAGGCCTGTCGTTTGCTCCCTATGCCGGGCCTTCCTACTGCCCTACAGACCGCCGAAGCGCTATTCACCCACGTTTTCCGGCACTACGGGGTACCCGAGGATATTGTGTCTGATCGAGGTCCCCAGTTCACCTCCAGAGTCTGGAGAGCATTTATGGAGCATTTGGGGGTCTCGGTGAGCCTTACCTCGGGTTACCATCCTGAGAGTAATGGGCAGGTGGAACGCGTGAACCAGGATGTGGGTAGGTTTCTTAGATCATACTGCCAGGGCCGGCCGGAGGAGTGGGCACGGTATGTTCCTTGGGCAGAAATGGCCCAGAATTCCCTACACCACTCCTCAACTAACCTAACCCCTTTCCAATGTGTGTTAGGTTACCAGCCGGTTCTGGCACCATGGCAGCAGAGCCAGATCGAGGCTCCTGCGGTGGATGAGTGGGTGCGGCGCTCGGAGGAGACTTGGAACGCTGCACACGTCCATCTGCAGCGGGCCATCCGTCGTCAAAAGGCGAGCTCCGATCTCCACCGCAGTGAGGGGCCGGTGTACGCACCTGGTGATCGAGTCTGGCTCTCTACCAGAAACCTGCCCCTCCGCCTGCCCTGCCGGAAGCTGGGTCGGCGGTTTGTGGGGCCGTTTAAAGTCCTGAGAAGATTGAACGAGGTGTGTTACAGATTACAACTGCCTATTGAGTATAAGAATATTAACCCCTCGTTCCATGTGTCTCTTTTCAGGCCGGTGGTAGCTGGTCCACTCCAGGAAGATGAGATCAGAGAGACTCCTCCGCCCCCATTAGACATCGAGGGGGCACCGGCGTACACCGTGCGGTCCATCTTGGATTCGAGACGTCGGATGGGGGATCTCCAATATCTCGTGGAGTGGGAGGGGTACGGTCCGGAGGAGCGGTGCTGGGTGCCGAGGAGGGACATCTTAGACCCGTCTCTTCTGACTGAGTTCCATCGTGGTCATCCCACGCGCCCTGCTCCGCGTCCTCCTGGTCGTCCTCGAGGCCGGGGTCGGCGCACGGCTGGTGCCGCGCGTCAAGGGGGGGGTACTGTCACGGTTTCGGCCGAGGCTGCTTCTCCTCCTTGTTCGGGCAGGCTTCGGCGGTCGTCGTCTCCGGAGAACTAGCTGCCACCGTTCTTTGTTTTCGATGTTTGATTGGTTTGGTCTGTTTAGTACACCTGTTCATGTTTAGTGTTGATTATGTGTCCTATAAGTTCTCGTTGTTTCTGTCATGTGTTGTGTGTAATTGTTTTTCCTGTCTGTAGGTGTTCTACTGTTGTTTGGACAGACGCTAGTTATTACCGTCGCACTTTTGTTCGTGCGTAGTCGGTTTTTGTATTTTACGCACTGTTGCGTATTGTTCGCCTCCGGGTTATTTGACCCGTTTATTTTGTGTCTTTCCAGTAAAGTCAAGTTTGACTGAGCTCCTGTGTCCTGCACTTGATTCCACACCACATTCGCATCAGAACCCTTGACAGTCCATGTCGTCGTTCAGCCACGACTCGGTGAAACATAAGTTATTACAGTTTTTAATGTCCCGTTGGTAGGATAACCGTAATCTTAGGTCGTCCAATTTCTTCTCAAATGATTGAACATTGGCTAATAGGATTGATGGAAGAGGCAGTTTACTCGCCGTCGGCTCCTTACAAGGCACCCCGAACTACGTCCACGATATATCTGTCTCTTTCTCATGCGAATGACGGGGATTTGGGCCTTGTCGGGTGTCTGTAGGATATCTTTCGCGTCCGGCTCGTTGAAGAAAAAACATTTGTCCAATACGAGGTGAGTCATCGCTGTCCTGATATCCAGAAGCTCTTTTTGGTCATAAGAGACGGTGGCAGAAACATTATGTACTGAATAAATTATAAATAACGCGAAAAAACACACATAATAGTACAATTGTTTAGAGGGCTGTAAAATGGCAGGGAGCCTCCTGTAGCTCAGTTGGTAGAGCGTTGTGCTTGCAACGCCAGGGTTGTGGGTTTGATTCCCACAGGGGGCCAGTATGAAAAATTAATGCACTCACTAACTGTAAGTCGCTCTGGATAAGAGTGTCTACTACATGACTAAAATGTAAATCTTCTCCGGCGCCACTTCTGTATTACCCCTGCCTGTCCTGTTTGTTATGGATGCTGATTGGGTCGTCAGCGGCGGTCCGTCGCAATCCAGACCCAACGTGGTGGTACTTTTGGTCTGAGATCCACTCCAAACTGTCAATGCATAAATCATGAATCAAAATTGTGTCGATGTTGCAAGAAAATATTGTAATTTCACATAACCATACCACAAGGTAGCTACTCTACCTGCTTCATTCATGTCTCAACACACACACACAAAATAGCTTGACATCATACCTGTATCAAGCGTGACTGCACCCTCTAGAGTTCACCCCCACACCGCTCTTACTCTCACCCCCAACCCACCCATAGTCCCTGACGCCCCATCCTTCTGTTGGGAATAAAGGCAGATCTGGACTCATCTAGCTCAGTGCTCAGTGGCTTGCCCCTGTCTGTTTGTCTTGTGTGTTTATGTTTTGCCATCCTCTATGTCTAAGCCTTAAGCTCACGGTCACTCAATGTGTCTTATACTCCAGTGTCCTCACATATGCATGCACGGATACACAAATGCATGCACCTACACATGCACGGACAGAAACGCACACACAGTGTTCACCCTTCAGTGCTAGTCTTAATCCTCTTGCTTTCCAGATACGTACATCACCTCACCTTTCCACTGGAATACACTTCTTATCTTCTAATCAGAGGACATTTCCATGGAGGTAGGCTCCTCTCCACTAACCCTCTCTTGGCCTTGCCTGGGTTCAGAATAAAGAAAGAAGAGACCATGGCATTGCCTTTTGTCCAATAATGTCTGGTAGACACAGAGCTCTGTACTTATTGGTATGTCAGCCACTATAATATTCCCTGCAGGAGAGAGACGAGATGATGATTTGAATCATTCAGAATTGTGACACCAATTTACACCATGCACCATGCTGAGAGGAGTCACGGCTTGTATTTTTGCAAAACCTTAACAATGTGATGCTTATAAACTGATACCAGGCTGAACTGGATGAAGCACTAATCCTGCTAGCTGTCATCGATGACATTTGACTGTATTGTAAAAAGTAATTTAGCCTTTTAGTTGTTTAAGCTCATATTCCAATGTCAACTCAACTGAAAAATTCAGAAGACGTTGACTGAAGTGTTGCCCAGTGAATTAAACAATAATTGTTGACTCAACTATAATGAAATCTCAGAAAACTGTCCATATGTGGGATTCAAATTAGAAATGTGAGGTTATCCACCATCTTTGTTTCTCAAGTTCACTGTGGTCTGATTCGGTGGTAATTTAAGCATGGATTTCAGCATTGGGTGAGTAATTAACACACTTTGTGTCGTTTTTTTTGTTGTTGAAACAGTTTCCATCAATATATGATTTGAACTGTTTCTTTGCTAACGTTGGCCAAGGCTAGCTAACATGAGCTATCTAAACGTACCTCAGTCAGCCACATTTTGATAGCTAACGTTAGTTAGTTCCAGATTAGTTATATGTTATCCAGCCACGTGTGAAAATATGTTGTTTTAAAATTGTGTATTTATATAGCTTTTATCAAATTAATGTAAACCTAACCAGGGCTCAGCAGGCACGAGGCTAGTAAAATCATGGATCTGGGCCGGACAGTAATATCGGGGCCAGTCACTTTTGAATGCATTTAGAAAATTAGTTCTGCCGCACCGCAGTCAGCACCACAGCTGTGTGAGTTTCTGCAGCCCCAACAGCTGTGTGTGTCTTGACCAGTGATGTAGTGGTAAAACAATAGGTGGGTAAACTCTGATCGCTGGTTGCGGTGAATAAAGTAACACTCCCTATACTCCCTAACTTACTCCTCAGCCTGAAATGTCCCCACTTGTGCCAGCGATTAGCTAGCTTTTTGCGTGGCGCTGACTGGTAAGACGCTTTAGGAGGGCGGTCAAGCGTGCTACAAAGGCAGAGATCCCGACTTCGCGCCAGGTATGAGCCGAATCGGGAGGAAGTGATACTCGCTAAGCAAGCAGCGTGACGTCCTTTACACATGCAGAGAGCAAAGCGCTTTTTCTCTGGAAGGGCTTTCCTCCGGTACATTTTGCTAGTTAGAAAACTTGCCAAATCGGCCCAACAAAACTTTAAGAAAAAAACATTAGAGAAACACATCCTCTTTTCTATAAACATGGTTTGATTTGGTTTTGTTTTGTTCCTAATATGGGATGCAAACGAGATACTTTTCAGTAAGACCAACTGTGCTGCTGTCCATCAAATAATGTAACCGTAGCTGCAGGTATGGAGACGCGAAATGGTAACATCATAAACCTAACGTTAATGTGTCTGATTTAATGGGTTATCCTTGTATTTCACAATGTCACATGGACAATTGCTTGTCACATGAACACATTTTAATAAAAAAAATAGTAATTAACCATTGTTTTATGATTTTAAAAATTGAAAGAAGTGATTACTAGCAAGTGAATAAATACTGATGTTCGAGCAGTGACATGCAGTCAGGGTAGGCAGGGTAGGCAATGATTACCCTGTGATAATCTAATAATAAAAAGCTATTATGAAAAGCCAAATGTTTTTTCTCAATAATTCTGGGGGTTTTTTATGCTCAAAACATACATATCTGCTATAACTGCATCAGAACCTCAGGAAAGGGCACAGGGTATTCATGCCTTTTTTTCCATCCATTCCAATCAATTAAAATCCTTGATGCGCTGCCTTTCCTGACTCCAGTCACTGTTAATGGACAGGGTTAGTGTCACTTCATTCCGCTGCTTTGCCTAGCTTGAAGTAGCTTCATTGCATTGAGCCGATTTCATATTTAGCGCATTGCGCTTCACATGTTGTGTGAGTATTGCCTGGGGTAAGGTGTGCACATTTGGGAATGTCTACATAATTTAGCGCTCGCATCCCTTGAAATAAACAAAGATAGCTAGCTAGCAAAAACAACTAGACAAATGGACACTACTACCGCACCAAGTTGGAAAAATGTAACAAATGTGCTATTTGGAGGGTTTGAAGAGTTCATGACAGGCAAGGCAAACCACCATCTCCCTCACTGCTAGCTGTCGGGCAGGCGAACGTGAGTACTGGACTGTCCACTTGTCTAAAACCTCATTACCAATTATAACTTTTTACCTTGGACATATTTTTTTTTTTTTTATCTTGGACATTTACTTTTGCTTTGTGGATGTAGTGGGAACGGGGCTTCTCCCACCACTCAATGCCTTGGCTTCTACAAGATGGATGCTACTAACTACACTACAACCATTCTACTTCTGTTGCTGCCCTGCTGTGTGCATGCAGAATAAAATAATGAACATGGAGTTCTGCTATGACTTCTACAATGCTGTCACTGAGAGGTTCACCAGATGAATGGAATTAATTTACAAGTGAAGGAAAGCCTAAATGCATTTCCCTTGGCAATTTGTGGGTTAGGTAACTGTTGAATAATGAGAATAGACAACATCTCTCTGAATGCATTTGATTTATCAAGCAAGAATTTTGTTTTGATGAGACACTTTTTAGATATTTCATTAAAACCTTATTTATTATACACTAAGTGTACAACACATTATTAACACCTGCTTTTTCCATGACATAGACCAGCCAAACTCAACTGCGGACCCCGCTCCGGGTCCGGACCCAGAGATGGGTAAATCCGGATCGGACTACATCACATTTGTTTTAGACAGCTTTGTAGTGGGGACAGTTCTAATGTTACTGTCCCCACTAAAACAACAAAATAGTTAAATACATGTAGTTTTGTCCATGAAACAGTTAATTGAAATACTGTAGAATGCCGTTAATTCTTATGGAGGACTGCTCCTTCTGTGGAGTGCCAATATGGCCAACTGGTGCCTTCAAATCCTCTCACTGGCCCATAAATATCATCAGCAATGCAGTGTTTATATAAATCAATGTATGTACAGTAGCTCTACAGTCAGGTCGAAAATCCAATTATTGGCACCCTTGATAAAAATTAGCAAAAAATTCTGTATAAAATAAATACTACAAATATTGAGCTATATTACTCAAAACAATTGAACAATTATTTTATTTTATACTAATGTAATTGCTCATAGAAATAGATTTTGTTAAACAAGTAATAATTTTCTCTCTCAAAAATATAGGGTTGAAAAATATTGGCACCCTTAAAGATTCTTATAAATAAATATATACAAACAAAATGCAATCTGCATTAACATTCTTCTTGGATGCAATTAAATACTTTAAGTCCGGGAAAACTCCAGGGCATACCAGTCGAGGTATACCAAACATTTTTTTATACACTCAGAGGACAGTTATTAGCATGTTTTAACCACTCCTACGTAAATGGTAGATTATCAGACACTCAAGAAGGAGGTCTGATTTCATTATTACTGAAAGAGGATACAAGTGGAAATATAAAGATACAGTCCATAAAAAAAAATGGAGGCCCCTTACACTTCAGTGTTATGAAGCAAAGATTCTAGCAACATTTATAGCTCATGGAATTAAAAAGGTATTGTCGTACATTATTCATTCTAATCAGACAGATTTTTTACATGGACGATACATTGAAGATAATATAAGGCAAGTACTGGAAACAATAGAACACTATGAAACATCTGGGAAACCAGGCCTGCAATTCATAGCAGACTTTGAAAAGGCATTTGATCAAGTATGACTGAGGTTTATATATAAATGCCTGGAGCATTTCAATTTTGGAGAATCTCTTATTAAATGGGTTAAAATCATGTATAGTAACCCTAGGTGTAAAACAGTAAATAATGGCTATTTCTCCGAAAGTTTTAAACTGTTAAGAGGAGTGAAACAAGGTTGTCCACTATCGGCATATCTATTTATTACGGCCATCGAAATGTTAGCTATTAAAATCAGATCCAACAATATTATCAAGGGATTATAAATCCAGGACTTAAAAACAAAGGTGTCATTGTACGCTGATGATTCATGTTTTCTTTTAAATCCACAACTTGAATCTCTCCATGGCCTCATAGAGGATCTAGACACATTTTCTAACCTCTCTGGATTACAACCAAATTATGATAAATGTACTATATTACGTATTGGATCACAAAAAAATAAAAATGTTACATTACCATGTAGTTTACCAATAAAATGGTCTGATGGTGATGTGGATATACTCGGAATACATATCCCAAATGATATAAATTATTCCACTCCAATACATTTTTATAGAAAGTTAGAAAAAATAGATATGATCTTGCTACCATGGAAAGGTCAATTTGTGGAAAAATCACCCTGATTAACTCTTTAGTATTATCCCAGTTTACCCATTTGCTTATGATCTTGCCTACGCCTAGCAAACAGTTTTTTACATTATATGAGAAAAAAATATTCAATTTTATTTGGAACTTCAATCCAGGCAAAATTGAACGGGCCTATATATATAATGAATATGAATTCGGAGGACAGAAATGATTAAATATTATAGCATTAGACCTATCACTAAAAGCTTCAGTCAAAGTTTAAAAAAGGTCTAATCTTCGTAAATGATATCATAGGTAGGACTGGTGGAGCTAACAAAAACATATGGAAATGTCTGCTCTACCCAAAATTACAACCAAATAATTGCAGCATTACTGCAAAAATGGAAGAGGAAAGTGGAAGGGGGAAAAAGTAAGGAACTTGTCTGTTGGCCCTGCATTAAAGAACATAAATGGTTAAAGAAAATTGTGATAAATAAAAAAGTATACCAGTTTCATTTAAGGACCAAAGGATTGACCGCTGTCCCATATAGATTGCAAAATAGTTGGGAAGAGATTTTTGACGTACCGATTCCATGGCATATTGTTTATGAACTGATATGCAAAACGACACCGGATTCAAAACTTATAATTTTTCAATTTAAACAAAAATTCTTGCTACCAATAGAATGTTATTTATATGGGGGATACAATCTTCCCAGCTCTGCAGATTTTGCTGCGAAGAGACAGAGTCATTAGTTCATTTGTTTTGGTACTGTCTATTTGTATCTTGTTTTTGGACACAGGTCCAGGAATGGCTAAAGGATTGCAATATTTACCTGGTGCTAACCCTGCAGATAGCAGTACTGGGTGATCTGAAAAGCCATAGTCAATCGATCAATAATATAATAATACTTTTAGCAAAAATGTTTATTTTCAATTTACAATCTGTAGAAACAATGAAAATAGAAGGGTTCAGAACTTTTGTAAAACATCACAGTACAGTTGAAAAATATATGTCAAATAGTGTTAAGAGATAGATGGGAGGTGTTGAAGGATGGCACCAATAACAACTAACAACAACTAATAACAACAAGATAACTAATGTAAAGCATACTGTGTCCATAATAAGTATATAGGTTATAGGTTGAGAGCTTTTGTGAAAGAGCACAGTTAGAAAGATATGGCATATAGAAACAAACCGGATGGACATCATGAAAATGATCGGAAAGGTATTTTTTTAAAGGATATGTATATATATGACTGTATATTTATTTATATGTATGTATGTGTGTATGTATGTATATGTATGTATATATATATATATATATATATATATATATATATATATATATATATATATATATATATTGCGAGAAAGAAAAAATTCATATGGGGGATTGGAAGTGATGCAGACAATTACATTGATGGAAGTTACAATCTATCTGCAATATTAACGCTGATATACCCCTAAAAATTTTTTTAAAAAATAACAAAAGATAAACCAATCAAATAATTTTAAAAAAAATACATACATCATTCTTGTTTAATTAATCTCAGATTAAGGAACTGTATTGTGGCCTTCCATGGCTTCCTGTTTCAGTGGGGTATACAAATGAGGTAACGCACATGTAAATTCCCTTTGTCAACCATCACCATGGGAAAAGGCAAATAACTCACAAGCAAAAAGAGCTAAATGGTTGTCGACCTTCATAAATCAGGCAATGGGTACAAAACAAATGCAAAAAATAATAATAATACACCATGTACCACTATTAGGGCAACAATTAATACGTTTAAAACCACTGGAAAGGACTAAATGGTGCTATTGTCAGATGTCATGAAAATAGAGGTCTTTGGCCACGCACACCAGTGGTGGGTTTGACGTAGAAAAAAAGATGCATATACAGAAAATAACCTCATATCTACTGTAAAATATGGTGGTAGATCTTTGATGTTTGCGGCTATTTTGCTTCCACTGTTCCTGGGGCCCTTGTTAAGCTCAATGGCATCATGAACTTGACCAAGTACCATGACATTTTTGCAAAAAATCTTGTTGGCTCTGCCAAGAGGCTGAAACTTAGCCACAAGTGGATCTTCCAGCAAGACAATAACCCCAAGCACACATCAAAATCCACGAAGAAATGGTTAATTGACCACAAAATCAACATTTTGCAATGGCAATCTCAGTGTCCAGACTTGAACACCATTGAAAAGGGCAGTTCATAAGCGCAGACAAAGGATATCAACAATCTGGAAAGACTCTGTATGGAGGAATGGTCTAAGATCCTTCCCAACGTGCTCTCCAATCTCATATTTTTTTTTACAAAAAGGCTCAGGGCCGTTATTCTCGCAAGGGGAGGGTGGTGGAGTATTGAAAACAGGGTTGCCAATAATACGTTTTTTAGAAAATGTTTTGCTCCATGTCAAAGAGGGATGAGTGTCTGAGTGTACAGTAAAGCTGTGGGTTGCCAGGCTTTACTAGAGTGGAGAGTGAGTATGTGCTATGTGTGTCCCAGACAGACAGTGATCTGATTCTGGACACAACTGACTGGGTCTGTCACACACACGCACAGAAATACGCACACACACACACACACACACACACACACTCAAACAGAAACACACAGACACGCACACACACTGTGGTGGCAGCCTGATCCTGCTGCTATGACACACATACAGCATATGGGATTATACAAAGATCATGGAAAATACAACAACAAATACATAACTCTCCCACAATGCTGGCTCTACAACAGCAGATCACCTTCTCAGTCACCTCAACCTCGCACTGGAGGAAAAAAGCCTCTCAAAACTCCCAGCACTAGGGAGTTTATGCATACTCCATACAGGATGATAATATACACTGAACAAAAATATAAAAGCAACATATAAAGTGTTGGTTCCATGTTTCATGAGCTGAAATAAAAGATAACAGAAATTGTCCATATGCATAAAAAGCTTACTTCTCTCAAATGTTGTGCACAAATTAGTTTACATCCCTGTTAGTGAGCATTTCTCCTTTGACAAGATAATCCATCCACCTGAAAGGTGTGGTATATCAAGAAGCTGATGCCACAGATATCTCAAGTTTTGAGGGATCATGCAATTGGCATGCTGACTGCAGGACTGTCCACCAGAGCTGTTGCCAGATAATTGAATGTTCATGTCTCTACCATAAGCCGCCTCCAACGTCGTTTTAGAGAATTTGGCAGTTCGTCCAACCGGCCTCACAACCGCAGACCACGCCAGGCCAGGACCTCCACATCCGGCTTCTTCACCTACGGGATCGTCTGAGACCAGCCACCCGGACAGCTGATGAAACTGTGGTTTTGCACAACCAAAGAATTTCTGCAAAAACTGTCAGAAAAGCTAATCTGTGTACTCGTTGTCCTCACTAGAGTCTTGACCTGACTGCAGTTTTTGCGTCTTAACTGACTTCAGTGGGCAAATGCTCACCTTCGATGGCCACTGGCACGCTGGATAAGTGTGCTCTTCACGGATGAATCCTGTTTCAACTGTACCGGGCAGATGGCAGACAGCGTGTATGGGGTCGTGTGGGCGAGCGGTTTGGTGATGTCAACGTTGTGAACAGAGTGCCCCATGGTGTCAGTGGGGTTATGGTATGGGCAGGCATAAGCTACGGACAATAAACACAATTGCATTTTATCAATGCCAATTTGAAAACACAGATATACCGTGACGGGATCCTGAGGCCCATTATAGTGCTATTCATCCACTGCCATCAGCTCATGTTTCAGCGTGATAATGCACGGTCCCATGTCGCAAGGATCTGTACACAATTCCTGGAAGCTGAAATGTCCCCGTTCTTCCATGGCCTGCATACTCACCAGACATGTCACTAAATGAGCATGTTTGGGATGCTCTGAATCCACGTGTATGACAGCGTGTTCCAGTTCCCGCCAATATCAAGCAACTTCACACAGCCATTGAAGAGGAGTGGGATAGCATTCCACAGGCCACAATCAACAGCCTGATGAATATGCGAAGGAGATGTGTCGCGCTGCATGAGGCAAATGGTGGTCACACCAGATGCTGACTGGATTTCTGATCCACGCTCCTACCTTTATTTTAAGGTATCTGTGACCAACAGATGCATATCTGCATTCCCAGTCATGTGAAATCCATATATTAGGGCCTAATTTATTTATTTCAATTGACTGATTTCCTTATATGAACTGTAACTCAGTAAAATCTTTGAAATTGTTGGATGTTACAATTATATATTTTGTTCAGTGTAGATGAAAAGGAGCTGAAGGGACAGAGGACAGGCAGGAGAGAAACCAGTTCACCATACTGTAAAAAAACATTTGTTGACTCAACTTTAAAAAGTTTGTAACGATGACTTTCAATGTGGCACCGTCATATGATGCCGCCTTTCCAACAAGTCAGTTCATCACATTTCTGCCCTTCTAGAGCTGCCCCGGTCAACTGTAAGTGCTGTTATTGTGAAGTGAAAACGTCAAGGTGCAACAACAGCTCAGCCACGAAGTGGTAGGCCACACATAGCTCACACAACGGGCTTCACCATCTGGCAGTCCGACGGACAAATCTGGGTTTGGCACATGCCAGGACAACGCTACCTGCCCGAATGCATAGTGCCAACTATGAAGTTTGCTGGAGGAGGAATAATGGTCTGGGGCTGTTTTTCATGGTTCAGGCTAGGCCCCTTAGTTCCAGTGAAGGGAAAACTTAACGTTACAGCATACAATTTACATTTACATTTTATGACATTCTAGACGATTCTGTGCTTACAACTTTGTGGCAACAGTTTGGGGAAGGCCCTTTCCTGTTTCAGCATGACAATGCCCCCGTGCACAAAGCGAGGTCCATACGGAAATGGTTTAATAATAATATTATTATGTGAAATATTACTACACACTGAGTGTACAAAACATTAGGTACACATGCTCATTCCATGACGTAGACTGACCAGGTGAATCCAGGTGAAAGCTATGATCCCTTACTGATGTCACTTGTTCAATCCACTACAATCAGTATAGAAGGGGAGGGGACAGGTTAAAGAAGGATTTTTAAGCCTTGAGACAGTTGAGACATGGATTGTGTATGAGTGGCATTCAGAGGGTGAATGGGCAAGAGAAAAGAGAACGGGGTATGGTAGTAGGTGCCAGGCACACCGATTTGAGTGTGTCAAGAACTGCAACTTGACACAACTGTAGGAAGCATTGGAGTCAACATGGTCCAGCATCCCTGTGGAATGCTTTCGACACTGTCACGGACGTTGAAGGACAAGTCAGACCAAGGCGCAGCGTGAAATGCATACATGTTTATTATAATGATAAACACACGAACAAAACAATGTAACGTGAAGTCCTCAGGCTAAACACAATACAAGCCTCTACACGGAACAAGATCCCACAACTAATGATTGCAAACAGGCTGCCTAAGTACAGTGGGGGGAAAAAGTATTTAGTCAGCCACCAATTGTGCAAGTTCTCCCACTTAAAAAGATGAGAGAGGCCTGTAATTTTCATCATAGGTACACGTCAACTATGACAGACAAATTGAGAAGAAAAAAATCCAGAAAATCACATTGTAGGATTTTTTATGAATTTATTTGCAAATTATGGTGGAAAATAAGTGTTTGGTCACCTACAAACAAGCAAGATTTCTGGCTCTCACAGACCTGTAACTTCTTCTTTAAGAGGCTCCTCTGTCCTCCACTCGTTACCTGTATTAATGGCACCTGTTTGAACTTGTTATCAGTATAAAAGACACCTGTCCACAACCTCAAACAGTCACACTCCAAACTCCACTATGGCCAAGACCAAAGAGCTGTCAAAGGACACCAGAAACAAAATTGTAGACCTGCACCAGGCTGGGAAGACTGAATCTGCAATAGGTAAGCAGCTTGGATTGAAGAAATCAACTGTGGGAATTATTAGGAAATGGAAGACATACAAGACCACTGATATTCTCCCTCGATCTGGGGCTCCACGCAAGATCTCAAAATGATCACAAGAACGGTGAGCAAAAATCCCAGAACCACACGGGGGGACCTAGTGAATGACCTGCAGAGAGCTCGGACCAAAGTAACAAAGCCTACCATCAGTAACACACTACGCCGCCAGGGACTCAAACCTGCAGTGCAGACGTGTCCCCCTGCTTAAGCCAGTACATGTCCAGGCCCGTCTGAAGTTTGCTAGAGTGCATTTGGATGATCCAGAAGAGGATTGGGAGAATGTCATATGGTCAGATGAAACCAAAATAGAACTTTCTGGTAAAAACTCAACTCGTCGTGTTTGGAGGACAAAGAATGCTGAGTTGCATCCAAAGAACACCATACCTACTGTGAAGCATGGGGGTGGAAACATCATGCTTTGGGGCTGTTTTTCTGCAAAGGGACCAGGACGACTGATCCGTGTAAAGGAAAGAATGAATGGGGCCATGTATCGTGAGATTTTGAGTGTAAACCTCCTTCCATCAGCAAGGGCATTGAAGATGAAACGTGGCTGGGTCTTTCAGCATGACAATGATCCCAAACACACCGCCCGGGCAACGAAGGAGTGGCTTCGTAAGAAGCATTTCAAGGTCCTGGAGTGGCCTAGCCAGTCTCCAGATCTCAACCCCATAGAAAATCTTTGGAGGGAGTTGAAAGTCTGTGTTGCCCAGCGACAGCTCTAGAGGAGATCTGCATGGAGGAATGGGCCAAAATACCAGCAACAGTGTGTGAAAACCTTGTGAAGACTTACAGAAAACGTTTGACCTTTGTCATTGCCAACAAAGGGTATATAACAAAGTATTGAGAAAGTTTTGTTATTGACTTGCACAATTGGTGGCTGACTAAATACTTTTTTTCCCCCACTGTATGATCCCCAATCAGAGACAACGAACGACAGCTGTCTCTGATTGGGAATCACACCCGGCCAAACATAGAAATACAACACCTAGAAGGTAAACATAGAAATAACAACATAGAACTCCACACCCTGACTCAACATACTAGAGTCCCATAAGTCAGGGCGTGACAGACACCTTGTAGAGTCCATGAATTGAGGCTGAATTGAGGCTGTTCTGAGGGAAAAAGGTGGTGCAATTCAATATTAGGAAGTTGTTCCTGATGTTTTGTAAACTCAATGTATGTTCATTCTCTTAATCCAGCTTTGCTCTGAGTCATCATGTTTTGACAGGGTCTTAATGTGTCCCAGTGTTTTCCTTAGCTGCGTTACCTCATCGGTCCTGTATGCGCTCTGTGTTTCATGCAGGTACAGTACAGTCTATGTGTGTGTGTGTGTGTGTGTGTGTCTGTGTCTGTATTTAAGCCATAGTGCGTTTGCAATCCCAGTTAGACATTTGGTTCCTAGGAAGTTGTGGAAACGTACATTTTTGGTTTCCCATTGGTTCTGGGAACGAACCCATAAGTTTCCTGACCGGTAAAACTGAACGTTTTTCAAACGTTCTAAGAACAGAAGTGAAAATGTTGCCTGTTTTGTAAACATACTTTTTTTTGGTTGCAGGGAGGTACTGAGAATGTTTTACTATAGTTCCCTGAAAGTTTTCCTGGGAGGTTTATTTATGTTTAGAGAACGGAAATTATAGGTTATTTGAAGGTAATTAAATAACGTTCTGAGAACATTCTCTAAATGTTGCGAATGTTTTGACTGAGATGTCAAGGTTATTTAAATATGTTTTAATAACTTCCTTAAAAGGTTCAGTGAATGTTTCAATAAGACTGCTAGCTTAACTATGTTGAACTCCAAGCACAGATAGGACAAATGGAAATTAATTTGCTTAGGCATTAATCATGTGACACTGCATCAGTGAGACTCAAACCTATGATCTTCTGTTCTCTATCCATGGAATTAGTCCACTGAGCCACCAGGATGGAGCTAGTATGCCATGTTTTTTAACACATTCAACCCTGTTCATTTTAGTGCTCAATAAGATCAGGTGTGGCCAATTAGTGGGTGAGGTTTTCATATTGTTGGTTAAATGAACTTTGCTCTGCTGTGCTGAAACATCTGGAAAGTGTTACTATAGGGGCCCCCTAAAACAGTGGACATTGGGATATGTGGAGGCCAGGGATTGGTCTATTCAAAACACGCCATCTTGTGTTACATAGGATATATACCATGTTTGTACAAAGGAAGGGGAGAGTTTGAGATTGGGTTTGTTGCTCTCCAGATTCTGCAGAAGTATGTAAATTGATGCTGAAATCTTTGATATAATAAACCATTATAATAAAGTAGTGTCAGCGGATTTCTTATCAACACAGCATTGCAGCATCGTTGTTCGGCCACCACATTGTCTTAACGTTCTAGGAACAATTTGAGAACATGACCATGAGGAAACCTGTAGGAAGTACTGAAATTCCCCAAAGAGGAACGTTGTTCCTTAAAATTCTAATAATGTGGAACATGACTTTAAATAGAACTATGAGGAAACTTGTAGGAAACGTTATGCTGAAGTACTGAAATCCCCACAAAAGAACATTGTTTCTTAATGTTCTCGTACCAATGTAAGAACATGACTTTAAATAGTTTTAAGCCCACATACAGTACATTTGGAATCTACACACAATACCCAATAACGACAAAGCAAAAACAGGTTTTTGTAAATGTTTGTACATTTATTTAAAATAAACAACTGAAGTAAAACATTTCCATAATTAATCAAATCAAATCAAATCAAATTGTATTTGCCACATGCGCAAATACAACAAGTTTAGACCTTACAGTGAAATGCTTACTTACAAGCCCTTAACCAACAATGCAGTTTTTAAGAAAATGAAACAAAAGTGTTAAGTAAAAAATTGATAAGTAAAAAAAAAAAAATATATAATAATAATTAAAGAGCAGCAGTAAAATAAAATAACAGTAAGGAGGCTATATACAGGGGGTACCGGTACTGAGTCAGACCCTTTACTCAGTATTTTGTTGAAGCACCTTGGCAGCGATTACAGCTTAGAGTCTTCTTGGGTATGACGCTACAAGCTTGGCACACCTGTATTTGTGGAGTTTCTCCCACTCTTCTCTGCAGATCCTCTCAAGCTCTGTCAGGTTGGATGGGGAGGTCACTGCACAGCTATTTTCAGGTCTCTCCAGAGATGTTCGATCGGGTTCAAGTCCAGGCTCTGGCTGGGCCACTCAAGGACATTCACAGACTTGTCCCGAAGCCACTCCTGCGATGTCTTGGCTGTGTTATTAGAGTCGTTGTCCTGTTGGAAGATGAACCTTCCCCCCCAGTCTGAGGTCCTGAGCACTCTGGAGCAGGTTTTCATCAAGTATCTCTCTGTACTTTGCTCCATTCATCTTACCCTTGATCCTGACTAGCCTCCCAGTCCCTACCACTGAAAAACATCCACACAGCATGATGCTGCCACCACCATGCTTCACCATAGGGATGGTGCCAGGTTTCCTTCAGACGTGATGCTTGGCATGCAGGCCAAAGAGTTCAATCTTGGTTTCATCAGACCAGAGAATCTTGTTTCTCATAGTCTGAGAGTCCTTTAGTTGCCTTTTGGCAAACTCCAAGCGGGCTGTCATGTGCCTTTTACTGAGGATTGGCTTCTATCTGGCCACACTACCATAAAGGCCTGACTGGTGGAGTGCTGCAGAGATGGTTTTCCTTCTGGAAGGTTCTCCCATCTCCACAGAGGAACTCCTAAGCTCTGTCAGAGTGACCATCGGATTCTTGGTCACCTCCCTGACCAAGGCCCTTCTCCCCCGATTGCTCATTTTGGCCAGGCAGCCAGCTCTAGGAAGAGTCTTGGTGGATCCAAACTTCTTACATTTAAGAATGATAGAGGCCACTGTGTTCTTGGGGACCTTCAATGCTGAAGACATTTTTTGGTACCCTTTGGTACACCATCCTGTCTCGGAGCTCTACGGACAATTTCTTCGACCTCATGGGTTGGTTTTTGCTCTGACATGCACTGTCAACTGTTTGACCTTACATAGACAGGTATGTGCCTTTCCAAATCATGTCCAATCAATTGAATTTACTCCAATCAAGTTGTAGAAACATCTTAAGGATGACCAATGGAGCACCTGAGCTCAATTTCGAGTCTCATAGCAAAGGGTCTGAATACTTAAGTAAATAAGGTATTTCTGTTTTTATTTAATACATTTGCAGAAATGTCTAAAAAACGGTTTTCACTTTGTCATTGTGGGGTATTGTGTGTAGATTGATGAGGATGTAATTTTTTTAATCCATTTTAGAATAAGGCTGTAACGTAACAACCCTAATTGCTCCTGTAAGTCGCTCTGGATAAGAGCGTCTGCTAAATGACTAAAATGTAAATGTAAATGTAACAAAATTTGGAAAAAGTCAAGGGGTCTGAATAGTTTCTGTATGCACTGTATGGAATTGTTGTATGATGGTTGATGGTCATAGTATGGATCATTTAGCTATTTGATTTGGAATTTTAAGACCCCTTTAGGTTAAAACAAATACATAAAACAAGTATTTGATAAAATATTGAATTTGGTCTTTACTAGTATAGCCCAGAGAAAACGCATTGAATAAAACATTCATAAATTATTTTTACACATATTTAACCCCTTTTTTTTTTAGGTAGGCACAAAACTACCTTCATACTTCCATTCATTTTTATAAACCGGTACTGGTTCCCTTCAGACGAGTCTGTGTGGGGGTCATAGAGCAAAACCATCGTGTTCATGAGAGTCTCCCCTTTCCAGAGAGTGGTCATAATGGTTTTTAGGTCAACCCGTACAGACATTTTTATGAGAAGATCGTTTTTCGGGATCAACACCATTGTGTTCCTGAGAGTTTCCTCTTTCCATAGAGTGTAGGTCAAACCGTTCGGACACTACAGACGTTTTCATGAGAAGACCGATGGTCTGACAAACCGATGGTCTGACAAACACTGCTCTAGCTCTGCTGCCTTTCACCGCAGCTGCGGAAGTGCGACATAGGTGGATGCAATGGATTGATATGCATCCAATGCAAAAAAATTATCTGTAGTTTAAAGTTACGGATTTTGATGGGGATTTTTTTATAATGTTACTTAGATTGACACACCGGTGCGTCAATCAACTCTAGGGTGTTTAAATGTGCTGAGAATGTTGTTCCAAAACCAAGCAACTAGCCTGCACCATTCCCAGAAAGTTGTGGGAATGTTGTCTGCAAATAACCATAGGACAACCATGCCTTCACCAAGCTCCAAGAAACGTATGGTTCTCAGAACACTATGTGCTAGCTGGGTCAGCAACTTGCTGGCCTATGTTGAATTATAAAATACTCACGGCCAATGTTCAAAAGGTTGCCATAGTAAACATAACTACCAAGAGGAAAACAGTAAGCCAGCTAACATCTCCAGCAAAGTTTGCAAGTAAGTGCACATAAGTATTTTTGGCTATAGTAGGCTACACCACCGGTATGCACATTTAGCAATGAGTGTGAGAATCTATCAACAGCCAGACAGACTGACAGCCAGAGCCAATATATGAACCGTTACCACACGCATTTGTCAGCTAAAGTACACTTTTATTCTGTATCACTCAACTCTCATTTATCATGAGTCTTGTTTATAATGAGAGGGATAGGCCTATTTGTATTGTTGATGTGTTGCTGTAGTTGTGGATGGGATCAGATGAACAGATAGGCATACAACATGCATGTGAAAAACTATCAATAAAAGCCTAATGAAATCTGACCTGCAATTTGTAAACAAAGCTTCTGTACTTATAACAAAAAAACATATATTTTTTTTATCACTTTGAAGTGACACAAATGGCAAATTAAGCTTTCATCTATCCATTTTGAGATTTATTTAAAAAAAATATATATAATATTATATTTGGAACTTACTAAGTCTGGATTTAAAGTAATGAAGTACCAAGAAAATAACACTTTTTTTTTGTCAAGTTTCTTAAAAATGCTGAGAATGTTCCAAAGCCAAGAAACTATCCTGCACATTCCCAGAAAGTTGTGGGAAGGTTGTATGCAAAATACCCACAGGACAGGCTCTGACCAAGCTCTAAGAAACATATGGTTCTCAGAACGTTATGTGCTAGCTGGGATGTGAGTTTATGTATCCTTGCTTTGTAATTAAAAAATAACAGAAACTGTAACGGTTGGGTCCTGGACTAGAAATAGATAAACCAGAGATGAACCCAGTACCCCGCAGCGCTT
Source organism: Coregonus lavaretus (assembly GCF_964263955.1). Taxonomy (NCBI): domain Eukaryota; kingdom Metazoa; phylum Chordata; class Actinopteri; order Salmoniformes; family Salmonidae; genus Coregonus; species Coregonus lavaretus. The sequence continues at coordinate 46,610,157 of NC_140002.1, forward strand.
CAATTAAAATACAATGAAAACTGTTATATTAAAACTCCCCACGGCCAGTCTTTCTTTTGATACCCATCATCTTAACACTGTATCAATGTCACATAGTGCTCAGCTTCAAAAACAGATACAGATTAAAAATAAAAATATTTTATTAATAGCACTGTAAGAATTGTCTGATGCAACAAAATAAGAAACACATAAATTAATAAGTAATCCACAAGGCTCAAGGCTCAAGGTCTTGTTCTTATTTTGGATGTAATGTGGTATTGCTCATTGCTGTTTTTGTGTGTGTGCATGTGTGTGTGTGTTTGTGAGTATACTTTTGCACTCTAACATGCATGTGTTATGTTCAAAAGAGAAGGTCCATCCATGGAAGTGTTCAATATTTAATTCCTTTCTTCCTCCTTCCTCTCCTTCCTCCTTCCTCTTCCTCATTATGTCCAGAGGAGCAGAGAAGTAGGCAGAGGGAGAGAGAGAGAGACAGAGCTAATTTGGTATAGAGCAGACCTAACCCACACTAAATTAGTCAAGACAGGAACATTTTACATCTGGCTATAAATTAATAAAGACATTTTCTCAACAGAGAAAAATGTCCTCATGTGTGCTACCTATATCCCCCCAATAGAATCCCCATACTTTAACGATCTCCCCCTCCATCCTAGAGGGGGAGATCAACAATTTCCAGGCCTAGGGACATGTACTAGTCTGTGGCGACCTAAATGCCAGAACTGAACCTGACACTCTCAAACACCTACCTGGAGGTGACAGTATTCACTCCCAAATATGCCCCCCTAGACACAACTATAACAAAACCACCAACAAAAATGGGTCACAATTCTTGCAGCTCTGTCATACGCTGGGTCTGTACATAGTCAATGTTAGGCTTCGAGGGGACTCCTATGGTAGGTACACCTACAGCTCATCCCTTGGCAGTAGTACTGTACATTACTTCATCACTGACCTCAACCCAGACTCTCTCAGAGCGTTCACAGTCAGCCCACTAACACCCCTATCAGATCAAAACAAAAGTCTACCAGAACAGAGCAATACTCAATCAAGAGGCAACAAAGCCAAAGCAACTGTACAATAATAATAAATGCTATAGATGGAAGGAAAGTAGTGTAGAAACCTACCAAAAAAACTATTAGGCAACAACAAATTCAATCACTATTAGACAACTTTCTGGACAAAACATTTCACTGTAATAGTGAAGGTGTAAACTTGGCAGTAGAAAGCTTAAACAGTATATTTGTCCTTTCAGCTTCCCTGTCAAATCAAAAAATGTCAAGCAGACAACCTAAGAAAATGAAAAACAATGACAAATGTTTTGATGAAGAATGCAAAAACCTAAGAAAGAAATTGAGAAACCTATCCAACCCAAAACATGGAGACCCAGAAAATCTGAGTCTACGCCTTCACTATGGTGAGTCACTAAAACAATGCAGAAATACACTACCAAAAAAGAAGTAACAGCTCAATGTAATTGAAGAATCCATAGAATCTAACCACTTCTGGGAAAATCGGAACACACTAAACAAACAACAACACGAAGAGTTATCTATACAAAATGGAGATGTATGGATAAACCACTTCTCCAATCGTTTTGGCCCTATAACAAAGAACAAACAGCAAAAACATATACATGATCAAATACAAATCTTAGAATCAACTATTAAAGACTACCAGAACCCACTTGATAAGTCAATTACGTTGAATTAACTACAGGACAAAATAGAAACCCTCCAACCTAAAAAGGCCTATGGTGTTGATGGTATCCTAAATTAAATGATCAAATATACAGACCACAAATTCCAATTGGCTATACTTAAACTCTTTAACACCATCCTTAGCTCTGGCATCTTCCCCAATATTTGGAACCAGGGACTGATCACCCCAATCCACAAAAGTGGAGAGAGATTTGACCCCAATAACTACCGTTGGATTTGCGTCAACAATAACCTTGGGAAAATCCTCTGCATTATCATTAACAGCAGACTTGTACATTTCCTCAGTGAAAACAATGTACTGAGCAAATGTCAAATTGGCATTTTACCAAATTACCGTACGACAGACCACGTATTTACCTTGCACACCCTAATTGACAAACAAAACAAAACAAAGGCAAAGTCTTCTCATGCTTTGTTGATTTAAAAAATGTTTTTTCAACTCTTTTTGGCATGAGGGTCTGCTGTACAAATTGATGGAAAGTGGTGTTGGGGGACATTATGACATTGACATGATCAAATCCATGTACATAAACAACAAGTGTGTGGTTAAAACTGGCAAAAGACAGACATTTCATTTTTTATTGTTTATTTCACCTTTGTTTATTATCTATTTCACTTGCTTTGGCAATGTAAACATATGTTTCCCATGCCAATAAAGGCCCTTGAATTGAATTGAATGGAAGACAGAGAGAGAGAAAGAGAGAGAGAGAGAGACAGAGAGAGAGAGAGAGAGAGAGAGAGAGAGAGAGAGAGAGAGAGAGAGAGAGAGAGAGAGAGAGAGAGTGGGGGGGGGACTCCTGCTGCTGATTCTCTGACAGACACAGAACAGTTTGTCCCCGAGAGAGTGTGTGTGTGTGTTTCTCTCTCTCTCTCTCTCTCTCTCTCTCTGTGTGTGTGTGTGTGTGTGTGTGTGTGTGTGTAAAGGAAAAAAAAGTATTATTTGCAGAATACTTTTCTGATTCATTTTTGGTGTTTAAAAACCACACAAAAAATCGAATGTTAAATATGTTAAATTAAATAAAGTAATATTCTAAGTTAAATAACGTACAAATGACTTACTTAATGAGTGTTGTTTTTATTATTAATTCAGAATTTCACAAAAAAATTGTTACTGTGTTTGTCCTAAATTATAGTGATTGTTCTTTCCTAAATGATACACCAATCATCTGTGTCTTACCTTAGAATACAGTATGTCAAGGTATTCAAACAATAGTTTTATCTCAATTTCTAAGGCATACTCTTCCATGCCCCTACCTTTACACATGGTCAGGGTACACACACACACACACACACTCACACACAAATGCAAACACACACACACACACACACACACAAACACACACACACACACACACACACAGACACACAGACTATTACTTTTCAGAGTCTCATAGGGAGGGAGCGATAGAGAGAGAAAACAAATCCAATTTTGATAAACTCCCATATCTATTGGGTGAAATATCACAGTGTGCCATCACAGCAGCAATATTTGTGACCTATTGCCACAAGAAAGGCCAACCAGCGAAGGACAAACACCATTGTAAATACAACCCATATTTGTGTTTATTTACTTTAACTTTAACTATTTGCACGTCGTTACAATACTGTACAGTATATAGCCATAATATGACATTTTAAATGTCTCTATTCCTTTAGAACTTTGTGAGTAATGTTTACTGTTCATTTAATATTGTTTTTTTTACACTTTTGTTTATTATCTATTTCACTTGCTTTGGCAATGTAAACTTATGTTTCCCATGCCAATGAAGCCCATTAAATGTAATTAAGAGAGAGAGAGAGGGGGGGGGGGGGGGGGGGGCAGTGATGTGTCCCCTTACAGCCCCCTTACAGTTTATTTTCTCGCTTTGGTACTATTTTCACAAGTATGCGGTGAATTTTCAAAACTCTTAGTACAAAACTCCAAACTAGTCACACTTGCAACGCAGCCAGTCTTACGTTCAAAACCTTTCATTTTGCCTACATTTTGTTTGTAGACATCTTTCACCACACAACCATTGATCAAAAAATGTGTTTACTGTGAAATATAACGAGTACATTGGTTTAATCACCAAAACACAACATAAGGATATCTGCTAAATGTGTCTGTTTTAACAACCAGTTAATAAAATAGCAAAAAATGCCCTGTGAAGTGCTGAAAGTACTGCAATTACATTACACTGTTTTCACGTTAGGCTATAAAACTTGCACTACTACCAATGAAAATGTACTGAAAATCTAGTTTTAATCATTTCTATCCCATTTGTGATCTTTGGTGTGATCATTGAAGACATCTTCCACAATCATTGATGCAAATAAATAATATATTTGTCAGATATAATTACAATATAGGAGTACTGTACACTACCGGTCAAAAGTTTTAGAACATCTACTAATTTAAGGTTTTTTCTTTATTTTTACTATTTTCGACACTGTAGAATAATAGTGAAGACATCAAACATATGAAATAACACATATGGAATCATGTAGAAACCAAAAATGTGTTAAACGAATCAAAATATATTTTATATTTGAGATTATTCAAATAGCCACCCTTTGCCTTGTCGACCGTATGAAAATGTATGCACTCACTAACTGTAAGTCGCTCTGTAAAATGTAATGACTGCTTTGTACAAGCTTTGCATTCTTTCAACCAGATTCACCTAGAATGCTTTTCCAACAGTCTTGAAAGTGTTCCCACATATGCTGAGCACTTGTTGGCTGCTTTTCCTTCATTCTGCGGTCCGACTCATCCCAAAGCATCTCAATTTGGTTGAGGTCGGGGATTGCGGAGGCCAGGTCATCTGATGCAGCACTCCATCAAGTAGAACATGTTTTCACTTTGTCATTATGGGGTGTTGTGTGTAGATGGGTGATCTTTTTTATTTATTTAATCCATTTTGAATTTAGGCTGTAATAAAACAAAATGTGGAATAAATCAAGGGGTATGAATACTTTCTGAAGGCACGGTGTCTAGATGAAACACTGATTAAGTTTGGTGAAAAAGTGACCATATGATTTTGTGTGTTGTACTTGAAAATGTGCTTAGAGTTTCGAAACAACTGCCTTTTTGATTATCTGTTTTGACTTTTGTGCTAAGATTGTTAAAATATAGCACATACTTGTGAAAATTTACAAAATAAACTTGTGTTATATTTCAGTCTTCTGTGATGTAAATAAAGTGTAATATTGGGATGCAAACAAAAAATTGAATACATTTCAACTCTATATCTGATATGGTACAGGTGTCTTCTTTTTTTTAAGCCCATAACCATGTGTGTGAGGTTTATACTTTTGTTTCAATGTAGATTTGTTTAAGACTACCAAGAATCACTCTGTGTGACCCTGATTTAGCCCACTGCAGTAAAAGGTTAAATCAGGCATTCATTCCGATTGATTAGGGTTAGAGTTAAGGTTTGGGATAGGGTTAATTCAATTCAGGCATTAATTCCGATTGGTGGAACTCAGAAAAACAACTTCACGATTTAGTTTAGCCATTAATTAAGACTGTCCATAATTCATTATGAGTGGATGGTGCACTGGTCTATGCACCGCACTCCCATTTTATTTTCAATCCAGCTCCGTGCACTAGTTTTTTTCTTCTTCTAGTGGGCGGTTTTGAAGGCATCTCCCAACGTCCTGGGGACCTACAAAAACATCAAATTTCGCCTTAAATCTAGAGTGATTGCCGTAGTGAATGTATCTATAGCAATTTCACATTTTGAAACAACATATTTTCGATTTACCTGCTGAGTGTGTTCAGTTTTAATATCGAACTGCGATTCAGAGAATAATTATTAGGGTAACACTTTACCTTAAGTTTATATTAATATGTAACTAAATAGTAATACATGTATTTATAACATACTAGTTTCATGTAATTACTATGTAAATACTATGTAATTACACTGTAATAAGGGTTTAGCGGTATATGTTATTACACTAGTGGAACAAGGATATGTAATTACAAATCAGCTTGTCAGAGGTTATTCCACATGTGTAATTACTCTTGATTTATGTATATGTAATTACAAGATGTATTGTTCCAAATGTAAGACCATTTCTTACATGAATATGTCACTTTACTTTGATTTGTCTTGCCTTCCAGGTTACCCACTTGGTCATTTTGTAAATATATATTATTTTCTGGAACCAATAAATTATTAGAGATACACAAATGTTTTTTGCACCCACCATGCGTCATGTCCGCAATGGTCATGTGAAGTGAAATGTGTATATTTTGGGATGTGAGCACTTAGTTTGTTTGACCTGACTAAAATCAATTTCGGATCGAAACGTTGTCAATAAAGCGGTGAATTGGGAGCTTTAACAGTGTGCTGGCCTTCTTGTTCTATACTTGTTCCAAATGTAACTAACATGTTCTGTAATTACACTTAAGCAGTCTCCTGTATAGCTCCATGTTAACAATGCATCCTAATATGTAACCTTGTTACATGTAACTACATAAAACTACCACCAAAATAAAGTAGGCTAGGACTCCGTCAGCTGTTGTAACAATGCACACCCCATCATCAAATCAAATCAAATCAAATTTTATTGGTCACATGCGCCGAATACAACAGGTGCAGACATTGCAGTGAAATGCTTACTTACAGCCCTTAACCAACAGTGCATTTATTTTAAACAAAAAAAGTAAGAATAAACAACAACAAAAAAAGTGTTGAGAAAAAAAGAGCAGAAGTAAAATAAAGTGACAGTAGGGAGGCTATATATACAGTAAAATAAAGTGACAGTAGGGAGGCTATATATACAGGGGGTACCGTTGCACAGTCAATGTGCGGGGGCACCGGCTAGTTGAGGTAGTTGAGGTAATATGTACATGTGGGTAGAGTTAAAGTGACTATGCATAAATACTTAACAGAGTAGCAGCAGCGTAAAAAGGATGGGGTGGGGGGGCAGTGCAAATAGTCCGGGTAGCCATGATTAGCTGTTCAGGAGTCTTATGGCTTGGGGGTAGAAGCTGTTGAGAAGTCTTTTGGACCTAGACTTGGCACTCCGGTACCGCTTGCCGTGCGGTAGCAGAGAGAACAGTCTATGACTAGGGTGGCTGGAGTCTTTGACAATTTTGAGGGCCTTCCTCTGACACCGCCTGGTATAGAGGTCCTGGATGGCAGGGAGCTTTGCCCCAGTGATGTACTGGGCCGTACGCACTACCCTCTGTAGTGCCTTGCGGTCAGAGGCCAAGCAGTTGCCATACCAGGCGGTGATGCAACCAGTCAGGATGCTCTCGATGGTGCAGCTGTAGAATTTTTTGAGGATCTGAGGACCCATGTCAAATCTTTTTAGTCTCCTGAGGGGGAATAGGCTTTGTCGTGCCCTCTTCACGACTGTCTTGGTGTGTTTGGACCATGATAGTTCGTTGGTGATGTGGACACCAAGGAACTTGAAGCTCTTAACCTGTTCGACTACAGCCCCGTCGATGAGAATGGGGGCGTGCTCAGTCCTCTTTTTTTTCCTGTAGTCCACAATCATCTCCTTTGTCTTGGTCACGTTGAGGGAGAGGTTGTTGTCCTGGCACCACACGGCCAGATCTCTGACCTCCTCCCTATAGGCTGTCTCATCGTTGTCGGTGATCAGGCCTACCACTGTTGTGTCGTCGGCAAACTTAATGATGGTGTTGGAGTCGTGCCTGGCCATGCAGACATGGGTGAACAGAGAGTACAGGAGGGAACTGAGCACGCACCCCTGAGGGGCCCCCGTGTTGAGGATCAGTGTGGCAGATGTGTTGTTACCTACCCTTACCACCTGGGGGCGGCCCGTCAGGAAGTCCAGGATCCAGTTGCAGAGGGAGGTGTTTAGTCCCAGGATCCTTAGCTTAGTGATGAGCTTAGAGGGCACTATGGTGTTGAATGCTGAGCTGTAGTCAATGAATAGCATTCTCACGTAGGTGTTCCTCTTGTCCAGGTGGGAAAGGGCAGTGTGGAGTGCGATAGAGATTGCATCATCTGTGGATCTGTTGGGGCGGTATGCAAATTGGAATGGGTCTAGGGTTTCTGGGATTATGCTGTTGATGTGAGCCATGACCAGTCTTTCAAAGCACTTCATGGCTACAGACGTCAGTGCTACGGGTCGGTAGTCATTTAGGCAGGTTATCTTAGAGTTCTTGGGCACGGGGACTATGGTGGTCTGCTTGAAACATGTTGGTATTACAGACTCAGTCAGGGACATGTTGAAAATGTCAGTGAAGACACTTGCCAGTTGGTCAGCACATGCTCTGAGTACAAGTCCTGGTAATCCGTCTGGCCCTTCGGCCTTGTGAATGTTGACCTGCTTAAAAGTCTTACTCAAATCGGCCACGGAGAGCGTGATCACACAGTCATCCGGAACAGCTGGTGCTCTCATGCATGCCTCAGTGTTGCTTGCCTCGAAGCGAGCATAGAAGTGGTTTAGCTCGTCTGGTAGGCTTGTGTCACTGGGCAGCTCGCGGCTGTGCTTCCCTTTGTAGTCTGTAATAGTTTTCAAGCCCTGCCACATCCGACGAGCGTCAGAGCCAGTGTAGTATGATTCAATCTTAGACCTGTATTGACTCTTTGCCTGTTTGATGGTTCGTCGGAGGTCATAGCGGGATTTCTTATAAGAGTCCGGGTTAGAGTCCCGTTCCTTGAAAGCGGCAGCTCTACCCTTTAGCTCAGTGCGGATGTTTCCTGTAATCCATGGCTTCTGGTTGGGGTATGTACGTACGGTCACTGTGGGGACGACATCATCGATGCACTTATTGATGAAGCCAGTGACTGATGTGGTGTACTCCTCAGTGCTGTCTGAAGAATCCCGGAACATGTTCCAGTCTGTGCTAGCAAAACAGTCCTGTAGTTTAGCATCTGCGTCATCTGACCACTTTTTTATTAACCGAATCACTGGTGCTTCCTGCTTCAGTTTTTGCTTATAAGCAGGAATCAGGAGGATAGAGTTATGGTCAGATTTGCCAAATGGAGGGCGAGGGAGAGCTTTGTATGCGTCTCTGTGTGTGGAGTAAAGGTGGTCTAGAGTTTTTTTCCCTCTGGTTGCACATTTAACATGCTGGTAGAAATTAGGTAGAACGGATTTAAGTTTCCCTGCATTAAAGTCCCCGGCCACTAGGAGCGCTGCATCTGGATGAGCGTTTTCCTGTTGATTAATGGCCTTGTACAACTCATTCAGTGCAATCTTAATGCCAGCATTGGTTTGTGGTGGTAAATAGACAGCTATGAAAAATATAGATGAAAACTCTCTTGGTAAATAGTGTGGTCTACAGCTTATCATAAGATACTCTACCTCAGGCGAGCAAAACCTCAAGACTTCCTTAGTATTTGATTTTGTGCACCAGCTGTTGTTTACAAATATACAGAGACCGCCACCCCTTGTCTTACCAGAGTCAGACGTTCTGTCCTGCCGATGTAGCGTATAGCCTGCTAGCTGAATGTTATCATTGTTGTCGTTCAGCCACGACTCCGTGAAACATAAGATATTACAGTTTTTAATGTCCCGTTGGTAGGATAACCGTAATCTTAAATCGTCCATTTTATTCTCAAAAGCTTGAACGTTGGCTAATAGGATTGATGGGAGAGGCAGTTTACTCGCTCGCCGTCGGATCCTTACAAGGCACCCGGATCTGCGTCCGCGATATCTCCGTCTCTTCCTCACGCGAATGACGGGGATCTGGGCCTTGTCGGGTGTCTGTAGGATATCCATCGCGACCGCCTCGTTGAAGAAAAAATCTTCGTCCAATGCGAGGTGAGTAATCGCTGTCCTGATATCCAGAAGCTCTTTTTGGTTATAAGAGACGATGGCAGAAACATTATGTACAAAATAAATTACAAATAACGCGGAAAAACACACATAATAGTACAATTGGTTAGAGGGCTGTAAAACGGCAGCCATCTTCTCCGGCGCTTCAGTTATCTTATTTCCATATTATTTGGTTTAAAGAACGTACTGAATTAAATGTAAGACACTGTATTTACAATGAATATGCATGTACTGTAATTATAATGTACCTATCCAGGAGCAAGCAACTTCATGTAAAGTGAAACACATAATGGTATAACGTTTGTAAATACTATTTACCTGCCTTTGAAAAGGGATGTAAGGGTTTAAAGGACTAATGTAAGTGAAATGTTGTTCAAAATGATATAATGTATAATGTTAATGTACTCATAAGCAAGCAGCTTAAAGTAAAGTGAAACACAGTAGTGTAAGCCGTTTTATTATAATCAATGGGAAAATACACTTAAATGTAGAATAAATGTTACAGCACCTGTAAGTGACAATTTTTGTTACTGCACATTAAAGTGTAAATACTATGTACTTTCAATATTATTAAACATTTGGCAGGGTATATCAACATTTGTTATTAGAAAAGTATCATAACTACAATGTTTCTACACAGGAACAAGCAACTTCATGTAAAGTGAAACGCATTTTATTTACTCATGTAATTAATATGTAGTTACAACATGATTTTGATTGTAGTAGGTGAAGTTGGAAGTAATGGAATCCAGAGTCTCCCGTTTCATGTGATATCAAACAGTTTTACTTGGAGTGACCCAAAAAACACTGGATAGCAACAAAACATGCTTATAACCCTGTCAAAAGAATGAAACACATTAATTTGATATAGGATCGTAGTTCCAAAGACATCGTATCGGTTGATATAAATGAAAAGATGCGATTCGGTTGTTTTCGGCAAAATAGAGCTTGTAGGGGTTGTGTGCGTTTAAAGGGCTGGTATAGACCGCTATTTAAATTGACGCTGCAAAGTACCCGACACTGGGTACTCCCTGCTCCTTCTGGAAAGTGTTTGGCATGTTTTCACAAATGCAACCACACTTGAAATTAGTGATGGCTGGATGTTTATTTATATATATGGAATTTAATGTCCTTCTTGAGGCACTGTGCAACAAACAACTCATCTGTAAGTATTCTATTCACATTGAAAGGAAATGGAAAGGTCTCAGTTATAACTCTGATAGTTCATCACAGTAGGCTATTTTTTGAAAGATAACATTGACCCTACTTATGTGACAAACCATATCTGATCTTACACCTTGGAATGGTCTTGACAAAACATTTCCTCCAGGGGGTTCATGCTAAGAGTGAAAATCTTACAGCTGATATACTAACCGGATGTCTTTGAAGAGTTGAGAGAGTACTCCTTTCTTATTGTCTTGTACCCAACTAGTACATTCACTCAATAAAATGGAGATTCTTCTTTAAAAAATGTTTTGTCCGATTGCCCCTTAGGCTCCAGACCTGTCCCTTTATTGTCTGCCACGCTCTTTCAATGTGTTGTGTGTGACATCCTGTGTGAGGATCCACAAAGTTGTTTGCGTGGTTGACTGTCTGGTGATTGTAACCCAGCCTATTCAGAGACCTGACATACAGTACGCTCTCCAGAAGTCACTCAGAATGGTGGAACCTCTTCGCACATGTCGTCTGACGATAGGGACTAAGGTTTGCTGTGAATGGTTTTCCACCCTTTTTAGAACTGGGCGCCGTCTGTTGTGTTTGACCTCCATCATCCCAAACACCCAACCCTGTCTTCACGTTGGCCCCATCCTTCCACGATTGTACTGAAAGATAGAAACAAGTGTATATCGTTATTTTGTGACAGGGTGTTGGCCAGTGGTTAGTCAAGCCTTTAAATGGTGGGGGATCAGTAAATCCATGGGAACTAGCATAATATCACTTATGACACAAGCTAAGGTCTGATGGGTGAAGTTGTATAATGTTGAAAGACCCGAAACATGATCCTAGGAAACATCACTGATGATGTGTCCAAGAGCACAGAGGTGTATTTATCAAATAATTCAGTGTATGAAATGTTTTGTCCATGTCAGTATATCTACTGAGGAGTACTTTAAAAAGGCAACTGATTACATAAGTGAAATGTATCAACAAATGATCTCTCAGTTCCCAAGCCCAGAAAATGAATGTCACTACAAAATGCTATACCGTTCTCTTATGCGAGAACATCTATCACCACCAATCTCCGTAGAGAACTTGACACAGTTTGGAAACCCTTCCTCCTCTTGAACCTCCTCAGGGCTTTGTTGCAGACCTTCAATAATGAGAGGTAAGACAAATGTTAGTGATATGAGAAGACTTGAGTGTCCCAGCGAAGCACGATCATCAACTTCTATAGGAGGGAAACCGAAATCAAATCTCACTTAGGGTCCCAAATCGCCTTGAGCTGACACTGCTCCTGTCTCATGTGGAAATACACTTTAATGGAAGTTGTCACAAAATAACTGAGTTTGAGTTTGTCTGTTGTTGCTATTTGCACTGTAAACATTTTAATATTTGATAAAACACTCAGCCTATATTCAGTCAGCAAAACAGGCTTTAAAAAATTCTAACAAATTGAGTAATCAAAGTAATAACTGACAGATTGATTATCAAAATAGTTGTTAGTTGCAGCTCTAAAAACAGTACTCAAAACACATTTGAAACAGCTTTTACTTAATTTGCCTGAATAGTGTAGGCTCACAAGAATAATAGATTAGGGCAGCAGCAGTGGTGCAAAACTCCCCAGTCGCGCCATGCTGTCCTTCCCGGCCTGCCACCATGACAAGTAACCTAAATACCTGTAGGAAACACTGGTCGGGATGCGTGGCAAAGCAAGCGAAATGTTGAACATCTTGGAGAGTCCCTTTAAGCTGTCCAGTAAATAATGCATGAAATATCCCAAAAGCCTGATTATTAAAAACACCCTTTTACTTACAGTTTGTAAGTGAGCAAAAATTTCCTCAGAGTGAATATACACCACCTTTCAAAAGTTTGGGGTCACTTAGAAATGTCCTTGTTTTCGAAAGAAAAGCAATTTCTTTGTCCATTAAAATAACATGAAATTGATCAGAAATACAGTGTAGACATTGTTAATTTACATTTACATTTTCGTCATTTAGCAGACGCTCTTATCCAGAGCGACTTACAAATTGGTGCATTCACCTTATGATAGCCAGTGGGACAACCACTTTACAATATATATACAGTGGGGAGAACAAGTATTTGATACACTGACGATTTTGCAGGTTTTCCTACTTACAAAGCATGTAGAGGTCTGTAATTTTTATCATAGGTACACTTCAACTGTGAGAGACGGAATCTAAAACAAAAATCCAGAAAATCACATTGTATGATTTTTAAGTAATTAATTTGCATTTTATTGCATGACATACGTATTTGATACATCAGAAAAGCAGAACTTAATATTTGGTACAGAAACCTTTGTTTGCAATTACAGAGATCATACATTTCCTGTAGGTCTTGACCAGGTTTGCACACACTGCAGCAGGGATTTTGGCCCACTCCTCCATACAGACCTTCTCCAGTTCCTTCAGGTTTCGGGGCTGTCGCTGGGCAATACGGACTTTTAGCTCCCTCCAAAGATGTTCTATTGGGTTCAGGTCTGGAGACTGGCTAGGCCACTCCAGGACCTTAAGATGCTTCTTACGGAGCCACTCCTAAGTTGCCCTGGCTGTGTGTTTCGGGTCGTTGTCATGCTGGAAGACCCAGCCACGACCCATCTTCAATGCTCTTACTGAGGGAAGGAGGTTGTTGGCCAAGATCTCGGGATACATGGCCCCATCCATCCTCCACTCAATACAGTGCAGTCGTCCTGTCCCCTTTGCAGAAAAGCATCCCCAAAGAATTATGTTTCCACCTCCATGCTTCACGGTTGGGATGGTGTTCTTGGGGTTGTACTCATCCTTCTTCTTCCTCCAAACACGGCGAGTGGAGTTTAGACCAAAAAGCTCTATTTTTGTCTCATCAGACCACATTACCTTCTCCCATTCCTCCTCTGGATCATCCAGATGGTCATTGGCAAACTTCAGATGGGCCTGGACATGCGCTGGCTTGAGCAGAGGGACCTTGCGTGCACTGCAGGATTTTAATCCATGACGGCGTGGTGTGTTGCTAATGGTTTTCTTTGAGACTGTGGTCCCAGCTCTCTTCAGGTCATTGACCAGGTCCTGCCGTGTAGTTCTGGGCTGATCCCTCACCTTCCTCATGATCATTGATGCCCCATGAGGTGAGATCTTGCATGGAGCCCCAGACCGAGGGTGATTGACCGTCATCTTGAACTTCTTCCATTTTCTAATAATTGCGCCAACAGTTGTTGCCTTCTCACCAAGCTGCTTGCCTATTGTCCTGTAGCCCATCCCAGCCTTGTGCAGGTCTACAATTGTATCCCTGATGTCCTTACACAGCTCTCTGGTCTTGGCCATTATGGAGAGGTTGGAGTCTGTTTGATTGAATGTGTGGACAGGTGTCTTTTATACAGGTAACGAGTTCAAACAGGTGCAGTTAATACAGGTAATGAGTGGAGAACAGGAGGGCTTCTTAAAGAAAAACTAACAGGTCTGTGAGAGCCGGAATTCTTACTGGTTGGTAGGTGATCAAATACTTATGTCATGCAATAAAATGCAAATTAATTACTTAAAAATCATACAATGTGATTTTCTGGATTTTTGTTTTAGATTCCGTCTCTCACAGTTGAAGTGTACCTATGATAATAATTACAGACCTCTACATGCTTTGTAAGTAGGAAAACCTGCAAAATCGGCAGTGTTTCAAATACTTGTTCTCCCCACTGTATATATATATTTCTTTTTTTCCTTCTTTTTTTTGGGGGGGGGGTGGGGGAGGGGGAGGGTAGAAGGATTACTTTTATCCTATCCCAGGTATTCCTTAAAGAGGTGGGGTTTCAAGTGTCTCCGAGTGACTCCGCTGTCCTGGCGTCGTGAGGGAGTTTGTTCCACCATTGGGGTGCCAGAGCAGCGAACAGTTTTTACTGGGCTGAGCGGGAACTGTGGTTCCGCAGAGCTAGGGGAGCCAGCAGGCCAGAGGTGGATGAACGCAATGCCCTCGTTTGGGTGTAGGGACTGATCAGAGCCTGAAGGTACGGAGGTGCCGTTCCCCTCACAGCTCCGTAGGCAAGCACCATGGTCTTGTAGCAGATGCGGCCTTCAACTGGAATCCAGTGGAGTGTGCGGAGGAGCAGGGTGACATGAGAGAACTTGGGAAGGTTGAACACCAGACGGGCTACAGCGTTCTGGATGAGTTGTAGGGGTTTGATTGCACAGGCAGGGAGCCCAGCCAACAGCGAGTTGCAGTAATCCAGACGGGAGATGACAAGTGCCTGGATTAGGACCTGTGCCGCTTCCTGTGTAAGGTAGGGTCGTACTCTGCAAATGTTGTAGAGCATGAACCTACAGGATCGGTTCACCGATAATGTTTTAAATGCCTATTGTAGCTGGAAACGGCAGATTTTTTATGGAATATCTACATAGGCGTACAGAGGCCCATTATCAGCAACCATCAGTCCTGTGTTCCAATGGCACATTGTGTTTGCTAATTCAAGTTTATCATTTTAAAAGGCTAATTCATCATTAGATAACCCTTTTGCAATTACAGTGCCTTGCAAAAGTATTCATCCCCCTTGTCGTTTTTCCAATTTTGTTGCATTACAACCTGTAAATTAAATGGATTTTTATTTGAATGTCATGTAATGGACATACACAAAATTGTCCAAATTGGTGAAGTGAAATAAAAAAAATTACGGAAAAGTGGTGCGTGCATATGTATTCACCCCCTTTGCTATGAAGCCCCTAAATAAGATCTGGTGCAATTAATTACCTTCAGAAGTCACATAATTAGTTAAATAAAGTCCACCTGTGTGCAATCTAAGTGTCAGATGATCTGTCACATGATCTCAGTCTATATACACCTGTTCTGAAAGGCCCCAGAGTCTGCAACACCACTAAGCAAGGGGCACCACAAAGCAAGCGACACCATGAAGACCAAGGAGCTCTCCAAACAGGTCAATGACAAAGTTGTTGAGAAGTACAGACCAGGGTTGGGTTATAAAAAAATATCTGAAACTTTGAACATCCCACGGAGCACCATTAAATCCATTATTAACAAATGGAAAGAATATGGCACCACAACAAACCTGCCAAGAGAGGGGCGCCCACCAAAACTCACAGACCAGGCAAGGAGGGCATTAATCAGAGAGGCAACAAAGAGACCAAAGACAACCCTGAAGGAGCTGCAAAGCTCCACAGCAGAGATTGGAGTATCTGTCCATAGGACCACTTTAAGCCGTACACTTCACAGAGCTGGGCTTTGCGGAAGAGTGGGCAGAAAAAAGCCATTGCTTGAAGAAAAAAATAAGGAAAATACAGGGAAATTCTTGAGGGAAACCTTTCAGTCTTCCAGAGATTTGAGACCGGGACGGAGGTTCACCTTCCAGCAGGACAATGACCCTAAGCATACTGCTAAAGCAACACTTGAGTGGTTTAAGGGGAAACATTTCAATGTATTGAAATGGCCTAGTCAAAGCCCAGACCTCAATCCAATTGAGAATCTGTGGTATGACTTAAAGATTGCTGTACACCAGTGGAACCCTTCCAACTTGAAGGAGCTGGAGCAGTTTTGCCTTGAAGAATGGGCAAAAATCCCAGTGGCTAGATGTGCCAAGCTGATAGAGACATACCCCAAGATACTTGCAGCTATAATTGCTGCAAAAGGTGGCTCTACAAAGTATTGACTTTGGGGGGGGTGAATAGTTATGCACGCTCAAGTTTCCTGTTTTTTTGTCTTATTTCTCGTTTGTTTCACAAAAAAACAAATTTTGCATCTTCAAAGTGGTAGGCATGTTGTGTAAATCAAATGATTCAAACCCCCAAAAAATCTATTTTAATTCCAGGTTGTAAGGCAACAAAATAGGAAAAATGCCAAGGGAGGTGAATACTTTCGCAAGCCACTGTATGTTAGCACAGCTGAAAACTGTTGTGCTGATTAAAGAAGACATAAAACCAGAGCCAGTTTGCACTGTTCTGTGACGGGATTAGTACACAGCGTAGTATGAGATCTTCAGTTTCTTGGCAATTTCTTGCATGGAATAGCCTTCATTTCTCAGAACAAGAATAGACTGACGAGTTTCAGAAGAAAGTTATTTGTTTCTGGCCATTTTGAGCCTGTAATCGAACCCACAATTGTTGATGCTCCAGATACTCAACTAGTCTCAAGGCCAGTTTTATTGCTTCTTTTATCAGCAAAACAGTTTTCAGCTGTGCTAACATCATTGCAAAATGGTTTTCTAATGATCAATTAGCCTTTTAAAATGATAAATTGGATTAGCAAACATAATGGACCTCTGAATGCCTTTGTCGTTTTTCCATTAAAAATCAGCCGTTTCCCGCTACAGTAGCCATTTACAACATTAACAATGTCTGTACTGTATTTCTGATGAATTTGATGTTATTTTAATGGAGAAAAAAAATTGCTTTTCTTTCGAAAACAAGGAAAGTGACCCCAAACTTTTGAACAGTAGTGTTGGTAAACAAAGCTGGTGGCTTTTTGATTGTCAAAACTGCTCATAATTCTGTGTTGATCGACAACTGTAACAATCACAATGCACCTCTCACCTTTCTCAGGCTTTTCGTCATTCTTGTCAGGGTCCTTGACCTCCGTGCAATGCCATCCTCTATCATGTAAACTTGCCTCAAGTGTAGCCCCTGTGCAAGCCTGCAATATTGCAACAAAGAAATGAACAAATCAGATTAATAGTATGTTACAATAGAAACCAAAATATATATATTTCTTTATTTAAACACACAATATGCCCCAGACTCAACCCATTGAGAACCAGCTTTTGGTAACACAACCTTAACTTGCCTTTAAACCACATTCTCTTCAGCCTGGAGAGACCTGCTCATCATACCTTGCTCCACTTCTGTAGTAACCAATGCCACGGAACACTAACTAACATGTAATTACTTAGCAGAGAGCCCCACACTCACCAGTACCTTGTGTATGGTTGTTATGCTTAATTTTATTGGGGGCTGAAAGAGCATGGACTTCATGTGGGTGACAGATATTAACAAACAAAGTGGTCAAAGTGTATTTTCTGATCATGGCAGGTCTACCACTAGCCCAACTATTTAATCATCAATGAAGCGTGCCATACCAGTGTAAAAACAAAACAAAAAAAGTGTTAGGGATTTTTGGAAGTGTTAGGGATCCATTCTACAATGATTATCAATTAACTTTTTCAGTAGCAGTAGGAATACATCCACATTGTTGGAAATAGGAGAGCAAAAGCTTGTGTGGTAGGCTGCAGGCCAAAGGTAGACCAGAAGGGTGTGCATCTCCTAAGCTCTTCACTCGCTCTAGATGGGCTTGCAATCCAGAGTGTCCAGAGTTGGAATGCAGCCTGGACACAGAGGAGCGTGAGCCCTTGTAGACTGGAAATCAAATTTCTCGTGCAGCACATAGACAATTATGAAGGACACTGGCCACTGGAAAGCTTAGATTATTCTCTTCAATGCATGTTCATAGCAACATTTTAAAAAAATATTCCGGCTGTTGAAATAATATATGGGTCAATGTCAGAAGAGGCTGGTGGGAGTTGCTATAGGAGAACGGGCTCATTGTGATAGCGGGAATGGAATTCATGGAACGGTATCAAACATATAGAAACCACATGTTTGACTATGTTCCATTAATTCCATTCTAGCCATTACAATGAGCCCGTGTTCCTATAGCTCCTCCCACCAGCCTCCACCGGTCAATGTCGGCTGTGTACACTGTGTACACGCCTAGAACCTATGAGACTAGCTAACTAGGCTTCATACCAGCTCAAGATGAAAGTTTGATTCACTGACATTTACATATTCAAACATTTCTTACAGTGCTCATTTCTAACTTTTCCAAAGTTCTCTAGGCCAATCAATACCAGTTGTAACATTAACTTACTATGTATCCATTTTTGCACACATGCTGGATTATTTTCTGTTTGTGACCACAGAAAGGACACCTCACAGATTGTTTGAGCAGGCCTTTCTTCTGGAGGTATTTGATAACCTTCTTTTTAGATTTTCTGCTTTTTTTTTGCCGACAATATATCACTTAGCACACAAGCCATGTTCAATAAAAAATCCTTGGGTCAGGTAAAAACTGTATTGGATTTGGGCGTGTAATTTAACGGTTAAAAATTGTATCCAGCTGGAAATTGTAGAAATTGCTGTGAAATACCAACGTGCAGGAAATTGTAGTTACTCATTTTAAAAAAAAGATGTTCACTTGTTCACATCTTGTTGAACGACATCGAGGACAAAAGCGCACTGACAGTCAACGTTGACCAAGGACAACCAAGGTAAATAAATAGTAAGATATGAATGTAGTTACAATTTTGAATTGAATTTGTCTTGATAATCAGGGGATTTCATGTGACAACTCAGTACAAATGAGGCGCCTTTTGTGGGACCATCTTGTTCTCGGTCCCAGTCTGTCTTTAGTAACATAGCTAGCTAGCTATCTAATGTTAGCTAAGGACTAAGTGACACAGCTGGAATTTAGCTCGTTTACACAAACAATAGCTAGCTAGTTGTATTTTGCGAATTATATTATCTTCACTTGGATTATTATCTAGCTAACAATGTAACAGACGCAAAAGCCATGTTAATTGTTGCCATAGCAGGATAAGCCAGTTTGCTGACAGTGGTTGTTAGGCTAGCCAGCTTACATTGGTTACCCAACTATCACAGTGCCATCCGTTTTGTCTCCAAAGCCCCATACACTACCCACCACTGTGACCTGTACGCTCTTGTTGGCTGGTCCTCACTACATGTTCGTCGTCAAACCCACTGGCTCCAGGCCATCTATAAATCACTGCTAGGCAAATCCCCGCCTTATCTTAGCTCATTGGTCACCATAGCAGCACCCACCCGTAGTCTGCGCTCCAGCAGGTATATCTCACTGGTCATTCCCAAAGCCAACACCTCCTTTGGCCGCCATTCCTTCCAGTTCTCTGCTGCCAATGACTGGAACGAATTGCAAAAATCTCTGAAG
Source organism: Coregonus lavaretus (assembly GCF_964263955.1). Taxonomy (NCBI): domain Eukaryota; kingdom Metazoa; phylum Chordata; class Actinopteri; order Salmoniformes; family Salmonidae; genus Coregonus; species Coregonus lavaretus. The sequence goes on from NC_140002.1 coordinate 46,629,728, forward strand.
CTGGAGACTCTTATCTCCCTCAATAACTTTAAGCATCAGTTGTCAGAGCACCTTACCGATCACTGCACCTGTACACAGCCCATCTGAAATTAGCCCACCCAACTACCTCATCCCTATATTGTTATTTATTTTGCTCTTTTGCACCCCAGTATCTCTATTTGCACATAATCTCTTGCACATCTAGCATTCCAGTGTTAATACTATTGTAATTATTCTGCACTATAGCCTATTTATTGCCTTACCTCCATAACTTGCTACATTTGCACACACTGTATATATATTTTCTGTTGTATTTCTGACTTTATGTTTTTTACCCCATATGTAACTCTGTGTTGTTTTTATTGCACTACTTTGCTTTATCTTGGCCAGGTCGCAGTTGTAAATGAGAACCTGTTCTCAACTGGCTTACCTGGTTAAATAAAGGTGAAATAAAAATAAAAATAAAATAAATAAACTGTCAGCTAACTTTTTGATCGCTAGCTAACTACAGTAGGTAGCTAGCTAATTACATTATAATAGCATTAGCTAGGAGCCTGGCTATAGCTTGGTCATGTGTAGCCATTTGCCATGTTTAGGCTGGCTATAGCTTGGCCATGTGTAGCCGAATAGAAGCCCACTAAAATATCTGGATATCATTTAGATGTCCTTCATAAGCAAATGTAAAGTCACTGGCCTGCACAGTAGCCTAGTTAGCTAGCTAGCAAGCAATCTCAGTTAATAAGCTAACTAAGTTGAATGTTACTAGCTAGGCTAGTCTACTGTCAATGTGGTGCTAGCTAAGGTTAGCTTAGCCAAACCATTTGCTGGTAGTTACTGTTATCTAGACAAGCTGGCTGCTTTAGCTTCCTAGCTAGTTGTATGCCAAAGCTCTACCCAGCTCATTAGAAGTTGTTAGCAACATTGTAGTTACTTAAGAAGTGATATACCAATTTCCACATAAGTAATAACCTAATACAACAAAAATAATATTCAATGTAGACATTCAGTAATAGCGCCTACGTGGTAATATATCTGTAATTACCTATGCATTCCTACAGTAATACCTGATGTATTAATATAATTGGCCTTAGAAGTATTATGCAGTGTTGCACTTGTAATAACCATAGCTAGAATGAATACCTGCAATTACATTACATTTTAGTACCTTTTTAGATGAGAGCTCGCTAGACCCTTAGTGAAAATCATGTTTGGGGCGGCAGGTAGCTTAGTGGTTAAGAGCGTTGTGCCAGTAAGCGAAATGTTGCTGGTTCTAATCCCTGAGCCGACTAGGTGAAAAATCTGTCGATGTGCCCTTGAGCAAGGCACTTAACCCTAATTGCTCCTGTAAGTCGCTCTGGATAAGAGCGTCTGCTAAATGACTAAAATAAATAAATAAATAAATAAATGTTTGTATGTCCCACACATTTATAATGGATTCCTTTTGGAGTGCATGACACAGTTTTCAACAGTACAGTTTACTACAGCACCCGATGTCACAGGAAGGCCAAAAAGATCATCAAGGACATCAACCACCCGAGCCACTGCCTGTTCACCCCGCTATCATCCAGAAGGCGAGGTCAGTACAGGTGCATCAAAGCTGACACAGAGAGACTGAAAAACAACTTCTATCTCAAGGCCATCAGACGGTCAAACAGCCATCACTAGCACATTACAGGCTGCTGCCTATAGACATAGACTAGAAATCAATGGCAACTTTAAGAAATGAAACACTAACCACTTTAATAATGTTTACATATCTTGCATTACTCATCTCATATATATGTATACAGTATTCTAGACTATTCCACTGTATCTTAGTCCATGTCGCTCTGACATCGCTCGTCCGTATATGTATATATTCTTCATTCATTCCATTTTTGATATTACTTGTTAGATATTACTGCACTGTCGGAGCTAGAAGCAAAAGCATTTCGCTACACCCGCAATAACATCTGCTAAACACGTGTATGTGACCAATAAACTTTGATTTGATTTGATTTACTAGGTATAACCTTCATAAGTAAGCTTCAGTTCATATTTCAGTTCAGAAGTGCGGCAACAATGAATTGATCACAAAGGGTGGTGGGAGCCTCGTCCCATGCAAATACTTATAACCCTTTCACACCACGAACTAGGGTTTTACCCTGTATATTTGAATTGGGTTTAACCCGTATCAGACCCATTCATACTTAACCTACGACACAGGTAATAAGCATGCAGGGCCGTTCATGGAAAATACCTGTTCAGCACACAAGTAGTGCTGTTGCGCTTGGACATTACTGACTACGGGTCAGTGAACACAAATCGACCCATACAGACCAACGGCTCACCCATTTTTTACACGTCTTATTAGGCAGGCCCTAAATCCATCTTGTCCCTCTGACCAGACAACTGAAAAGGGTGAAAATGTAGATGCTGAAGATAAAGATCAAGATGGAGGCTTTGGAAGAAGAGTGGGACTTCCTCTGCAAAACTGTTAACCAGTTGTATGGTAAGATAATGTCAGTAGTCTGTTTCCATATCTGTCTGGGTTTTTGCCAACATAATTGCTGTCAAGCCAACCCAATATGTCATTAAAGAAGAGAAGGTGTCTTATATCACAGACAGTCACTGATAATGACTGTAACCAATCATCTGTTGGCTGACATTAGCCTGAATGTTCTCTTTATTTCTCCTTTTACTGTAGGACAACGGGGTCAGACACTCTCCCTAAGACCAAGTCCTGCCTCTTCTGTCGGTAAGTTTGTTTGCATTGTTTAATGGCATCTTTAAAGTTTTGTTTTAAAGTAAGGGATAGAGAACTTTCACATACAATAAGAGCGATAGTAATTGAGATGAGGATAATGATGTTAGTTACAAGTTTGACTCTAGAGCTGTTTCTCTAAACCTCACTAGCTGTTAAATCATTCCTCTGACCTTGTTTCCTCAGACAGGGTTTAAGAAGTCTTCCTAAGTGTCTTGGTTTTGTTCACGCCAAATTAGGCAAATATGACTCTGTGTATGTGACATGAACAAACTTGTAACTACCATCATGCCTGCGGACCTGGCATCTTTTCACTCCCTCCTCTCTACATTTTCTTCATCTGATTCTGCTGCTAAAGCCACTTTCTACCACTCTAAATTCCAAGCATCTGCCTCTGACCCTAGGAAGCTATTTGCCACCTTCTCCTCCCTGCTGAATCCTCCCCCCCCCCCCCCCCCCCTCCCTCTCTGTGGATGACTTCGTCAACCATTTTGAAAAGAAGGTTGACGACATCCGATCCTCATTTGTTAAGTCAAATGACACTGCTGGTAATGCTCACACTGCCCTACCCTATGCTTTGACTTCTTTCTCCCCTCTCTCTCCAAATAAAATCTTGCGACTTGTGACGGCCGGCCGCCCCACAACCTTCCCGCTTGAACCTATCCCATCCTCTCTTCTCCAGACCATCTCCGGTGACCTTCTCCCTTACCTCACCTCGCTCATCAACTCATCCTTGACCGCTGACTATGTCCCTTCCGTCTTCAAGAGAGCGAGAGTTGCACCCCTTCTCAAAAAACCAACACTCGATCCCTCTTATGTCAACAACTACAGACCAGTATCCATTCTTTCTTTTCTCTCCATAACTCTTGAGCGTGCCGTTTTTAGCCAACTCTCTTGCTATCTCTCTCAGAATTACCTTCTTGATCCAAACCAGTCAGGTTTCAAGACTGGTCATTCAACTGAGACTGCTCTTCTCTGTGTCACGGAGGCTCTCCGCACTGCTAAATCTAACTCTCTCTCCTCTGCTCTTGTCCTTCTAGACCTGTCTGCTGCCTTTGATACTGTGAACCATTAGATCCTCCTCTCCACCCTCTCCGAGCTGGGCATCTCCGGCGCGGCTCACTCTTGGATTGCATCCTACTTGACCGGTCGCTTCTACCAAGTGGCGTGGCGAGAATCTGTCTCCGTACCATGTGCTCTCACCACTGGTGTCCCCCAGGGCTCAATTCTAGGCCCTCTCCTATTCTCGCTATACACCAAGTCACTTGGCTCTGTCATATCCTCACATGGCCTCTCCTATCATTGCTACGCAGACGACACACAACTAATCTCCTCCTTTCCCCCTTCTGATAACCAGGTGGCGAATCGCATCTCTGCATGTCTGGCAGACATATCAGTGTGGATGACGGATCACCACCTCAAGCTGAACCTCGGCAAGACGGAGCTGCTCTTCCTCCCGGGGAAGGACTGCCCGTTCCATGATCTCGCCATCACGGTTGACAACTCCGTTGTGTCCTCCTCCCAGAGTGCGAAGAGCCTTGGCGTGACCCTGGACAACATCCTGTCGTTCTCCGCTAACATCAAGGCGGTGACCCGATCCTGTAGGTCCATGCTCTACAACATTCGGAGAGTACGACCCTGCCTTACACAGGAAGCGGCACAGGTCCTTATCCAGGCACTTGTCATCTCCCATCTGGATTACCGCAATATAAGGAATACCTGGGATAGGATAAAGTAATCCTTCTACCCCCACTTACCCCCCCAAAAATTTTTTTTTAAAATAATATATATATATATATATATATATATTGTAAAGTGGTTATCCCACTGGCTATAAGGTGAATGCACCAATTTGTAAGTCCCTCTGGATAAGAGCGTCTGCTAAATGACGTAAATGTAAATGTAAACACAGCTAGTCATGAAGGTGTCCCTCACTCTCCCAGCAAAATGTTGAAGTTTGAAGTGCAGCTAGCCTACTCCTGCACAGGCTAGCCGGCAAAGGGGCGTTAGATGGTCAACTTTGAGCTAGCATGAGTTAGCCTTGTTTCGTTGCTTGGGTTACCCTCCTGTCATAAAATAGTGCATTATGGGTAGAGTTGTGAAACAAGGTCCAGATGCAGTAGAAAAATATGAGGGACAATCTACATTTTACCTTTAAAACACTTAAATAAATGTGTACTTTTGGGAAATTTCAACTGCTTAGGGGTTCTGTAAGTGACCTACGTTGTTACTTTTGTGGATATTTTAGCATGGAACCTTGTCTTTAAGGGCAAGTTTAAGGTATAATGCACATGGGCAGTTGTCACTTTAAGGCTAAAACGCACCAACCGGATGGTTGGCTGACTGCTCCTCACCCCGCATAGGATAGAACAGACCAGAGTTAACCACAAAATCATTATATAAACACAGTGTTCACACAGCCCCAAAGTTAAGTTATCAAATCATTTGAACAGCTTGTTCTTCGCCTGCGCACGAGTGGAGCCAGCTGGCAATTCACATTACTACTACCACTCGGTTTTCCAGCACCGTAATTAAGTTTACGCTACACTCTGATAATTTTGGGCCCAAAAACCCCATATGGCATATTTGATATAGCTTAAAGTATAAAATGAACAAATTACCTGAGTATTAATAGTAACTACTTAGTATTCTTTACTAGATAGTAATTATGTTATTAACATTTTAGTTTTATTGGAATTGCAACTATGTAATTACATGGTAATATTGTTTAGAGCCATAGGTTATTACACAGGTGGAACAAGGTATGGGGGAGGAGGCTTTAGAGGGAGGCGTCCTGTAATAACATGTGTCAAACTGTAATTACATTGCAATTACTATTTACCTACATTGTTGTTACTAACAGCATTACTATGTAGTTACTATATAACATCAACTTAAGGATAAGTGTTATCATGTTTTCTAATTAAACATACTCAATCATTCTGTACATGCTGAAGTTGATTTGGTTTTCTAGCTTAAGCTTTATTTGAGTTATGGCAGAAGGAAAGATATAAATATGTATGTTTAGAATAAATGCAATTGTGTTCAGATTTCAGCAAGCACATTAATAAATTGCTTTATGTTTTATATGTTTACAGCCAAAACACCGGACGACATAGCAAGAAGGTCCTGGTGACGTACAAATAGAAGGGAAGCATATCCACTGCTTTCCACAGCGCCGGTGTGGATCGCAACACTGTGGCGATGAGTGCCCCTCTGGCAGACATCATGCTAGTGGCGCCGGTGTTCATTCATTCACAGCCAGCGTTTGACAACTCTAAAGAGACACTCAACCAAGGAGGATCACCAAAAATGCAACAGCAGAGGTGAGACGCTATAAAAGAGAAGAGGCGTAATTAACTGCTCCCTATCACTTATAAGTTCAAATAAACACTGATTATGCACACTCATTCACACACACACACACACACACACACACACACACACACACACACACACACACACACACCACACACTAGGTAGAGATAATGTGAGAGAAAGTAAGAGTAAGGTAAAGTGTGTTCCCGCTGTGTTAGTCTGTTTTCGGAAACGAGGCGCAGGGAACTACTCCATATCCCCTATAAATGTGATTTTGCACACATTTATGTTTAACTGTTAAGGATACAGCATGTTCTGGCTGTAAATTCTAATAAAACATGATACAAAATATTGTGAGTGGTTGACACTTGCTCTAGATGTGCAGTGGAGAGAGCAGTCTGTACACATTCCACGAAAGATAATCACAGAATTTACATTAAGTTGCTTGTTCCTGTGTAGAAACATTGTAATTACAATACTTTTCTTTATAACGACATTGTAATAACTGAAATTGTGATATACCCTGCAAAATATGTAATAATATTGGAAGTACAAAGTAATTACACTTAAAGGTGCTGTAACAACGCGTTTCCTAAATTGAGATGGATTCCAATTGATCACAACTACAAGTACTGTACTGGGTGTCTGCCATCATTGTCACATAGTAACTACATAGTAATTACTTGAGTAATTCACAATGTGTTTCACTTTACATTAAGATGCTTGTTCCTGTGTAGAAACATTGCAATTAAAATACTTTTCTTTATAACGACACTGTAATAACTGACATTTTGACATATCCTGTGAAAAATGTAATTGCATTGAAAGTACATTGTATTACACTTATAGGTGCTGTAACGGTCATTCTACATTGAAGTGTATTTTCAAATCAAATTGTATTGGTCACATACACATATTTAGCAGATGTTATAATAATATAATAATAATATGCCATTTAGCAGACGCTTTTATCCAAAGCGACTTACAGTCATGCGTGCATACATTATTTTGTGTATGGGTGGTCCCGGGGATTGAACCCACTACCTTGGCGTTACAAGCGCCGTGCTCTACCAGCTGAGCTACAGAGGACCACGTTATAGTGGGTGTAGAGAAATGCTTGTGTTCCTAGCTCCAACAGTGCAGTAGTATCTAACAATTCACAACAATACACACAAATCTAAGAATGGTAAAACAATGGAATTAAGAAATATATCAATATTAGATCCAGCACATTTCCTGTTGCTGCAGGGTACATTTCCTGCTGTAGCAAACTGGCTCACATTAAGATCCTACATCTGTATAATATTATATGCCATTTAGCGGATGCTTTTATCCAAAGCAACAGTCATGCGTGCAGACATTTTACATAAGGGTGGTTAACTATGTTAGGGGGAGGAGAAAAGAGAGAGAAAAAGAGAGGAAAAGAGAGGAAAATAAAGAAAAGGGGAAAAGTGAGGGTTCTTCTCCATAATATGTGTTTATTAGAAATTATTTATTATGAGCAGTGTTTGAGGAAGGGGAAGAGTGGACCCAAAGGTCCCAAGTTCAAATGCCGCCTCAGCTAGAAATAAGATCTTTTAACAACCGCTATAGTCTCTAAAAGTGATCTTATAAGTATAACATATAGAAGTGTTGTTCTGATGAGGTTACCTTGCTCATGCAATGATTCTCTTGAATCAGTTATTGTTTCTTGTTGACTGCATATTACCTGATAAACTGTATAAAAAATATATAAAGTATAAAAATGTAGCATATGACAATTTACTCTGAGAGCCACATATTTTAGTTATTAAATGTGAAGAATGATTGACCTACATATAAAAGTAATTCAAAGAATTGTATGAAATATAGAAACATTTGTATTCATGACAAATGGCCTGAAGGTAGTGAGTGGGCATTGCAACTAAGTGATTCTGAGTGACACAACAGTATCCAAACATAGGACAGCATCCATCCAAACAGAGGAAAAAACTCCTAAAAGTTCTGATTTCAGGAAGAAGATAAAGAAAGGGGTGGAGTACGGCTATATGGAAACTAGTGACGAGTTGCCACTTCAGACCAATCAAGTATTTTGCATGGGTGGGGTTGGCTGGCAGTAGACAGGTATGGGGTGGCAGTAGATTTTGGCTCAGGAGGACATGCACTGGACGTGGTCTGGCCCGCTGTTTTTTTCATCAAACAAATCTGGAGAACTCCACGATTCATCAGTTTCTCCCTCTGCACCCTCATGACGTGTCTGAGAGAGAAAGGGAGAAAGAAAGCAAGAAAGAGATAGAGAATGTTCAATCTCAACATACTGTAAATGTCACTGTAGCTACTACTGGAGAGAGAGAGATGTACTGGTTTGATTACTGGAATAGAGATGACACATGGAGGGTGGGTTATGGTGTGTTCCACTCGCCCTCTGGGGCCATATGTTTCTTATGTGCTTCACGATGAACCACAGGAGCTGTGTGTCGTACTGGTCTCAATGGCAAACCCTGGCCTTGTCACGCTCACACTTGTTCTTCTTCATCACCTGAACAACCACAACAACAGTTACATAAAAACTCACAGCTTTGGTATGCAGTATCCAAGCAGTGGTATGGGTTGCGATAATAGTGATACAGTGAGGGAAACAAATATTTGATCCCCTGCTGATTTTGTACGTTTGCCCACTGACAAAGACATGATCAGTCTATAATTTTAATGGTAGGTTTATTTGAACAGTGAGAGACAGAATAACAACAACAAAAATCAAGAAAAACGCATGTCAAAAATTGTATTAATTGATTTGCATTTTAATGAGGGAAATTAGTATTTGACCCCTCTGCAAAACATGACTTAGTACTTGGTGGCAAAACCCTTGTTGGCAATCACAGAGGTCAGACGTTTATTGTAGTTGGCCAGCAGGTTTTCACACATCTCAGGAGGGATTTTGTCACACTCCTCTTTGCAGATCTTATCCAAGTCATTAAGTTTTCGAGGCTGACGTTTGGCAATTCGAACCTTCAGCTCCCTCCACAGATTTTCTATGGGATTAAGGTCTGGAGACTGGCTAGGACACCTCAGAACCTTAATGCGCTTCATCTTGAGCCACTCCTTTGTTGCCTTGGCCGTGTGTTTTGGGTCATTGTCATGATGGAATACCCATTCACGACCCATTTTCAATGCCCTGGCTGAGGGAAGGAGGTTCTCACCCAAGATTTGACGGTACATGGCCCCGTCCATCGTCCCTTTGATGCGGTGAAGTTGTCCTGTCCCCTTAGCAGAGAAACACCCCCAAAGCATAATGTTTCCACCTCCATGTTTGACGGTGGGGATGGTGTTCTTGGGGTCATAGGCACCATTCCTCCATTTTGGTCTCATCTGACCACAACACTTTCACCCAGTTCTCCTCTGAATCATTCAGATGTTCATTGGCAAACTTCAGACGGCCCTGTATATGTGCTTTCTTGAGCAGGGGGACCTTGCGGGCGCTGCAGGATTTCAGTCCTTCACGGCGTAGTGTGTTACCAATTGTTTTCTTGGTGACTATGGTCCCAGCTGCCTTGAGATCATTGACAAGATCCTCCCGTGTAGTTCTGGGCTGATTCCTCACCGTTCTCATGATCATTGCAACTCCACGAGGTGAGCTCTTGCATGGAGCCCCAGGCCGAGGGAGACTGACAGTTTGTTTGTGTTTCTTCCATTTGCGAATAATCGCACCACCTGTTGTCACTTTCTCACCAAGCTGCTTGGCGATGGTCTTGTAGCCCATTCCAGCCTTGTGTAGGTCTACAATCTTGTCCCTGACATCCTTGGAGAGCTCTTTGGTCTTGGCCATGGTGGAGAGTTTGGAATACTTATTTCCCTCATTAAAATTCAATTTATAACATTTTTGACATGCGTCTATTTTTTTGTTGTTATTCTGTCTGTCACTGTTCAAATAAACCTACCATTAAAATTATATACTGATCATTTCTTTGTCTGTGGGCAAACGCACAAAATCAGCAGGGGCTCAAAAAAATTTTTCCTTCACTGTATGTTGAGGTTTGTATGAGTAGAATGATAAGTACCTTATGCCTTCCTGGCCCTTGAGCCCTGTGGGGTTTTTGACAGTGGGGGCCCACAGTTAAACGTCATGATCCAGACCAATGCAGACCCTGCGCCAGAATGAATCATTTGGACGGGCATTTGATTTCTATAGGCGGGCCCATTTTTTCACGGCACCTCCTATGTGTGCACGCGCTTCCACACATTTTTTTTTATGGGTGTAATATTAAAAACTATAGGCAGCTCATGAGTTTCAAGTTTGGGAAGCTTACTATTTATCCTACTATTTCTACTGATCTACGTGCCAGTTATGAATATTTATATACAGTATCTCACAAAAGTGTGTACACCCCTCACATTTTTGTAAATATTTGAGTATATCTTTTCATGTGACAATACTGAAGAATTGACAATTTGCTACAAGGTAAAGTAGTGAGTGTACAGCTTGTATTACAGTGTAAATTTGCTGTCCCCTCAAAATAATTCAACATACAGCCATTAATGTCTAAACCGCTGGCAACAAATGTGAGTACACCCCTAAGTGTAAATGTCAAAATTGGGCCCAATTAGCCATTTTCCCTCCCCGGTGTCATGTGACAGGTGTGAATGGGGAGCAGGTGTGTTAAATTTGGTGTCATCGCTCTCACACTCCCTCATACTGGTCACTGGAAGTTCAACATGGAACCTCATGGCAATGAAATCTCTGAGGATCTGAAAAAAAGAATTGTTGCTCTACATAAAGATGGCCTGGCCTATTTGAAGATTGCCAAGAAACTGAGCTGCAGCACAGTGGCCAAGACCATACAGCGGTTTAACAGGACAGGTTCCACTCAGAACAGGCTTCGCCATGGTCGACCAAAGAAGTTGAGTGCACATGCTCAGCGTCATATCCAGAGGTTGTCTTTGGGAAATAGACGTATGAGTGCTGCCAGCATTGCTGCAGAGGTTGAAGGGGTGGGTGTCAGCCTGTCAGTGCTCAGACCATACGCCGCACACTGCATCAAATTGGTCTGAATGGCTGTCGTCCCAGAAGGAACCCTCTTCTAAAGATGATGCACAAGAAAGCCCGCAAACAGTTTGCTGAAGACAAGCAGACTAAGGACATGGATTACTGGAACCATGTCCTGTGGTCTGATGAGACCAAGATAAACTTATTTGGTTCAGATGGTGTCAAGCGTGTGTGGCGGAAACCAGGTGAGGAGTACAAAGACAAGTGTGTCTTGCCTACAGTCAAGCATGGTGGTGGGAGTGTCATGGTCTGGGGCTGCATGAGTGCTGCCGGCACTGGGGAGCTACAGTTCATTGAGGGAACCATGAATGCCAACATGTACTGTGACATACTGAAGCAGAGCATGATCCCCTCCTTTCGGAGACTGGGCCGCAGGGCAGTATTCCAACATGATAACGACCCCAAACACACCTCCAAGACGACCACTGCCTTGCTAAAGAAGCTGAGGGTAAAGGTGATGGACTGGCCAACCATGTCTCCAGACCTAAACCCTATTGAGCATCTGTGGGTGATCCTCAAACAGAAGGTGGAGGAGTGCAAGGTCTCTAACATCCACCAGCTCCGTGATGTCGTCATGGAGGAGTGGAAGAGGACTCCAGTGGCAACCTGTGAAGCTCTGGTGAACTCCATGCCCAATAGAGTTAAGGAAGTGCTGAAAAATGATGGTGGCCACACAAAATATTGACACTTTGGGCCCAATTTGGACATTTTCACTTAGGGGTGTACTCACTTTTGTTGCCAGCGGTTTAGACATTAATGGCTGTGTGTTGTATTATTTTGAGGGGACAGCAAATTTACACTGTTATACAAGCTGTACACTCACTACTTTACATTGTAGCAAAGTGTCATTTCTTCAGTGTTGTCACATGAAAAGATATACTCAAATATTTACAAAAATGTGAGGGGGTGTACTCACTTTTGTGAGATACTGTAAATCATATTTTATTAACATATTTTAATTATATAAACAATTAATGCATTTAAGGTATTCAGACCCCTAAACTTTTTCCACATTTTGTTACGTTACATTCTTATTCTAAAAATGATGAAATTGTTTTTTCCCCTCATCATTCTACACACAATACCCCATAATGACAAAGCAAAAACAGGTTTTCAGAAACAGTAGCAATTTTTTTTTTAATAAAAAACTGAAATATAACATTTACATAAGTATTCAGACCCTTTACTCAGTACTTTGTTGAAGCACCTTTGGCAGAGATTACAGCTGACTCTTCTTGGGTAAGTCTCTAAGAGCTTTACACACCTGGATTGTGCAATATTAGCCCTTCATTAATTTCATAATTTTTCAATTTCTGTCAATTTTTTAATCTTGCTATAGATTTTCAAGCAGATTTAAGTCAAAACTCTAACTTGGCCACTCAGGAACATTCACTGTCTTCTTGGTAAGCAACTCCAGTATAGATTTGGCCTTGTGTTGTAGGTCATTGCCCTGCTGAAAGGTGAATTCATCTCCCAGTGTCTGTTGTAAAGCATACTGAAGCAGGTTTTCCTCTAGGACGTTGCCTGTGCTTAGCTCCATTGTGTTTATTTTTATCCTGAAAAACTTCCCAGTATTTGCCGATGTCAAGCATACCCATACCATGATGCAGCCACCACCATGCTTGAAAATAAGGTGGCAGTTACTCAGTTATGTGTTGTGTTGGATATGCCCCCAAAATAAGGCTTTGCGTTTAGGCCCAATGTTTTGGGGGGTTGCAGTATTACTTTAGTGCCTTGTTGCATACAAAATGTATGTTTTGGAATGTTATTCTGTATAATAGAACTAGAAAAATACATCTCGTATTTGAAATTTTAGAATATTTAAGTATACTTTTAATATATTAAAATATACTTATTTTTTTGCTTGGGTCCAGGCAGTTTACCTGGGACCAGAGGTTGAGATAAAGAGTGAAGTGACAGATTGAGATTAGTGAGTGAGAATAAAACTGTGAAACTATACAGTTTTATTTGAGGGTATTACTTGTGCCCACCCATTTCCTCAAGCAGCGAGGCCCTTTTTATCATCATACACCCATCTTACCACCCACCATCCCTCCCTCTCCCTCACCACTCCTCCTATGTCTCCCTCCATGAACTGGATGATGCGAGCGGAGTTTGTGGTCAGTGGCAGCACAGCCGCTGCCACTGACCACAAACTCACTGCAAGGGCCATAGAAATTCACCCCCTTTACTGTGAGATGGAGAAATAGAGAGGGAGAAATAGGAGAAAAAGAGAGACTGGGAGAGCAAATATTACACTGGAATTCTAAGTTATAACATGGTAATACACTATTGTTCATGTTTCTTATAATTGACTAGGTCATAATCATTCCTTCCCCTTTGTGTCCCAGTACCTGCAGCTGTGGTAATCTGCACCTTCAGAGCTCTGAACAGACAGACAGACAGACATGGTTACTGATGGGAAGGACAGACATGAGAAAAGAGTCAGCGCAATTAAGATATGAATAAAAGTGTTTTTAACTCATTGTGTTTTAGCTGTGCCGTCATGACTGTAGTGTACATTAAGCAGGTAATGTTTGTTTTGGACTAGCTGGACTACAGGTGAGATGGACAGAACTTCTTCAGTATGCCATCATTATCATCAGTCTTCCTCTGGTCATAGATCCTACAGAGGTAGAAGGTAAGGAGAGGTAAGAGAGAGAATCCAAGACAATTCACTTTCTACTTATGCCTTACAACACACCTGTGAGAGGGTCTCAGCTGACATACTGGTTGCTCACACCCACAGCAAAGGGAAGAACAATAAGCAGTACATAACAAACCTAATGTAAACTAGGCGAATACAGCCAGCCTACAAGAATACATGGTGTTATTGGGAAATGAGTCAGTAGTCACGCAATTAGGCTAATCAAGCATCATGGCAAATGAGTGAACTTAGGCTATATCAGATGGCCACAGTAGCTATCTTATACAGCTGTATCTATAGCTTTCCACTAAAGTTTTAGCTGGCTATTTAACTTGTAATGTCAAAATGAATGTAGATTTCGATTCTCAGTAAATCTGACAGCTGCCAGTATCACCAAAAAATTATTTCTAGCTTCTACTTCTGTCATGACAAATCAACTAACTAGCTAACTTAGGTGCTACTGTCGAACTAGTGAACTCATTAGCTAGATATAGCAACTTCACGGTACTGAAAAAACAACCTTAGCTAGCTGGCTTAATATTTTACCTTGTCATGAAATCCAAACGCAGATGACAATTTGATTGGTAGCTAGCTAGAGCCACCACAACTCCTGGCTATCTATCTACAGTATCTTGCTAGTAAATTGTCGATGACAATGGCTATCCTTTAGTTAAATTGGCAACTATTAGCATGCAACAATTTAATGAATTACAGTATGATTGATTAGCTATTACTCTTGGATCTTACCTTGTAATTTGAAAAGTGGAATTCGCCCCTACTTTTTCTATCAGGATTGCAATTGGTCGCGCTAGCTCCAGCCAACCAGCTTGCATTTTCTTTCACATCATCCATAATTCAAAGATGGACGGGTGAGACGCTATTGTTTGTGTCCTTCTTCCAAAGAACAATAAGCTATACATGATTGGCGTATGATACATGGACAACTGGATGGTGATTGGACAAGTTTGACAGCCTGACGTGAGTTAAGTGGCACCATGGTTTACCAACTGCGCTTCAGAGGATCAGGTAGGTACAGTAGGTTTGAACTTAATGTTTTGTAATACAGAAACATGCACTGAACATTGACATGTGTAACCTATAGAGCACGGTTAGTGGCGTTGGCAGAAAGCGGATGTTTCTGGTTTTCAGGGATACAGTTTTTTCAACCTAACTTCCGTTTCCTCTGAAAAATGGAAGTGAGGACACCGCTCCATTTTTTTCTACGCCTGCTACAGTACACTAGGTTACCTACACCAGTGGAGGCTCCTCAGAGGAGGAAGGGGAGGACCATCCTCCTCAGTGAATTTTATCAAATTAAAAATGGAAAAACATAACAAAAGTTATGATCTTTCGGTAAACTATACTAAATATAATCACGTCACCAAATAATGGATTAAAACACTCTATTTTGCAAAGAAGGTCTACACTAGCCTCAACAGCACTCTGTAGGGTAGCACAACGGTGTAGACGGAGGACAGCTAGCTTCCATCCTCCTCTGGGTACATTGACTTTAATACAAAACCTAGGAGGCTCATGGTTCTCACCCCTTCCATTGACTTACACAGTAATTATAACAACTTCCGGAGGACGTCCTCCAACCTATCAGAGCTCTTGCAGTATGAACTGACATGTTGTTCACCCAATCAAAGGATCTGAAAGCATAAGCTACAGCTAGCTAGCACTGCAGTGAATAAAATGTGGTGAGTAGTTGACTCATAGACAGGGAAAGACAAAAGTTGAACAGTTTTGAAGAAATACATTTCTTCCAAAATGAAGGAGAAGCAAGAGTGAAATAGAGAGAGAGATTGTCATTTTTTTTTCACTTTCAGTTTCACTTACTTAGCTAGCAAATGCAGATAGCAAGTTTAACCTACTCAAACACTCTGCTCAAACAGAGGGATGCTATGTTAGCTAGCTAGCTGGCTATGACTAGCCAACACAACACTGGAACTCTTCCAAGTCAAGATAAGCTTTTGGTTTTACTAATTTATTGCAACCGGGGCCCGCTGGTGTAACTGCTTACTGTCTGTACACTGTAACGTTACTGCATGATTGTAGCGGGTTTACTAACACGTTGGTTCTATTAGCTATGCTGACTATGACGTGTACAGACTATGACGTGTACAGACACTATGGCTGTGTTAAGCTGTTTGGCTTGGAAAGGTTTTTTCGCCTGGTCGCATACAGCTTATGTGTTGTGCATTGATTTGATTTGATTGAAGTCCACAAGCGAAGGGACAAGGTGAGAGGAGGACAGTGCATAGATGTGAGAAGGAATACAATGTGGCTGCTATGAAAGTGAACTGTGTTTACGAGGGATCAGGGGTGTATTAATTCCGCAGATTCTGTTGAAAAAAAGTTTCTTAAACGGAAGCAAACGGAACAAAACGGGGATAAACATACCTGAATTTGTCCAATAGAAACTCTTGTTTGCAACTGTTGGACTAATGATTACACCCTATATCAGCTAGATGCAGGCAAGAGTGTGCAAGGCGGTATTGAATGTCATTGTCTGCCAATGTGTCACTGTCTGTCACCTCAAATGTTTCTCTCGACCTGTGTGCACCTACGTTGTAAACTTTAATTCATAGGCTAGGTTGTAGCAACCTCATGATGGGTATAGGTAAATTTGAGTATCATGTAGTAGCCTAAACCTATCACTGTTACATTGATCTAGGTGAATGGAATATGAATGACAGTCACCTAATATGCTGTAATAGAAATAAGGCCATGCTCATGAAAAAAAAAAATGTCATCCCTTATCTTAAACGGCACTGACCGCCACTGACCTACACAGTTAAGGACAATGTTAGCTAGTTACAATCATTTACAGTGGGGAAAAAAAGTATTTAGTCAGCCACCAATTGTGCAAGTTCTACCACTTAAAAAGATGAGAGAGGCCTGTAATTTTCATCATAGGTACACGTCAACTATGACAGACAAAATGAGGAAAAAAAATCCAGAAAATCACATTGTAGGATTTTAAATGAATTTATTTGCAAATTATGGTGGAAAATAAGTATTTGGTCACCTACAAACAAGCAAGATTTCTGGCTCTCACAGACCTGTAACTTCTTCTTTAAGAGGCTCCTCTGTCCTCCACTCGTTACCTGTATTAATGGCACCTGTTTGAACTTGTTATCAGTATAAAAGACACCTGTCCACAACCTCAAACAGTCACACTCCAAACTCCACTATGGCCAAGACCAAAGAGCTGTCAAAGGACACCAGAAACAGAATTGTAGACCTGCACCAGGCTGGGAAGACTGAATCTGCAATAGGTAAGCAGCTTGGTTTGAATAAATCAACTGTGGGAGCAATTATTAGGAAATGGAAGACATACAAGACCACTGATAATCTCCCTCGATCTGGGGCTCCACGCAAGATCTCACCCCTTGGGGTCAAAATGATCACAAGAACGGTGAGCAAAAATCCCAGAACCACACGGGGGGACCTAGTGAATGACCGGCAGAGAGCTGGGACCAAAGTAACAAAGCCTACCATCAGTAACACACTACGCCGCCAGGGACTCAAATCCTGTAGTGGGAGACGTGTCCCCCTGCTTAAGCCAGTACATGTCCAGGCCCGTCTGAAGTTTGCTAGAGTGCATTTGGATGATCCAGAAGAGGATTGGGAGAATGTCATATGGTCAGATGAAACCAAAATATAACTTTTTGGTTTAAAAAACTCAACTCGTCGTGTTTGGAGGACAAAGAATGCTGAGTTCCATCCAAAGAACACCATACCTACTGTGAAGCATGGGGGTGGAAACATCATGCTTTGGGGTTGTTTTTCTGCAAAGGGACCAGGACGACTGATCCGTGTAAAGGAAAGAATGAATGGGGCCATGTTTTGTGAGATTTTGAGTGAAAACCTCCTTCCATCAGCAAGGGCATTGAAGATGAAACGTGGCTGGGTCTTTCAGCATGACAATGATCCCAAATACACCGCCCGGGCAACGAAGGAGTGGCTTCGTAAGAAGCATTTCAAGGTCCTGGAGTGGCCTAGCCAGTCTCCAGATCTCAACCCCATAGAAAATCTTTGGAGGGAGTTGAAAGTCCGTGTTGCCCAGCGACAGCCCCAAAACATCACTGCTCTAGAGGAGATCTGCATGAAAGAATGGGCCAAAATACCAGCAACAGTGTGTGAAAACCTTGTGAAGAGTTACAGAAAACGTTTGACCTGTGTCATTGCCAACAAAGGGTATATAACAAAGTATTGAGAAACTTTTGTTATTGACCAAATACTTATTTTCCACCATAATTTGCAAATAAATTCATTAAAAATCCTACAATGTGATTTTCTGGAATTTTTTTTCTCATTTTGTCTGTCATAGTTGACGTGTACCTATGATGAAAATTACAGGCCTCTCTCATCTTTTTAAGTGGGAGAACTTGCACAATTGGTGGCTGACTAAATACTTTTTTTCCCCACTGTAGCTCAAGGGAACAACAAACGTAACAAACTGCCTGGGTTTTTGTGTCTGCCTGGATGTTTTTCTGTGCGCTGCTTGGTGTGTCAATGCATTGCAGTTAAAGACCAGTCCTGCCTGGTTTTCTGTCTGCACAGAAATAATGATTTCAAATGTTTTTCAATCTCTCCCTCTCACCCGTTCTCTCTCTCATTCCCCCATCTCTCCCACCTCTGAGTTCTCTCTTTCCTCTCTCTGGCCCCCTCATTTCTATTTTTCCTCTTTCCCCCTGTTTTTTTCCTTCCTTTCTTTTCTCCTCCTTCTTTCATCCAGTTGAACTCGATTGCCTTTTCTTTTCATTACTCTCCAAAAACCACTTCCTTTCTTCCTCCTCTCCCGTCTCCCCCCCACCATGTTCTCCAACACCCTTTCTCCCTCCCTTTCTCCCTCCCTCCCCACACCTCTTTAACACTTCAGAGCCCACCTATCTTTCTCTCATTACTGTACCTTTCCATCAATTCCTCCTTTCTTCCCCTCCTGTTACTCTATACCTCCATACATAATTCCTCCTATTTCCTCCTTCTTTTCTTCCTCATCCTCCTTGTCTCCTCTCTCTGTCCAATCATACATGATGGCAGGCCCTGCCAGTGAATTGCCCAGTGAAATGGCAGGTCTAGGAGGGCATCATATAAAACACTGAAGAGGTGAGCTCTGTTTCTCTCACAGGTAGATGCTCTTATACACAATAAAGACCTGTGCAAGAAGAGAGAGTCAACAGATGAATAGATGTAAATACACTATATGACCAAAGGTATATCGAATTCCTGCTCTTCGAACGTCTCATTCCAAAATCATGGGCATTAATATGGAGTTGATCCCCCCTTTGCTGCTATAACAGCCTCCACTCTTCTGGGATGACTTTCCACTAGATGTTCGAACATTGCTGCAGGGATTTGCTCCGTTCAGCCACAAGAGCATTAGTGAGATTGGGAAATGATGTTGGGCAATCAGGCCTGGCTCACAGTCGGAGTTCTAATTCATCCCAAAGGTGTTCGATGGGGTTGATGTCAGGACTCTGTGCAAGCCAGTCAAGTTCTTCCAAACCAATCTAGATAAACCATTTCTGTATGGACCTCGCTTTGTGCACGGGGGCATTGTCATTCTGAAACAGGAAAGGGCCTTCCCCAAACTGTTGCCACAAAGATGGAAGCACAGAATCGTCTAGAATATCATTGTATGCTGTAGCGTTAAGATTTTCCTTCACTGGAAATAAGGGGCCTAGCCCGAACCATGAAAAACAGCCCTAGAACATTATTCATTCTACACCAAACTTTACAGTTGGCACTATGCATTGGGGCAGGTAGCGTTCTCCTGGCATCCGCCAAACCCAGATTCGTCCATCAGACTGCCACATGGTGAAGCGTGATTCATCACTCCAGAGAACGCGTTTCCACTGCTCCTGAGTCCAATGGTGGCGAGCATTTCACCACTCCAGCCAATGCTTGGCATTGCCCATGGTGATCTTAGGCTTGTGTGCAGCTGCTCGGCCATGGAAATCCATTTCATGAAGCTCCCGACAAACAGTTATTGTGCTGACATTGCTTCCAGAGGCTGTTTGGAACTCGGTAGTGAGTGTTGCAACCGAGGACAGACGCTTCAGCACTCGGCGGTCCCGTTCTATGAGCTTGTGTGGCCTACCACTTCGCGGCTGAGCAGTTATTGCTCCTAGACGTTTCCACTTCACAGTAACAGCACTTACAGTTGACCGGGGCAGCTCTAGCAAGGCAGGAATTTAACGAACTGACTTGTTGGAAAGGTGGCATCCTATGACGGTGCCACTTTGAGTTCTTCAGTAAGGCCATTCTACTGCCAATGTTTGTCTATGGAGATTGCGTGGCGGTGTGCTCGATGTTATACACCTGTCAGCAATGGGTGTGACTGAAATAGCCGAATCCACTAATTTGAAGTGGTGTCCTCATACTTTTGTATATAAAGTGTAGCTTTAGTAATCACACATGCATACACACAGACACAGAGACATGGGCACACACACAGAAGACCACAGGCACACACGCACGCATGCACACACACACTGTAAAAAGGTCTGTCCTGCTCCCCTCCTCTCTACCTAACTTTCCCTCACAGTCCCCTTAGTTTCCCTTAAGTCCCGTTAGTTTAGCTCCTCAGCCTACCTTAGTTGTCGCTCACCCATAATAGCCCTGCTATCCCAACCAATCAGAGCGCTTGGAAATGTGCATCTGGACACTGCACGCCCTCAGTCAGGCCAGAGACTAATCGTCGTCTGAAGAGTGAAGGCGTAATGTTATTCTAAGGATTATTAGTGTGAACATTATTACGAATGCTCTGGAATGTTGTGCGTACATCTACCTGTAAGTTGCAACTGCTGTGCAGTTATAATTAAGTACCAGTAATTAAGTTTAGTTCCTCTAATACGTTTGCGTGCTGTTTTCTACTGTATTGCCGTACTAGTCTGTAATGTTATTGTGTTTTCCAATACTGCTGCGCATATTTTGTATTGAGTTTATTGCATTTTGCCTATAATTGCATTGGTTCCATAGTGCCCTGCAAAAGTATTAATCCCCCTTGGCCTTTTTCCTATTTTGTTGCATTACAACCTGTACTTTAAATGGATTTTTATTTGGATTTCATGTAATGGACATACACAAAATAGTCAAAATTGTGAAAGAAAAAACTTTAAAATTATTTTAAATAAATAACGGAAAAGTGGTGCATGCATATGTATTCACCCCCTTGCTATGAAGCCCCTAAATAAGATCTGGTGCAACCAATTACCTTCAGAAGTCACATAATTAGTTAAATAAAGTCCACCTGTGTGCAATCTAAGTGTCACATGATCTCAGTATATATACACACATGTTCTGAAAGGCCCCAGAGTCTGCAACACCACTAAGAAAGGGGCACCACTAAGAAAGGGGCACCACCAAGCAAGCGGCACCATGAAGACCAAGGAATTCTCCAAACAGGGCAGGGACAAAGTTGTGGAGAAGTAAAGATCAGGGTTGGGTTAAAAAGAATATCCAAAACTTTGAACATCCCACGGAGCACCATTGAATCCATTATTAAAACATTGAATGAATATGGCACCACAACAAACCTGCGAAGAGTGGGCCGCCCACCAAAACTCACGGACCAGATAAGGAGGGCATTAATCAGAGAGGCAACAAAGAGACCAAAGATAACCCTGAAGGAGCTGCAAAGCTCCACAGCGGAGATTGGAGTATCTGTCCATAGGACCACTTTAAGCCATACACTCCACAGAGCTGGGCTTTACGGAAGAGTGGCCAGAAAAAAGCCATTGCTTGAAGAAAAAAATAAGCAAACACGTTTGGTGTTCACCAAAAGGCATGTCGGAGACTCCCCAAACATATGGAAGAAGGTACTCTGGTCAGATGAGACTAAAATTGAGCTTTTTGGCCATCAAGGAAAACACTATGTATGGCGCAAAACCAACACCTCTCATCACCCCGAGAACACCATCCCCACAGTGAAGCATGGTGGTGGCAGCATCATGCTGTGGGGATGTTTTTCATCGGCAGGGACTGGGAAACTGGTCAGAATTGAAGGAATGATGGATGGCCCTAAATACAGGGAAATTCTTGAGGGAAACCTGTTTCAGTCTTCCAGAGATTTGAGACTGGGACGGAGGTTCACCTTCCAGCAGGACAATGACCCTAAGCATATTGCTAAAGCAACACTTGAGTGGTTTAAGGGAAAATGGAATGGCCTAGTCAAAGCCCAGACCTTAATCCAATTGAGAATCTGTGGTATGATCTGTGGTATTGCTGTACACCAGTGGATCCCTTCCAACTTGAAGGAGCTGGAACAGTTTTGCCTTGAAGAATGGGCAGAAATCCCAGTGGCTAGATGTGCCAAGCTTATAGAGACATACCCCAAGACACTTGCAGCTGTAATTGCTGCAAAAGGTGGCTCTACAAAGTATTGACTTTGGGGGGGCTGAATAGTTATGCACGATCATGTTTTCCGTTTTATATCTTATTTGTTGTTTGTTTCACAAAAAAAAATATTTTGCATCTTCAAAGTGGTAGGCATGTTGTGTAAATCAAATGATACAAACCCCCCAAAAATCAATTTTAATTCCAGGTTGTAAGGCAACAAAATAGGAAAAATGCCAAGGGGGGTGAATACTTTCTCAAGCCACTGTATTTGTTTTCTTGGTAAACATAGCCTTTCATATGTGCACGCTTCCGCAGTGCTTTTCATAGTGGCCTTTGCTAGAGTGTTTTATTGCGCTACCATGGGCGAGCTTCTGGAATCTTCGAGAAAGGTTTCCAAGCCGATTCTCGGGAGCTCAAATACACAGAGAGATTTATGATTCTGTGGCACCCAGGCAGATCAGATAAGATCTCAGCCCGGCAGATTCAGATAAGAGCTGCACCAGGTCAGGTGTCATAAATCTTCTCTTGTCTAGCTCAGTAATTTGTCTATCTGTCTCCAGCGAGATGTGAATGTTTAGGTTAATGTTTATGCTGCTGTGTTTATAGCCCTTTACAGTTGTGTTATGTGTCATGCCATATGCCATTCATTCATGTATAAAACCTACTTAAATTGCACAGTTATAACACCTAACTAATACTGTTTGTATGCTGTGCATATCTTTGCCTGACAGAACCACAACAGTTCAAAACTGCTATTCCAAGTCCAGTTGTCAATCCAATCCATTGTAAATAACCAAAGTGTGTGTGAGTGTATAAAAGAAAAATGAATAAAAATCCTGAAAGGAGAAGCATCCACCTTGTTCTAATTGGACATCCTTTAGGGTCAGAACCCAAGTCAGAGTCAGTACAAGTGTACTAGCGGGTGAGGGCATACCGGCCAACCTGTTTTCATGGTCCTTCAAGCTGGATTTATGACTAACTACAGGTAGGATGGCTTGGTATTCATAAAATTAGCCTTCTCTCTGCCCCAGGAGTCAGAGGACTCTTCCTGCACAGCTTGTAGTGTATAACCTCACAGACCAGAGGCGGCGGTCACCACCACACCAACGAAGCTGCCACAATGAAGAGGACGCTGCGGACTGCCAGGTGCGGCGGAGAGCTGAGGACCGTGACTGCTTGTCATCTCCAATCAGCAAGGAACCAATCAGTAGGATCCTGAGATGGACAGAATAAGGTGTGAGATTGACGAGTTGCACCGCCAACAGGAACAACTGCTTGCTACTATGCAGGCGATGAGTGCAGAACAGAATCATTAGATAGATTATCAGGAACGTCAGAATGCCTATGATAAAGAGATCCTACTCTGACAGGTAAGAGAGGTCCAGAAGCAATGTCGATGCCTAGAACAGCCATCTCCACCCTCAGAGCCATATTCCCGCCAACAAGCTCAAGAGGAGAGCAAGGATGAGGACTAGTGGGAGAGTCCTGGGCCAGCACCAGCACTCCGAGCCTCAAGGCACTGCCGATCAAGAATAGTGGGGCCTCCACGTTCCATCACGCAGGAGGCCCCTAGAGAGCAAGTCCCACATCCAATTGGACAGCATGTACATATTACCTCAATTACCTTGACTAACCTGTGTCCCCACACATTGACTCTGTACCCCCTGTATATAGCCTCGCTACTGTTATATTACTGCTGCTCATTAATTATTTTTTTATTTTTACTTATCACTTATTTTTCTTAAAACTGCATTATTGGTTAAGGGCTTGTAAGTAAACATTTCACTGTAAGGTCTACACCTGTTGTATTCAGCGCATGTGACAAATACAATTTGATTTGATATGATTTGAGTAGGGACGATTACCCAGCCTCCTGTTTGGAGCGTTCCACACCTCCACTGATAGGTTGGGTCCACCACTACACACAGAGGCAAACCGCCTACTTCTCTGACTGGTGTTACTCCAGGACCACCTATGTAGAGCATTTAAAACCCCTGAGGAGGGCTACTATGCCTCTAGTGAGTCCAGCTACTCCCCCGTCGAATGCAGCTCTAAAGTCTCCCGACAAGAGTCCACGACATCGCCACAACACCGCCGAGAGGGCTACTACCTGTCAAGACAGCCCTGAAACACCCCAGGCCAACGTCATTCCAGGGCGCAGCGAGACTATCAGCACCAGATCTCACCAAGACCAGCATAAAATAGACCTGCTGGAGGCCAAGACCGTCAGGGTGGAAGTCCAACTTTACGCAACTCCCCTCCTTAGTGTCAAAAACAAGCCCCAGTTGCGAGCCCCTAAGGAAGTCGTGCTCCCATTGCTGATGGCCACAGAGAAGAGGCTGGTGAAGTCACCAGCGCAGGCAGCTGCCTACCAAGCAGAGATCTAGAAGTTGGAGCAGGCCGGCTACGCTGTCAAGCTAGCGCCAGGCGCTGAAGAGGACACTGCCACCCACAAGCCATGTACATCCCACACCACATGACGCATAACGGCAAAAATTGTGTGGTGTTCCAGTAGAACTTGTTCCAGTAGAAAGGGGACACATACTAGGCTCCTATCTGCTTGCAGTGCTCCTGCAAAACTATTAACCCCTACAAAAATGTTGATTTAATTATAATCCACATAGTAATTCACATTTCCTGTTGCTGCAGGACTATTTTCTGTTGTAGCAAACTGGCTCAAATTAAGATCCTACATCTGTAGTTGTCACTCACCCATCATCCTAGCAAACAGGGGACGTCCTAAGGACATTAGGCAATGCTCCCATTAGGTCAATTTAAGGGTTTTGGTGAGATGTTATCCCACTGACGTTCTCAGAACATTCTAGGAACATTAAAACATGGCGATAACCTCGGGACCATAAGAGGACATTCAGTACATGTCCCGGTTTGCTCACAGTATAAGGTTATAATAAAGTATTTTGATGTCCATTAGGGAATGTTACGAAAAGGTTCCTATATGGGACATTATCCATGGGACATTCAATGACCACAAGGGGACGTTTCATTATGGTCAAGAGGATGTCACATGATGGTCCCAAGGGAAAGTTCTCTGGGGGACCTTTGTGTAGTTACCTGTAAGTTACCAGGACGTTACTAAGGACCATATCAGGACATTTTTAGGACGTTCTCAGGACTTTAATTTTACTAGTCTTCAGGACATCGTGTGATGGTCTCAAGGGAACGTTCTCTGGTGGACCTTTTTTAGTTCCCTGTAAGTTACCAGGATGTCATTGAAGACCAGTCGTTTTACCAGTCGTCAGGACGTCACGTGATTGTCCCAGGTGTCCCAAACCATTATAAGTAAAGTAATGAAATGGAATGGGGGTTTTAAGGTAAGTGGTAAGCTGGTCATCTGAAATAGTGTAAAAACCTTTAATCAATGACAACATTTGACATGATCACTTAGTACCGACTTTCCAATATGACTCCACCTGGGATTTCAACTCACAAACTCAGGATTTGGAGTACACTGGTCTTTCCGCTGCGCCACAAAGTCTGCAGCAGTCTCTGAAGTCCCCAACACATTAATTACCTATAATACATCTCTGCACTTTCAACAGAGCTGAGAGTCACTTTGAGGTGCAAAGTGTAGGAATACAGGTGAAATCAATCATTAACACAGACATGGAGGAGTAGCAGGAAGATCAGATGCCGTGAACCAAGAGGTTGTGAGTTCAAATCCCAAGTGAGGACATGCTGAATAATAATGACTGTATAAATAAACATACACAATGTAATCATGTATGTCAAATATGTAAGATGAAAACACTGTATGTTAACCCTTTGATGTGTGAGAGCACACTGGTGTGATCTTTCCACAGTGGTCACTGCAGCATACACTCAAACCAGCGTGATTAGAACATCTAGTTACGATTGATGCAACAGTCAGTGTTTGAGCTCGCCACACTGTTTTTCACAGAAACATTTTGCACAAACATATTCTTTACAACGTTATGCCCTCAATGTGAGCAGTTTGTTTTTGGTTACAATGTTCAGACAATCACAGAAGTAGAAACAGCATAACACAATTCTCATCCAAATCGGAAAATGTAGGCTACATTAGTCCTAGCGCTAACTGAGGAAAGAGTGAGCTAACACAAGCGGTCATATTTAATTAACTTTCGGCTGACAGAAACCATAATATGAATTAGCTAATAGCAAATACTATTTATAATTCATCACATCACAGGTGAGCTCACCCGTGATTGAAATAATTGAGTAAAACACTTTCTAAAAGTTGAAAGTAATCCGACGGTGGGTAGTTTGTGGGCTCCGCCATGTTTGTTTTTCTGCATCAACCAAAGAAAAGAAGAGGTGACAAGATGAATTGGGTCTGTTTGCAGTTTGCATGTTGAAGAGGGTGTGTCGTCTACCATCATTCACTTCCGGAAGTTTACTCGAAAGACGAGTGAACCATCCTTTCACCTCGTTCTGTTCTAAAATCTTTGGTCTGACAAACGTTTAAGTGACACCCAGAAAACATTGTATGATGTCAACAAATATGTCTCCACACATAGCTGGTAATTAGCTTAGCATTAACTCAACATAATCAGTACAACCTTCAAAAAAGTATTTTACACACATCATACAGTGCCTTCAGAAAGTATTCATACCCCTTGACCTATTCCACATTTTGTTGAGTTACAGCCTGAATTCAAAATGTATTAAATATATATTTTTTATCTTACCCATCTACACACAATACCCCATAATGACAAAGTAAAAACATATTTTTAGAAATCTTTGCAAATGTATTGAAAATACAATTCTGAACTACAGTGACGGGCCTGTATATGTGCGTTCTTGAGCAGGGGGGACCTTGCGGGCACTGCAGGATTTCAGTCCTTCATGGCGTAGTGTGTTACCAATTGTTTTCTTGGTGACTATGGTCCCAGCTGCCTTGAGATCATTGACAAGATCATCCCGTGTAGTTCTGGGCTGATTCCTCACCGTTCTCATGATCATTGCAACTCCACGAGGTGAGATCTTGCATGGAGCCCCAGGCCGAGGGAGATTGACAGTTATTTTGTGTTTCTTCCATTTGCGAATAATCACACCAACTGTTGTCACCTTCTCACCAAGCTGCTTGGCGATGGTCTTGTAGCCCATTCCAGCCTTGTGTAGGTCTACAATCTTGTCCCTGACATCCTTGGAGAGCTCTTTGGTCTTGGCCATGGTGGATAGTTTGGAATCTGATTGATTGATTGATTCTGTGGACAGGTGTCTTTTATACAGGTAACAAACTGAGATTAGGAGCACTCCCTTTAAGAGTGTGCTCCTAATCTCAGCTCGTTACTTGTATAAAAGACACCTGGGAGCCAGACATTTTTGTTTTTTTTGTTGTTATTCTGTCTCTCACTGTTCAAATAAACCTACCATTAAAATGATAGACTGATAATTTCTTTGTCAGTGGGCAAACGTACAAAATCAGCAGGGGATCAAATACTTTTTTCCCTCACTGTATCTACAAAGTATTAACACCTCTGAGTCAATACATGTTAGAATCACCTTTGGCAGCGATTTAAGCTGTGAGTTTTTCTGGGTAAGTATCTAAGGTTTGCACACCTGGATTGTACAATATTTGCACATTATTCTTAAAGACATTCTTCAAGCTCTGTCAAGTTGGTTGTTGATCATTGCTACAGTATATATTTTGCCTTATTTTTAGGTTACTGTCCTGCTGAAAGGTGAATTTGTCTCTCAGTGTCTGTTGGAAAGCCGAATGAACCAGGTTTTCCTCTAGGATTTTGCCTGTGCTCTATTCCGTTTCTTTTTATCATAAATAAACTCCCAAGTCCTTGCCTATGACAAGCACACCCATAAAATGATGCAGCCACCACCATGCTTGAAAATATGTATTATGTTGGATTTGCCCCAAACATAACGCTTTCTATTCAGGACATGAAGTTCATTTCTTTGCCACATTTTTAGCAGTTGTGCTCTAGTACCTTATTGCAAACAAGATGCGTGTTTTGGCATGTTGTGGAATATTTCCTTCTTTTCACTCTGTCATTTAGGTTACTATTGTGGAGTAACTACAATGTTGTTGTTCCAACCTCAGTTTTCTCCTATTACAGCTATTAAACTCTGTAACTGTTTTAAAGTCACCATTCACCTCATGCTGAAATCCCTGAGCGATTTCCTTCCTCTCCAACAACCTACCAATAGGTGCCTTTCTTTGCGAGGCATCGGAAAACCTCCCTGGTCTTTGTGGTTGAATCTGTTTTTGAAATTCACTGCTCGACTGAGGGACCTTGCAGATAATTGTATTTGTGGGGTACAGAGATAAGGTAATCACTCAAAAAGCATGTTAATTAAACACTATTATTGCACACAAAGTCTACACAACTTATTATGTAACTTGTGAAGCTGATTCTTACTCCTGAACTTATTTAGGCTTGCCATAACAATGGGGTTGAATACTTATTGACTCAAAACATTTCAGCTTTTCATTTTTTATTAATTTGTAAACATTTCTAAAAACATAATTCCACTTTGACATTATGGGGTATTGTGTGTAGGCCAGTGACACAAAATCTAAATGAAATCAATTTTAAATTCAGGCTTTAACATAATTTTTTGGGGAACAAGTCAAAGGGTGTGAATAATTTCAAAGGCACGATGTGTGTCCATTACAATCTATACAAGAATCGGAATGCATGATTTGTTACCAGTACTTGAAAATTTGAATAAAACAGTAAATGAATAAAATATTACCACACAAAACATAAGAAACGGCTCCCTCCCTATCCTGTACCCTATCCTGTACCAAACTCACTAAAAGTGGCAGTAATAAAGCTTCTGCTGAAAAGGCAAACCTTGTCCCAGAAAATGGAAAAACTGTTGGCCTATATCGAATCTCCCATTCCTCTGAAACATTGTAGAAAAGCTGTTATGCAATAACTCACTGCCTTCCTGAAGACAAATAATGTACACGAAATGCTTCAGTCTGATTTTAGACCCCATCATATTACTGACACTGCACTTGTGAAGGTGGTAAATTACCTTGTAATGGTGTCAGACCAAGGCTCTGCATCTGTCCTTGTGCTCCTAGACCTTAGTGCGTAAAAGTTGTTGCCTGGTTTCGATCGTAGCTGTTGTAAAGATATCAGTTCGTCTCTAGGGGTGGTTTGTCCTCTGACAAATCAATTGTACGTTTCGGTGTTCCTCAAGTTCCTCAAGTGTTCCTCCTTCAAGTGTTCCCTTTTTTTTTTCTTCTTTTTTTTGGGGGGGTAAGGGGAGGTAGAAGGATTACTTCATCCTATCCCAGGTATTCCTTAAAGAGGTGGGGTTTCAAGTGTCTCCGGAAGGTGGTGAGTGACTCCGCTGTCCTGGCGTCGTGAGGGAGCATGTTCCACCATTGGGGTGCCAGAGCGGAGAACAGTTTTGACTGGGCTGAGCGGGAACAGTGCTTCCGCAGAGGTAGGGGGGCCAGCAGGCCAGAGGTGGATGAACGCAATGCCCCCGTTTGGGTGTAGGAACTGATCTGAGCCTGAAGGAACAGAGGTGCCGTTCCCCTCACAGCTCCGTAGGCAAGCACCATGTTCTTGTAGCAGATGCGACCTTCAACTGGAAGCCATTGGAGTGTGTGGAGGAGCGGGGTGATGTGAGAGAACATGGGAAGGTTGAACACCAGATGGGCTGCGGCATTCTGGATGAGTTGTAGGGGTTTAATGGCACAGGCAGGGAGCCCAGCCAACAGCGAGTTGCAGTAATCCAGAAGGGAGATGACAAGTGCCTGGATTAGGACCTGTGACACTTCCTGTGTAAGGCAGGGTCGTACTCTTCGAATGTTGTAGAGCATGAACCTACAGGATCGGGTAACCTCCTTGATGTTAGCGGAGAACGACAGGGTGTTGTCCAGGGTCACGCCAAGGCTCTTTGCACTCTGGGAGGAGGACACAACGGAGTTGTCAACCGTGATGGCGAGATCATGGAACGGGCAGTTCTTCCCCGGGAGAAAGAGCAGCTCCGTCTTGCCGAGATTCAGCTTGAGGTTGTGATCCGTCATCCACACTGATATGTCTGCCAGACATGCAGAGATGCGATTCGCCACCTGGTTATTAGAAGGGGGAAAGGAGAAGATTAGTTGTGTGTCGTCTGCGTAGCAATAATAGAAGAGACCATGTGAGGATATGACAGAGCCAAGTGACTTGGTGTATAGCGAGAATAGGAGAGGGCCTAGAACTGAGCCCTGGGGGACACCAGTGGTGAGAGCACGTGGTGCGGAGACAGATTCTCACCACGCCACTTGGTAGGAGCGACCTGTCAGGTAGGACGCAATCCAAGAGTGAGCCGCACCGGAGATGCACAACTCGGAGAGGGTGGAGAGGAGGATCTGATGGTTCACAGTATCAAAGGCAGCAGACAGGTCTAGAAGGGCAAGAGCAGAGGAGAGAGAGTTAGCTTTAGCAGTGCGGAGAGCCTCCGTGACACAGAGAAGAGCAGTCTCAGTTGAATGACCAGTCTTGAAACCTGACTGGTTTGGATCAAGAAGGTAATTCTGAGAGAGATAGCAAGAGAGTTGGCTAAAGACAGCACGCTAAAGAGTTTTGGAGAGAAAAGAAAGAAGGGATACTGGTCTGTAGTTGTTGACATCGGAGGGATCGACTGTAGGTTTTTTGAGAAGGGGTGCAACTCTCGCTCTCTTGAAGACGGAAGGGACATAGCCAGCGGTCAAGGATGAGTTGATGAGCGAGGTGAGGTAAGGGAGAAGGTCTCCAGAAATGGTCTGGAGAAGAGAGGAGGGGATAGGGTCAAGCGGGCAGGTTGTTGGGCGGCCGGCCGTCACAAGTCGCAAGATTTCATTTGGAGAGAGAGGGGATAAAGAAGTCAAAGCATAGGGTAGGGCAGTGTGAGCAGGACCAGCAGTGTCATTTGACTTAACAAACGAGGATCGGATGTCGTCAACCTTCTTTTCAAAATGGTTGATGAAGTCATCCAAAGAGAGGGAGGAGGGGGGGGAGGATTCAGCAGGGAGGAGAAGGTGGCAAAGAGCTTCCTAGGATTAGAGGCCGATGCTGGAATGTAGAGAGGAGGGAGTGAAAAGATGCCAGGTCCGCAGGGAGACTAGTTTTCCTCCATTTCCGCTTGGCTGCCCAGAGCCCTGTTCTGTGAGCTCGCAATGAGTCGTCAAGCCACGGAGCAGGAGGGGAGGACCGAGCCGGCCGGGAGGATAGGGGACATAGAGAGTCAAAGGATGCAGAAAGGGAGGAGAGGAGGGTTGAGGAGGTAGAATCAGGAGATTGGAGGGAGAAGGATTGAGCAGAGGGTAGAAATGATAGGATGGAGGAGGAGAGAGTAGCGGGAGAGAGAGAGCGAAGGTTGTGACGGTGCATTACCATCTGAGTAGGGGCAGAGTGAGTAGTGTTGGAGGAGAGCGAGAGAGAAAAGGATACAAAGTAATGGTCTGAGACTTGGAGGGGAGTTGCAGTGAGATTAGTAGAAGAACAGCATCTAGTAAAGATGAGGTCAAGCGTATTGCCTGCCTTGTGAGTAGGGGGGGGACGGTGAGAAGGTGAGGTCAAAAGAGGAGAGGAGTGGAAAGAAGGAGGCAGAGAGAAATGAGTCAAAGGTAGACGTAGGGAGGTTAAAGTCACCCAGAACTGTGAGGGGTGAGCCATCCTCAGAAAAGGAACTTATCAAGGCGTCAAGCTCATTGATGAACTCTCCAAGGGAACCTGGAGGGCGATAAATGATAAGGATGTTAAACTTGAATGGGCTAGTGACTGTGACTGCATGGAATTCAAATGAGGAGATAGACAGATGGGTCAGGGGAAAAAGAGAGAATGTCCACTTGGGAGAGATGGGATTCCTGTGCCACCACCCCGCTGACCAGATGCTCTTAGGGTATGCGAGAACACATGGTCAGACGAGGAGAGAGCAGTAGGAGAAGCAGTGTTTTCAGTGGTAATCCATGTTTCTGTCAGCGCCAAGAAGTCGAGGGACTGGAGGGTAGCATAGGCTGAGATGAACTCTGCCTTGTTGGCCGCGGAACGGCAGTTCCAGAGGCTGCCGGAGACCTGGAACTCCATGTGGGTCGTGCGTGCAGGGACCTCCAGGTTAGAGTGGCAGAAGCCACCCGGTGTGAGGCATTTGAATAGCCTGTGAGGAGAGAACAGGGATAGACAGACGCATAGTTGACAGGCTACAGAAAATGGCTACAATAATGCAAAGGAGATCGGAATGAAATGAACTAAACATCTGGGAAAGCAAGAGAGCGGGGCCTCCCTCACTTACGTTTCACTGAAACACCCAAATATAATTCTCCCAACTTCCACCTCAGAAACTATAATTGTTGTAAACTACAGTGGTTCAATGTTTTCTAGGAATAGACTAACTTAGTTTATTCAGCTAGCTAACTTGGTACAGTATTCTTCCGTGAAAACCGTCCAGGGCACCGAATCCTATGACGCCACAGCCAACTAGCATGCCAGCCTCCAACAACACGGTTTAGCACCAATATTCGACCACAACAAACCACCAGTGTGTCAACACTCCAAGCAGATCATTCGTGTCCGTGTCTAACGTTGTGTAAAGTTCTGGGTTAGTCCCGACAGCTTGAGCGAGTCCGTCGTCAACTTATTCAGCAAGTTAGTTAGCTAGAATAGTTAGCATACTAGCTAGCCATTGCTTTCTGCCAACGAAAAAATCCCTCCTCCCACGGCACGAACACACAGAGAGAGCCAAGCTAACGTTAACTAGTCACCCATGTCCCGAATTCCCTTGAACGACTATGGTTACCAGTATGTAAAAACAAAACACAAATGTAGGTTATAACTTACCCCTAGCAGCTACTATTAGCTAGCCAAGTGCAAAGCTAGCCACTGAATCGACTCAGCCAGTTCGCGTCTGTTCGCTAGGTCGTTCCAGCTATTGTTTAGTTAGATATCCAGGTAGCAACAAGCTAGCTACATTTCGAGCACAGTAGCTACTAACTACCTAACGTTAACGCTTCAGACAATGAGGTTAACAGCTGAATGGTAGGCATCTAGCTGGCGTAATTACAGGTACTCTCAAGCGTGAAACAACTATCCATAGTTGCTAATAGTTACCAGTAGCTACCCGCTAGCTAGTCCAGGTAGTGGGTTAGCTGGCCTCGTGCTTCACCGGGCTCAGCCGAATACAATACTTACCTACAATGATTGCATACAATAACCTACGATAACTATAATAACCTACGATAACTACCTACAATACCTAACTACAATCTAAATACATGGTTTAAGCTTTACTCAACACCATATAAGCCATACAAGCCAAGCTTACCTCCCAAGCTTACCTCCTGCCAGAGAGAGACACAACCTCACCCGACGACTTGTTAGTTAGTAACATTGTGCTCCATACATAGCTACATACAGTGTGCTACAGTAGAGACGACATAACACGATATAAAGAAACTATTACGATAATGTAATAAGGCATTTACTTTGATAGGAAACCACACATGCCCAAAGTAATCATTAGTAAGGAAAACAATAATGAAGACAATGCGGGCGCCAGCCAGAAAATGCACCGGGGGGAAAAAGTTCAGGCAGGTTGTGTTCTGACTGGAGATGCCAAATGTCAGAATAATTGACTTGGGGAAATACTGGGGGAGTGTTTGAGCTCTCATCGAAGAGAGAAGTTTGTCTGGCTCATCTAGCTCATCTAGCTCATCTTAAAATAGCAAGGGCAGCGCGGGTTAACTGTCCTGTTGCGTATCAATAGAATTTTGGAACAGCGAGCGCATTCTGACATTACGCTCACAAAATAAACTCATGCTGGGGGGACTGTTAGAGATATTTGGAACTCACGCATGAAAAGGTTAAAAGTACTTTTTGTGTTTGTCTGTGTGTGGTGTCCCTAACATTGCCAACAGGCAAAGACCTGTGAATGGATCAGTGGTTCACCAATCAGGGCCTTGATGGGCTTGGCAACAGTAACAAGGGGTGATGTGTAATGAAACTAGGGTGCCCATGCCCTTCGTAGAATACAAGGAACAAGCTGGGTACTAAACAAAAAACTCCAGGGGACCATGACACAACATCCCCAGAACGTCCTAAAATCGTCCTCAGGGACATCCCCGGACAAACCAGGAACTAGACAAAGCCTTGAGGGCCAAATTGTATCTATGATCGTTTGTTTTCCATTCATGCTTTTAATATGTTCTATTTATATCTGGAAATCAACCAATGACATCAAGCCACACCTGGCCATGATTACAGACACCTGTGTGTCCTTCCAAACTATATAAATTAGTGACCCGAAGTGTTTGTCATTATACCCTGATGAAGACAGTTTATCTGTCGAAACGTTGGTTATTAAATGATTGCATCTGAGCTCCTAGTGTGTGAGGCTCTTCTTTTCTTTTTCAAATGTCCTACTCTGCTAGCCAGCACCTCGCCTAAACAGCTGTGCGTTTCTTTCGCCTCCAGAAAGCCTCCAGGGGACCCGGGAAAAAACGGGGAACTAGACAAAACTTCCAGGGTACCATGACACAATATCCTGACCGCTTTAGGAAGACCATTTCGACAGATATCTGTTTGCAGGGATAGCCCTGCTATCTCCAACAAATCAGAGCGCTTGGAAACGCGCATCTGGACACTGCGCCAGCCCACTCAGGCCACAGAGTAATCGTCGTCCGATGTGTGTGCATCTACCTGTAAATTGCAGTGGGTTTATTATTGAGGGGAGGGGGGGGGGGGGTTATGCTGTGCGGGGGGGGGGGGGGGGGGGCATAAAAACCCTGAAAGGAGAAACATCCACCTTGTTCTTATCGGACATCCTGTAGGGTCAGAACCCAAGTCAGAGTCAGCATAAGTGTACAAGCAGGTGAGGGCATTCACAGCCAACCGCTCAGAGGAGTGAGGGCATACCAGCCAACAATTTTTTCACACACATACACACACACCCTACCGCCCAGTCACGTATTCCAGCAATGGCCAAGAATTTCGTGGCTGAGGGATCAGGGTAAGTCTTCTGAGTAACCACGGCAACTCTGACCACCAACAGAATGCCAGGTGTCTGAGTTCCATGCTTCAGGCCCAGCAGGGTTTCCCATCCCTCAATGAAGGGGTTCCCATGCTGCCCCATACCCCTGTAAGCCTCCCCGGCCCTCCCTAGATCAGGGATTAGAGACAGAACAGGGTACGCCACTCCACCACATTTTCACACCACTCTGGGCAGAGAAACATGCAGATAGAGAAATGTCTGGATTTAGAGACAAAATGTAGTCTGAAGTCTGACCATACCACCATGGTTTATGTGGGGTAAAAGCATAGTTGGGTAGAAGATTGTGCTTTCACAAGATAAGACATTAACGTAGACCTGAACCTGAACTCCCATTAATTTTAACTTGAGCTTGAATGTGAACACCTTGTCCTGTGTATATCCCAGACTTAGTTTCCCTCTTGCCTTTATAGAGACTGTATAATGACTCTGTGGTCCTCTGTAGCTCAGCTGGTAGAGCACGGCGCTTGTAACGCCAAGGTAGTGGGTTCGATCCCCGGGACCACACATACACAAAAATGTATGCACGCATGACTGTAAGTCGCTTTGGATAAAAGCGTCTGCTAAATGGCATATTATTATTATTATTATATAATGGCTTCACCAGTCTGGCATTCACCGGGATTGCATCCCAAATGGCACCCTATTCCCTATTTAGTGCATTACTTTTGACCAGGGCCCCACAGAGCCCCTCCCTGGTGCTGGTGCTGGTCAAGGAGGGCTGTGTTTGTTCCGAGGTCTTCTGCGCTGCGGTCCGTCCGACCGACCCGGGGCTCTTTTGGCCGGGCTCCACGTGGCACAAAAGGGATGCAGCATTCCTGATGTCTGAGGCTAATCTGTGGTGTCAGCTCGTGTTAACGCCGCGCAGCCAAATCTGAGGGCACACAGGGCCGTGGAATATTAAAAACCCCACCGGCAGAATTCCTCCAGAGGACGGAGGGCGGTGCAAGGGCCAGGGAGAGGAGAGGAAGAGTGAGAGGCTGGGGATCAGCGGTTGGGCAGGACAGGTATACTGTCATGGACAAAAGGCGAGGCGAAGTAAGGAGAGAGGGAGGAGGGGCGAGGAGAGAGGGAGGAGGGAGGAGATGTGATGGAGGGAGGAGGGGTGAGGTGAGGAGAGAGGGAGGAGAGGCGTGGCAAGGTGAGGAGACAGGGAGGGGGGGCGAGGTGAGGGAGGAGGGAGGGAACGCATATCAAAGACTAGGACTAAATTAGCCTTGTGTTTTTTTATCGTTTTGTTCCTTCAGTTGATCACCCAGATTCACTGGATTCCACTTCCCAAATGTTTTCTGCATGCTACCACAAATGTGTCCCAGTCACAAGTTAAACATCCTGATTATTTTTAAGCATACTATCCTGATAGTTTCTGTTAGTATCCTGTTATCCTGCAAGTTCTATCATTCTTCTCTCCTTGTTTTCATAGGGCAGGTAATGTGACAGACGGAGTGAGTGACTCATTATCAGGGTGGTGTCACCAATGTCAGTGGCCGTGCCCTGATAGCCATACTAGTGTACTACATACTTAAACTGCATACTATTTACTCATTGTCACATACTATTTAGCACATAGCATTTAGTAAAAAGTATGCAATGTCACTCAGCCAATCAGTGGCTCCTGATTGGCTGAGTAGGTGAGGCGGGGCCGAGTGCGGGTGGATTTTTCCAAATTCAACAGATATGCGTCGCATGGACCAGCCTCATAATAGCTCATTTCCAATTTGATTAATTTCTCTAAACTCTGAAAAGAATAGGAATTATGTAATAGGCCTACTCAGGCTGGTTACAGGCAGACTATCACATTCAACCTATATCGTACTAGACCATGTAGCCCATCTATCATATTAAAAAAGGACTGAAGACAGAAACAGATCATTTGGTTCCATTTCAACATATTTATTAGTGAAACCAAAGTGTGCATCGAATTCTACTAGATGAAGAGCCGAAATGAGTATAACATCCTGGCGGTTAAACCATACTCGATTTTCGAAATTTTGCATACTACTAAACATTATATTTTCGCATACTGAGAATGTGTCATGGGTGATTGCGTTCTTTCCCGCTTTTTGTTGATTCCGGTAGGGCATCCTCATATCTAATTGATCAGCTGTTGTCAAAGACGAAATGGGAATGAGATCCGGGCATTTAAAGTATACTCGATTTTCGAAATGTTGCATACTATTAAACTTTATTTTTTCATATACTCAAACAGCCTACTATTTATGACACAGGTATGGGCATTCGGGCACGGCCACTGATCAGAGAAAGAGAGAGAGGGGGGAGAAGAAAGAGGGAGAGCAGAGGTGAAAGCACAGAGAATAGTGGGTATGGGGGACAGAGGTGAGTTACTGATGTCAAGTGAATGAGGCTTTGTCAGACTAAGTATATAAGACTACAGTGTGCTCTTACTCCATGCCAATAAGACTGGCCCCTCAATGCAGTCTTTGTACCAATGAATCGTCATTGACACTGAGGGTCAGAGCTCAGCAAACACCAGGTTCAACCTCTCACTGTATGTAAGTTACACTGTGTCCATTCTCAAAACACACATAGTTTTATATTACATTTACAGTATATCAATATACATATACGGAATACAGTATAGTATAGGCACATATACAGTACAGTATTAGCAGAGCCAGATAATACCCATGGTACTATTGTAGTACAAACAGCAAAGCACCAGCAGAGATCCCACCAGGAGAAAAGCTATCCTAGCCATCAGTGTGGGTTGTGACTGCATGTGAGGGATAGCTTGTCTCTGGCCCTGTGAGGTGTTTGGCAGTTCACAGTACAGTATGAGACTCATGGAATACAACATAGCTTCACACACAGGGGCATGAAAGAGGTGACAAGGACTTGCTGAGTGCTGCCACTGTAACAGCAATTGGTGCTAGTTTACTTACCAGCCAAAAGACAAAAACATGACAGACCCCTGGTACTATAGGCCAAGGCAGGCCTTCAACAAGATTCTAACTCTCCCCAGTCACAGAGGGAGACAGGCAGGCAGGCAGAGAGGCGGGACCAGCAAGGCAGACAGGCAGGCAGGCAGGCAGATGGGCAGGTGGACGGATGGACGGACAGACAAACAGACAGGATACTAAGAACACTGTAAAGGAAGGGAGTCTGTCAGAATAATGGTTACTGTGTAACTTGTGAAAAATAAGACACTATTTCTGATTCATGCGAAAGCAGAAAAAAACTTCCGTCATAATAATAATAACCAGACTTATTTTCCCTTGCACTGTAAAACCCTAAACTTTTGAGGAAACCTGTTGCACTTAATATACAGTGCATTCGGAAAGTATTCAGACCCCTTGACTGTTTATACATTTTGTTACGTTACAGACTTATTCTAAATTTGATTAAATTACTTGTTTCCCTCATCAATCTACACACAATAATGACAAAGCGAAACACAGGCTTTTTGGATTTTTTGCAAATTTATAAAAAAGAAAGAAGAGAAATACCTTATTTAAGTATTCAGACCCTTTGCTATGAGACTCGAAATTGAGCTCAGTTGCATCCTGTTTCCATTGATCATCTACAACTTGATTGTGTCGTGGCACAAATCTGGGGAAGGGTACCAAAAAATTACTGCAGCATTGAAGGTCCCCAAGAACATAGTGGCCTCCATCATTTTTAAAAGGAAGAAGTTTGGAACCACCAAGACTCTTCCTAGAGCTGGCCACCCGGCCAAACTGATCAATCGGGGGAGAAGGGCCTTGGTCAGGGAGGTGACCAAGAACCCGATGGTCACTATGACAGAGCTCCAGTTCCTCTGCGGAGATGGGAGAAACTTCCAGAAGGATAACCATCTCTGCAGCACTCCACCAATCAGGCCTTTATGGTAGAGTGGCCAGACGGAAGCCACTCCTCAGTAAAAGGAACATGACAGCCTGCTTGGAGTTTGCCAAGAGGCACCTAAAGGATTCTCAAACCATGAGAAACAAGATTCACTGGTCTGATGAAACCAAGATTGAACTCTTTGGCCTGAACGCCAAGCGTCACATCCGGCGGAAACCTGGCACCATCCTTACGGTGAAGCATGGTGGTGGCAGCATCATGCTGTGGGGATATTTTTCAGCAGCAGGTACTGGGAGACTAGTCAGGTTCGAGGGAAATATTAACAGAGCAAAGTACAGAGAGATCCTTGATGAAAACCTGCTCCAGAGCACTCAGGGCCTCAAATTGGGGCGAAGGTGCACCTTCCAACAGGACAATGACCCTAAGCACACAGCCAAGACAACGCAGGAGAGGCTTCGGGACAAGTCTCTGAATGTCCTTGAGTGGCACAGCTAGAGCCCGGACTTGAACCCGATTTAACAATTTGTTTAATCAGCTGTGTTTGCTAGGGATGGAGAAAAGGTGTGACACCACTCCGGCCCCAGAGTACTGGAGTTGCCCATCCCTGCTGTAGGGGTCCATATTTGAGTTCTATCTGCTTGAAAATGTTGAATAATGCCCCCACTAAGCCATGCCTCCAATATAATTTTCCAGTACGTCTTGCCTTTTCAAGTGAATTGTTGAGTTACCACCCATGACTGTATTTGTTAGTATTTGTTAGTAACAGAGACATGGCCTTCACCAAGTGAGTTCCTAGGTGAATGCTATCATTATAATTAAACTCTTTATGACAATACATTAAATATCTCACAAAGCCTTATTTTGAGGCCTAGTATTACCCTAATACAGTAGCCTGAAACTCATGGTTTACAGGCCACATTAGGCCTGCAAGTATGGTTGCAAAATTCCAGTAACTTTCGCAAAATGTTCAGATTTCCTAGAAATCCTGTTTGAAGGATTTTCAGGAATCTTCCAATTGGGATTTCTGGAAAACCTGAGAATTTGAAAGTGAGTATTGCAAAGTGATGTGTAATTCCTATTGGAATCCAGCCAGAGATAGGATATCCAACAGTTTACATTTTTATTCACCCACAACCTGCATTCATAATGACTGCCAGGGTTCCCAGTATGAAAAAAATATATTTAAAAAATAATGAATGCACTCTGGATAAGAGCGTCTGCTAAATGACTAAAATGTAAATGTAAAAAAATGTAAAAATGCTAGGAACCGTGGAACAACCATTTCATTAACCTCTAAAAGTCTAAGCCATTAACTCTGGCCTTTGCTACTATAGCCCATAGAAACACATTGAATAACACATTCATAAATGGCAAAAAAAGACAGTAAAAAAATGGATCATAAGAAATAAGGTTTTGAAATGTTATCTAGGAGTTCAGGAAATATTAGTTTTTAGGACACATATTTAACCCCTTGTTTTTGTTGGCACAAAACTACCTCCATACTTCCATTTGTTTGTATGAGTTACCTTCAGACGAGT
Organism: Coregonus lavaretus; assembly: GCF_964263955.1. Classification (NCBI taxonomy): domain Eukaryota; kingdom Metazoa; phylum Chordata; class Actinopteri; order Salmoniformes; family Salmonidae; genus Coregonus; species Coregonus lavaretus. The sequence goes on from NC_140002.1 coordinate 46,670,119, forward strand.
TGTAGAGCAAAACGGAGAACACCATCGTGTTCGTGAGAGTGATCATAATAGTTTGTAGGCCAAACCATTCGGACGATACAGACCTGAGAAGACCTATGTTCTGGATGTCTCACGGTCTGACAAACATCACTATACCTCGGCCACCTTCCACCGCTGATGGGGAAAGGCTGACATAGGCGGATGCGGTGGTGTCACGATCGTTGAGAGACGGGTCAGACCAAGGTGCAGCGTGAAAAGCATACATGTTTATTTCCTCAATAAACATACAACAAAACAAAACAACGTAACGTGAAGTCCAAAGGGCTATATATATATATATACACACACACACACACACACACACACACACACACACACACACACACACACACACACACACACACACACACACACACACACACACACACACACACACACACACACACACACACACACACACACACACACACACACACACACACACACACCAGGAACAAGATCCCACAACTAAGGTAGGCAACATGGCTACCTAAGTATGATCCCCAATCAGAGACAACGAGCGACAGCTGCCTCTGATTGGGAATCACACCCGGCCAAATATAGAAATACATATTCTAGATCCTAAACATATAATCTAAAAACATAGAAATTCACACCCTGACCAACCAACAAGAGTTCTCTCGATCAGGGCGTGACAGGTGGATTGACTCACGGGTGTGTCAATAGACTGTTATGCAAAAAAATCTAACTAAATAATTGGATTTGTTTAAAAAAAATTATGTTATTTATCTTTGTGTAGCATAAGATTAATCAATCAATCACTCAATGTACATGCAAAAACACAGATATAAAAAACAATTTTAAAAAATCTACCTGCAGTAGTGCATGATGGGTAAAATCACAATTTTCTATCATAACTTTTTTTTTTTATGTATGATGTGACTTCTCATTTAGTTTTGTAAGTTCCCACATGTAAGTCCTCACATTTTGGTGTACAAAGCACTCTGTGAAAGCCATAGGATCCCTAGCCTTATAGTGCCAAAAAGCTCTATCTACTCTTTGTTTCAACTTTCAGCGGTGCGGACTTGAAGTGTCAGGTTTCAGACCCCACATTTGCATAGGGAGTGATGTGTCATATTTTCTGGCCTATCCAGACAAATAATACATTTTCTCTTCCTCTGAGCGAGTGAGCCCAGTCTGGGAGACGGCATATGAATGGTGACAGTCTAACCTAACGAGTCCAGCCATTTTGGTTTCATCTCGCTGTGATATTCTCAGCCGGATTTAAAGCTCTGAACATGAAAAAATACTAAATAATTTCATAGAATTGGTCACAGACAGACAAAATCACTTCCTGCTTAAAGCTGAAATTGTAACAAGTCTGCACACATTTGAATGGTGTTTCTGTGCCACTCAGTGGGCATTGAGGGGAAAATTCTCTGTCGTCAGTTATATGAAATAGTGCCAATATTGTACTGTCACTAAGTATGATATATTTACAGTTATCAAATTCACTTTTGTTGAATACGAAAAACATAATTTATGATTCAATTTTTCATATTTTCATAATATTTGTACTATGTACCTGAGCTTGTGTCCTCAAAAGTAAGTACACCTCAGCAATTTATAACAATTTTTACCAGAAAGGTGAGTTCCAGACCTTTCTAAAACTATGCAACAGTACCAGTTATTGTTAATAGCCAATTCATGAACAATTATTACGTTTGAGTATGTCTCTTTAGGCGGAAATCAAAATGTTGCCTTATCATTCAAGATGACTTTTCATTGACTTTGAGTACAACTTACTAGAAGTATTTGAGTTAAAAATGCCTTTGGGTTTACAGTGTGTGTATCCACCAGGGCATGTTTTGAGGTCAATATTACAATTCATACAATCATGCATGAGAAGTGGAATGAGCCTGTAATGTAAACTGTGTATTGAGAGAGAGAGAGAGAGAGAGAGAGAGAGAGAGAGAGAGAGAGAGAGAGAGAGAGAGAGAGAGAGAGAGAGAGAGAGAGAGAGAGAGAGAGAGAGACTCCTGCCCTCCTCCCTCCCTCTCCAGCAGGGCTGGCTGTCTGGCCATACAGTATCTCAGGGAAGTGATAGCCTTCCCTGTGCCGCGTTTCAGCATTCCTCCTTCCTCCCTCCAACCTCTTCCCTCCTCCTCCCCCTCTTTCCCTCCGTCCCCCTCCTCCTCCCCAAGAGAGGCCCCATGGCAGTGCAGCACCATCGGGTCAACGAGTGCAGACCATTACCCACAAGTTACCCATTACCTCTGGCGCAACCCAAATTTGAATATGCAGCGCTGCTCCTTTAAGACGCTGAAACAGGAGTCGACTGAATGCACTTGGACTGAGACAGTGAGGCAGCCAAGATGGAGAGAGAGAGAGGAAGAGAGATTGAGAGAGAGACAGAGAGAGTCCAGTAGGGGAGGGAGGGAGGAAAAAGAGAAGCTCATTCCTTCCCTGCCCCCCGCTACAAAGCTGTTAAGTTGCCATTATTCATGTGGTAATATGGGTGTCGGTTTGCTCACTGCACCACTTGCAGAGAAAAGGAGTATTGTTGCTAGGATAGGAGAGGCGCAGGAGGGCTCTCATTGGGCCATCGAACGCTTCCTAGTGGCCAATGAGAGCCCTCCCTAGCATCAGTAGGACAGTGGAGCAGAGCAGCCCGCACATGCAGACCTGATTAATATGTCAGACATGTTTTATGGGTTATAGTGAATCAGAGACTAGATGTATTGAAAAGACTGCGGTAGGGAGGGATGGTGTGGATGTGTGTGCGTACATGCAAACGTATGCATGGGATGTGTAGGAATGCATGCATGTATGTACAATGTGCCTATGGCCTATGGATGTACAAATGTGTGTGTCCACAGTTTGTAAGTGTAGGTGTGTTTGGATGTGTCTGTCCATGTTCCCGAGTGCTTGTGGAGAACCTGGGTTTATGTACTTCCAATAGCTAACACACATGTAGGCACACGTAGGCTGATACACACATACATGGACCGCAGGCACGCACACCTACACACACAGACACACACGCAGACACACACACACTACTATACTGTGTCATGTCTGGGATCCTCACATGAGCTTAGTCATGAGTGCTGCACAAAGAGATACAGATGTCAAATCATGAGCATTAGGAGGTCATGTGCTTTGTGGGTAATTACATTTTCCGTGTCATCGCACTGACCAGATCCAGATTCCTTTGCCTAAACGAGAAAGGAGGCACATGGGGTCGAAATGCTTCCTCGATTATTCATCGACCTTATTTAGAAAAGTTCCATTTATACTCAAAGTTCTTTGGGTTTGGCACCTTCATCTCTGAGCCCACATCTACATCCCTCTGGGCAGCTCAGCTCAGCTCTGGTCTATGTCCATGGACCATTCCTTCCCACAGAGTACACCTCAGGGCCAACTGGCTACAAGACAAGTTGGTAGGCTATAGCTCTCACTGTGATGAAGACCTCACTCTCAACCCTGTCTGTCGCTATGGCCTGGATAATAACAATATATCACAGACTATTATACTTTTTTAAACTTAGAGTTGTAAGTTTAAATGTACTCATCGAGACCTGTTGGCAGTTTGAAAATACATGAGACTACAGATCCCTCCTTTACTTACAGCGTCTAAGAAGCGTTTTATTGCCATTTTATAGAAGTCTCATCAAGCTGGTCCTGTTCTATTTTTCCCAACTTGATTTTCGTAAAGTTACATAATGATAGTGATATTGACCTGAGTGAGTGCTGCTCATTCCCAAAGCTACCTTCTTACAGAGAGACATGCATCCTTAGAAAAAGGGTTCCTAAAAGGGTACTTTGGTTGTGCCCATAGGAGAACCCTTTGAAGAACCTTCTTTGGTTCCATGTAGAACCCTCTATGGAAAGGGTCCTGGAACTAAAAAGGGTTCTACTATGGGGACAGTCGAAGAACCCTTTTAGGTTCTAGATAGTACCTTCTTTTCTAAGAGTGTAGATGTACTCCTATTATAATCTCTCAATAGTTTGTCTGTTTTGTCCTCCTCTGCATCACCACGGCAACACCCATTATGTGAGACAGTTACAGCTCTTTCTGTCTGAAAGGTCAAGGGTCGAGTGTCAGGGATCAGGGTCAAGGCCATGAGGTCGCATGTGCCTGTTTCAGTAAGATCACTTGACTATTCCTTCCCCATTTACAGAACAGGACTATATGTACTAGTACAATTACATTACAAATGTTGTACATTATTAAGTCTTGCTAGAAATTATTTGTATGCCAGTATACTGTATGTGTAATATAATAATATAGTAGTATAACAGCAATATAATCACTCTAAACAAAGAATACATGTTTATTATTTTTAATAACAGTTATACCATTGTGTGTGCTCTGTTCTAAGAAGCTCCAGTCAAGGCACATTTCTATAGCACTCCCCAAAGTTTGAATGGCAGATAACAGTGAATGTGCTTATTTGGCAGAAAAGATGCAGCCAGCATTATTAGCTAGATTTAGAGCTTTGATTCTTAAGTGGTCGCATTCCGGAGCTTAAACTAGCGGTGAGGAAAACGAGTGAAAGCGTTCAATCCTTTTTCTCTCTTCTTTTGTTCTCTCCTCTGTGGACATGTGCTTCCGTTCTGTGTGGTGAGATGTGTATGTGTGTGTGTGTGTGTGTGAGGTGGTGGTAGGACGGCAGTAGGGGGGCTCCCAGTGCAGGTGTTTGGCTGGGATTTGCAGGGCAGCAGGGTACAAACACACACACACACATATACACACACACAGAGCTGTGGTTACCTCCAGCTTCACCTCCTCAATGCTTTACCACCAGATCCTGAACCTCATTCTGCTATGCTGCTTCCTTTTATTATTTCTGGCCCTCTCTCTCTCTCTCTCTCTCTCTCTCTCTCTCTCTCTCTTTCTCTCTCTCTCTCTCTCTCTCTCTCTCTCTCTCTCTCTCTCTCTCTCTCTCTCTCTCTCTCTCTCTCATTCAAGTTCAACACCATCCCTCAGCTGCCTGAACACATTCTAGTACGGGGCATCTGTACGTTGAGCCTACTCTACTTTCATACATGAGAGAGTAAAGTCTTTGTTTGATACTTCATAGTCAGACTTACAGGCACAGACTGATCTTCTTCACACACATTACAGACATCAGCCCTGCACATCTGCTCACCCACCCTGACCTCTAGTGGCTATACAGTGAATCACACTGTAGTAATTCAAATTCTTTGCTGGAGGATCCTGAGGTTAGATTCAAATGGGTTTTCATGGAGATCTTATCCATAGACCCATTTATACCTGGTGCTAACATGGGTCCTTTGTCTTGATTTTGTCCACATTCTGATTGTGTCCAAAAATGTGGGCACAAAAATGTGGGCACAATCAGAATGTGGATCAGGACAAAGGACACGTTAGCACAGATATAAGCAGGGCTCATGAAAGTAATGAGTTGCCATGAGTGGTATCAGATCAATCACTATTTATAATGTGTTGATTGAGAATGGAAGTAGTGAATGTATGAGGAAAAAGAGAGGCAGAGTTTTCGCCAGTCGTCAACAAAGCACCTTTCTGTCTCTGTCTGTCTGTCTGTCAGACAGATGGCAATGTGTGACCAAGGCTCACCTCTCTGTCTGTCTTTGATGATGTAGATATATGGCAGTGTGCGACCAAGGCTCAGTTCTCTGACTCATCCCAGCACTCTGTGTCTGTCTGTCTGTCTGTGTTTGTACCCTGCATTCTGATATATGGGTGACAGTGAGAACTCAAAATAACCAGGGAAAAAAGAGAAGCACTGTGTAGAAATGGAAGAACAAATACAGAATAGAGGAGACTGACTCTTCAGTCCTGGGTCATTCCACGAAAAGAGTGCCTTTGATATTTTAAGTAGAAATTGTGCACCAATATTGCATTTCAAAAGCCTGTTATAGTAAGACTGGACCTATGGCAGTCTCTATGGGGGTGCCACAGGGTTCAATTCTTGGGCCGACACTTTTCTCCGTGTATATCAATGATGTCGCTCTTGCTGCTGGTGACTCTCAGATCCACCTCTACGCAGACGACACCATTTTGTATACATCTGGCCCTTCATTGGACACTGTGTTAACAAACCTCCAAACGAGCTTCAATGCCATACAACAATCCTTCAGTAGCCTTCAACTGCTCTTAAACACTAGTAAAACTAAATGCATGCTTTTCAATCGAACGCTGCTAGCACCCGCCCACCCGACTAGAATCACCACTCTCGACGGGTCTGACCTAGAGTATGTGGACAACTACAAATATCTAGGTGTCTGGTTAGACTGTAAACTCAACTTCCAGACTCACATAAAGAATCTCCAATCCAAAGTTAAATCTAGAATCGGCTTCCTATTTCGCAACAAAGCCTCCTTCACTCATGCTGCCAAACATGCCCTCGTAAAACTGACTATCCTACCGATCCTTGACTTCGGCGATGTCATTTACAAAATAGCCTCCAACACTCTACTCAGCAAATTGGATGTAGTCTATCACAGTGCCATCCGTTTTGTCTCCAAAGCCCCATACACTACCCACCACTGTGACCTGTACGCTCTTGTTGGCTGGTCCTCACTACATGTCCGTCGTCAAACCCACTGGCTCCAGGCCATCTATAAATCACTGCTAGGCAAATCCCCGCCTTATCTTAGCTCATTGGTCACCATAGCAGCACCCACCCGTAGTCTGCGCTCCAGCAGGTATATCTCACTGGTCATTTCCAAAGCCAACACCTCCTTTGGCCGCCATTCCTTCCAGTTCTCTGCTGCCAATGACTGGAACGAATTGCAAAAATCTCTGAAGCTGGAGACTCTTATCTCCCTCAATAACTTTAAGCATCAGTTGTCAGAGCACCTTACCGATCACTGCACCTGTACACAGCCCATCTGAAATTAGCCCACCCAACTACCTCATCCCTATATTGTTATTTATTTTGCTCTTTTGCACCCCAGTATCTCTATTTGCACATCATCTCTTGCACATCTAGCATTCCAGTGTTAATACTATTGTAATTATTCTGCACTATAGCCTATTTATTGCCTTACCTCCATAACTTGCTACATTTGCACACACTGTATATATATTTTCTGTTGTATTTCTGACTTTGTTTTTTTTACCCCATATGTAACTCTGTGTTGTTTTTATTGCACTACTTTGCTTTATCTTGGCCAGGTCGCAGTTGTAAATGAGAACCTGTTCTCAACTGGCTTACCTGGTTAAATAAAGGTTAAATAAAAAAATATATATAAAAAAAATAAAGACCAGGCACCACACACTCATTGTCTTTTCCCCCTTAATCATATCACAATCACCTTTTACTAGTTGAATGTAAATACAAATATAATGTAAAAAAAATATATAAATATATATATATGTTATCGCCTCATTTGCATATTTGTATAACATATTTCAGATTTGTTTTAATTAACAAATTATTCTATTGAATATGCCCATATTTGCATACTGCACAAATACATTTTTCGGGACACTGAATGAAGTCAGCCTAAATATTTTGGTTACATTTTATTAAGACACCCTAGGATCGGACTTGTCCAGAGCAGATTGTGGATGAATACTTTTTAATCTTTCTATCTGTCAAATACTAAAGACATATAGGTAAAATCAATTTTTGGGCACATTGTTTAAAATAACATTTTATCTAGACATTTTTTTGGGACAACATATCAACAATTACCTCTGGACAAGTCTGGAGACTATATCTAAGGATAACCACACAACATTTGATGAATGCAGATGCTTCTGAAGCTGAGAAAAATTAGTTGGTGTGTGGGAAGAGTCTGACTTTCGGGAAATGGCAGTTAAAGACAAATTTAGACTACCAAACAACAAACGCCAATTTAGACCCAATCAAATCAAATTTGATTTGTCACGTGCGCCGAATATAACAGGTGTAGACCTTCAGCAATGCAGTTTTAAGAAAGAATACCTGGGGGTAGAAGCTGTTTAGAAGCCTCTTGGACCTAGACTTGGCGCTCCGGTACAGCTTGCCATGTGGTAGCAGAGAGAACAGTCTATGACTAGGGTGGCTGGAGTCTTTGACAATTTTTAGGGCCTTCCTCTGACACCGCCTGGTATAGAGATCTGGCCGTGTGGTGCCAGGACAACAACCTCTCCCTCAACGTGACCAAGACAAAGGAGATGATTGTGGACTACAGGAAAAAAAAGAGGACTGAGCACGCCCCCATTCTCATCGACGGGGCTGTAGTGGAACAGGTTGAGAGCTTCAAGTTCCTTGGTGTCCACATCACCAACGAACTATCATGGTCCAAACACACCAAGACAGTCGTGAAGAGGGCACGACAAAGCCTATTCCCCCTCAGGAGACTAAAAAGATTTGGCATGGGTCCTCAGATCCTCAAAAAATTCTACAGCTGCACCATCGAGAGCATCCTGACTGGTTGCATCACCGCCTGGTATGGCAACTGCTTGGCCTCTGACCGCAAGGCACTACAGAGGGTAGTGCGTACGGCCCAGTACATCACTGGGGCAAAGCTCCCTGCCATCCAGGACCTCTATACCAGGCGGTGTCAGAGGAAGGCCCTCAAAATTGTCAAAGACTCCAGCCACCTTAGTCATAGACTGTTCTCTCTGCTACCGCACGGCAAGCGGTACCGGAGTGCCAAGTCTAGGTCCAAAAGACTTCTCAACAGCTTCTACCCCCAAGCCATAAGACTCCTGAACAGCTAATCATGGCTACCCAGACTATTTGCACTGCCCCCCCACCCCATCCTTTTTACGCTGCTGCTACTCTGTTAAGTATTTATGCATAGTCACTTTAACTCTACCCACATGTACATATTACCTCAACTACCTCAACTAGCCGGTGCCCCCGCACATTGACTATGCAACGGTACCCCCCTGTATATATAGCCTCCCTACTGTCACTTTATTTTACTGTATATATAGCCTCCCTACTGTCACTTTATTTTACTTCTGCTCTTTTTTTCTCAACACTTTTTTGTTGTTGTTTTATTCTTACTTTTTTTGTTTAAAATAAATGCACTGTTGGTTAAGGGCTGTAAGTAAGCATTTCACTGTAATGTCTGCACCTGTTGTATTCGGCGCATGTGACCAATAAAATTTGATTTGATTTGATTTGGATGGCAGGAAGCTTGGCCCCAGTGATGTAGTGCCTTACGGTCGGAGGCCGAGCAGTTGTCATACCAGGCAGTGATGCAACCAGTCAGGATGCTCTTGATGGTGCAGCTGTATAACTTTTTGAGGATCTGAGGACCCATGCCAAATATTTTCAGTCTCCTAAGGGAGAATAGGTTTTGTCGTGCCCTCTTCATGACTGTCTTGGTGTACTTGGACCATGTTAGTTTGTTGGTGATGTGGACACCAAGGAACTTGAAGCTCTCAACCTGCTCCACTACAGCCCCGTCAATGAGAATGGGGGCGTGCTCGGTCCTCTTCTTTTTCTTGTAGTCCATAATCATCTCCTTTGTCTTGATCACGTTGCGGGAGAGGTTGTTATCCTGGCACCACACGGCCAGGTCTCTGACCTCCTCCCTATAGGCTGTCTCGTCGTTGTCAGTGATCAGATGACTGTTGTGTCATGAGTGAACAGGGAGTACAGGAGGGGACTGAGCATGCACCCCTGAGGGGCCCCCGTGTTGAGGATCAGCGTGGCGGATGTGTTGTTACCTACCCTTACCACCTGGGGGGCGGCCCGTCAGGAAGTCCAGGATCCAGTTACAGAAGGAGATGTTTAGTCCCAGGGTCCTTAGCTTAGTGATGAGCTTTGAGGGCACTATGGTTTGAACGCTGAGCTGTAGTTAATGAATATCATTCTCAAATAGGTGTTCCTTTTGTCCAGGTGTGAAGGGGCAGTGTGGAGCGCAATAGAGATTGCATCATCTGTGGATCTGTTGGGGCGGTATGTAAATTCGAGTGGGTCTAGGGTTTCTGGGATAATGGTGTTGATGTGAGCCATGACCAGCCTTTCAAAGCACTTCATGGCTACAGACTTAAGTGCTACGGGTCGGTAGTCATTTAGGCAGGTTACCTTAGTGTTCTTGGGCACATGGACTATGGTGGTCTGCTTGAAACATGTTGGTGTTACAGACTCAGACAGGGAGAGGCTGAAAATGTCAGTGAAGACACTTGCTAGTTGGTCAGCGCATGCGCGGAGTACAGGTCCTGGTAATCCGTCTGGCCCTGTGGCCTTGTGAATGTTGACCTGTTTAAAGGTCTTACTCACATCGGCTACGGAGAGCGTGATCACACAGTTGTCAGGAACAGCTGATGCTCTCATGCATGTTTCAGTGTTACTTGCCTCGAAGCGAGCATAGAAGTAATTTAGCTCATCTGGTAGGCTCGTGTCACTGGGCAGCTGGAGGCTGTGCTTCCCTTTGTAGTCTGTAATAGTTTGCAAGCCCTGCCACATCCGACGAGCATCTGAGCCAGTGTAGTACGATTAGATCTTAGTCCTGTATTAACGCTTTGCCTGTTTGATGGTTCGTCGGAGGGCATAGCGGGATTTCTTATAAGCTTCCGGGTTAGAGTCCCGCTCTTTGAAAGCGGCAGCTCTACCCTTTAGCTCAGTGCGGATGTTGCCTCTAATCCATGGCTTCTGGTTGGGGTATGTACGTACAGTCACTGTGGGGACGACGTCATCAATGCACTTATTGATGAAGCCAGTGACTGATGTGGTGTACTCCTCAATGCCATCGGAAGAATCCCGGGAACATATTCCAGTCTGAGCTAGATAGTGTGGTCTACAGCTTATTTTGAGATACTCTACCTCAGGTGAGCAAAACCTCGAGACTTCCTTAGATATCGTGCACCAGCTGTTGTTTACAAATATACATAGACCGCCACCCCTTGTCTTAGCAGAGGCTGCTGTTCTATCCTACCAATACAGTGTATAACCCGCCAGCTGTATGTTAGTCATGTCGTCGTTCAGCCACAACTCGGTTAAACATAAGATATTACAGTTTTTAATGTCCCGTTGGTAGGATATACATGCTTGTAGTTCATCCACTTTATTATCAAGCGACTGTACATTGGCCAATAGTACCGATGGCAAAGGCAGATTAGCCACTCGTTGCCAGCTCCTTACCAGGCACCCCGATCTCCTTCCACAATATATTTGTCTCTTTCTACTGCGAATGACAGGGATGAGGGCCCTGTCGGGTGTCTGGAGCAAATCCCTCTCGTCCGACTAATAAAAATTATCCGTCCAGTTCAAGGTGAGTAATCGCTGTTCTGATGTCCAGAAGTTATTTTTGGTCATAAGAGACGGAAGCAGCAGCATTATGTACAAAATAAGTTACAAACAATGGGAAAAAAAACTAACAAAATAGCACGGTTGGTTAAGAGCCCATAAAGCGGCGCCATTGCACTCTTCAAAGTAAGTTACTAAATATAGTTCAGTTTGTAAAACTTTATGAAATGGGCTTTTAAATCATGTGTAATTTAATATAGTGAGCTTTTAAATTATTGATGTACGTCCATTTTAAAGTGGTTGAAATTCATTACCTCTACAAGATCGGTGTCCCTATACTGGGACGGTTGCTGCTCAATATGCGGTATGTGACTAGAATGAAGATCTAAACATCAGCCAACTTTCCGGGACATAGACATGTCTTATATGGGTAGGAAGCTTATATTAATGTTAATCTAACAGCAGTGTCCAATTTACAGTAGATATTACAGCTAAAAAATACCATGCTATTGTTTGAGGATTGTGCACAACAACAAAACACTTTTGTCACGGCAACTGGTTTGATACATTCACCTCTGAAGGTAAATGTACTTACATTCTGTAATCTTGCTCTGTCATCCTGAGGGTCCCAGAGATAAAATGTAGCATAGTTTCGTATGATAAAATCCGTCAGTGTAACGCTTTGAACACACCGATTGCGTCATTGCACAAAATAGTATGCAGCATCATCTAGATATGTGTGCAACAAAAGTTCAACATTCACCTTCTGCTACCATTTCTTTCAACCCGTTTACGCATACAGTTTGACACATACGTTCGATAAATCCAAGGTATGCACCACACAGAACGCACTACAACTGCCTCTGCAATGCAATGCTGCAAGGCAAACGCAGCGTTCCATTGGAAATTAATGTACTTATGGTGTACCAAAATGCAATGGCACAGTCGGTGTGTTCGAAGCGTACGCATTTAACTATGTAACACTTCCGCATCTGCGGTGAAAGGTGACAGAGCTAGAGCGGTGTTTGTCAGACCATGAGACATCCTGAAAATCGTTCTTCTCACAAAATCAGCTGTAGCGTCCGAACGGTTTGGCCTACAAACTACTATGACCCCTCTATCGAAAGATGAGGCTCTCACGAACACGATTGTGTTGTCCCTTTTGCTTTACGATCCCAAGCGTTTTGAGACTCGTCTTAAGTTGGTACAGGTAATCTGACAACTTCTGTCTTTAGCGTCCGAACAGTTTGGGCTATACACTAATATGACCCCTCTGTGTAAAGGTGAGATGCTCACGAAGACTCGTCTGAAGGTCCCTGTACCAGTCGAACAAATGTTTTTTGGAAGTATATATGGAGACTGTTTATTGACAAAGATGAGGGGTTAAATATATGAAGAAAAAAACAAATGTTTCCTGACCTTTCTTATATCTCTCAGATATAGGATAGACACTTAAGAACAAACTTCCTATAGAATTTACTAGCTGTTGTTCCATGAAGTGAATCTGTTATTCATTGCGTTTGTATGGGCTAATAGCAGTAAGGCCAAATACATTTTTTCTTTTCTTTTTGGGATACTTCAAGGGGTTTTAAGCAAATTGAAACTCCTGAACTTATTTAGGCTTGCCATAACAAAGGGTTTGAATACTTATTGACGCAAGACATTTCAGCTTTCAATTTGTATTATTTTGTAAAAATCTAAAAACATGAGTCCACTTTGACATTATGGGGTATTGTGTGTAGGCCAGTGACACAAAATATCAATGTAATCCATTTTAAATACAGGCTGTAACACAACAAAATGTGGAAAAGGTCAAGGGGTGTGAATACTTTCAAAAGGCACTGTAGATACAAGTTACACTGTGATCATATAGTTTTACAATGTGTTCAATCAAAACCTCAAAATAAAATACAAAACTTCTGTGTGATCGTATAGTTTTAGCTACCATAGTTGGGCTGTGAAGGTCATGGAATTTTTGGTGACGGTAATTGGCCAGCCAAATGACCGCGGTCACCATAATAACAATTGGAATAGCAAGAAACGAAAACTTTTTAGACACACATTTTCTCCTCTCCTCCACTCCTGGCTGCCTGTGCTGCCATAAAAATAGAAGGAATTGAACGGGCATCCCCATTCAAGTCGTTGATGCCATAATGGGTGGATTGCGAGGGATCAACAACATTGCATTCACTCCATATTACTGGCCTGTATGACAAAGGGAAAAGAAAGAAGCCGGTGTTAATAAATCCACTCCAAATCATCCATTCTGTTTGCAACAAGGCTGTTAAGTTATAATGCAAGGCAACACAGCAAATAAATGTACTTTTTGGCCTAAATTAAAAACTACAGGGTTGGGCCAAATCCAATGCAACAGAACACAGAGTGAAAATGTCTCTATTTGCAAGTATTGTGGTGGCAGTTTGTCAGGATCAAAATAAATATGAAAGGAGCAAAGCCCAGGTAAAAATATGAAAACCTAACCCTGAGATAGTTGTATTTTCCAGTGAGTCAATTACACACATTTTAATGCCAAAGACACACCGCAATGGCTTTCCAAGAGGAGTTTAGTGTTCCTGAGTGGTCTAGTCTCAGTCCTGACTTAAATCCGCTTGAAAATCAGAGACAAGGTCTAAATGTCACTGTCCATCAATGATCCAAAATCAAATTTACTGAGCCTGAGCAATTTGGACAAGAACAAAAGACACATGTTGCCCTAAGAGTTGAACAAAGTTGGTAGAATCTTAATGAAAATGATTCACAGCTGTAATGGCGGCCAAAGGTGCATCCGCCAAGTATTAACTCAGGAGAGTGTAGACTTATCCAATTATGATATTTCAGTTTTTTTTTAGTTGTTCTTAATTTGGAAAATGTTTTATAACTTTCTTTCCCTTTTCAAATGTGGAGTAGGTTGTGTAGATCTGTAGGGGAAAAACATGTAATTTAATCCCTTTTCAGATTTAATTTACAGCAGCAAAATGTGAAGGTGTAGACTTTCTACAGGCATTGTATGTGCTAAAATACAGGTATGTGCTGTGATTTGTTGATTCAACTCAACTGACATTACAAAGAATACATTCAATTGCATGAGCCACATCAGTTAACATCATTTGAATTAACATTCTACATTACCATGGAAATTATTGCATCACAACACCAAGCAGCCATTGAGCCCCATAAAACCTAGTGGTCAAACACGGAAATGGTTCCAATCGTTTTTCACCATTCATTTGATCCATTGTGGATTTTAGAAAAACTTCAAATAAGGGCTGTGTTTTGTGTAGGCTTATCTTGGACAAGGTGACTTGTATAAATATATTTGGCTCTATTTACTCTCAGATTTGAAAATGCTAATTAGTATAAAAGTAGAAATCATGCAAGACTACGAATCCCTGCAAGCTTCTGCATGTCATCTCTAACTGACACCTTTGCTGTCAGCTAGTTACAGTTGAAGTCGGAAGTTTACATACACTTAGGTTGGAGTCATAAAAACTCGTTTTTCAACCACTCCACAAATTTCTTGTTAACAAACTATAGTTTTGGCAAGTCGGTTAGGACATCTACTTTGTGCATGACACAAGTAATTCTTCCAACAACCCAATTCCAGTGGGTCAGAAGTTTACATACAGTAAGTTGACTGTCCCTTCAATCAAAAGAAATCAGCTAAGACCTCAGAAAAAAAATTGTAGACCTCCACAAGTCTGGTACATCCTTCGGAGAAAAGTCCAAATGCCTGAAGGTACCATGTTCATCTGTACAAACAATAGTATGCAAGTATAAACACCATGGGACCACTCAGCCATCATACCGCTCAGGAAGGAGACTTGTTCTGTCTCCTAGAGATGAACGTACTTTGGTGCGAAAAGTGCAAATCAATCCCAGAACAACAGCAAAGGACCTTGTGAAGATGCTGGAGGAAACAGGTACAAAAGTATCTATATCCACAGTAAAACAAGTCCTATATCGACATAACCTGAAAGGCCGCTCAGCAAGAAAGAAGCAACTGCTCCAAAACCGCCATAAAAAAGCCAGACTATGGTTTGCAACTGGACATGGGGACAAAGATCATACTTTTTGGAGAAATGTCCTCGGGTCTGATGAAACAAAAAATGAACTGTTTGGCCATAATGACCATCGTTATGTTTGGAGGAAAAAGGGGGTTGCTTGCAAGCCGAAGAACACCATCCCAACCGTGAAGCACGGGGGTGGCAGCATCATGCTGTGGGGGTGCTTTGCTGCAGGAGGGACTGGTGCACTTCACAAAATAGATGGCATCACGAGGAAGGAAAATTATGTGGATACATTGAAGCAACATCTCAAGACATCAGTCAGGAAGTTAAAGCTTGGTCGCAAATGGGTCTTCCAAATGGACAATGACCCCAAGCATAACTCCAAAGTTGTGCCAAAATGGCTTAAGAACAACAAAGTCAAGGTATTGGAGTGGCCATCACAAAGCCCTAACCTCAATCCTATAGAAAATGTGTGGGCAGAACTGTAAAAGCGTGTGCGAGCAAGGAGGCCTCCAAACCTGATTCAGTTACACCAGCTCTGTCAGGAGGAATAGGCCAAAATTCACCCAACTTATTGTGGGAAGCTTGTGGAAGGCTACCCAAAACGTTTGACCCAAGTTAAACAATTTAAAGGCAATGCTACCAAATACTAATTGAGTGTATGTAAACTTCTGACCCACTGGGAATGTGATGAAAGAAATAAAAGCTGAAATAAATAATTCTCTCTACTATTATTCTGACATTTCACATTCTTAAAATAAAGTGGTGATCCTAACTGACGCAAGACAGGGAATTTTTACTAGGATTAAATGTCAGGAATTGTGAAAAACTGAGTTTAAATGTATTTGGCTAAGGTGTATGTACACTTCCGACTTCAACTGTAGCTACCTTGATCCAAAATGAAAGATATATTGATTTAAATTTATTGTTCCATATTTTATTGAACTAATATTTGTTGTTTTATTTATGCATTAGGTCTTGTATCATGTACAGGATACTATCCTAGTAGCAGTCAGATATTTATAATGTTCCATGAATACTAGGCTAGTTTTTTGCAAATAAGTTATATAGCTAGCTAGCTATCTACCTACCTAGAAGATATTGGCAACATACCCTTATTTTACCAGATCTTCTTCTTTAGCCGGTGGAGGTCTTTATTTAATCAGTTATAATTTCTGCCAACTACATGAACAAGGTGAAATCTAGTTCAATTAATGGTGTCACAATACACTGCTGTAATACAGCAATTCAGAACTAACTTGTTGACATGTTCTGTTGCAGATTCAAAGCCAGATTAAATCATTGCAGAATGTATCCATAATCATGAATGAATAAACATGTTTATTTGACAAGAATGCACCAATCACCCATCAATCACATCAAACACCTGAACTCCAACAATTACGTTGTTTTAAAGTAATCAAAATAGTAAACAATACATACACATGCCTTTTATACATAACATATAAACATCTGAATTTAAGTAAACATTACATTATTTATTCATCAATGCCACAAACCCGGGACATCGTAAATCACCATATTAACTATTATTACTATCAAAGAGCGCACAGATTCTTCTGCTTTTCCATTTTAGGAACTAAAACAGCATATTATGATTTTGGTGGGTGAGTTACAAATGAAAAAAACTGGATGCATAAGGTAGGTTTCATATAAAATACTAGGTCAACTTCAGCAGAATGAGAAACACACTTAACAGACTCAAAACAAGGAAGCCATGCCTAAACGCAGCTACACTACCTGACCAAACGTATGTGGACACCTGCTCGTCGAACATCTCATTGCAAAATCATGGGCATTAATATGGAGTTGGTCCCCCCTTTGCTGCTACAGCCTCCACTCTTCTGGGAAGGCTTTCCACTAGACGTTGGAACATTGCTGCGGGGACTTGCTTTCATTCAGCCACAAGATCATTAACGACGTTGGGCACTGATGTTAGGCGACTAGGCCTGGTTCGCAGTCAGCGTTCCAATTCATCCCAAAATTGTTCGATGGGTTTGAGGTCAGGGCTCTGTGTAGGCCAGTCAAGTTCTTCCACACCGATCTCGACAAACCATTTCTGTATGGACCTCGCTTTGTGCAAGGTGGAAGCACAGAATCATCTAGAATGTTATTGTATGCCGTAGCATTAAGATTTCCCTTCACTGGAACTAAGGGGCCTAGCCCGAACCACAAAAAACAGTCCCAGACCATTATTCCTCCTCCACCAAACTTTACAGTTGGTACTATGCATTGGGCAGGTAGCATTCTCCTGGCATCCGCCAAATTCAGATTTGTCCGTCGGACTGCCAGATGGTGAAGCGTGATTCATCACGCCAGAGAACACGTTTCCACTGCTCCAGAGTCCAATGGCGGCGAGCTTTACACCACTCCAGCTGACGCTTGGCATTGCGCATGGTGATTTTAGGCTTGTGTGCGGCTGCTCGGCCATTGAAACCCATTTTATGAAGTTCCCGACTAACAGTTCTTGTGCTGATGTTGCTTCCAGAGGCAGTTTGGAACTCTGTTGTGAGTGTTGCAACAGAGGACAGGTGAATTTTACGCGTTACGTGCTTCAGCACTCGGCAGTCCCGTTCTGTGAGCTTGTGTGGCCTACCACTTCGCGGTTGAGCCGTTGTTGCTCCTAGACATTTCCACTACACAATAACAGCACTTACAGTTGACCAAGGCAGCTCTAGCAGGGCAGAAATTTGATGAACTGACTTGTTGGAAAGGTGGCAACAGGTGTGGCTGAAATAGCCAAATCTACTAATTTGAAGGGGTGTCCACATACTTTTGTATATATAGTGTATATCAACACCCTTCTTGTCAATTTTACAGGTCCATGTTGCTGCTGTCAATTGTGAGCTGCACATTTGCCACTGCATTCAGTCTGAACCCCAGAATATGCAGGAGCAGAACAGCATTACACAGGTGGAAGAAAGTTAGCTAAAACAGTACACCACAACACTTTTAAACGTGTTACGGAATCTAGATGTTATCAAATCAGGAGAAGAACATATGAATGAAGCAGCATAGGGAAAATGGGTGATGTTAGGGTGGGTTTATAGAGATAAGATGGAGAGTTCCAAAGTGTCTGCAGTTGAGGGACCATGGGGCATAAAATACATAGTGTGGAATAATGGGTAGCTAGTGAGATGGTTTGCCATAAAATAAACATAAAATGGGGTGCTGGTGTGCTTCTGCACCCCTTCTAGGTCTTTGTCACAAATATCCGGCCCATGTCTAGTCATACTCGGGGTCTCAGCGTGTGTCCCTCAACATCATTCCGTCTCAGTTGCAGCATTCAAATTGTGCTCATCTTGTGTCAGTGAATCACAACAATAAAGACAATGAGTGACCACAGCATTTCCACAAATTAAGCCATAGACAATACATCTTAAGCATTGAGGACAGCATTTTGTTGACAACATGGTGGTTTACACTATGTCTACTGTGTGTGAATGTTTGAAGAGTCTTACCCCAGCTGTAGGTCCATTGAGTGTGTGTGGTAACTTAGGCCTGCGCATCAACCAGTACTGGGACCATTGGAGACATGGGATGCTTGCTCTCAAAGTGCTGCTTGAGTGTCTTCGGGTCTGAATCTATAAAGGTCAAGTACAAAATGGAGGAAGTTAATCTGTGGTTTAGATTGAATTCAAAGTTGACACAAAGATAAACTAAGCAATAGGATGCAACGAACTACCACACCTATGAAAGATTATACCACACAGGCCAGTACAATAGCCTACACATGGAGATGAACCTAAAGGCACATACAGTACCAACCAATATTATTCACCCAACAGACAGAGCATGTGTGGACCAGTGCTGCCTTGGCTGCAGTCTTCTGGTTCGCAGCTGCTCCCTTCTTTGCAGCCGCCGCCATGGCCTCAGTGAACAAGTTCAAGTTCAACTTGAAAGTGGAGCATGCGTTATATATCAATATCACATGTTTGATTATGTGTGTGTGTAAAAGTGTGAGAGTTAGGCTACATGGAGGGGATTATTAGGTAGTTTGGTTCATCATGCTGACCCTCAGTCTTCGCTTGAAGTTATTGAGGGGTGATGAGGTTTTAGCAATGTGAAAATAAGAATTCCAGAGTATGGTACCTCTGTATCTGATAGAGAATTGACTATGTGAGGTGCGGCATTGGGGAGGGTGATGGTTATTGCAGTGTCTTTTGTTATATAGATGGATTTCAGAATTAACCTGGAAGAATCCATTGAAGGGTTTAGGTAAACTGTCTGGGAGGTATGAGTATTTGTAGATGAAAGTACATAATTGGCGTACATTAAAGTTGTAAATAGACAAGATATTGAGTTTCTTAAACAGATGGAGCCAGGTAATTAGAGGATTTCATTTGTATGATGAGTAATTTGTGTAGGTAGGAGGCATATGTACTGGTCCAGACAATATTACAGTAAATGAGATATGGGTAAATTAAGCTATAGTATAGAGTTAGGAAGCAAGCTTGATGAACCAAACCACTAATGTTTCTGATGATACCAACAGATTATCACTTTGCTACAGACAAATTGAATATGATCTGTCCAGGATAACGTTTCATCAATTAGAACTCAGAGGAATCTAGTGGATGTGGATGTGACTTGTTCCATTTCATTCCCATCAATTGAGATTCTGGCTTTTATTTCTTACTCTTACTAGAGAATAAAATTAAGTTAGATTTTTTAACATTTAAAGACTATTTGTTTCTCTGGAACCATTCAGAAAATGTGGCCATACCAAAGTTCGTTTCATTAATTAGTGAATCACAATTCAGGAGACAAAGGACTGTGAGACATAGGTTTAACCCTAGACAAATGAAAAGTGGGATGTATACGGAGGGTACAGGGCAACAGAAGACGAACAGCAGAGGGGCTAATGATCTTGGAGATGGGGAAAGGGCCGATAAAACGGGGGGAAAGTTTGCGGGACCGAGTGGACAGCCTTACCCTCTGCCCGAGACGATACCGGGGAGCCGGGGTCCGGTTGCGGTCCGCCAGTCGTCGATACCTGGAGGTGGTCTTGAGAAGAGCCGACCTGGCTCTCTTCCAGGTACAGCAACAGCGGTGGATTAACATCTGGGCCGAGGGTATGCCGACCTCTTCCTTTTGCTCTGGGAAGAGCGGGGGCTGATATCCCAGGGAACACTCAAAAGGCGAGAGACCAGTGGCAGAGCAGGGAAGGGTGTTGCAGGCGTTCTCAACCCACCCGAGTTGCTGGCTCCCAGTGGTGGGGTCGGCAGAGACAAGGCAGCGAAGAGTCGTCTCCAGGTCCTGATTGGCTCGCTCCGACTGGCCGTTAGACTGGGGGTGGAACCCGGAGGACAGGCTGGCCGACGACCCAATGAGCGTGCAGAACGCCATGTCCACCGGTAGTCCATGGATCCAGAGGATAGCTGCACCATGAGCTGGGCCATCTCTTTGGAAGAGGGTAGTTTGGGAAGAGGAATGAAATGGGCGGTTTTGGAAAAAATTGGTCCACCACAGTAAGGATGACGGTGTTGCCATCAGATGGGGGGAGACCAGTGACGAAGTCCAGGGATCTGTGTGACCAGGGATGGAGAAGGACAGGAAGGGGTTGAAGGAGACCAGCCGGAGCTTGCCGAGGAGTCTTATTCTGCGCACAGATTGGGCAGGCGACGACGAACACGGAGACGTCAGGGACCATGGTAGGCCACCAAAAGCGTTGTCGCACAAAGGCCAGGGTCCGACGGGAACCTGGGTGGCAGGTAAGCCTGGAGGAGTGGGCCCACTTCAGGACCGAGGGTCGGACAGCGTCAAGAACAAACATCCGTTCGGCTAGGAATGCTGCTCCTCACGGACCTGCTTCTCAATTCCCCAGCTGAGAGCCATGTCGGACGTGGAGCACGTGTTCTTGGCCTGAGCGGGAGAAAACAAGGAAGACATCAAGATAGACGAAGACAAACCGGTTCAACATGTCGCGGAGAACCTCATTAACCATGACCTGGAACACAGCTGGAGCGTTGGTTAGACCAAATGGCATGACCAGATATTCGTAGTGACCGCTGGTCGTGTTGAAGGCAGTCTTCCACTTGTCCCCTTCCCGTATCCGCACCAGGTGGTAGGCGTTCCGCAGGTCCAACTTGGAGAAAACGGTGGCCCCCTGGAGCGGCTCGAAGGCTGAGGCGATGAGTGGTAGTGGGTAGCAGTTCTTTTGGCCTTCTCCACAAAGAAGAACCCTGCGCCGGCGAGGGAGGCAGAAGGCCGGATACACCCTGCAGCCAGGGAGTCCTTGATGTAGGTCTCCATAGCCTTGTCTCCGGACCCGACTGTGAATACAGTCGTCCCCGGGGTGGTGTGGTGCCCGGGAGAAGGTCGATCCCGCAGTCATAGGGTCGGTGCAGAGGAAGCGAAGTGGCCCGGGCCTTACTAAAAACCTCCCAGAGATCCTGGTACTCTGCGGGAATGGAGGGGAGGTCCAGGGCAACTTCCGAGCCCACAGGAAGATGTCCCAGGGCAGGCTGCGCCGACTTCAGGCAATGGGCGTGGCAGAACGGGCTCCAGCCCATGATGGCACCAGCAGTCCAGTTGATGAGAGGATTGTGTCGCTGGAAAAGACAATCCCAATACCATGGGAACCTGAGGGGACTTAATAATCAGGAATAGGATAGCCTCACTGTGGTTCCCTGACACTCGTAGGTTGATGGAGTGGTATTGTGGGTGACCCTGCCTATAGTGAGACCGTCCAGCGCTCTAATGTCCATGGGAATGGAGAGGGGCTGAGTTGGGATTTCCAGCTCGAACGCCAGGGTAGCGTCCATAAAACTCTCATCGGCCCCGAGTCGATGAGTACCTGGGGAGATTTCGACTGGTTCACCCACAACAGGGTGGCATGGAGAGGGCTGTGAGTAAGGGGAGAGGGAAAGTTCTCCGTATGGCCCAACAGAGTACTCGCTCCTACCAGTGAGCCTGGTCTTTTTAGTGGACAGGAGGACATGGAATGACCAGTAGTTCTGCAATACAGACAACTGTTAGTGTTAAGCCTGCGTAAACGTTCGGCTGGAGACAACCTAGCTCTGCCTAGTTGCATCGGCTCGGGAAGAGACGAATTGGCGGACTTCGGAGACTCCCTGGGAAACTCGGGTAGCCTCGTATTCTCTTGGAGACGGAGACGTCGGGGACTTCTGGGATGCCTCGGAGGTGGAATCCTTGGGCTGGCGAGTGGAATCAGACCTCCTCTCCTTCCTACGTTCCTGCAGCCATCCATCGATCCGGATAGTCAAGGTGATAAGCGAGTTGAGATCCGTAGGTAGTTCCCGGGCTGCTAGCTCGTCCATAACTTCCTCCGATAATCCGTGCAGGAAAGTGTCGAACAGCGATTCCGGGTTCCATGCACTCTCAGCCGCAAACATGCGGAAATACGCTGCCTAGTCTGCCACACTGTGGGAGTCTTCCCGAAGCTGGAGTAACTTCCAGGCAGCCTCTCACCCGGACAATGGAGAATCAAAAACCTTCTTCACCTCGTACACAAACTCCTCCAGACTGAAACACACGGCAGACTGTTGTTCCCACACTGCCGTAGCCCAGGCGAGAGCCCTAACGGACATCAGCGTGATGAGGTACGCTATCTTCGAGCGGTCCAAGGGGAAGGAGGAGTGCTGCAGCTCAAAGATGAGGGAACACTGAGTGAGAAACGCCCGACAGCTTCCCGACTCTCCAGCGAAGAGTTCCGGTGGACGTAAGCGGGGTTCTCGGGAAGCCGGGGTGGCCGGGCAAGACGCGCTGTTGACAGCCGGGTTACTGAGGGTCTAGGAGGTTACCATCATGGTAGGCTGCCTAACAGACAACCCGCGGAATTGCTCCAGCAATGTATTCAACTCACGGTCATGGCGTTCGGTCAAGGTCTGGAAACCCTCCATAAGACTACGAAGCCACCTCATGTCTCCCAATGGTGGCTCCTTGGGAGGAGACGGCATTGTGGAGCTGGTCTGAGTCTGCTGGGTCCGTCATGGCCAGTTCGTACTATCAAGGCTCAGGATAAGACCCAGATGCAGACAGTTCAAAATAACAAAAGTTTATTTACAAAAATAGGGGGCAGGCAAACGACAGGTCAAGGGCAGGCAGAGTTCAGTAATCCAGAGCAGAGTCCGAAAGGCACAGTAACAGCAGGCAGTCTCAGGGTTGGGGCAGGCAGAATGGACAAAAACAGGAAAAACAGGAAAACAGGGACTAGAGAAAAACAGGAGTATAGGCAAACCGCTGGTAAGCTTGACGAGACAAGATGAACAGGCAACAGACAAACAGAAAACACTGGTATAAATACACAGCAAAGCACCCCCACACCATAACACCTCATCCATGCTTTACGGTGGGAACTGCACAAGCAGAGATCATCCGTTCACCCACACTGTGTCTCACAAAGACACAAATGTTGGAACCAAAAATCTCAAATTTGGACTCCAGACCAAAGGACACATTTCCACCGGTCTAATGTCCATTGCTCGTGTTTCTTGGCCCAAGCAGGCCTCTTCTTATTATTGGTGTCCTTTAGTAGTAGTTTCTTTGCAGCAATTCAACCATGAAGGCCTGATTCACACAGTCCCCTCTGAACAGTTGATGTTGAGATGTGTCTATTACTTGAACTCCGTGAAGCGTTTATTTGGGCTGCAATTTCTGAGGCTGGTAACTGTAATGAATTTATCCTCTGCAGCAGAGGTAACTCTGGGTCTTCCATTCCTGTGGCGGTCCTCATGAGAGGCAGTTTCATCATAGAGCTTGATGTTTTTTTGCGACTGCACTTGAAGAAACGTTCATATTGACTGACCTTCATGTCTTAAAGTAATGATGGACTGTCGTTTCTCTTTGATTATTTGAGCTGTTCTTGCCATAATATGTATACCCCCCTACCTTGTCACAACACAACGAATTGGCTCAAATGCATTAAGGAAAGAAATTCCACAAATTAACTTTTAAGAAGGCACACCTGTTAATTGAAATGCATTCCAGGTGACTACCTCATGAAGCTGGTTGAGAGAATGCCAAGAGTGTGCAAAGCTGTCATCAAGACAAAGGGAGGCTATTAATTAATAAAATATATTTAGATTTGTTTAACACTTTTTGGTTACTACATGATTCCATATGTGTTATTTCATAGTTTTGATGTCTTCACTATTATTCTACAATATAAAATTTTTTAAAAATAAAGAAAAACCCTTGAATGAGTAGGTGTGTCCAAACCTTTGACTGGTAGTGTATGTATAATCATGAAAACCGTAATAATGCAATTTAGAAAGTAATATTTCATGATCAACCGTGCCAAACGCTTTGGATAAATCTAAAAAGATGCCAAGAGCGAATTTCATTGTTTTTAAGAGCTGTAAAGATTTTGTCCACAAGTTGCAAAAGAGCCATATATGTGGAGTAGTTTTTACGAAAACCATATTGGTGCTCATATAGAATACAGTGTTGAAACCATATTAGTGCTCATATAGAATTCAGTGTTGAAACCATATTGGTGCTCATATAGAATACAGTGTTGAAACCATATTGGTGCTCATATAGAATACAGTGTTGAAACCATATTGGTGCTCATATAGAATACAAATGTTGATTTAAATGTTTCAACATTCTCTTATACACCAATTTTTCTAAGATTTTAGAAAAACATGGTAGTACAGATATTGGGCGATAATTTTTAAAAGATCTTGGATCCCCAGATTTATAGAGGGGGATAGCTTTGGCAATTTTCAAATATTTAGGTACAATACCAGTTTACATAGATTTGGTGAAGATATACGTTAGAGGCTCAGTAATCGAGGAAGACATTGTTTTCACCAAAGAGGCATCAATCTCATCATGACCTGCTGCTGATACCTTTAAGTTACCAATTACCTCCATCACCTCCATTACATCAGGACGATCAAACTGAAGCAGAGAAGCCAGGCTAATGTTGCTAACTAACCATGACCTAGCTAGCTAGATAACAGGCATTTGCAATTTAAAACTTGCCCAAGACAGTTCACAGAATTGTCCATTTAAACAACTTTAGACAATTTATTAACTACTAAATTTAGCTGGCATTAGATAGTTAATCCAGAGATTCTTACCTTTGCCTTGATTTGGCAGTCTAGTCCAGATCATCATGGCCCTGGTGATTGACGTAAAGCTTGAGAAAGGCATTTGTAGTTCTGTATGATAGCCACATTAGCAGCTAATTATCATTTCATTTTTGGGGGGTAAATACAGGTGAATACATTGATAAAAGTCACCTTGTCCGAGAGAGATTTACACGGATATCAAAACATTACGCCCGGGTAAGCCTACATGAAACATCGACCTTATTTGAAGTGTTTCTAAAATCCACAATGGATAAAATGAATGGTAGAAAAAAGATTGGAACCATTTTTTTTTAATGGGTATTATGACTCATATTGTGGGGCTCAATTGCGAGTGTACCCATGAGTCAGTGGAAGCTGGTGGGAGGAGCTATAGGAGGACGAGCTCATTGTATTGGTTGGAATGGAATAAATGGAAGAGTCAAACGTGGTTTCCATATGTTTGATGTGTTTTATACAGTTCCATTTATTCCATTCCAGCCATTACAATGAGCAGTCCTCCTATATCTCCTCCCAACAGTCTCCTCTGCCATGAGTTTACCAGTCAAAATGCAAGTCAAGCCTGTTCTTTTCATTCTATGTGTGCCACTGCTTCATTGTGGGGGGTGTTGCCTAAGCAACCAAAGGCTCATTTGCTACAACACCTTGCTGGCACTGTAGTTGCGTGCCTATCTTTGTTTGCTGAAATCCATACTTTTTCAATAAACCTTAATCAAATACAACCACCAACTGTTTGCTCATTGCTGTTGCTCTAAGATTGGAACTCAGCGCACGTGCCAATTGAATCTCAAATAGGAAACAGTCGGTGGTTGTATTTGATTAACGTTTGTTGAAAAAGCCTGGTCTCGGCTCCACACCGTTGGTGAAGTTCATCATAAACTTCCTTCACCATGGAGTGGAGTTTAGTCCGCTAGCTGACAGAATACATTAATGATGAAAATATACATTTAAATACATGAATGACATACCTGGAAATAATGCCAAGAGTGTGCAAAGCTGTCATCAAGGCAAAGGGTGGCTACTTTGAAGAATCTCAAATATAAAATATATTTTGATTTGTTTAACACTTTTTTGGTTATTTCGTAGTTGTGATGTCTTCACTATTATTCTACAATGTAGAAAATAGTAAAAATAAAGAAAAACCCTTGAATGAGTAGGTGTGTCCAAACTTTTGACTGGTACTGTATATATATATATATATATATATATATATATATATATATATATTTTTATATATATTTAAAAAAAAAATATATATATATATATAGATATAGGGATTGGAAATTATGCAGAAAATTACATTGATGGAAGCTACAATCTATCTGCAATATTAAAGCTGATCTACCCCCTAAAACATATACATATATATAAATAAATAAAACATGGGATTTGGGATAAATGCAGAAAAAAAGGTCAGAGGTTAACATAGGCTTAGAATATCTCAAATGTTTTGTTCTATGATATCATATCAGTCAGTTAACATAAACTTTATGAAGACTTTATTTTCGGCGTTTGTCCAAAACCCCACAAAAAACGCCATTAATTTTCCCATAGGCTTTGTCCAACGAACCATGGTGAATTTAGTGCCTACAAAAAGACGCAATTACTATTTCTCTAAGTATAAGCAAGTGCCTACCTCGTCGAGCTGCGACGAAGTAGGCCTATTCGTTTAGCACTTTTAAAATGGATTCTGTCAGAAATTCAGATAGATGTTAGTTCAGATAAATTCAGCAAGATGTTGAGGCCTTAACTTTACTCTTCTTTAAGCCACCACAGAGAGAGAGACAGAGAGAGAGAGAGAGCGAGAGAGAGAGAGAGAGAGAGAGAGAGAGAGAGAGAGAGAGAGAGAGAGAGAGAGAGCGAGAGAGAGAGAGAGAGAGAGAGAGAGAGAGAGAGAGAGAGCGAGAGAGAGAGAGAGAGAGAGAGAGAGACGGTTAGCCTACCATTTCAAGTATTTTATTAGGCCTTTGTGGTCTAAAAAGGAAGGAAAATACAATCACAAGGATCCACTTTTAAAGGCAATATACCGACACACAGACCCTCGCAATATCAGCTATACTGAACAAAAATATAAACGCACCATGTAAAGAGTTGGTCCCATGTTTCATGAGCTGTAATAAAAAATCCCAGAAATTTTCCATACACACAAAAAAGCTTATTTCTCTCAAATTTTGTGCACAAATTTGTTTACATCCCTGTAAGTGAGCATTTATCCTTTGCCAAGATAATCCATCCACCTGACAGGTGTGGCATATCAAGAAGCTGATTAAACAGCATAACCATTACACAGGTGCTGGGGACAATAAAAGGCCACTCTAATATGTGCAGTTTTGTCACATAACACAATGGCACAGATGTCTTAAGTTTTGAGGGAGCATGCAATTTGCATGCTGACTGCAGGAATGTCCACCAGAGCTGTTGCCAGAGAAATTACTGTTCCTTTCTCTAACATAAGCCGCCTCCAACGTTGCTTTAGAGAATTTGGCAGTACGCAGAACCGGCCTCACAATCACAGGCCACGTGTGCTGATGTCAATATTGTGAACAGAGTGCCTTATGGTGGCGGTTGGGTTATGGTATGATCAGGCATAAGCTATTGACAACGAACACAATTGCATTTTATCGATGTCAATTTAAATGCACAGAGATACTGTGACGAGATCCTGAGGCCCATAGTCATGCCATTCATCCGCCGCCATCACATCATGATAAGGTGACCAACAGATACAGTTGAAGTAGGAAGTTTACATACACCCAAATACATTTACACTCAGTTTTTCACAATTCCTGACATTTAATCCTAGTAAACATTCCCTGTCTTAGGTCAGTTAGGATCACCACTTTATTTTGAGAATGTGAAATGTCAGAATAATAGTAGATAATGATTTATTTCAGCTTTTATTTATTTCATCATATTCCCAGTGGGTCAGAAGTTTACATACACTCAATTAGTATTTGGTAGCATTGCCTTTAAATTGTTTAACTTGGGTCAAACGTTTCGGGTAGCCTTCCACAAGCTTCCCACAATAAGTTGGGTGAATTTTGGCCCATTCCTCCTGACAGAGCTAGTGTAACTTAAATCAGGTTTGTAGGCCTCCTTGGTCGCACACGCTTTTTCAGTTCTGCTCACACATTTTCTATAGGATTGAGGTCAGGGCTTTGTGATGGCCACTCCAATACCTTGACTTTGTTGTCCTTAAGCCATTTTGGCACAACTTTGGAAGCATGCTTGGGGTCATTGTCCATTTGGAAGACCCATTTCCGACCAAGCTTTAACTTCCTGACTGATGTTATGAGATGTTGCTTCAATATATCCACATGATGCCATCTATTTTGTGAAGTGCACCAGTACCAGTGAAAAGCACCCCCACAGCATGATGCTGCCATCCCCGTGCTTCACGGTTGGGATGGTGTTCCTCGGCTTGCAAGCCGCCTCCTTTTTCCTCCAAACATAACAATGGTCATTATGGCCAAACAATTCTATTTTTATTTCATCAAACCAGAGGACATTTCTCCAGAAAGTACGATCTTTGTCCCCATGTGCAGTTGCAAACCATAGTCTGGCTTTTTTATGGCGGTTTAGGAGCAGTGGCTTCTTCCTTGCTGAGTGGCCTTTCAGGTTATGTCGATATAGGACTTGTTTTACTGTGGATATGGATAATTTTGTACCTGTTTCCTCCAGCATCTTCACAAGGTCATTTGCTGTTGTTCTGAGATTGATTTGCACTTTTCGCAACAAAGTACGTTAATCTCTAGGAGACAGAACGCGTCTTCTTCCTGAGCGTTATGACGGCTGGTGGTCCCATGGTGTTTATACTTGCGTACTATTGTTTGTACAGATGAACGTGGTACCTTCAGGCGTTTGGAAATTGCTCCCAAGGATGAACCAGACTTGTGGAGGTCTACAAGTTTTATTCTGAGGTCTTGGCTGATTTCTTTTGATTTTCCCATGATGTCAAGCAAAGAGGCACAGAGTTTGAAGGTAGGCCTTGAAATACATCCACAGGTACACCGCCAATTGACTCAAATTATGTCAATTAACCTATCAGAAGCTTCTAAAGCCATGACATCATTTTCTGGAATTTTCCAAGCTGTTTAAAGGCACAGTCAACTTAGTGTATGTAAACTTCTGACCCACTGGAATTGTGATACAGTGAATTATAAGTGAAATAATCTGTCTGTAAACAATTGTTGGAAAATGTACTTGTGTCTTGCACAAAGTAGATGTCCTAACCGACTTGCCAAAACTATAGTTTGTTAACAAGAAATTTGTGGAGTGGTTGAAAAACGAGTTTTAATGACTCCAACCTAAGTGTATGTAAACTTCCGACTTCAACTGTACATATATGCATTCCCAGTCATGTGAAATCCATAGATTAGGGCCTAATTCATTTATTTCAATTGACTGTTTTCCTTATATGAACTGTAACTCAATAAAATCTTTGAAATTGTTGCATGTTGCGTTTATATTTTTATTCAGTATACATGGGTCTATTAGCCTATTGAACTTTTTTTATTTATATATATTATAATTAGCTCATGTGCTTTTCTTCACGAGGAGGGGATACTATATAATGTTGTTGGGTCTGTAACCATGTTTGTCTTCCTCTTAACAAACATGGTTACAGACCCAACAACATTATATAGTATCCCCTGCTCATGAAGAAAAGCACATGAGCTAATTATAATACACAAAGTAAGCAACACAATGAAATGCATCATTTCAACATTGCCTAAAATTATGCATAAGATACTAATGAGATGTAACAATTGAGATGTACAAACTATGGCATAAGTGAACGATGAGCGGATAAGAGGCAAGCCGTAATTTAGATTAAGACATTGAGCAAGCTAAGACGGACGTAGTCGATATGCCTATTGTTCAGCTTACTAACAGCTTACTACACAACATAAACTTGGTATGACTTTCTTAGCTATAGTATACATACACTATATATACACAAGACACCCATTCAATTTAGTGGATTCGGCTATTTCGCCACAACTGTTGCTGACAGGTGTATAAAATCAAGCACACAGCCATGCAATCTCCATAGACAAGCATTGGCAGTAGAGTGGCCTTACTGAAGAGCTCAGTGACTTTCAACATGGCACCGTCAAAGGATGCCACCTTTCCAACAAGTCAGTTCATCAAATTTCTGCTCTACTAGAGCTGCCCCGGTCAACTCTAAGTGCTGTTATTGTGAAGTGGAAACATCTAGGAGCAACAACAGCTCAGCCATGAAGTGGTAGGCCACACAAGCTCACAGAACGAGATCGCCGAGTGCTGAATCGCGCTCCGCGTAAAAATTGTCTGTCCTCGGTTGCAACACTCACTACCGAGTTCCAAACTGCCTCTGGAAGCAACGTCAGCACAAGAACTGTTCGCCGGGAGATTCATGAAATGGGTTCCCATGGCCGAGCAGCCGCACACAAGCCTAAGGTCACCATGTGCAATGCCAAGCGTCAGCTGGAGTGGTGTAAACCTCGCCGCCATTGGACTCTGGAGCAGTGGAAACGCATTCTCTGGAGTGATGAATCACACTTCACCATCTGGCAGGCCGACGGACGAATATGGGTTTGGCGGATGCCAGGAGAACGCTACCTGCCCCAATGCATAGTGCCAACTGTAAAGTTTGGTGGAGGAGGAATAATGGTCTGGGGCTGTTTTTCATGGTTCAGGCTAGGCCCCTTAGTTCCAGTAAAGGGACATCTTAACACTACAGCATACAATGACATTCTAGATGATTCTCTGCTTCCAACTTTGTGGCAACAGTTTGGGGAAGGCCCTTTCCTGTTTCAGCATGCCAGTGCCCCTGTGCACAAAGCGAGATCCATACAGAAATGGTTTGTCGAGATCAGAGTGAAAGAACTTGACTGGCCTTGACAGAGCTCTGACCTTAACCCCATCGAACACCTTTGGGATGAATTGGAACGCAGACTGCGAGCCAGGCCTAATCGCCCAACATCAGTGCCCGACCTCACTATTGCTCTTGTGGCTGAATGGAAGCAAGTCCCCGCAGCAATGTTCCAACATCTAGTGCAAAGCCTTCCCAGAAGAGTGGGGGCTGTTATAGCAGCAAAGGAGGTACAGTACCAACTCCATATTAATGCCCATGATTTTGGAATGAGATGTTCGGCGAGCAGGTGTCCACATACCAGACTGTGAAAACAGACCCAACATACTGTAAGTCATAGTTATTCACTTCAAATCAATTGAGCATTTCAGGCACATACATTCCAAATACAAACATTGAAAAGTTTCACCAAAAAGTGCACAACCAAATATAGCATATTTCAAATTGAGTACTTCAAAAATACCAGAAAACGCATTGTATACTGAACAACAATATAAATGCAACGTGCAACAATTTTAAAGATTTTGCTAAGTTACAGTTCATATAAGGAAATCAGTCAATTTAAATAAATAAATTAGACCCTAATCTACGGATTTCACATGACTGGGCAGGGACGCAGCCATGGGTGGGCATGGGCCCACACACTTGGGAGCCAGGCCAACCCACTTGGGAGCTAGGCCCAGCCAATCAGAATGAGTTTTCCCCACAAAAGGGCTTTATTACAGACAGAAATACTCCTCTGCACCTGCCCGTCCCCCCTCTGACGATCCCGCAGGTGAAGAAGTCAGATGTGGAGGTCCTGGGCTGGCATGGTTACATGTGGTCTGCGGTTGTGAGGCCAGTTGGACGTACTACCAAATTCTCTAAAACGACGTTGGAGGCAGCTTATTGTAGAGAAATGAACATTTAATTATCTGGCAACAGCTCTGGTGGACATTCCTGCAGTCAGCATGCCAGCATGGCAATTGGGCTCCCGAGTGGTGCAGCGGGCTAAGTCACTGCATCTCAGTGCTTGAGGCGTCACTACAGACCCCCTGGTTCGATTTCAGGCTGTATCACAACCGGCCGTGATTGGGAGTCCCATAGGGCGGCGCACAGCGTCGTCCGGGTTTGGCCAGTGTAGGCCATCATTGTAAATAAGAATTTGTTCTTAACTGACTTGCCTAGTTAAATAAAGGTTAAAATAAAAGAAATATAAAAAATATTACAAAATTGAATGCTCCCTCAAAATTGAGACATCTGTGGCATTGTGATGTGTGACAAAACTTCACATTTTAGAGTGGCCTTATAATGTCCCCAGCACAAGGTGCACCGGTGTAATGGTCATGCTGTTTAATCAGCTTCTTTATATGCCACACCTGTCAGGTGGATGGATTATCTTGACAAATGATAAAATGCTCACTAACAGGGATGTAAACAAATTTGTGCACAAAATTTGAGAGAAATAAGCTTTTTGTGCGTATGGAACATTTCTGGAATCTTTATTTCAGCTCATGAAACATGGGACCAGCACTTTACATGTTGCGTTTATATTTTTGTTCAGTGTAGAATGAGTAGATCACTACGAATTGATAGCATCATAACTCAGAACAGTAAATAAAGGAAATTAAATTCACTACGCATTTAACAAACATTTCCCTTCTTAAAAACATTTCAGGCTACGTAGACAGGCTCTTGGATCTCCTATGTGGGGAAGCAGTGCGAGCTGTCCATCCCAGGACCCCTGTCTGCCCAGTGTGAGAGGCCTGACAAGGTGGCCGCCAATCTTTGTAGTTGGTTGTATTTCCTAAAGCCTAAGTCATTCACTTTTACATGATATCACATTTTGTTACGTTGTATTGTTTTTTTTTCAAGTATTTGGAGGGGAGATGAGTGTTACAAATTGTACGAATCAATGGGGGTCCTGCACACCGTAGGGTGCCCGGGTGCCTATATTAGGGTTATGGCTTTAATAAAAAAAGGTTTCTGTCAAATGATGTCTCCATTATTTCTCACCTTTATTTCTCATGAGTGTTTATGTTGATCAATATTTTGGCTATGCTATTATAAATTATCCAATAAATATCTGATCAATACATACAATTCTGAACACAGGCATTTATAATGCAGAGGCACCAATAAATTGTCCAGTACACTTATTGTATGCTGTTTTCATGTAAATTCCTGTATGTCTAAGTTTCTAAGGCTTTACCTAGTCTTGTGAAGAAGTGTATCACTTCAAAGAATCAACACTTCATCACATCAAAATGTACAAATAAGCTTACTCGTATGTAAAGATTAGACATCTTAGTCTAAACAACAATAGATAATTATTTAGTAACAAGTAGGCTATTATTCCTAAAGCATCATTTCGGGTGAACAAAAAAACTCCATTCCAGTGGTGGGAAACCTTGTTCCACTGATCCCTGATCTACTGGGTGAGCACGCTTCTATTCCAGCCCAGCAATAGCACAATTGATTATCAACTCGTTAGATTTGATCAATTGAATCAGGTGTGTTATTGCTGGGCTGAAACAGAACCCTGTACACCCAGCAGACCTCAACCACTGCGACGCGCACCACTGGCTTGGTGCGAGGGACAGGAACAGGCCGGACCGGGCTGGCGACGCACACCACTGGCTTGGTGCGAGGGGCAGGAACAGGCCGGGCCGGGCTGGCGACGCGCACCACTGGCTTGGTGCGAGGGACAGGAACAGGCCGGGCCGGGCTGGCGACGCGCACCACTGGCTTGGTGCGAGGGGCCGGAACAGGCCGGACCGGGCTGGCGACGCGCACCACTGGCTTAGTGCGGGGAGCAGGAACGGGTCGAACCGGACTGCGAAGGCGGACTGGAGGTCTGGAGCGGAGAGCTGGCACAACCCATCCTGGCTGGCAACCCACTTTCGCACTACACGTGCGGGGCGCTGGCACAGGACACACTGGGCTGTGCACGCGTACTGGCGATACAGTACGTAGAACCGGCGCAGGATATGCGGGACCGAGGAGGTGTACTGGAGACCAGGAGCGTTGAGCCGGCACACCCCGTCCTGGCTGGATGCCCATCTTTGCACGGCACGTGCGTGGTGCAAGCACAGGACGTACAGGACTGTGCCGGCGCACTGGCGACACAGTACGTAGCTCCGCATAACACGGAGCCTGCCCAGTTAGACGCTCTAACACTAGGCTCCGCCAACTACCCTTTTAGCCCCCAACATTTTTTTTCTTGGGGCTGTCTCTCGGGCTTCTTCCTCGGCCGGCGCCTTCTGCGTTGCCGCTGCTCCTCTCTATACCGCGCCTCCACTGTCTCCTCCCAAGGAAGGCGATCCATCCCGGCCTTAATCTCCTCCCATGTCCAGGAACCCTTTCCTTCCAGGATCTCCTCCCATGTCCAGGCTGTCTGCTCCTGGACACGCTGCTTGGTCCTCGTTTGGTGGGATCTTCTGTCACGTTCGTTTACAGACGGGACGGACCAAGGCGCAGCGTGATATGCGTACATGTTATTAAATATTAACCACAACGACAAAATAACAAACGAAACGAAACGTGAAGTCCAAGGCAGCACAACACAACATACCTTACATGGAACAAGATCCCACAACCCACTAGTGCCAATATGCTGCCTAAGTATTGTCCCCAATCAGAGACAACGAGCGACAGCTGCCTCTGATTGGGAACCACACAGGCCAACATAGATCTATACATACTAGACTGTACAACATGGACAAACACAGCAAGGAAAATACACACCCTGACTCAACATACAAGCGTCCTCTGAGTCAGGGCGTGACATGGAACTGGAAAATCTTTTCATAATGTCCTCCCACAAAATGACCTGCCCTATCCAGTACAGTAGCCTACACTCTCCTTGACTGACAGCTGGAGCTGCATTTTTACCCTCTTCCATGGCTGTTATCTACAAATGCATTTGGAGACTGTGTTTTTAATTTACAATGATTACATCAAGATAGCTAGCTGATGATATTTAAATAACTTAACTAAACAGTGTGTAAAGTTATCTAGCAGCTCAGTTGATTTAGCCTACGAAGTGACCTACTGTAGCCAGCTAGCTAGCTAATACTAAATAGTTTAACATTTAAAAAATGTATTTACTTACTTGAATATGTTACCCTACTGCCACCGTTTTTTGGTGTCCTTACAAAAACAAAATCATTATTTTCATTATTTCTGGTGATAGAAAAGCTCAGCCAACAGCCATGTGGATTAATTGAGACAAGGAAAAAAGTATGTTTGTCACCAGAGCGGTTTAAAACGTGTTGTGACGTTTGACTTTTTCAGCGTAATCCACTTTCAATTTCAATAAATATAAATTGCAGACTGTCGGCCACACTTGATAACTTGAAAACTAGCACTTCAAACTAGCATAGGCAACAAATAACCGGAAGGAAAAAAGTGACGCACATAACACACAGCACCCCTTCTACGGTCGTCTGGGGGAGGTTTCTTGAAATGTAACATCCAATCAAAATCCGTTTTTGTAATACAAAATTCTCCAGACCTCCAAGGGAGGTGTGACAACGATGTGATGTGAGACTAAGCTAATCCTAACCCTAACCCTTTTCCTGACCTTAACATCGTTCCCCTAACCTGCCATGTTAATTATCCTAACCTGCTACGCATTATAGCTAAGCCTAACCTTTTTCCTAACCTTAACCTCATTCTCATAACCTATCACATCAATTCTCCTAACCTGCCACATTAATTATTCTAACCTGCTATGCATTTTAGCTAAGCCTAACCCAAACACTTTTTCTAACTTTAACTTAATTCCCCAAAACTTCCACATTAATTATCCTAATCTGCCACGTTAATTATCCTAACTTTCTATGTTAATTCTCTAAACCGGCTACATTAGTTCTCTTAACCTGCTATGTAAACATTAAGCTGACCCGTGGTGCACCTGGCTATGGCCGGTCTAACCCACTGAGGTATAATAAGAATTGAACACTTCGTTCAAGATGTCCATCTGTTGTTTTCAAGGTAATCTAATCTACTCACGTTCGCATAGGCCGATTCATGAACCGTCTATATCTGGGTTGCATCCTGTTAATACTGAACAACATCACATGAGCACTAGCACTCAGCATGCACAGGGAGCAGAGCGAGCATCCAAAAACATTACAGACATTGGATGAATATAAAATGTTAATATCTTCAGCTGTGAGTGATAAAAAAAAAATCAATTTATATTAAAAAGAAACATCTGAAATACCACATTTACATAAGTATTCAGACCCTTCAACTCAGTACTTTGTTGAAGCACCTTTGGCAGTGATTACAGCCTCGAATCTTCATGGGTATGACGCCACAAGCTTGGCACACCTGTATTTGGGGAGTTTATCCCATTCTTCTCTGCAGATCCTCTCAAGCTCTGTCAGGTTGGATGGGGAGCATCGCTGCACAGCTATATTCAGGTCTCTCCAGAGATGTTCGATCGGGTTCAAGCCTGGGCTCTGGCTGGGCTACTCAAGGACATTCAGAGACTTGTCCCAAAGCCACTCCTGTGTTGTCTTGGCTGTGTGCTTAGGGTCATTGTCCTGTTGGAAGGTGAACATTCGCCCCAGTCTGAGGTCCTGAGCACTCTGGAGCAGGTTTTCATCTGTACTTTGCTCCGTTAATCTTTCCCTCGATCCTGACTAGTCTCCCAGTCCCTGCCGCTGAAAAACATCCCCACAGCATGATGCTGCCACCACCATGCTTCACCGTAGGGATGGTGCCAGGTTTCCCCCAGACGTGACGCTTGGCATTCAGGCCAAAGAGTTTAATCTTGGTTTCATCAGACCAGACCAGAGAATCTTGTTTCTCATGGTCTGAGTATTGTGTCCAAACTTTTGACTGGTACACTTAGGCTGTAATGTGCCTTTTACTGAGGAGTGGCTTCCGTCTGGCCACTCTACCATAAAGGCCTGATTGGTGGAGTGCTGCAGAGATGGTTGTCTTTCTGGAAGGTCCTCCCACCTCCACAGAGGGACTCTGGAGCTCTGTCAGAGTGACCATCGGGTTCTTGGTCATCTCCCTGACCAAGGCCCTTCTCCCCCGATTGCCTCAGTTTGGCCGGGCGGCCAGTCTTGGTGGTTCCAAACTTCTTCCTTTTAAGAATGATGGAGGCCACTGTGTTCTTAAGGACCTTCTGTGCCTCGACACAATCCTGTCTCGGAGCACTAGGACAATTCCTTCCCTCAATTTCGGGTCTGAATACTTATGTAAATAAGGTATTTCTGTCTTATTTAAATAAGGTATTTCTAAAAACCTGTTTTCACTTTGTCGTTATGGGGTATTGTGTGTAGATTGATGAGGAAAAAAATAATTGAATTAATTTTAGAATAAGGCTGTAACGTAACAAAATGTGGAAAAAGGGAAGGGGTCTGAATACTTTCCGAATGCACTGTATGTGGCCTTGTATGGAAATTGTCTTTCTGGGCCAGGCGTCAGTTCAACTGCAGTACCAAAGCAAAACTGTGATTCTAAACCGGAACCCTGGCCCCTTGGTCTAACCTATGTGTGTCAAACTCATTCTATGGAAGGTCAAGTGTCTGCGGGTTTTCGCTCCACCCTTATACTTGATTAATGAATTAAGGTCACCAATTAGTAAGGAACTCCCCTCATCTGTTTGTCTAAGTCTTAATTGAAAGGAAAAATCTAAAACCTGCAGACACTCGGACCTCCGGGAAATGAGTTTGACACCCCTTGTCTAACCAATAATGGAGCGCTGATGTTACACCCATCGGTGTTGATCCAGCCATTTATGTTACACCCATCACTGTTGATCCACCCACTTATTTTGCAACACCCACTTTCAGACACACTCTAAGAATGCAGTTACCCATTAAAACCTAGCGGTCAAAAACAGAAATGGTTCCAATCGTTTTTCCACCATTCATTTTTCCCATAGGGGAGTTTAGAAACACGTCAAATAAGGGCTGTGTTTCATTTAGGCTTACCCTGGCTTGACGTTTTGATAACTGTGTAAATCTCTCTGACTTCCATCAATATAATGTGACTTTTAAAAATATATTTGGCTGTATTTACCTCCCAAAAATGAAATGCTAATTAACTGCTAATGTGGCTATCATACAGAACTGCAAATGACTTTTTATTTTATTTTTTATTTCACCTTTATTTAACCAGGTAAGCCAGTTGAGAACAGGTTCTCATTTACAACTGCGACCTGGCCAAGATAAAGCAAAGTAGTGCAATAAAAACAACACAGAGTTACATATGGGGTAAAAAAAACAAAGTCAGAAATACAACAGAAAATATATATACAGTGTGTGCAAATGTAGCAAGTTATGGAGGTAAGGCAATAAATAGGCTATAGTGCAGAATAATTACAATAGTATTAACACTGGAATGCTAGATGTGCAAGAGATTATGTGCAAATAGAGATACTGGGGTGCAAAAGAGCAAAATAAATAACAATATAGGGATGAGGTAGTTGGGTGGGCTAATTTCAGATGGGCTGTGTACAGGTGCAGTGATCGGTAAGGTGCTCTGACAACTGATGCTTAAAGTTATTGAGGGAGATAAGAGTCTCCAGCTTCAGAGATTTTTGCAATTCGTTCCAGTCATTGGCAGCAGAGAACTGGAAGGAATGGAAGGAAGGACTGTCTTAAGCTTCACGTCACTCACCAGGGCCACGGTCTGGATGAGATTGCTGAATCGAGGCAAAGGTAAGAATATCTGGATTAACTATCTAATGTTAGCTAAATTTAGTAATAAATAAATGGTCAACATATGTTTAAATTGATAATTCTGTGAACTGTCTTGGGCATGTTTTAAACGTACACAATACCTGTTATCTAGATAGCTAGCTCATGGTTTTGGTTACTACATGATTCCATATGTGTTATTTAATAATGTTGATGTCTTCACTATTATTCTACAATGTAAAAAATAGTAAAAAATAAAGAAAAACCCTTGAATGAGTAGGTGTGTCCAAACTTTTGACTGGTACACTTAGTGTACAACACATTAGGAACACCTTCCTAACATTGAGATGCACCCCCTTTTTCCCTCAGAACAGGCTCAATTCATCGGGGTATGGACTCTATAGGTGTCGAAAGCGTTCCACAGGGATGCTGGCCCATGTTGACTCCAATGCTTCCCACAGTTGTTGCAAGTTGGATGGATGTCCTTTGGGTGGTGGACCAGTCTTGATACACACAGGAAACTTTTGAGCAGCATTGCAGTTCTTGATACACTCAAACCGGTGTGCCTAGCATCTTCTACCATTCAAAGGCACACATACACGAGCCATGTCTCAAGGCTTAAAAATATTTCTTTAACCTGTCTCCTCCCCTTCATCTACACTGATTGAAGTGGATTTAACAGGTGACAGCAAAAAGGGATCATAGCTTTCACTTGGATTCACCTGGTCAGTCTATGTCATTTACATTTGCATTTACGTCATTTAGCAGACGCTCTTATCCAGAGCGACTTACAAATTAATGGTCCTGTACTTTATACTGTTTACATTAACAATATAAAAAAGTACCTGCACTTGTGTGCCAATGATACTGTTGTGTATGCTATTGCCCCCACGGTTGACCAGGCTCTATCTGAACTACAGTCTGCCTTCATTGTATTACAGAAAAACTTTATTGACCTGAAATTAATATTGAATGTAGGTCAAACTAAGTATAGTTGTTATCTAGAGCACATAAAAATAACTCTTCTTTAACCATACGTACTTTGGATGGTGTCCATACTGATCGTGTCCCTGTTTACAAATATCTGGGCAGCTGCATAGATGAAAAGCTCTCTTTTTTTTAAAACATATTGATGATTTAGTTAAGAAGCTGAGAAACGGGTCCTGCCTCTTGCTAAATAGTACAAAGCAGATTATTCAGTCCTAGACTGTGGCGTCATCATCTATATGAACGCAGCTACCACTTCATTAAAGTCGTTAGATGCAGTTTATCATAGCGCACTGCGCTTTATTATGGATGACAATTTTAGTACTCATGTAATTCAGGGCTCATCTGTAAAAGAGACCTTGGTCTCAGTATGACTCCCTGATAAAATAAAGGTTAAAAAAATAATAATAATAAGAAATGGAAAGAGCAGGTGTTGCTAATGTTTTATACACTCAGTGTAAGAAGGGAGCAGCTGCAGACCAGAAAACTGCAGCCAAGGCAGCACTGGTCCACACCTGTCCTGTCTGTCAGCTGAGTAATAATGGTTGGTCCTGTATATATGTCTTTAGGTTCCTCTCCATGTGTAGGCTATTGTTATTTGTGCTGGTCTAATTCATAAATGGAAAAGCAGAATAATCTGTGCACTCTCAGATAGTAATAACTGTTCATATGGTGATCTTCGATGTCCGAGGTTTGTGGCATTGACTAATAAATAATTTCATCTAGACTTCAAGTCAGATGTTTATATGTTATGTATGAAAGGCATATACAGTGGGGAGAACAAGTATTTGATACACTGCTGATTTTGCAGGTTTTCTTACTTACAAAGCATGTAGATCTCTGTAATTTTTATCATAGGTACACTTCAGCTGTGAGAGACGGAATCTAATTAGCATTTTATTGCATGACATAAGTATTTGATACAGTGGGGGAAAAAAGTATTTAGTCAGCCACCAATTGTGCATGTTCTCCCACTTAAAAAGATGAGAGAGGCCTGTAATTTTCATCATAGGTACACGTCAACTATGACAGACAAATTGAGAAAAAAAATTCCAGAAAATCAAATTGTAGGATTTTTAATGAATTTATTTGCAAATTATGGTGGAAAATAAGTATTTGGTCACCTACAAACAAGCAAGATTTCTGGCTCTCACAGACCTGTAACTTCTTCTTTAAGAGGCTCCTCTGTCCTCCACTCGTTACCTGTATTAATGGCACCTGTTTGAACTTGTTATCAGTATAAAAGACACCTGTCCACAACCTCAAACAGTCACACTCCAAACTCCACTATGGCCAAGACCAAAGAGCTGTCAAAGGACACCAGAAACAAAATTGTAGACCTGCACCAGGCTGGGAAGACTGAATCTGCAATAGGTAAGCAGCTTGGTTTGAAGAAATCAACTGTGGGAGCAATTATTAGGAAATGGAAGACATACAAGACCACTGATAATCTCCCTCGATCTGGGGCTCCATGCAAGATCTCACCCTGTGGCGTCAAAATGATCACAAGAACGGTGAGCAAAAATCCCAGAACCACATGGGGGGACCTAGTGAATGACCTGCAGAGAGCTGGGACCAAAGTAACAAAGCCTACCATCAGTAACACATTACGCCGCCAGGGACTCAAATACTGCAGTGCCAGACGTGTCCCCCTGCTTAAGCCAGTACATGTCCAGGCCCGTCTGAAGATTGCTAGAGTGCATTTGGATGATCCAGAAGAGGATTGGGAGAATGTCATATGGTCAGATGAAACCAAAATAGAACTTTTTGGTAAAAACTCAACTCGTCGTGTTTGGAGGACAAAGAATGCTGAGTTGCATCCAAAGAACACTATACCTACTGTGAAGCATGGGGGTGGAAACATCATGCTTTGGGGCTGTTTTTCTGCAAAGGGACCAGGACGACTGATCCGTGTAAAGGAAAGAATGAATGGGGCCATGTATCGTGAGATTTTGAGTGAAAACCTCCTTCCATCAGCAAGGGCATTGAAGATGAAACGTGGCTGGGTCTTTCAGCATGACAATGATCCCAAACACACCGCCCGGGCAACGAAGGAGTGGCTTCGTAAGAAGCATTTTAAGGTCCTGGAGTGGCCTAGCCAGTCTCCAGATCTCAACCCCATAGAAAATCTTTGGAGGGAGTTGAAAGTCTGTGTTGCCCAGCGACAGCCCCAAAACATCACTGCTCTAGAGGAGATCTGCATGGAGGAATGGGCCAAAATACCAGCAACAGTGTGTGAAAACCTTGTGAAGACTTACAGAAAACATTTGACCTGTGTCATTGCCAACAAAGGGTATATAACAAAGTATTGAGAAACTTTTGTTATTGACCAAATACTTATTTTCCACCATAATTTGCAAATAAATTCATTAAAAATCCTACAATGTGATTTTCTGGAATTTTTTTCTCTCATTTTGTCTGTCATAGTTGACGTGTACCTATGATGAAAATTACAGGCCTCTCTCATCTTTTTAAGTGGGAGAACATTTACAATTGGTGGCTGACTAAATACTTTTTTTCCCCACTGTACATCAGAAAAGCAGAACTTAATATTTGGTACAGCAACCTTTGTTTGCAATTACAGAGATTACGGGCCTGGACATGCGCTGGCTTGAGCAGGGGGACCTTGCGTGTGCTGCAGGATTTTAATCCATGACGGCGTAGTGTGTTACTAATGGTTTTCTTTGAGACTGTGGTTCCAGCTCTCTTCAGGTCATTGACCAGGTCCTGCCGTGTAGTTCTGGGCTGATCCCTCACCTTCCTCATGATCATTGATGCCCCACGAGGTGAGATCTTGCATGGAGCCCCAGACCGAGGGTGATTGACCGTCATCTTGAACTTTTTCCATTTTCTAATAATTGTGCCAACAGTTGTTGCCTTCTCACCAAGCTGCTTGCCTATTGTCCTGTAGCCCATCCCAGCCTTGTGCAGGTCTACAATTTTATCCCTGAAGTCCTTACACAGCTCTCTGGTCTTGGCCATTGTGGAGAGGTTGGAGTCTGTTTGATTGAGAGTGTGGACAGGTGTCTTTTATACAGGTAACAATTTCAAACAGGTGCAGTTAATACAGGTAATGAGTGGTGAACAAGAGGGCTTCTTAAAGAAAAACTAACAGGCCTGTGAGAGCCGGAATTCTTACTGGTTGGTAGGTGATCAAATACTTATGTCATGCAATAAAATGTGAATTTATTACATAAAAATCATACAATGTGATTTTCTGGATTTTTGTTTTAGATTCCGTGTCTCACAGTTGAAGTGTACCTATGATAAAAATTACAGAGATCTACATGCTTTGTAAGTAGGAAAACCTGCAAATCGGCAGTGTATCAAATACTTGTTCTCCCCACTGTATATGCGTTGTTTACTATTTAGATTTCTTTAAAACAATCAAAATTGTTTGATTTTGACATGATTGATGGGTGACTAGGTGCATTCTTGTCAAATAAATATGCTTTTTCATTCATGATTATGGATACATTCTACAATGATTTAATCTGGCTTTGAATCTGCAACAAGTTAGTACTAAATTGCTTTAATGCATCAGTGCATTCTGACGCCATATAGTTGGCAGAAATTATAAGGGATTAAAAACTGGCTTAAATACTGTAGCTCAATTGGTAGAGCATCGCGCTTGTAACGCCCGGGTAGTGGGTTCGATCCCCGGGACCACCCATACGTAAAATAGTATGCACACATGACTTTAAGTCGCATTGGATAAAAGCGTCTGCTAAATGGCATATTATTATTATTATTAAAATAAGGGTATGTTGCTAACATCATCTAGGTAGGTAGCCGAGTATTTATTGCAAATTGTAAATATATGACTGCTACTAGGATAGTATTCTGTACGAGACCAAATGCATAAATAAGCCAACAAATGTTAGTTCAATCAAATATGGAACAAATGAAAATGTTCAATATCTTTCGTTTTGGATCAAGGTAGCTAGTAGCTAGTTAGCTGACAGTAAAGGTGTCAGCTAGAGATGATGAGCAGGAGCTTGCAGGGATTTGTAGTCTTGCATGATGTCTACTTTGACACTAATTAGCATTTTCGACTTCGGAGAGTAAATAGAGCCGAATATATCGATAAAAGTCTCCTTGTCCGAGAGAGATTTACACGGTTATGAAAACGTCACACCAAGGAAAGCCTACATGAAAAACAGACCTTGTTTGAAGTGGGAAAATTTTTTTATCAACCATTTATGTATTTGACTGCTAGGTTTTATGGGTATTATGATACATCCACTGTGGGGTTCTCTGGTAAATGAAATTAAAAGCCAATTTATGCTTGATCCAAAAAAATGTGGTCGGAGGCTTCGTATGAAAGCCCTGATGTCTGCGGAGCGTTGGATTGACCATACAGAGCCTTTTAGCTGGAGATTAAATCCTGGTTTTTGCAACCACATAACTACAGTACCACATTACGCAAGTAGAGGTCACTCATAACACATTAATTACATGAAAAACTAATATTTTTGGAGAAAGTCACAACTTAACAGGGACATTTATAACCCTGTTAGACCTGGACCACTAGAACTCTTTCAAGGCTTCTCTGAATGCCTGTTTGATGTCAGGGATTAGAAGACATATGATTGCTTTCATTTACAGGGGACATGCATGTAGGTTGGTAGGCAGAACATTCAGCACTGTACAATAATACACTGGAACTCTCAACAAGGTAG
This sequence comes from Coregonus lavaretus, assembly GCF_964263955.1. NCBI lineage: Eukaryota > Metazoa > Chordata > Actinopteri > Salmoniformes > Salmonidae > Coregonus > Coregonus lavaretus. The sequence continues at coordinate 46,714,545 of NC_140002.1, forward strand.
GAACATATGATGACTGAAAACTGAGTTTTTCCACAGAACTGATGGCTTTTTTTTATTGGGTAGGATAGAGAGAGACAGGAGAGGCAAGAAGAGTGTACTGAAAGACCAGTGGGTCAGATTTCAATTCATGTTCGCAGACTTGCAGTGGTACATAGTGTTCTAGAGGAAGCAGCTTAGACTGTTAGAGCGGCTAGACTACACCAGGCCACTGGTGGCTTTACTATCAATTATATTGATCTCAATTGATCTATCAATAATATCAATGACTGATAAAGGTCAGAAAAAATATTATAAACTTTTTATAGTCACACTTTTTATTAAAATGTACCACAGAACACAGTAAAACAATTTGTATAAAATGTACAAAAAATACAAAAGATTCTTAATGGTTAAAGATTAACCCTTGACTTTGGGATATGCATGCATAACTTAATGTACAGTAAGGCATCAGATACTGCACTGAAAAAAAAGTAATTAGTTCTGCTAACAATTATTTTTGTGGAAACCAGTTGCCTAGAACCATTCAAGTTACCCAACTCAAAGTGTTTCAGTGTTCAATACTTAAAGTAATAAAGTGACATCACCACCCATATGGTCATCTTTTTAAGTTGTAAATACTTAAATGTTTTGTGTTTTATTAACTTGTTGAAACTAAATTGCATGATGTATTCTGATCTATAATGATTGAAGTTACTTGAACATGGATATGTGTTGTAGTGAATGTACACATTTACGGTCCCTTGTACTTAAATGATTAACCTTTCTACATTTTTTTTAGTGCAAGTAGTAAGTAGTAAGTAGTAAGTAGTTCTAATTAGTAATTTTCAGTGGTCGTGTCTTAATGTTTGACATTGTTGTATGTATTTGACGATTTGTCATTTTAACCCACCTTAGCAGGCATTGTCGAGCACAGTGCTCATTCCTCTAGCAGTAAGTGGAGGAAGGGTTCTAAGCATTACATTAACCTTGTTGATGGTGGGAATGGCTTGTCTCATTATTGAACATCAATTTGCCTGACAGTTTTGATATCCGTTCATCGTGATCAATTACACCTCATAGCACAACAAACGGCTTAATACTTGATTAAAATGACGGTCATCCATGATTCACGAAATTATATTTTGAAAGAGGAAGCAAAATATTTTAAGCATATGTTTTCTTTTCAGAATGATGTTAACTGTACGTATTTCTTTCCAAATAATAATAATGTAAAATTAACAGAAAGACCCGTGTGAAGGCCAACTTACAGAGGAGGAACTTTTTGAGGCAATTCAATATTTTCAGTCTGGAAACCAACAGGGCTTGATGGTATACCAGTAGATGTATACCAGACCTTTTTTTGATGTACTCAAAGATCCATTATTAGCATGTTTTAATTACTCCTATAAAAATAGTAGACTTTCAGGTACTCAACGAGGCCTGATTTCATTACTACTGAAACCCAGGTGGTAAGTTTTAAGATCCATTCAATAAAAAAAAACTGGAGGCCTCTTACACTTCAATGTTGTGATGCGAATATCCTGGTGAAATGCATAGCACCTAGAATAAAAAAGGTTTTACCATATATTGTTCATCGTGATCAGACAGGTTTTTTACATGGACGATACATTGGAGATAATATACGACAATTACTTGTAAAAATTGAACATTATGAAACATCAAAGATACCAGGCCTGGTCTTCATAGCAGATTTCGAAAAGGCGTTTGATAAAGTACGACTAGAATTTATATATAAATGCCTGGATTACTTTAATTACTTTTATCTCTTATACAATGGGTTAAAGATATGTACAGCAACCCCAGGTGTAAAATAGTAAATAATGGTTACTTAGAAAGTATTGATGTTTTAAGAGGAGTAAAAGAAGGCTGTACGTTGTCTCAATATCTATTTATTATGGCCATCGAAATGCTAGCTATTAAAATTAGATCCAACAAGAACATCAAGGGGTTAAAAACCAAAAAGTGTCAATGTATGCCGATGACTCAAGTTTTTTCTTAAGTCTGCAATCTGGATCCCTGTCTCATTGAAGATCTTGATCTCTGAACTAAAACCTAATTATGACAAGTGTAGCATATTACGTATTGGATCGTTAAAAGTCAGTGTTTACACTACCTTGTAGTTTACCAATAAAATGGGCGGAAGGTGAAGTAGACATACTTGGTATTTATATCTAAAAAAATATTATGAACTTACCAGAACCAATTTCAATAGAAAGTTTGCAAAAATAGATAAGATTCTGCAACCACGGAGAGGTAAATACTTGTCTCATTATGGAAAAATCACATTGATTAACTCTTTGGTCCTGTCACAGTTTACCTACTTACTAATGGCGTTGCCTACTCCAGAAAACAATTTTTTTTAAATCATATGAGCAAAATATATTTCACTTTATTTGGAATGCTAAGCCAGACAAAATTAAACATGCCTATTTATATAATGAATATGAGTTTGGAGGACTAATATTATTCAATATTAAAGCATTAAACCTCTCACTAAAAGCTTCACTCGTACATAAATTATACTTAAACCTTCTCATTTCCGACTAATTGAAAATGAAACTTTTTTTAAAAGTATCGTCCTTTCTTTAACAAGCCATACTAAACTGAGGGTGGTCTATGGTGATAAGGGAATTGGGCTGAGAGTGGCTGAGGGGTGGGATTAAAGAGTTTATGTTTGGTCATGTATTATTATTATGTGATTGCTGTATATAAAAGTACCATGTATGTAAAATGTATATGTAAAATGTGTACAGTGCATTCAGAAAATATTCAGACCCCTTCACTTTTCAACATTTTGTTTTGTTACATCCTTATTTTAAAATGCATGAAATAAAAAAAAATCCTCTTTAATCTAAACACAATAGCCAATAATTACAAAGGGAAAATAGGTTTTTAGACATTTTAGCAACAAAAAAATTACTACAAACAGAAATACCTTATTTACATAAGTATTCAGACCCTTTGCTATGAGACTCGAAATTGAGCTCAGGTGCATCCTGTTTCCATTTATCATCCTTGAGATGTTTCTACAACTTGATTGGAGTCCACCTGTGGTAAATTCAATTGATTGGACATGATTTGGAAAGGCACACACCTTTCTATATAAGGTCCCACAGTTGACAGTGCATGTCAGAGCAAAAACCAAGCCATGAGGTCAAAGAAATTGTCCGTAGAGCACTGAGACAGGATTGTGTCGAAGCACAGATCTGGGGAAGGGCACCAACATTTCTGCAGCATTGAAGGTCCCCAAGAACACAGTGGCCTCCATTGTTCTTAAATGGAAGAAGTTTGGAACCACCAAGACTTTTCCTAGGGCTGGCCGCCCGGCCAAACTGAGCAATCGGGGGAGAAGGGCCTTGGTCAGGGAGGTGACCAAGAACCCGATGGTCACTCTGACAGTGCTCAAGAGTTCCTCTGTGGAGATGGGATAACCTTCCAGAAGGACAACCATCTCTGCAGCACTCCACTAATCAGGCCTTTATGGTAGAGTGGTCAGACGGAAGCCAACCCTCAGTAAAAGGCACATGACAGCCCTCTTGGAGTTTGCCAATAGGCACCTAAATGACTCTCAGACCATGAGAAACAAGATTCTCTGGTCTGATGAAACCAAGATTGAATTCTTTGGCCTGAATGCCAAGCGTCACATCTGGAGGAAACCTGGCACCATCCCTACATTGAAGCATGGTGGTGGCAGCATCATGCTGTGGGGATGTTTTTCAGCGGCAGGGACTGGGAGACTAGTCAGGATCGAGGGAAAGATTAACAGAGCAAAGTACAGAGAGATCGTTGATGGAAACCTGATCCAGAGCGCTCAAGACCTCAGACTGGGTGCGAAAGTTCACCTTCCAACAGGACAACGACCCTTAGCACACAGCCAAGAAAATACAGGAGTGGCTTCGGGACAAGTATCTGTATGTCCTTGAGTGGACCAGCCAAAGCCTGGACGTGAACCCGATCGAACGTCTCTTGAGAGACCTGAAAATAGCTATGCAGCGATGCTCCCCATCCAACTTGACCGAGCTTGAGAGGATCTGCAGAAAATGGGAGAAATACAGGTGTGCCAAGCTTGTAGCGTCATACCCAAGAAGACTTGAAGCTGTAATCGCTGCCAAAGGTGCTTCAACAAAGTACTCAGTTAAGGGTCTGAATACTTATGTAAATGTATTATTTCAGTTTTTTATTTGTAATAAGTTTGCAAAAATGTCTAAAAAGCTGCTTTTGCTTTGTCATTATAGGGTATTGTGTGTAGATTGATGAGGACAAAAAACGATTTAATACATTTTAGAATAAGGCTGTAACATAATTTGTTTTCGAAATAAGTAAGGTGTCTGAATACTTTCCGAATGCACTGTATGTAGCAGAAAAGCTGTAAAAACTCAAAAAGATATGAGTCCTCTGAAGTGGGTTAATAAAAAAAATATATGCCGGACTCTGATGTGTCTCTGACTGGTTATGTTTTTAGATCTGACAGAGTTGACAGAGGAGGGGGTGTCACTGTATACATAAAGAGCAATTTAAATATTTCTGTATCCATTACCACCTCTCTCCCTAAGCAATTTGAATATCTAGTCCTAAATGTTGACTTGGTAATAATGCCCATCTGACGCTAGTGGGAATATATCACCCTCCCTCTGCCTCCATATGTGATCTTAGCAAATTGTCTGACCTGCTGTATAACTGTGCTAAATCCGAATTATTAATAGAGGGTTATCTTAATCTGGATTGGTTGATGCCAGTATCTGATGGGCTGAAGGATATTTGTATTGAGCTTAATCTCATTTAGCTAAATTAACTAAACCAACTCGCCCCAACTTTAAACTCCCTGAAAAATCTACTATTTTAGTTATTATTCTAACAAATGCCCCTCATAAGTTTACAGCCAATGGGATTTTTGCTAATGAGTTCAGTGATCATTGTCCTGTTGCCTGCATAAAAGACGTTAAACTACCTAAATCTCGCTCACGCATTATTACAAAATTATTTTCTAGGAATTTTAATGAGAACAATTTTTTGTCTGAGCTGGGGTTGACTAACTGGTGGGTTTGTGTCAATTATCACTGACTCATATCAGGCCTTAATTGTTTTATTTTCCTGTTTAACTATGTTGCAGATAAACATGCACCATACTAAAAACTTAGGGTAAAAGACAGGTCTAATTCTTGGTTCACACATTAATTTTCTGAGAAATTACAGGAAAGAAATGTGGTTTGAGCTAAGGCTAGACTGACTTATTCTAAGTCTGATTGACAGTCCATACATTTGAGAAATACAGTGAATTCCAAAAGTAGTGGGACAGTGCCACATGTTTTGGTTGTTTTGGCTCTGTACTCCAGCACTTTGGATTTGAAATGATACAATGGTTAAATTGGAGACAGTCAGATTTAATTTGAGGGTATTTTCATCCATATCGGGTGAACCGTGTAGAAATTACAGCACTTTTTGTACATAGCCCCACCATTTTAGGGGACAAAAAGTATTGGGACAAATTCACTATTATTATTGTGTATTAAAGTAGTAAAAAGTTAAGTATTTGGTCCCATATTCATAGCACGCAATGACTACATCAAGCCTGTGACTCTACAAATTTGTTGGATGCATTTAATATTTGTTTTAGTTGTGTTTAAGATTATTTTGTGCCCAATAGAAATGAATGGTAAATAATGTATTGTGTCACTATAGAGTCACGTTTACTTTAAATAAGAATATAATATATTTCTAAACACTTCTATTGTATATTAATGTGGATGGTACCATGAATACGGAGAATCCTGAATGAATCATAAATAATGATGAGTGAGAAAGTTACAGACACACAAATATCATACCCCCAAGACATGCTAACCTCTCACCATTACCATAACAGAGGAGGTTATCATTTTCTTTGGGGGGAGTATGATATTTGTGCGTCTAACTTTCACACTCATCATTATTCTAGATTCATTCAGCATTATATGTAATCATGGTAGCATCCACATGAATGTAGAAGTGATTAGAAACATATTATATTCTTATTTACAGTAAAAGTGACTTCATAGTGACACAATACATTATTTACCATTCATTTCTAATCCTAACCACAACCAAAACAAACAGCAAGTGCATCCAACAAATGTGTAGAGTCACAGGCTTGATGTAGCCATTGCGTGCTATTAATATGGGACCAAATACTTAACTGTTTACTACACAAGTGAATTTGTCCCAATACGTTTGGTCCCCTAGAATGGGGGGAATATGTACAAAAAAGTGCTGTAATTTCTAAACGGTTCACCCAATACGGATGAACATTAAATTAAAGCTGACAGTCTACACTTTAACCTCATAGTCATTCTATCATTTCACGCTCAATCAGAACTTGAGACCTCTGTGGCATTGCGTTGTGACACAAAACTACACATGTTAGAGTGGCCCTTTATTGTCCCCAGCACAAGGTGCACCTATGTAATGATAATGCTGTTTAATCAGTTTCTTAAAATGCCACACCTGTCAGGTGGATGGATTATCTTGGCAAAGGAGAAATGTTCACTAACAGGGATATAAACAAATTTGTTCACAAAATGTGAAAGAAATGCGCTTTTTGTGTGTATTGAACATTTTTGGGATCTTCAATTTCAGCTCATGAAACATGGGACCAACACTTTACACCTTGCTTTTATATTTTTGTTCAGTATAGATAACTACCGTCCAATTTCCAAATTATCTTGCCTTTCCAAAGTTATTGAATCCCTGGCCAACTCTCAGCTAATAACATTTTTAACGTCTCACTCTATTCTTAATGTATACCAGTCGGGTTTTAGACCTGGACATAGCACCGTTTCAGCTGCTACACTTGTTTTAGATTATGTGTTCAATTTCTTAGATCATAAAAATCATTGTGCTTCCTTATTAATAGACCTTCCAAGGCCTTCGATACTGTTGAAAATCACGTTCTCATTAAAAGATTGACTGAAATAGGCCTGGATCAGGCTTCTTACAAGTGGTTTGAGAATGATCTGTCAGACAGGACACAGGACCTGGATATTACAAAACGTGTACCGCAGGGGTCGGTATTGGGACCTGTTCTCTTTACTTTTTATATAATTTATATTAGTCTATCTGTTAACGTGTAATATTCATCTGTATGCCATTGCCCTAACTGTTGACCAGGCTATGTAAGAGCTGCAATCTGACATTGTTACCTTACAGAAAGCCATGGTTGGTTTAAAACTTGTACCTAATGAGGGCAAGACTAAATACATGTTGTTCATTGGATGGTTCTCCCATCGATCGGGTTCCCGCCTATAAATATCTGGGCATTTGGATTGACAAAGATTTCATGTTTTAAAAACATATGGAAGAGCCAGTTAAAAAGCTAAGATTTAAAGTGGGCTTCTTTTTTAGAAATAGATCTTGCCTCTTCCTAAATAGCAGGAAGCAGATGGTACATTCATTTTGCGGCCAGTTCTTGACTATGGTGACACCATTTACCAGATTGCAGCAGCCACTACTCTTGAAACTTTGTATGCCGTCTATCATAGCACCATTCGTTTTTTATCACAGGTCACAGTTTTAACACTCACCAACTGCATCTTGTATCAAAAGGTTGACTGGTCCTCATTAAAGTCCCGTAGATCACTTCATTACTCCCTTTTTGTTTATAAAGCTATACTACACAAGCTTCCAACTTACTTAACTTCATTGTTAAAGTATAAAAACATGATATATCAAACCTGTTCACAGGGTTGGTTAACTCTTGAGGTTCCTCGGCTCTCCACTAAGCTAGGTAAATCTGCCATTGCTGGATCAAACTTCAAAATATATTACAATTGGATGTTCTGGTGACGCTCTGGCAATTTACAATATTGATTGGGGAATTTCTTACTGAGGAATATAACAGTTTTTCTTGAATATTTGTGTTGTGCTGTATTTTAGTTTGTTACATTGTATTACATTTTAATTCGATTTTGTCTCATTAATTGTATATGCAAGGCTCCCTTGTGAAAGATACCCTGGTCTCAATGGTGACTCCCTGTTTAAAAAAAGGTAAAATAAAATATAATACAAAAATCATTAGAAAAATGTAAGGAAAAGTATTAGTCAATAATGTATAACATTGTTGTATAGTTGTTGTATTTGTTCTGATACTACTGCAGTCTTTTGACTTTAAGCAACCTACAGTCGACATTCTGACTGGCATAATTTGGCATATTATTATCATACAGGCACATTTAACAATCTTCTGTCCGGTCTGTGTGCGAATAGAGACAAAAGATTATGCATGTTTTTTGAATCTTTGTAAAGCGCATCAGCGCTTTGTGGAATCTCTTCTACTGAACATGTCACTTAATTACAGTCATTTTAATATTATGAAGAGTGGCTCGGTCTGATTTACTTCATACTGCACTCGCCCGCTCCCGTTGGATTTCTGTCTGACTCCGACCTGCTACCAAGAACTGGTCCCGAACCCAGTCCTTCAATGTTATTTTAGGCGTATGTGACAGCTCGCTTGCCAGTCATTTTCCCAGTCATTTTGCACCCTATAGGCAGGGGCGGTGTGTTCAATAGGGCGATATGGGCGACGCACTGCTCTTGAGCTATGTTTTATAGCCCATCTTTCAGGAGCAGGATGATTTTCAAACGGAGAGAAATATGGGTGATCAATAATATGGGAGTAAACTATAGCCTAATCATATTTAGGACGTTCATTTCCTTGGAGGGAAGGGGGTGATTGGTAGGTCAGTAATGCAGATCTAGGCGGTGGGGTTGAAGGCCCCATGGAAACCATAGGGAATGTTGACAGGCACCTCGGCTCTCCCCAGCTCCTCCCATGTCTTGGCATCCAGAACCAGGAGGAATGTACTCTTATCCTGCACAGAGAGATAGAACCTTCAAGATGCATCTACATCAACACTGTAGAACATTCTAGAATAACCTCTATCAACACTCTAAAACATTCAAAATGAATCTCTATTAATATCATATCAGTATGGCAAGGTTCTGAAATGATGTAACTTGTGTCTAAAATAACTGAGGTTGATGCCCTGTGAATGTCACCATATGACCCTAATGAATGGGGGAAAAAGGTGAACAACCTGAACAGGTGTGAATATGATTGATGACAAGTTTTTTTTAAATTGACAATGGTTGTCAAAACCACCATGTTTAAAATAAAAATGCACATTTTCTACATGATGTTAGAGCTCAGTCTCTGCTTCACAGCTCTGTATGGGTTTTGACTGACAGCTGTTCTGAACTTGAGCACCGCGGGCTACAAGAAAGTTGCCCCCATCTCTCCCGGTAATTGGGCTACTTTTGGAAAATGTTTTGTTTAGAGCCCTACTGATAAATCGGGTGACCAATATTATCAGCTGATATTTGCCATTCACAGAAATATGTGTATCGGTCTTTATTCCACAGATAAAGCGCAGATATTACTAGTTAGTTTTCAGAAATCTGCTATCTGGCACAGATCTATAATGCTGATGATGACATCTAGTGGTGACTTTACGAACTTGTGAACAGTGCAGTTTCAGATTTACTTATAGACAAAGTTCAATTCATTCAGCCCTTCTTGTTTATTAGTGTGCTTGTGGTGCTTCAACATAAACAATTCTGCATTCTTATCCACTTCCAAAAATAGGTACAACTTAAAAATATTTCTAAAAAAGTGTTTTGTATTTACTTTTGTATTTATAGAGGATATAAAATGCATTCAGAAAGTATTCATACCCCTTGACTTATTCTACATTTTGTTGTTACAGCTTGAATTCAAAATGGATTGAATACATTTCTCACCCATCTACACACAATACCCCATAATGACAAAGTGAAAACATGTTTTTTAGACATTTTTGCAAATGTATTAAATTAAACAAAGAAATCTAATTTACCAGTCAAAAGTTTGGACACACCTACTCATTCAAGGGTTTTTCTTTCTTTTTACTATTTTCTACATTGTAGAGTAATAGTGAAGACATCAAAACTATGAAATAACACATATGGAATCATGTAGTTACCAAAAAAGTGTTAAACAAATCAAAATATATTTTATATTTGAGATTCTTCAAAGCAGCCACCATTTCCCTTGATTGTGGAGTAACTACTACAATGTTGTTGATCCATCCTCAGTTTTCTCCTATCACAGCCATTAAACTCTGTTTTGAAGTCACCATTGGTCTCATGGTGAAATCCCTAAGCGGTTTCATTCCTTCCAGCAACTGAGTTAGGAAGGACGCCTGTATCTTTGGAGTGACTGGGTGTATTGATACACCATCCAAAGTGTTATTAATAACTTCACCATGCTCAAAGGGATATCCAATGTCTGCTTTTTATATTTTTATCCATCTACTGTCACGGTTTCGGCCGAGGCGGCTCCTCCTCCTTGTTCGGGCAGGTTTCGCCGGTCGTCGTCTCCGGAGTACTAGCTGCCACCGCTCTATGTTTCTTGTTTGATTGGTTTTGTCTGTTAGTCACACCTGTTTTGTGTTATGTCTCATTTAGCACCCTATTTAGTTTCCTTGTTGTTAGTTTAGTGTTGTGTGTAATTGTTCGTGTCGTGTTGTTGCGCTACCCGTGTCGGTACGCTATTTTCATAGCTTCCTCCTTGTGTTTAGGAGAGTATTTTCGCACCTGTGTGTGCGCTCGCTTATTTACGCCTGTGTGCGTCCTTTTGCCTCCGGGCTGTTTGGATTATTTTTGTGTGCTCTAGTAAAGTCTTGTTGGACTTATCCTCTGCTTCCTGCGCCTGATTCTACACCACACCAATCCACAGCAGCGTGACAGAATTATACACCACACATGGAATCAGCAGGAGCACCCGTCGACATCATGGAGGAGCGTCTCCTTGGTCAAGAGCACCGAATCAACCGGATCGGGCACGCCTTGGAGGGCGTCATGGACACCCTTCGTCGATGGGAAACCAGCGGGGTTCCCACAGCCCCACCTATCGCACCATCACCACCGGACAGCCAGCCCGTCCATCGACCGGAACCCAGTGGGATTCGGCTCTCGCTCCCGAGGGCGTACGACGGCACCGCTGCCGGGTGTCAGGGGTTCCTCTTACAAGTGGAGCTCTACCTTGCCACCATACACCCGGCGCCCTCGGGATACGAGAGCGTTTCCGCCCTCATCAAATGTCTCACCGGCAAGGCGTTGGAGTGGGCCAACGCCGAATGGAGGGGAATAGACGCCGCCACAGTCACCTATGCGGAGTTCTCCCGCCGCTTCCGTGCAGTCTTCGACCATCCACCAGAGGGGAAGGCGGCGGGGGAGCGTCTATTCCACCTCCGACAGGGGATGAGGAGCGCTCAAGAGTTTGCGCTGGAGTTCCGGACTCTAGCGGCTGATGCTGGGTGGAATGAGAGGGCCCTCATAGACCACTTTAGATGTAACCTTCGGGAGGACGTCCGCAGGGAGTTAGCATGCAGGGACACTACACTAACATTTGACCAGCTGGTGGACATGGCCATTCGACTGGACACCCTGCTTGCGACCCGCGGACGTCCCAGGTGGGGGCCTCCCATTCCACCCTCCAGCGCCTCCGAGCAGAGTCCGATGGAGCTTGGAGGTGCTGGCGCTAGAGGGAGAAGAGGTAGGAGCCCGAGGGGGGCAGTCTCCTGCACCAAGTGTGGCCGCGGAGGACACACCGCGTCTAGGTGCTGGGGAGGGTCCCCTGGTGAGGGAGATGGCAGGTCATACAGTGGGGAGTCCTCCCAGGTGAGTAGGCGCCCTACTTACCCAGAGCTTTCTGTCGTACACATTACATTACCTGTTTGTTTCCCACAGGTTGCACCTCGTTCCCAGCATAAGGCGCTAGTCGATTCAGGCGCAGCTGGGAATTTTGTAGATCGGAAATTCTGTGTTAAGTTAGGGATTCCCCTCCTTCCAGTCGAAAAGCCCTTTCCTGTACATGCCTTAGATAGTCGTCCGTTAGGATCTGGGTTGATTGGGGAGGTCACAGCGCCACTTAGGATGATGACGCAGGGGGGTCATGAGGAGACGATTCAACTCTATCTGATCGACTCTCCTGCGTATCCGGTGGTACTGGGGCTTCCCTGGTTGATTACCCATGATCCTACTATTTCGTGGCGAGAGAAGGCTCTTAAAGGGTGGTCTGCTCAGTGTGAGGGGTTATGTCTGGGTGTTTCCGTAGGGGCGACCTCGGTGGAGAGTCCGAACCAGATGCCAGCACTGCACATTCCTCCTGAGTATGAGGATTTGGTGCTCGATAGACCTCCAGACAGGAGCCGCGCTTCCGCGGAGCCATGTGTATCCTTTGTCACAGGAGGAGAAAAGGGCAATGGAAACTTACATTGCCGAGTCTCTGAGACAGGGATACATACGGCCCTCCACTTCTCCCGCGTCCTCAAGCTTCTTTTTTGTGAAGAAAAAGGATGGAGGTTTGCGTCCGTGTATTGATTACCGCGGTCTCAATCAGGTAACTGTGAAATATAGTTATCCACTCCCGCTGATTGGGACCATGACGGAGTCATTACACGGGGCACGGTTCTTCACAAAATTGGACCTCAGGAGCGCATATAACTTGGTGCGCATTAGGGAGGGCGATGAGTGGAAGACAGCATTTAGTACTACCTCCGGCCATTACGAGTATCTCGTCATGCCATATGGGTTAATGAATGCTCCATCAGTCTTCCAATCGTTTGTAGATGAAATTTTCCGGGACATGCAGGCGCAGGGAGTAGTGGTGTACATAGATGATATTCTTGTGTACAGTTCTACTCGGGCCGAGCATGTAGCCCTGGTGCGCAGGGTATTGAGGAGACTGTTGGAGCATGACCTGTATGTCAAAGCTGAGAAATTTCTGTTCTTTCAGGAGTCAGTTTCCTTTTTGGGTTACCAGTTGTCTGCGTCAGGGGTGAGAATGGAGGTGGACCGAGTGTCAGCCGTGCGTAATTGGCAAACCCCAACTACGGTTAAAGAGGTGCAGCGGTTCTTGGGTTTTGCGAATTACTACCGGAGGTTTATCCGGGGTTTTGGACAGGTGGCAGCTCCCATAACGTCTCTTCTGAAGGGGGGTCCGGTGCGCTTGCAGTGGTCGGCTGAGGCGGACAGGGCCTTTGGGAGACTGAATGACCTGTTTACCTCGGCTCCGGTGTTGGCGCACCCGGATCCCACTTTACCCTTCCAAGTTGAGGTGGACGCGTCTGAGGCCGGTATCGGGGCAGTTCTTTCTCAACGATCCGGTACACCACCTAAGCTCCGCCCCTGTGCCTTTTATTCTAAGAAGCTCAGTCCGGCGGAGCGGAATTATGACGTAGGGGACAGGGAGCTGTTAGCTGTAGTACAGGCCCTAAAGGTGTGGAGGCATTGGCTTGAGGGGGCTCAGCACCCTTTCCTCATTCTGACCGACCATCGTAACCTGGAATACATTCGGGCAGCTAGGAGACTGAATCCTCGCCAGGCTCGATGGACTATGTTTCTCGCCCGGTTTGTGTTCAAGATCACTTACATCCCTGGGTCCCAGAACGGGAAGGCAGATGCTCTGTCCCGTCGGTATGACACGGAGGAGAGGTGCGTGGAGTCCATTCCCATACTACCGGAGTCTTGTCTGGTGGCACCGGTGGTGTGGGAGGTCGATGCGGAGATCGAGCGGGCGTTACGCACCGACCCTAGTCCTCCACAGTGTCCGGTGGGTCGGGCGTACGTCCTGCTCGAGGTCCGGGATCGGCTGATTTATTGGGCTCACACGTCCCCCTCCTCTGGACATCTAGGTATTGGCCGGACAGTGCACTGCCTTAGTACGAAGTACTGGTGGCCAACGTTAGCCAGGGATGTGAGGGTTTATGTCTCCTCCTGCTCAGTGTGTGCCCAGTGTAAGGCGCCCAGACACTTGCCCAGGGGGAAATTACAGCCCCTGCCCGTTCCACAACGACCCTGGTCTCACCTCTCGGTGGATTTTGTTACCGATCTTCCCTCCTCACAGGGGAATACCACCATCCTGGTCGTTGTGGATCGGTTCTCGAAGGCCTGTCGTCTCCTTCCCATGCCGGGTCTTCCTACTGCCCTACAGACCGCTGAGGCTCTATTTACTCACGTCTTCCGGCATTACGGGGTGCCCGAGGATATAGTGTCCGATCGAGGCCCCCAGTTTACCTCCAGAGTCTGGAGAGCATTTATGGAACGTTTGGGGGTCTCGGTGAGCCTTACCTCGGGTTACCACCCAGAGAGTAATGGGCAGGTCGAACGAGTCAACCAGGATGTGGGTAGGTTTCTGAGGTCATATTGTCAGGGCCGGCCGGAGGAGTGGGCGAGATATGTGCCCTGGGCCGAGATGGCACAGAACTCTCTCCGCCACTCCTCCACGAGACTAACCCCTTTCCAGTGTGTGTTAGGGTACCAGCCGGTTCTGGCACCGTGGCATGAGAGCCAGATCGAGGCCCCCGCTGTGGATGAGTGGGTGCGGCGCTCGGAGGAGACGTGGAACGCTGCACACATCCATCTGCAGCGTGCCATACGTCGACAGAAGACGAGCGCCGACCTACACCGCAGTGAGGGGCCAGTGTACGCACCTGGAGATCGAGTCTGGCTCTCAACCAGAAACCTGCCCCTCCGCCTGCCCTGCCGGAAGCTGGGTCGGCGGTTTGTGGGGCCTTTTAAAGTCCTGAGGAGATTGAACGAGGTGTGTTACAGGTTAGAACTACCTATTGATTACAAGAATATTAACCCCTCGTTCCATGTGTCTCTCCTCAGGCCGGTGGTAGCTGGTCCACTCCAGGACTTTGAGATTGAGGAGACTCCTCCGCCCCCGTTGGACATCGAGGGGGCTCCGGCGTACACTGTTCGGACCATCCTGGATTCGAGACGCCGGATGGGAGGTCTCCAATATCTCGTGGAGTGGGAGGGGTACGGTCCGGAGGAGCGGTGCTGGGTGCCGAGGAGGGACATTCTGGATCCGTCCCTGATGACCGAATTCCATCGTGGTCATCCTACGCGCCCTGCTCCGCGTCCTCCTGGTCGTCCCCGAGGCCGGAGGCTAGCTGGAGTACTAGCTGCCACCGCTCTATGTTTCTTGTTTGATTGGTTTTGTCTGTTAGTCACACCTGTTTTGTGTTATGTCTCATTTAGCACCCTATTTAGTTTCCTTGTTGTTAGTTTAGTGTTGTGTGTAATTGTTCGTGTCGTGTTGTTGCGCTACCCGTGTCGGTACGCTATTTTCATAGCTTCCTCCTTGTGTTTAGGAGAGTATTTTCGCAACTGTGTGTGCGCTCGCTTATTTACGCCTGTGTGCGTCCTTTTGCCTCCGGGCTGTTTGGATTATTTTTGTGTGCTCTAGTAAAGTCTTGTTGGACTTATCCTCTGCTTCCTGCGCCTGATTCTACACCACACCAATCCACAGCAGCGTGACATCTACTATGAGGTGCCCTTCTCTGCGAGGCTTTGGAAAACCTCCCTGGTCTTTGTGGGTGAATCTGTGTTTGCAATTCATTGCTCGACTGAGGGACCTTACAGATAATTCTATGTGTGGGATACAGAGATTAAGTAGTCATTCAAAAAGCACGTTAAACACTATAAGTGCACACAAAGTGAGACCATGCAACGTATTATGTGACTTGTTAAGCACATTTTTACTACTGAACTTATTTAGGCTTGCCGTCACAAAGGGGTTGAATGCTTATTGACTCAAGACATTTTCATGTTTTATTAATTTGTAAAAGAAAATCTAAAAACAGAATTTCACTGTAACATTATGGGGTATAGTGTGTAGGCCAATGACACAACCTCTCCGGCTGTAACACAACAAAATGTGGAAAAGGTCAAGGGTTCTGAAAACTTTCTGAAGGCACTGTAGTTGCTTTTTAGTGGTTATCATGTAAACCACAAATAAAATATTCTTAAATGTACATTTTAATATTTAGTTAATAAATCATAATTTGGAGCAGATGTTGTGTAATAAAAACATTTTGTTATGCATTCCATGTCTAAAAAAATCTTATATCGGCAGGTGTATTGGTAATTGGCGACTTTTGCCTCCCTAAAATCCCAAATCGATTGGGCTCTAATTTTCTTGTCTGAGTGAGGGGAATGCTGTAAATTACAAGGATTCTGTGCATTTTGGAAGATGAGATGTTGAGGATTATAATAAATACAGCGTTGATGTCATACAAGCATGTGCCAAACAACTGAGTCCAAATGTGCACTTCACATTTCCATATTATAAAACTCAAGTAATACATAGTGTCAACATTGATGATCACTACCTTTGATGTACAGTTACAAGATGAGATGATGTTATCTCTGGGTTGTCCTGAACAGAACAGCCTATGTTTGTTGTATTGTGAATAACATTTGCTGTGGGCCACACATCAGAATACACTCATGACTCCATTCTATGCACACCACAATTACAATCTGCTTCTCTGAATTACCTTGTGAAAGCTTAACACTGTAAGATCATATTTTATAATTTAGCTAGTCATGTGGGCGATAGAATGACCCATGACCTTTACCTTAGTGGGCGTGACCACCACGGACAGGATGACCCCATCGTCCTCCTCCACGGCGTCCGGCGAGGGAACAAACACAGGCTCTGAGGGGAACAAACCCTTCTGGTACCACACCTTGAGACAGAGAGACAGCAAGGATGCAAACTGGTGAGGATCCAAAAAGGTAAACATGGAAGAATCTTTGTAAAGCGGAAGAAAAAAAAGTTGCCTATTTTCAAAGAATAACAAGTACATAATACACATTTTATTAATCTCAATACTCCTAACTTTCCAAACCACAATAGACCAAGAAAATAGTGTCCTGGGGTAGGGGGGAGTTGGGCTCTTTGGTCTGCGTTTAAGGTTTATTATGACATGTAACGATAATCTCAGTCTTCCCATACAGTAATACAAAAGGCACAATCACATCTGTTATTTCTTTTGCCAAAATACCTTTTGTCTGTTTTGTTTGGGATTTTTTTCGGACTTTCACTCTCGTAACCACACTTTTCCCGCGCTACATACTGCTATATCGGTCCACTAATACAGGACAAGTAAAGGGCCCACTACTTTACTTTTGTACAAAATATACATATTTAAAAGAAAATATATACAGTGAGGGGAAAAAAAAGTATTTGATCCCCTGCTGATTTTGTACGTTTGCCCACTGCCAAAGACATGATCAGTCTATAATTATAATGGTAGGGGGGACAGAATAACAACAAAAAAATCCAGAAAAATGCATGTAAAAAATGTCATAAATTGATTTGCATTTTAATGAGGGAAATAAGTATTTGACCCCTCTGCAAAACATGACTTAGTACTTGGTGGCAAAACCCTTGTTGGCAATCACAGAGGCCAGACGTTTCTTGTAGTTGGCCACCAGGTTTGCATACATCTCAGGAAAGATTTTGTCCCACTCCTCTTTGCAGATCTTCTCCAAGTCATTAAGGTTTCGAGGCTGATGTTTGGCAACTCAAACCTTCAGCTCCCTCCACTGATTTTCTATGGGATTAAGGTCTGGAGACTGGCTAGGCCACTCCAGGACCTTAATGTGCTTCTTCTTGAGCCACTCCTTTGTTGCCTTGGCCGTGTGTTTTGGGTCATTGTCATGCTGGAATACCCATCCATGACCCATTTTCATTGCCCTGGCAGAGGGAACGAGGTTCTCACCCAAGAAATGACGATACATGGCCCCGTCCATCGTCCTTTTGATGCGGTGAAGTTGTCCTGTCCCCTTAGCAGAAAAACAACCCCAAAGCATAATGTTTCCACCTCCATATTTGACGGTGGGGATGGTGTTCTTGGGGTCATAGGCAGCATTCCTCCTCCTCCAAACAGACGGGCCTGTATATGTGCTTTCTTGAGCAGGGGGACCTTGCGGGCGCTGCAGGATTTCAGTCCTTCACGGCGTAGTGTGTTACCAATTGTTTTCTTGGTGACTATGGTCCCAGCTGCCTTGAGATCATTGACAAGATCCTCCCGAGTAGTTCTGGGCTGATTCCTCACCATTTTCTTGATCATTGCAACTCCACGAGGTGAGATCTTGCATGGAGCCCCAGGCCGAGGGAGATTGACAGTTATTTTGTGTTTCTTCCATTTGCGAATAATCACACCAACTGTTGTCACCTTACCACCAAGCTGCTTGGCGATGGTCTTGTAGCCCATTCCAGCCTTGTGTAGGTCTACAATCTTGTCCCTGACATCCTTGGAGAGCTCTTTGGTCTTGGCCATGGTGGAGAGTTTGGAATCTGATTGATTGATTGCTTCTGTGGACAGGTGTATTTTATACAGGTAATAAAATGAGATTAGGAGCACTCCCTTTAAGAGTGTGCTCCTAATCTCAGCTCGTTACCTGTATAAAAGATGCCTGGGAGCCAGAAATCTTTCTGATTCAGAGGGGGTCAAATACTTATTTCCCTCATTAAAATGCAAATCAATTTATAGCATTTTTGACATGCGTTTTTCTGGATTTTTGTTGTTGTTATTCTGTCTCTCACTGTTCAAATAATCCTACCATTAAAATTATAGACTGATCATGTCTTTGTTAGTGGGCAAACATACAAAATCAGCAGGGGATCAAATACTTTTTCCCCTCACTGTATATATATACAGTACCAGTGCAAATAGTCAGGTTAGCCATGATTAGCTGTTCAGGAGTCTTTTAGCTTGGGGGTAGAAGCTGGTAAGAAGCCTTTTGTGCCTAGACTTGGCGCTCCGGTACCTCTTGCCATGCGGTAGCAGAGAGAACAGTCTATGAATAGGGTGGCTAGAGTCTTTGACAATTTTTAGGGACTTCCTCTGACACCACCTGGTATAGAGGTCCTGGATGGCAGGAAGCTTGGCCCCAGTGATGTACTGGGCCGTACGCACTACCCTCTGTAGAGCCTTGCGGTCGGAGGCTGAGCAGTTGCCATACCAGACGGTGATGCAACCAGTCAGGATGCTCTCGATGGTGCAGCTGTATAACTTTTTGAGGATCTGAGGACCCATGCCAAATCTTTTCAGTCTCCTGAGGGGAATAGGCTTTGTCATGCCCTCTTCACGACTGTCTTGGTGTGTTTGGACCATGATAGTTCGTTGGTGATGTGGACACCATGGAACTTGAAGCTCTCAACCTGTTCCACTACAGCCCCGTCGATGAGAATGGGGGTGTGCTCAGTCCCCATTTTTTTCCTGTAGTCCACAATCATCTCCTGAGGGGCCCGCGTGTTGAGGATCAGCGTGGCAGATGTGTTGTTACCTACCCTTACCACCTGGGGGGCGGCCCGTCAGGAAGTCCAGGATCCAGTTGCAGAGGGAGGTGTTTAGTCCCAGGGTCCTTAACTTAGTGATGAGCTTTGAGGGCACTATGGTGTTGAATGCTGAGCTGTAGTCAATGAATAGCATTCTCACGTAGGTGTTCCTCTTGTCCAGGTGGGAAAGGGCAGTGTGGAATGCAATAGAGATTGCATCATCTGTGGATCTGTTGGGGCCAGAGCATATGAGCGGAGTGGAGCGGTGAGAATCTCAGCTCCTCGCTCACGGAGCTGTTCACCCCTCCGCTCCCCCCGCTCAAAGCCACATCAGGCCAGTCCGCTCATTATCGCTCAGCGCTCAACGCAGTTTGCATCGCGCTCCACTCAAATCGCCCCCCGCTCACTCCAAAAAAGGAACAAAATCTGCATGTATTTCACTTTTAGCTTAAACCACAGCCTTACTTTATCTCCCCGAATTTGTTGCATACAGACTAATCTCGGATTATCCATTCTGTCTTGAAACGGGGATCTAACACTGACGCTAAAATGAGATGTTAATCAGTATAGTATATTCCATAGCGAATTGACACGTTGTTTGCCAATGTTTCTGCAAAAGCAGCGATGCCCATTGGAAGTGCAGCGTGAGTGTAATCGGTGAGCAGGGATTTGATTTCTGTGACAGCAGGGAGGATCATCCCCAGGTTCCCCAGCTCCTTCTGCATTTTGTCTGTGAGGTCTGCTAGTGGTGTCAGCACACTGACAAGGTGCGTCAGCTGCCGTACTTGATTCAGGGTGATGTTAGCAACATTAGACTTAAGTTTTGTTTTACCATAACGGGTCTTTTTGGAACAACCGGATGAACGACTGAATCAACCGCAGCTGGATGCTCCATCGAATGGCACAGGCATTTGTGGGGCGGACACCTAATTGGTCGGTTTCCTCTGTGCTCTTGCGTACACTTTTCACCAGGTGCCCGACTTTCACTAACAGCCTATTTATGTTGTCGTGCTTGTTAACGGCGTTTTTGATCGCCAGCTGAAGCATGTGAATGGGGCATCTCAGATGTAAATTTGACAAAGTAAAGTACTGATTTATCATAGTTTCTTGGGGGGGTGTAGCCCGGTTGAGCTGCGCTGGCGAAGTGTTGCATCCCTTCGCGTTCTCCTTTACTCAGCGGGTCATAGTCCATGAAAATCAATTCAAAAAATGCTACATCCAGCTCTCTTTTTCTCTCCCTTGTTATGGTTGGGCCTTTGCGTGCAGTGAATACACTTTTGAATTCTTCAACCCTTTTCTCTTGTTGCTGCTGCTGCTCCTCTCGCTCTATAAAATACAAATTCATGGACGACACAAATTAAATTAAACAGATGGATTCTGGGTCAGGCTTGAGCATGCTTCAGACTCGTGGTGTCAGCGAGCGAAATTGGAGCGGGAAATAGGGCGACGCTCCGTCCTTTTAAAAATGCCGCTCTGCGCTCTGTTCAAAATCCGTCCGCTCACGCTCCACGCTCGCTCACGCTCCACTCCGCTCATATGCTCTGGTTGGGGCGGTATGCAAATTGGAGTGGGTCTAGGATTTCTGGGATAATGGTGTTGATGTGAGCCATGACCAGCCTTTCAAAGCACTTCATGGCTACAGGATTTGTGTTGTAGACATTGATGATGATGTGCTCCGGTGGCTAGCTGGTAAGGTGGAAGCACACCAAAATTTTAAGATCTGCATCACCAGGGCCAACATTGTCCAAAGAGGTCTAACACAGTGGCAGAGGCAGAATAAAGGGTCCCCCATTAACAAACTTGAGGTGTCCTTTATCGGTAAAGCAGGAATTGGCACCGGTGCTTTAAATAAATAAATGTTGACTGGTGTTGGAGACTCTGATTTGAGCACGTTTAATCTGTTTATACTTGCAATTATACTGAACAAAAATATAAAACGCAACACCTAACAATTTAAAAGATTTTACTCAGTTCCAGTTCATAGAACGAAATCAGTCAATTCAAATGAATTCATTAGGCCCTAATCTATGGATTTCACAAGACTGGGCAGGGGCGCAGCCAAGGTTGGGCCTGGGAGGACATAGGCCCACCACTTGGTAGCCAGGTACAGCCAATCAGAATGAGTTTTCCCCACAAAAAAAAGAGCTTTATTAGAGACAAAAATACTCCTCAGCACCCTCAAAACTTGAGACATCTGTGGCATTGTGTTGTGTGACAAAACTGCACATTTTAGAGTGGCCTTTTATTGTTCCCAGCACAAGGTGCACCTGTGTAATGATCATGCTGTTTAATTAGCTTCTTGAAAAAAAAAATGTTTTAGAGTTAATTTCGTGCAATTGTACACATTTTGCCATGGGGCAGAGAAAATAATTAGCTGTTTCACAGCATAATTCCTGCAATTTAACACATTCTTTTAAAATGTTTGTCATTTAGCAGACACTCTTATCCAGAGTGACTTCCATACTGGTCTCCCGTGGGAATTGAACCCACAACCCTGGCGTTGCAAGCTCCATGGTCTACCAACTGAGCTACGCAGGACCATAGGGTGGAGAGAAATGTTTGCAGTTTTTAATATGATATCTGAATGAGACTGACTAACAAAATCAAATTCGACCATGATAACAAGTTTAGATAGCTGGCCTCTAAACAAATGTATCAATGAAAAAAATGTTTTGCGTACATGGGCTAATTGACTGACTATCATTGACTGACATAAGAGAAACTGCTGATACACAAGCAAATATCGAAATTGCACCTTGTGTATTCTACTATTCTAACTCACAACAAGTCGAGACCCTGACTGAGAAATGTTTGCAGTTTTTAATGATATCTGAGTGAGATTGACTAACAAAATCAAAAGTTGAGATCCCGACTGAGTTGGGGGGGGGGGGGGGAATTGATCCCAGGGCCTTCAAAAGGGATGAGAGTCGACCGTGATCAGTATCCGTTTCAGCGCAGAAAATATCCTCTCAACGGATTCTGTTGACTTGTCCACAGAGCCAGTCTTTCCGTAGATACCACTCAGATTGAAATGATCATGTTATTTTCTGTCCATTCCTTTGATGTAGGTCCCTAAGCTCAGATGCTGGTCTTCCATTCCTTATCACCCCGTTTCGCTAGAAAATCCAACTTTTAACTGTTTCAGATGCTATATGTTAGCCATCCTGATCAGCTTACTTTTAACTAGCAGTAAAACAAACTGAACCGCCAAAAGGCGGCAGATGAAGAGTGACATCCATAGGTAGGACAGAGCTCTGCCTTCCCTATCACATGTCATGGGATGTGGACTTGAGTTGTGTCTGACTGTTGGATTATGTATCTGATTCAGAGGAAGAGAATGCTGAGGACCAAGTACAAGAGGAAAAGCAGGAACAAGATAAATGGGAAGAATACGCATGTCTGGACCAAGAAGAAAAACCAGAAGACAAGAAAGAAGAGGCCTTCCAACAGTCTGTCCCAAAAGTAATGCAGTGCATTACTGGCCAAGGGCAAAAGCCTCTTATTTCCGAACAACAACATTTCAAAATTGTTATCAAATTCGATCATGGATGCAAAGAACGGATGCCAGTGCATCACGTCTGTTACCCCCTTGTTAGTGCATGTACTAATACCATCACATTTCCTGCAGTACATATGTATACCTATGATGAATTCAGAGCAATAAAGATGGTTAGGGGTTATCACAGTGTTGTTTGAAATGTGAGGTCCAGGACCTCAGCAGGGGTTAAATGAGTTGTATTATGAGACACTAGTAACCTATGGTGTTCTTTGTACAAGTCTGTTCATTTCACGAGAGGCTACACACTGCTTTCATGTCCTGAGGTTGAAGTGATGTTGGTAATGTTGGCCACCGTTACACCATATTTTCACATGGCCCTCTAGTCTCAAATAGCCAGAAAGCGTCAGAGTGGGAGTGCTGATCGAGGACCCCCTGTCCATATAATCTTATCCATTATGATATGAAAGGCAAAACTGATCCTAGATCAGCACTCCTACTCTGAGACGTTTCTGAATACAGGCCCTGGAATTACCTGGTCTAAACCTCACAGCCTGAAGAGAGTATTATCTTTCCGTGCCTATATAATGTGTTGAATTCATGGGAAATGGGAAGGCTCTTTGCCTTCTCTTCATTAGAACATTTTACATTAGTAATTCAAATGGTCACAGTTCGACTTGAATGCTGTTATTCATTCTCAAGTAATGCTTCCATCATTCTTTGTACAAGCCCATGTATTTCTTGTCTAACGGTTACATAGTACCCTTATGTCCTGAGGCTGACCTTATCTTGGAATTGTTGGCCACCTTTACTCCTGGAGTTATGGAGTCTAAAACTCACAGACTGAAGAAAGTATTACTGTTCCATGTCAATGCAGTGTTCCAATGCAGTAACTCAATGGAAATGTGACTGCCTTCTATTCATTTGAAAATGTTTCATCTCCTGACAATGATCTTCTCATGAATGGTCATAAAGGATATTACTCTCCAAGATGAGATTATTAATGTGCATATAGTGGGCATTGACACATTGTTTTGTAAAGCATTAAAAAAATATATATATATATCATGGCTGGATTATTTTATATTCATATACACTTCTTTTTTTACATGTTGCAATGATATTGCATGGGTTGGTTTCTTTGAGCCTACTCTGTGTGAAGTAGAACATATACTTAACAAAAATATAAACGCAACATGTAAAGTGATGGTCCCATGTTTCATGAGCTGAAATAAAAGATCTCAGTAATGTTCCATATGCACAAAACGCTTATTTCTCTCAGATTTTGTGCACAACTTTGTTTACATCCTTGTTAGTGAGTATTTCATATTTTGCCAAGATAATCCATCCACCTGACAGGTCTGGCATATCAAGAAGCTGATTAAACAGCATGATCACTACACAGGTGCACTTTGTGCTGGGGGCAATAAAAGGCCACTCTAAAATGTGCAGTTTTGTCACACAACACAATGCCACAGATGTCTCAAGTTTTGAGGGAGCGTGCAATTGGTATGCTGAGTGCAGGAATGTCCACCTGAGCTGTTGCCAGAAAATATAATGTTCATTTCTCTACCATAAGCCACCTCCAATGTCATTTTAGAGAATTAGAGAAACCGACCTCACAACCGCAGACCACATGAAACCAAGCCAGACCAGGACCTCCACATCCAGCTTCTTCACCTGCGGGATCATCTGAGACCAGCCACCCAGACAGCTGATGAAACTGAGGAGTATTTCTGTCTGGAATAAAGCCCTTTTGTGGGGAAAAACTCATTCTGATTGTTTGGGCCTGGCTCCCCAGTGGGTGGGCCTGGCTCTCCAGTGGGTGGGCCTATGCCCTGCCAGGCCCACCTATGGCTGTGCCCCTGTCATGTGAAATTCATAGATTAGGGCTTAATGAATTTATTTCAATTGGCTGATTTCCTTATATGAACTGTAACTCAGTAAAACAATTGAAATTGTTGCATGTTGTGTTTATATTTTTGTTCAGTATAGATATTGAGACCCCAGTGATGACTCCCCTCAACATAGCATAAGCACCAGGGACATGGCTTTTAATCTTCTTTCCATTAAGCTTTTCCATTTGCAGAATCTTCCTTTGCTTAGCCCGGCTACCACAAAATATGAATAATCTACCATTTCCAATGAACCTGGCTAATTTGACTTCACCTATCTCTTTCTCTATAGCATTGGTTAGTCGGATAGGGTGTAAATGAGGCCCTGTGGTCTCATCAAACACCAACCTTCTTCATGCTTTCTTTACTAGATGCTCCCCCGCTTTCAGTATTATGATCTCTCTTCTTCCTATGTCTTTCCACTACAGACCATTCCGGTCCTTGAACCTGAGCCTCCCGCTCCATATCACCAGAACTGACACCCATGCTGTTTGTATTCCAGCACAGCTGTTGCTTCTCCAACCTTTTCTCCATTTCATCCGCACTACTCGCCGCAATTTCGGCTGTCAACTTCAACACTTCTCACGCACCAACAACTCATTCACCCAGTTCGGACTCCGCACTCTGAATTCTCCAGACATGAAGTCATTCAAACAAAACTCAAATCTTGCACGCCACAACACAACCCCCAAGCGAGCATTTTCTCCGGTCTCCCATGTCACCAATGAGGCCCAATCGCGATCACCGATTAGCCCGAGGCAATAGGTTATGCTGTAACTCCAAGGCGGTGGCTTATTGGACACGCCCATTCCCCCTAACCCCACATCAATAGAGTACCAAAACTTGGTGGAGAGAAAAGATGACTTGAAAAAATGGTCATCGCAAGGACAAGAACCGAGAGTGAAAATAACTTGTTTGACCAAATAAAAAAAATTGTAAGCAAACATCGACTTTCAAAATAATTTTGAATACATTTGAATTCCACACAAACAATTTTTTTTTTACATTTTCAGTTTCAACGTGCATTACTGGGAGACACTTCACGCCACTTCGATACAACTACATGATTCCATATGTGTTATTTAATAGTTTTGATGTCTTTACTATTATTCTACAATGTAGAAAATAGTACAAATAAAGAAAACCCCTTAAGTAGGTGTTCTAAAACTTTTGACCGGTAGTGGAGATACAACATTTCAATGGTGTTAACACACAGTAACCAAAAACCTGATCTAATTTGCATATTCATACTGGGTTTGCAACAAACAGAATGTGGATGTGAATATACAGTGGGGAGAACAAGTATTTGATACACTGCCGATTTTGCAGGTTTCCCTACTTACAAAGCATGTAGAGGTCTGTAATTTTTATCATAGGTACACTTCAAATGTGAGAGACGGAATCTAAAAAATCCAGAAAATCACATTGTATGATGTTTAAGTAATTAATTAGCATTTTATTGCATGACATAAGTATTTGATACATCAGAAAAGCAGAACTTAATATTTGGTACAGAAACCTTTGTTTGCAATTACAGAGATCATACGTTTCCTGTAGGTCTTGACCAGGTTTGCACACACTGCAGCAGGGATTTTGGCCCACTCCTCCATACAGACCTTCTCCAGATCCTTCAGGTTTCGGGGCTGTCGCTGGGAAATACGGACTTTCAGCTCCCTCCAAAGATGTTCTATTGGGTTCAGGTCTGGAGACTGGCTAGGCCACTCCAGGACCTTGAGATGCTTCTTACGGAGCCACTCCTTAGTTGCCCTGGCTGTGTGTTTCGGGTCGTTGTCATGCTCGAAGACCCAGCCACGACCCATCTTCAATGCTCTTACTGAGGGAAGGAGGTTGTTGGCCAAGATCTCGCGATACATGTCCCCATCCATCCTCCCCTCAATACAGTGCAGTCGTCCTGTCCCCTTTGCAGAAAAGCATCCCCAAAGAACGATGTTTCCACCTCCATGCTTCATGGTTGGGATGGTGTTCTTGGGGTTGTACTCATCCTTCTTCTTCCTCCAAACACGGCGAGTGGAGTTAAGACCAAAAAGCTCTATTTATGTCTCATCAGACCCCATGACCTTCTCCCATTCCTCCTCTGGATCATTCAGATGGTCCTTGGCACACTTCAGATGGGCCTGGACATGCGCTGGCTTGAGCAGGGGGACCTTGCGTGCGCTGCAGGATTTTAATCCATGACGGCGTAGTGTGTTACTAATGGTTTTCTTTGAGACTGTGGTCCCAGCTCTCTTCAGGTCATTGACCAGGTCCTGCCGTGTAGTTCTGGGCTGATCCCTCACCTTCCTCATGATCATTGATGCCCCACGAGGTGAGATCTTGCATGGAGCCCCAGACCGAGGGTGATTGACCGTCATCTTGAACTTCTTCCATTTTCTAATAATTGCTCCAACAGTTGTTGCCTTCTCACCAAGCTGCTTGCCTATTGTCCTGTAGCCCATCCCAGCCTTGTGCAGGTCTACAATTTTATCCCTGATGTCCTTACACAGCTCTCTGGTCTTGGCCATTGTGGAGAGGTTGGAGTCTGTTTGATTGAGTGTGTGGACAGGTGTCTTTTATACAGGTAACGAGTTCAAACAGGTGCAGTTAATACAGGTAATGAGTGGAGAACGGGAGGGCTTCTTAAAGAAAAACTAACAGGTTTGTAAGAGCCGGAATTCTTACTGGTTGGTAGATGATCAAATACTTATGTCATGCAATAAAATGCAAATTAATTACTTAAAAATCATACAATGTGATTTTCTGGATTTTTGTTTTAGATTCCGTCTCTCACAGTTGAAGTGTACCTATGATAAAAATTATAGACCTCTACATGCTTTGTAAGTTGGAAAACCTTCAAAATCGAGATTGTATCAAATACTTGTTCTCCCCACTGTATGAGCTTGCGGCAAATTGTTCCGGGATGCTTCCAAGGCCCTCCCCGGCCCTCCTTTTGGCAAATCTGAACACGACTCCATTTTGCTTCTCCCTTCCTATAGGTAGAAACTCAAACAGAAAGTACCTGTGCTAAGGACTATCCAACGCTGGTCTGACCAATCGGAATCCACGCTTCAGCATTGTTTTGATCACGCGGAATGGGATATGTTCCGGGTAGCTTGCGAAAATAATTTAGACGAATACACTGATACGGTAACAGAGTTGATCAGGAAGTGTATAGGAGATGTCGTACCCACTGTGACTATTAAAACCTACCCTAACAAGAAACCGTGGATAGATGGCAGCGAACCACCGCATTTAACCATGGCAAGTTAACTAGGAATATGGCAGAATAAAAACAGTGTAGTTATTCACTCTACAAGGCAATCAAACATGCAAAACGTCAGTATAGAGAAAAAGTGGCGTCACAATTCAAAGGCTCAGCCAAGAGACCTATGTGGCAGTGTCTACAAACAATCACGGACTACAAAAGGAAAACCAGCCACGTCGCCGAGACCGACGTCTTACTTCCGGACAAGCTATACACATTATTCGCCCGCTTTGAGGATAATACAGTGCCACCGACGCGGCCCGCTACCAAGGACTGTGGGCTCTCCTTCTCCGTGGCCGACGTGAGTAAAACATTTAAACGTGTTAACCCTCGCAAGGCTGCTGGCCCAGACGGCATACCTAGCTGCGTCCTCAGACATGCACAGACCAGCTAGCTGGTATGTTTACCGACAAATTCAATCTCTCCCTATCCCAGTCTGCTGTCCCCACATGCTTCAAGATGTCCACCATCGTTCCTGTACCCAAGAAAGCAAATGTAAATGAACTAAACAACTATCGCCCCATAGCATTCACCTCTGTCATCACGAAGTGCTTTGAGAGACTAGACAAGGATCATATCATCTCTACCTTACCTGCCACCCTAGACCCACTTCAATTTGCTTACCGCCCCAATAGATCCACAGACGATGCAATCGCCATCACGCTGCACACTGCCCAATCCCATCAGGACAAGAGCAATACATATGTAAGAATGCTGTTAATTGACTATAGCTCAGCATTCAATACCATAGTACCCTCCAAGCTCATAATTAAGCTCGAGGCCCTGGGTCTGAACGCAGCCCTGTGCAACTGGGTCCTGGATTTCCTGACGGGCCACCCCCAGGTGGTGAACACCTCCACTTCGCTGATCTTCAACACTGGGGCCCCACAAGGTTGCGTGCTCAACCCACTCCTATACTCCCAGTTCACCCATGACTGCGTGGCCCCAGTCACGTCAGTATAGAGAAAAATCACAATCACGCCTTCAACTCAATCATCAAGTTTGCAGATGACACAACAGTAGTAGGCTTGATTACCAACAATGACGAGACAGCCTACAGGGAGGAGGTGAGGGCTCTGGGAGTGTGGTGCCAGGAAAATAACCTCTCACTCAACGTCAACAAAACAAAGGAGATGATCGTGGACTTCAGGAAACAGCAGAAGGTGCACCCACCTATCCACCTCGACGGGACTGCAGTGGAGAAGGTGGAAAGCTTCAAGTTCCTTGGCGTACACATCACTGACAAACTGAAATGGACCACCCACACAGACAGTGTGGTGAAGAAGGCGTATCAGAGCCTCTTCAACCTCAGGAGGCTAAAGAAATTTGGCTTGGCACCTAAAACCCTCACAAACTTTTACAGATGCACAATTGAGAGCATCCTGTCGGGCTGTATCACCGCCTGGTACAGCAACTGCACCGCCCGCAACCGCATGGCTCTCCAGAGGGTGGTGCGGTCTGCCCAAAGCATTCCCGGGGTTAAACTACACTGCCCTCCAGGACACCTACAGAACCCGATGTCACAGGAAGGCCAAAAAGATCATCAAGGATATCAACCACCCAAGCTACTGCCTGTTCACCCTGCTATCATCCAGAAGGCGAGGTCAGTACAGGTGCATTAAAGCTGGGACGAGAGACTGAAAAACAGCTTCTATCTCAAAGCCATCAGACCGTTAAACAGCCATCACTAGCACATTAGAGGCTGCTGCCTGTAGACATAGACTAGAAATCACTGGCCACTTTAAGAAATGGAACACTAGCCACTGAGCTACAGGGTGGTCCTCTGTAGCTCAATTGATTGAGCATGGCGCTTGTAACGCCAGGGTAGTGGGTTCGATCCCCAGGACCACCCATACGTAAAAATGTATGCACACATGACTGTAAGTCGCTTTGGATAAAAGCGTCTGCTAAATATCATATTATTATACATATCTTGCATTACTCATCTCATATGGATATACTGTATTCTATACTATTCTACTGTATTTTAGTCCATGCCGCTCTGACATCGCTTGTCCATATATATGTATATATTCGATATTAGATTTGTGTGTATTGGGTATATGTTGTGAAATCGTTAGATATTACTTGTTAGATATTACTGCACTGTCGGAGCTAGAAGCACAAGCATTTCGCTACACATGCAATAACATCTGCTAAACACGTGTATGTGACCAATAAAATTTGATTTGATTTGATGATAGACTTAACAATTGCATGTGAGATTTGGTTCTGGGTGCTGAGATTATCCTTGCCATGACTTGGGTACAGCAAAGCTCTCTGTGTGTATGACAGCAGTAAAGCACTCTGTGACAGAGTAGCATCAAGAGAGAAGCACACATAAGAATACTATTGTTACAAAACTCACCTTGACTTTCTTTTCCTCCAGGTCGATCTTGAGGAGTGAGTCTCCCACTAGGTGCCTGAAGCCACATCCGTAGAAGTAGCGATAGGGCCGCGTGTTGAACTTGCTGTAGTTGATCTGGGGGAACTCCAGACCGCCGTACTCATAAAGGTCCTCTCCATGGAGATCCTCAAACTGGCACACCACCTGACCAGGACACAAAAAGACCAAACTGATTAATGGCTGAACAATAGTTAATAAAAGGTAAAAACCGGCAACTTAATTTCCTTCAATGATTCAAAGAAAGCTGAAACTTTTCAACACAAGCTCCTTCATCAGTGATTGAGTGGCTATTTACGGTTCCCACAGAAGTCCACATGTACTGTAATGGTAACTGCCAAATTAAAGGAAACACTTAAGTAAATGTGCTGCAACAGAATCGCATGTTCTCTTCTGCTTTATCATGGTTTGAACAAGGTGTGTAATTCCAGTCCACATAATACAGTAGGATATAATGCAATAAAGTACAGTAATATAGTTCACAGTCAAAAAGATTAGCCTGCTGGAGCTAATTTCATTTATTTATTTACCCAAGAGAGCATATAGCTAGCTACATATATGGTATTTTATGTTTTTCTGTCTTGCATAATGTGCAGTAGCCTATATCATATATGTATTGGCTAATGTCACAATCATCTGGGCTTTTTTGGGCTTGGGCTCATTAAATGCCTTTAATGTAGGGCTCATAAAATGTATTTAATATAAGTCTCATCAGGCTCAGGTAGCATCAGGTTTGAATTTTCATGCTGATCAAAGCTAATCAAATCCAGACATATTTACAGTGGCTTGCAAAAGTATTTACCCCCCTTTTGCAAGCCACTTTTTTCCTATTTTGTTGCCTTACAACCTGGAATTAAAATGATTTTTGGGGGGGGTTTGTATCATTTGATTTACACAACATGCCTACCACTTTGAAGATGCAAAATATTTTTTTATCGTGAAACAAACAAGAAATAACACCAAAAAAAAGAACTTGAGCGTGCATAACTATTCACCCCCCCCCCCCCCCAAAGTCAATACTTTGTAGACCTACCTTTTGCAGCAATTACAGCTGCAAGTCTCTTGGGGTATGTCTCTATAAGCTTGGCACATCTAGCCACTGAGATTTTTGCCCATTCAAGGCAAAACTGCTCCAGCTCCTTCAAGTTGGATGGGTTCCACTGGTGTACACCAATCTTTAAGTCATACCACAGATTCTCAATTGGATTGAGGTCTGGGTTTTGACTAGCCATTCCAAGACATTTAAACGTTTCCCCTCAAACCACTCAAGTGTTGCTTTAGCAATGTGCTTAGGGTCATTGTCCTGCTTGAAGGTGAACCTCCATCCCAGTCTCAAATCTCTGGAAGACTGAAACAGGTTTCCCTCAAGAATTTCCCTGTATTTAGCACCATCCATCATTCCTTCAATTCTGACCAGTTTCCCAGTCCCTGCCGATGGAAAAACATCCCCACAGCATGATGCTGCCATCACCATGCTTCACTGTGGAGATGGTGTTCTCGGGGTGATGAGAGGTGTTGGGTTTGCGCCAGACATAGTGTTTTCCTTGATGGCCGAAAAGCTCAATTTTAGTCTTATCTGACCAGAGTACCTTCTTCCATATGTTTGGGGAGTCTCCCACATGGCTTTTGGCAAACACCAAACGGGTTTGCTTTTTTTTTTCTTTAAGCAATGGCTTTTTTCTGGCCACTCTTCCGTAAAGCCCAGCTCTGTGGAGTGTACGGCTTAAAGTGGTCCTATGGACAGATACTCCAATCTCCGCTGTGGAGCTTTGCAGCTCCTTCAGGGTTATCTTTGGTCTCTTTGTTGCCTCTCTGATTAATGCCCTCCTTGCCTGGTCCATGAGTTTTTGTGGGCAGCCCTCTCTTGGCAGGTTTGTTGTGGTGCCATATTCTTTCCATTTTGTAATAATTGATTTAATGGTGCTCCGTGGGATGTTCAAAGTTTCAGATATTTTTTATAACCCAACCCTGATCTGTACTTCTCCACAACTTTGTCCCTGACACGTTTGGAGAGCTCCTTGGTCTTCATGGTGCTGCTTACTTGGTGGTGCCCCTTGCTTAGTGGTGTTGCAGACTCTGGGGCCTTTCAGAACAGGTGTATATATACTTAGATCATGTGACACTTAGATTGCACACAGGTGGACTTTATTTAACTAATTATGTGACTTCTGAAGGTAATTAATTGCACCAGATCTTATTTAGGGGCTTCATAGCAAAGGGGGTGAATACATATGCACGCACCACTTTTCCTTTAAGTAATTTTTTTTCATTTCACTTCACCAATTTGGACTATTTTGTGTATGTCCATTACAAGAAATCCAAATAAAATAAATGTAAATTACAGGTTGTAAAGCAACAAAATAGGAAATACGCCAAGGGGGATGAATACTTTTGCAAGGCACTGTATATGCTTTATAATGCTTTTGAATGACAGTTCCGGTTTGGGTGGGAAATACGGGGTTTATTCTCGCGATGGAACATTTGTAAAATACCAGGAAAATATTCAACCTTCCTCCATACTGCATACAGTCTTGTCACATTACTGACTTGGCATGATTTGTCATATATTTATTTATTTATTTGTTTGTCTGTAGGTCAGATATGTTATAGAGCTATAGTACTTGGAATAAGTCCAAACACACAACTGTAATGTTGGGAACAACTATCATGTTGCAAAAAACTGTCGTCAACAACCAGACTTGGCAGGGGAAAAGTTCCAGAGCATGTAGGTAGGTTGTACTTCATTCACCACAGTAAGATAACAAGTGCACTGGAACTCTCCACAAACACTTGTCACACTTGAGAAGGTCGAAAACATGTACAAAAATAAGAAAAATAAAAGACGTTGACAGTTAAGTACAGTAATTCCACCCCACCTCGATCTTTCTAACACATGAACAAAGGGTGTTGGAAAGACAAAGATCACTTATTGGTCAATTGCACACAAGGTCCAACCGAAATTTGACTTCCGCTTTTAACCCAACTCCTCCGAAAGACACAGATACATACATACTTACAGTACATATACAGGTTTTGGAGTGGTGCAGGGGCCTGCCACACTGGGCACGCGGGGAGCTGTTGTTTTGGGGGGGTTAAGTGCCTTGCTCAAGGCAATGGCATCTACTGTAGGATTAGATACCAGCATCCCTCCGGTTGCCAGCTCACTTCCCGACAGATCTTTCCAGTTGGACAAGGATTTGAACTGGCAATCCCCCAGTTGCAGACTCGCCAGAATAGCTAACAAAATACTTTGACAGTTCAGTACACTCATCCCCCCTGGCCATATCTTTCTCACACACACAAAAGATCGCAGAAATACAAGGACACAATCAGATTACAGAAACATGCACATTTCTAAAATACCAAACTATCACTAACAACAACACATACAGACAACAGAAATATGCAAATTTCCAACATACCAAAATATCACTAACATCAACACATAGATAACAGAAACTTGCTAATTTTCAGTATACCTTATCATTGGCTGTTTTGAAAGAAGTGGCAGAGCTGGCGGGACGTGTGTTGAGGTTCACACCTGTCGGTGTGTCGTTGGTCACATTGAGGGGCAGAACAAAGCGCCGGGGGAACGCTCTGTACATGTTGTTGTACACCTGAGGAACAAATACAGCGCACGTGAACATCACATCATCACAATGTCACAGCATAAATATGTGTGGTATCAATGGGTGTGTTTTGAGTTTGAGTGTGTTTAGATTTCTGTGTGTTGTTTGTGTGTATGTGTGTGTGTCGGTGTGTGTTAGTGTGTGTGTGTGTGTCTACGTGCGTGCGTGCGTTTCGTGCTATCTAGAACCTAAAAGGGTTATTTGGCTGTCCCCATAGGAGAACCCTTTGAAGAACAACACCGAACAAAAATATAAACGCAACAGTGTTCATCCCATGTTTCATGAGCTGAAATAAAAGATCCCATAAATTGTCAATTTCCTTTGCCAAGATAATCTATCCACCTGACAGGTGTGGCATATCAAAAAGCTGATTAAACAGCATGATCATTACACAGATGCAACTTGTGCTTGGGACAATAAAAGGCCACTCTAAAATGTGAAGTTCTGTCACACAACACAATGCCACAGATGTCTCAAGTTTTGAGGGAGCATTCAATTGGCATGCTGTCTGCAGGAATGTCCAAGAGTGCTGTTGCCAGATAATTTAATGTTAATTTCTCTACCATAAGCCGCCTCCAATGTCGTTTTAGTGAACTTTAGTACGTCCAACCGGCCTCACAACCGCAGACCCTGTGTATGGCGTCGTGTGGGCGAGCGGATTGCTGATGTCAACGTTGTGAACACAGTGCCCCATGGTGGCTGTGGTGTTATGGTATGAGCAGGCATAAGCTACGGACAGCAAATACAATTGCAATTTATCGATGGAAATTTTAATGCACAGAGAAACCGTGACGAGATCCTGTGGCTCATTGTCGTGCCATTCATCCACCGCCATCACCTCATGTTTCAGCATGATAATACACAGCCCATTGTCGCAAGGATCACTACAAAATTCCTGGAAGCTGAAAATGTCCCAGTTCTTACATGGCCTGCATACTCACCAGACTTGTCACCCATTGAGCATGTTTGGGATGCTCTGTATCGACATGTATGACAGCATGTTCCAGTTCCCACCAATATCCAGCAACTTTACAAAGCCATTGAAGAGGAGTGGGACAACATTCCACAGGCCACAATCAAGAGCCTGATCAACTCTATACGAAGGAGATGTATCGTGCTGCATGAGGCAAATGGTGGTCACACCAGATACTGACTGGTTTTCTGATCCACGCCCCTACCTTTTTTTAAAGGTATCTGTGACCAACAGATGAATATCTGTATTCCCAGTCATGTGAAATCCATTGATTAGGGTCTAATTTATTCATTTCAATTGACTGATTTCCTTATATGAACTGTAACTCAGTAAACTCTTTGAAATTGTTGCATGTTGAGTGTATATTTTTGTTCAGTATACTGTAGTTTTGGTTCCAGGTAAAACCCTTTTGGTTCCAGGTAGAACCCTTTTCGGTTCCATATAGAAACCAAAAAGGGTTCTCCTATGGTGACAGCTGAAGAATCCTTTTGGAACCCTTTTTTCTAAGATTGAATGTGTTCGTGCATGTGTGTGTTTGTGTGTGTTTACTTGTGTGTGTGCCTTTAGAAAGTATTCACACTAATTGACTTAATCCACAGTTTGTTGTGTTACAGTCTGAATTTAAAATTGATTATATATTATTTTTCTCTCACCCATCTACACACAATACCCCATATTGACAAAGTAAATAAGTTTTTTAAATGTTTTGCTAATGTATTGAACATTAAATACAGAAATATCTAATTTACACAAGTATTCACACCCCTTAGTCAATACTTTGTAGAAGCACCTTTGGCAGCAATTAAAGCTGTGAGTCTTTCTGGGTAAGTCTTTAAGAGCTTTCCACAACTAGATTGTGCAACATTTCCCCATTATTCTGTTCAACATTCTTCAAGCTCTGTCAAATTGGTTGTTGATCATTGCTAGACAACCATTTTCAGGTCTTGCCATAGATTTTCAAGCAGATTTAATTCAAAACTGTAACTTGGCCACTCAGGAACATTCACTGTCTTCTTGGTAAGCAACTCCAGTGTAGATTTGGCTTTGTGTTTTAGATTATTGTCCTGCTGAAAGGTGAATTCATCTCCCGGTGTCTGTTGGAAAGCACACTGAACCAGGTTTTCCTCTAGGATTTTGCCTGTGCAAAAAAACCTCCCCAGTCCTTAATGATTACAAGCATACCCATAACATGATGCAGCCACCACTATGCTTGAAAATATGGAGAGTGGTACTCAGTAATGTGTTTTATTGGATTTGCCCAAACATAACACCTTATATTCATGACAAAAAGTTAATTGCTTAGCCAGATTTTTAGCAGTATTACTTTAGTACCTTGTTGCAAACAGGATGCATGTTTTGGAATATTTTGTGACAAAGCATCTCAATTTAATACATTTTAAATTCAGGCTGTAACACAACAAAATGTGGAAAAAGTCAAGGGGTGTGAATACTTTCTGAAGGCACTGTATTTCCATGCTGACCTGATCGAGAGCCTCCCCTGACTTGCGTAGGTTCTGGATGAGGTAGTTGTTGATGGCTTCTCCGCTGTCAGAGCAACAAATGTCCAGCATCAGGAAGCCGTCCTCCTCATAAGCATTGATCTGGTGGAACACTGACAGAGCCTTGGTGTGGAACTTTACTGAACTGGTCTAGAGGAGACAGAGGAGAGAGGGGACAAACATTACTGAGCTGGTCTGGTGGAGATAGAGGAGAGAAAGAGAGAAAAAAATTACTTTGCTGTGTTGGTCTAGAGAAGATAATAGAGTGTGGGACAAAGATTAGATCAAATAAAATATCATTTATTGGTCATTTAGCAATTTAGTAAGTAGCTCAGTTACTAGCTGTATCATTGATTCAGTGTATTACTCACTGGTGAACATGACTGCTATATGTGCTACTTTTATGATAATTAGACACATTATGATATAGTATCATAGATTAGCGCTTCTGTACTTCCCATACAGTCAAGCAATTATCTTTTCATATGAAAAATAACAAAGCCCAAGGCCAAAAAGAAAATAAATGTACTCTTGGAATTATCTTGTTCAAATGACTTAGTATCTCGTTTGAATGACTTAGTAGAACATTTGTATTTTTACTAAGTCGTTCAAACGAGATACTAAGTTGTTTGAATTACTTATTACCTTGTTTGAGCAGTTTACAGTACCCTGAAAAAGTATTTGCACCCTTTCTGATTTTCTCTATTTTTGCATATGTTTGATACTGAATGTTATCAGATCTTCAACCAAAACATAATATTAAATCAAGGGAACCTGAGTTTACAAATAACACAACAAAATGTTTTATCCTTAACATATATATTTTTTTTACAAAGTTATGCAACATCAAATTAAGTGTCAGGGTTGAGTGTAGGGGTGGTGTAGAATCAGGCGCAGGACACACAGAGGTTTCGAACAGCGTCTTTAGTAAAGTCCAAAACAACGAGCCATACACGGCAACAGGCTACAGGCGAACTTTACGCACAACAGTAAAGTAAGCTAAGGCGCACAAAGTGCGGAACTCTCTCTCAAAACAACAAAAGTCAGAGAGAACAGAATAAACGAACTAACACACAACATGACACGGAACAATTATACACAACACCTGACCAAAAACAAGAGAACTAAATAGGACGCCTAATTAAACACTAATAAGGAACAGGTGTAGCAAAACAGACAAAACCAATCAAACATAGAAACATAGAACGGTGGCAGCTAGTACTCCGGAGACGACGACCGCCGAAGCCTGCCCGAACAAGGAGAAGGAGCAGCCTCGGCCGAAACCGTGACAGTACCCCCCCCCCCCTTGACGCGCGGCTCCAGCCGTGCGCCGACCCCGGCCTCGGGGACGACCAGGAGGACGCGGAGCAGGGCGCGTGGGATGACCACGATGGAACTCGGCCAGAAGAGACGGGTCTAGGATGTCCCTCCTCGGCACCCAGCACCGCTCCTCCGGGCCGTACCCCTCCCACTCCACGAGATATTGAAGACCCCCCATCCGGCGTCTCGAATCTAGGATGGACCGAACAGTGTACGCCGGAGCCCCCTCGATGTCCAACGGGGGCGGAGGAGTCTCTTCTATCTCATAGTCCTGGAGTGGACCAGCTACCACCGGCCTGAGGAGAGACACATGGAACGAGGGGTTAATATTATTGTAATCAATGGGCAGTTGTAACCTGTAACACACCTCGTTCAATCTCCTCAGGACTTTGAATGGCCCCACAAACCGCCGACCCAGCTTCCTGCAGGGCAGGCGGAGGGGCAGGTTTCTGGTGGAGAGCCAGACTCGATCTCCAGGTGCGTACACTGGCCCCTCACTGCGGTGGAGATCGGCGCTCGTCTTATGTCGACGGATGGCCCGCTGCAGGTGGACGTGTGCAGCGTTCCACGTCTCCTCCGAGCGCCGCACCCACTCATCCACCGCAGGAGCCTCGATCTGGCTCTCATGCCAAGGTGCCAGAACCGGCTGGTACCCTAACACACACTGGAAAGGGGTTAGTTTAGTGGAGGAGTGGCGGAGAGAGTTCTGTGCCATCTCGGCCCAGGGAACATATCTCGCCCACTCCTCCGGCCGGCCCTGGCAATACGACCTCAGAAACCTACCCACATCCTGGTTGACCCGTTCAACCCGCCCATTACTCTCCGGGTGGTATCCCGAGGTAAGGCTCACCGAAACCCCCAACCATTCCATAAACGCTCTCCAAACTCTGGAGGTAAACTGGGGGCCTCGATCAGACACTATATCCTCGGGTACCCCGTAATGCCGGAAGACGTGGGTAAATAGAGCCTCAGCCTCCTAGCTGCCCGAATGTATTCCAGGTTACGGTGGTCAGTCAAAATGAGAAAAGGGTGTTGAGCCCCCTCAAGCCAATGCCTCCACACCTTTAGGGCTTGTACCACGGCTAACAGCTCCCTGTCCGCTACGTCATAATTACGCTCCGCCGGACTGAGCTTCTTCGAATAAAAAGCACAGGGGCGGAGTTTAGGTGGTGTGCCGGACCGTTGTGAGAGAACGGCCCCGATACCGGCTTCAGACGTGTCCACCTCCACTTGGAATGGTAAAGCGGGATCCGGGTGCGCCAACACCGGAGCCGAGGTAAACAGGTCCTTCAGTCTCCCAAAAGCCCTGTCCGCCTCCGCTGACCACCGCAAGCGCACCGGACCCCCCTTCAGAAGGGACGTTATGGGAGCTGCCACCTGTCCAAAGCCCCGGATAAACCTCCGGTAGTAATTCGCAAAACCCAAGAACTGCTGCACCTCTTTAACCGTGGTTGGGGTTTGCCAATTACGCACGGCTGACACACGGTCAACCTCCATCTTCACCCCTGACGCAGACAACTGATAACCCAAAAAGGAGACCGACTCCTGGAAGAACAGACATTTCTCTGCCTTGACATACAGGTCATGCTCCAACAACCTCCTCAACACTCGGCGCACCAGGGCTACATGCTCGGCTCGGGTAGAACTGTACACCAGAATATCGTCTATGTACACGACTACTCCCTGCCCCTGCATGTCCCGGAAAATCTCATCTACAAAGGATTGGAAGACTGATGGCGCATTCATTAACCCGTATGGCATGACGAGATACTCGTAATGACCGGAGGTAGTACTAAATGCTGTCTTCCATTCATCGCCCTCTCTAATGCGCACCAAGTTATATGCGCTCCTGAGGTCCAATTTTGTGAAGAACCGTGCCCCGTGTACTGACTCCGTCATAGTCGCAATCAGAGGGAGAGGATAACTATATTTTACAGTAATCTGATTGAGACCGCGGTAATCAATACACGGGCGCAAACCTCCATCCTTCTTCTTCATAAAAAAGAAGCTTGAGGACGCGGGCGAAGTGGAAGGCCGTATGTATCCCTGTCTCAGAGACTCGGCAATGTATGTCTCCATCGCCATCTTCTCCTCTTGTTACAAAGGATACACATGGCTCCGCGGGAGCGCAGCTCCTGCCTGGAGGTCTATCGCACAATCCCCCTGTCTATGAGGCGGCAACCGCGCCGCTCTCGTCTTGCTAAACACGAGTGCCAAATCCTCATACTCGGGGGGAGTGTGCAGTGCGGGCATTTGGTTCGGACTCTCCACCGAGGTCACCCCTACGGAAACACCCAGACTCACACTGGGCAGACCACCCCTTAAGAGCCTTCTCTCGCCACGAAATAGTACGATCATGGGTAATCAACCAGGGAAGCCCCAGTACCACCGGATACGCAGGAGAGTCGATCAGATAGAGCTGAATCGTCTCCTCATGACCCCCCTGCGTCTCCATCCTAAGTGGCACTGTGACCTCCCTAATCAACCCGGATCCTAACGGACGGCTATCTAGGGCATGTACCGGGAAAGGATTATTTACCGAAAGGAGAGGGATCACTAACTCTACACAGAATTTACGATCTACAAAATTCCCAGCTGCGCCTGAATCTACTAGCGCCTTATGCTGGGAACGAGGTGCAACCTGTGGAAAACAAACAGGTATAGTTATGTGTACGACAGAAAGCTCTGGGTAAGTGGGGCGCCTACTCACCTGGGAGGACTCCCCAATGCGTGGCCTGCCTTCTCTTCCACCAGGAGACCCTCCCCAGCACCTAGCCGCGGTGTGCCCTCCACGGCCACAGTTGGTGCAGGGGACGGCCCCGATCGGGCTCCTTCTCCTCCGTTCTCTAGCGCCAGCACCTCCGAGCTCCATAGGCCTCGGCTCGGAGGTGCTGGAGGGTGGAATGGGCGACCCCCACCCGGGACGCCCGCGAGTGGCGAGCAGGGTGTCCAGCCGAAAGGCCATGTCCACCAATTGGTCAAACGACAGCGTGGTATCCCTACACGCCAACTCTCTCTGGACGTCCTCCCGGAGGCTGCAGCGGAAGTGATCTATGAGGGCCCGCTCATTCCACCCTGCATCTGCCGCTAGAGTCCGGAACTCCAGCGCAAAATCCTGAGCGCTCCTCATCCCCTGCCGGAGGTAGAATAGACGCTCCCCCACCGCCTTCCCCTCTGGTAGATGGTCAAACACTGCACGGAAGCGGCGGGAGAACTCCGCATAGGTGATAGTAGCGGCGTCCATTCTCCTCCATTCGGCGTTGGCCCACTCCAACGCCTTGCCGGTGAGACAGGAGATGAGGGTGGAAACGCTCTCGTGTCCTGAGGGCGCCGGGTGTACGGTGGCGAGGTAGAGTTCAACTTGCAGCAGGAACCCTTGACACCCGGCAGCGGTGCTGTCGTACGCCCTCGGGAGCGAGAGCCGAATCCCACTGGGTTCCGGAAGTTGGACAGGCGGACTCATCGATGGTGCTGGTGTGGTAGGTGGGGGCGTGGGTACCCCGCTGGTCTCCCATCGATGGAGGGTGTTCATAACTCTATCCAGAGCGTGTCCGATTTGATTAATACTGTCCTCCTGTCCACGAAGACGCTCCTCAATGATTTTCACTGGGTGCTGTAGCTCCTGCTGATTCCATAACTGGTGTGTAATTATGTCAAGGTTGAGTGTAGGGGTGGTGTAGAATCAGGCGCAGGACACACAGAGGTTTCGAACAGCGTCTTTAGTAAAGTCCAAAACAACGAGCCATACACGGCAACAGGCTACAGGCGAACTTTACGCACAACAGTAAAGTAAGCTAAGGCGCACAAAGTGCGGAACTCTCTCTCAAAACAACAAAAGTCAGAGAGAACAGAATAAACGAACTAACACACAACGTGACACAGAACAATTACACACAACACCTGACCAAAATCAAGAGAACTAAATAGGAAGCCTAATTAAACACTAATAAGGAACAGGTGTAGCAAAACAGACAAAACCAATCAAACATAGAAACATAGAACGGTGGCAGCTAGTACTCCGGAGACGACGACCGCCGAAGCCTGCCCGAACAAGGAGAAGGAGCAGCCTCGGCCGAAACCGTGACATTAAGTAATTGCCCCTTACACTCAATAACTGGTTGTGCCACCTTTAGCTAGAATGAATGCAACCAAATGCTTCCTGTAGTTGTAGATCAGTCTCTCACATCGCCGTGGAGGAATTTTGGCCCACTCTTGCATGCAGAACTGCTTTAACTCAGTGACATTTGTGTGTTTTCAAGCATGAACTGCTCATTTCAAGTCCTGCCACATCTCTATTGGGATTAGGTCTGGACTTTGACTAGGCCATTCCAAAACTTCAAATTTGTTGCTTTTTAACCTTTTTCATGTAGACTTGATTGTGTGTTTTGGATCATTGTCTTGCTGGATGACCCAGCTGCGCTTCAGCTTCAGCTCACAGACGGATGGCCTGACATTCTCCTGTAGAATGATCTGATACAGAGCACAATTCATGATTCCTTTTATTAAGGCAAGTCATCCAGGTCCTGAGGCAGCAAAGCATCCCCAAACCATCACCATGCTTGACCGTTGGTATGAGGTTCTTACTGTGGATTGTAGTGTTTGGTTTTCGCCAGACGTAATGGGACCCATCTCATCCAAAAAGTTGACCCAAGTTTGCCAAAAAGCACCTGGAAGCACCAGGATGATCATCAAGACTCTTGGAATAATGTTCTATGGACAGATGAGTCAAAAGTATAACTTTTTGGATGACATGGGTCCCATTATGCCTGGCAAAAACCAAACACTGCACTCCACAGTAAGAACCTTATACCAATGGTCAAGCATGGTGGTGGTAGTGTGATTGAGTGTAAGGGGGCAATTACTTGTTCATACAGGGGGATTGGGTGTTGCATCGGTTTTTTAAATGAAATAAGTATGTAATTGTTGTGTTATTTGTTCACTCAGGTTCCCTTTATCTAATATTAGGTTTTGGTTGAAGATCTGATAACATTCAGTATCAAAAATATGCAAAAGTAGAGAAAATTTGAAAAGGGGAAAATATTTTTTCACAGTACTATAATATGCAGCTTGTCAGACCGTGTAATTGGTGATGCAGCCATTCATTCACTGATTCCATCCATTGATATGATTATTCATTGACAGTTCTTTGATAGCCTAAAGCAGGGCTGCTTTTGAATACCAGAGCATGCAAGTGGGCGAGTGTGGAGCTATGAGCACAGCGTAATTCAAGCAGATTTAAACAATGGTGTCAGCCTTCTCTCCTGCTCCAATTTCACTCCAGTACTGCTCAGCCACAAGCTCTGGGCATGCTCTGCCTAGCATTTTTCATTTCCTTTTTCACTGTTCTTTTAATTAATGTGACCCCACCCACGGTGGCCTACTGTATATCTAGTTGATATTCTACTTTCTATCAAACAACTGTCAATGAATAATCATATCAATGGATGGAATCAGTGAATTAATGGGTGCAGCAACCCTTGCACGGTCTGAAGAGCTGCATAAGAAACTAGGCCTAATTAGACAAAATAACAAATAAGTAGTTCAAATGACTTAGTTAAAAAAAAAATCTTAAGTCGTTCAAACGAGACAATAAGTCGTTTTGAACGAGATAATTTAAAAACGTTACGTTTTTATATATATTTTTGCTTTGGGCTTCAGGGCTTCCGTAATATAACCATAT
This sequence comes from Coregonus lavaretus, assembly GCF_964263955.1. NCBI lineage: Eukaryota > Metazoa > Chordata > Actinopteri > Salmoniformes > Salmonidae > Coregonus > Coregonus lavaretus. Next base: position 46,757,856 of record NC_140002.1, read on the forward strand.
TAGTTATTTATTTGCATTATAAAAGCCTTTAAAAGCCTTGTCCTGTCCACCTCTCACCTGTCCCGTGTGTTTGTCAACCAGGTGGAAGACAGTATCTTGCTTGGGGTCCCAGTAGACCCCCTCACTGATCCCCTTCCCCCTTAGCTTGGCTGTGACAATCTTCAGCAGGTCCATCTTGATAGGCTGCTCTATGAACACCACATAGTTCTCTGACATGGCTACAGGAAAAAGGGAAAATACATGTCAAACACATTGTTTTCATCAGGGTTGGGGTCGATTTGAATTTAAGGTTTTTAAATTTTTCAATTAAAATCACTTCCTGAATTGACTTTCATTAATATTTTTTTTTGCTGCAGAAAGAGAGGAAGAGATACATATACCTGTAAATACACAAGGCATTTTCACAATGATTGTCATTGCTGAGATACAGTTGTGTAGTGACATTGTGAGATTGTGTGTACATGGGTACAGGGAGGGTTAACCTTTTGACGCTTAAGTTCTAAATATTAATAACGGCCCTTACACCTTGAGTTCTTTTTGCACGCGGTTCCAGAATTTGATTTTTGCATTTTGACACTATTCTCTACACTCCTCATTGTATCAACACCACAATGTCTGCTTCAAATTAAGGCTTTCTAAAACTTTATTCCTATAGTAGTAGCAGCGAGTATCTACTGTATAGTATTATTGATAATTGTATAATTATTATTAGCATCTATATTACATGTATTATTATCTGAAAGAGGCTTTGGTATTAGCCTGTCTGAGGGGTTGAGCACGTGAGATAGGGCGGGAAACCTGAGGCGCTGAGTCCGGTTTATTTGATAACGTAGTGGTGAACAAACAAAGTGAGAGTGAGGTATGAGCATATATTACATATGCCGATCATGGCGAAGGGAAACGCTGGCATCCTAAATACTAGGCTACAGCGGTGGCTACATTTCATCATCATGTCAACATATTATCACCACTGGACATGTAGCCTGCAGATACATGCCTCGTCACCAAGCGAGGAAGATATTTCTCATCAAATGCGATGAGTATTATGGCTTGGATAGGTTTTAGTCTGGTCGAGACGGAGGAGAATGAGAACAGAGTGGTGGACAAAGTTATGTAAACAACAAAATGAAGTAGTTTGTGCCGGTGATCAGATTGAATGGTGCGTGTGTGTAATCAGCTAAATTGTATGCAGAGACCGTGGCATGAGTGAAGCGAGGTTGTAGATATAATGGGTTATTTTAAACTATGGAGCTAAACAGGATTATCTAGGTTTATGCTTTAGCGCCATCTACGGGCTGAATGTTACGTGGGTGGCCCAGTTAGCTCTCCTTCCAAAACGTGGTTACATTTGTATAAACTTCAAGTATTAGAGTATATTTCTAGGAAAAGTCGATGTAATGTAACAACTCAAATCGTGCTCTTTAGTCTACAGGAGTCTACAGGTTAGGCTAAAGGTTGTTGGCTGATTGAAATAATCAAATCATATTTTCCCTAGCCAACAACTATTTGGCCAAATGATAAAACATAATTGTGAGAATGCATTACAAATCAAGGAATAACAAAAGTTGATTACATACTTTTCTTTTTCTGTTTCATTTCAGAAATGGAGCCCAGGAGTCAAACAAAGTATTTAATTTCAGGTAAACAAACAACATCTATTTTTTGGGAACATTTCCCCAATCCCCGCCCCCCCATCAAACACCTCAAGTCATACATTTCAATACATTTTACAATTATATATTTTAAAATATCAGCATAAAGCAACAATTGTATCAGCCACTATAAGCCTACTTTCCACTTAGTAGTGCTTCAGGGTGTGATACTCGCCAAAGCAAGGAACTGCACACAAGGCAGTCACATGGCTCACACATATACTTGGTCAACTTCCTTTGTTTCTGTCGTCGGGTAGATGTTAGACAGACCTTGCAATGCCTCCTTGTGCTTTTTCCTTGCAGGTTGGTCTGAGGGACATCACTTGGTAAGTGGCATCCAGTGAGGCGTAGAGGATTGTCAGAGGCAGACTGGCCCCCAGCAGACGGATGACGATGAGTGTGGTGGTCCTCAAGGAGCTGCTGCATCAGGTTTATCCTGTACTGCTGGTACGAGATCACCTGTCCTGTGACCTGCCAGTGGATAATGTGGCTGTTGAGGAGAGCTATGTCTATTAGGTTGAAAAATAGCTTATTGTACTATTTAAGGCATTTTCTGTCACACTCAACAAAACTGTTCTGCATGTCCACTTTGTCAACTGCTCCCATGTTCTTGTTGTACTCCAAGACACAGTCTGGCTTCATTTTCCTCTCTCTGGTGACATATCTACTTTTACTGTGTCCGACATTTTGGAGGTATGCACAGTGGACAGAAAATGGACATCACGTTTGTCGTGCCATTACACTGCCATTATCTCCCCGTTCATTTGGAACTCCACCTCCCCCTTGCTCATTTTAATTTTGAATATTGGCATCCCCTTCCTGAAAAATGTCATTGTGCCACAGGCCCCTGTGTTCTCCCTCAGATGGTACTGGAAAAGGATAGCGCTACTGTACCATTTGTCCGCAAATACAGTGCCCCTTTCTGAGGTAAGGCTGCAGCATGGTGATCACCACTGATCCAGATATGCCACGACCCTCAAAATGCCTTATATCTGTGGTGGTACCGGTGTAGATGATCAGGTCCTGTACATATCCTGTCAGACAGTCACATAAAACAATGGGATGTATTGCCGTAATGAAAGTCTTCCTTTCCAAGCCATGAGAGACTCATCAATGCACAAGTCCATGTGAGGCACAAACACTCTTCCAAATGCCCTGGTGAAGCTGCCCTAGACATTCCTAATTTTGTGAAGGGGGTCAGTGAGGTTGGCAGTGGCGTTGCTCACAAAGTGGAGTGCTCTCAGCAAGACAAGGAAGTGCTACTGGGAGAAAAGGGTTGGGAAAAAAGGGGGTCTGCCGCATGGAGTCAGTGGTCCAGTAGTCCCTCACAGAGCCCTTCTTCACTAGCCCCATCAGCAGCACCGTGACCAGGAAGGTATACAGTACATTTCAGTGATGGTAGTGTTCACCCATTTTGAGAGCTTCCCTTTTACACCAGGGGCAGTCTTTTCTTTCAGTTCATGAGAATACCTGCAAACAAATGTGCATATTTAGTAGGCTAAAGGCATTCTGAATTTTGATACTTTGTAGAGAGCCTTGGGTTTTTCTGTAATATGATGAAGGGCATACCTGTTGGTTTCCTGCACCACATTCTCCACCAATTCCTCATTAAAGAACAGTTTAAAACCCTCTGACTCTGAGTGGGTAGGCAGGGTGCTTTGTACACCAGACAGGGTGTCGTTGAAGTCTATCTCTGATGGTGTGAAGTGACAGGATCTCCAGCAGCAGGGACCATGCTTCTCAACTTCTCCCTCACAGCCTATAAGATTGGCTGCAGCACCAGCATCTTGGGGAGGTGAGGGATGCTCATTGCCTGCAAGGTTGGTGTGGGCACCATTTTCCTCAGACATCTCACGCTCACAGTCCAGAAGGTTGGGGGGGGGGGGCAGATATTCCTCGTCACTATCTGATTGATCCGACTCACTCTCATATACAGATTCTTCATCAGAATTACCAAATATTTATTGTACAGTGAGGGAAAAAAGTATTTGATCCCCTGCTGATTTTGTAAGTCTGCCCACTGACAAAGAAATTATCAGTCTATAAGTTTAATGGTAGGTGCATTTGAACAGTGAGAGACAGAATAACAACAAAAAATCCAGAAAAAAACGCATGTCAAAAATGTTATAAATTGATTTGCATTTTAATGAGGGAAATAAGTATTTGACCCCCTCTCAATTAGAAAGATTTCTGGCTCCCAGGTGTCTTTTATACAGGTAACGAGCTGAGATGAGGAGCACACTCTTAAAGGGAGTGCTCCTAATCTCAGCTTGTTACCTGTATAAAAGACACCTGTCCACAGAAGCAATCAATCAATCAGATTCCAAACTCTCCACCATGGCCAAGACCAAAGAGCTCTCCAAGGATGTCAGGGACAAGACCTACACAAGGCGGGAATGGGCTACAAGGCCATCGCCAAGTAGCTTGGTGAGAAGGTGACAACAGTTGGTGCGATTATTCGCAAATGGAAGAAACACAAAAGAACTGTCAATCTCCCTCGGCCTGGGGCACCATGCAAGATCTCACCTCGTGGAGTTGCAATGATCATGAGAACGGTGAGGAATCAGCCCAGAACTACACGGGACGATCTTGTCAATGATCTCAAGGCAGCTGGGACCATAGTCACCAAGAAAACAATTGGTAACACACTACGCCGTGAAGGACTGAAATCCTGCAGCGCCTGCAAGGTCCCCCTGGTCAAGAAAGCACATATACATGCCCGTCTGAAGTTTGCCAATGAACATCTGAATGATTCAGAGGAGAATTGGGTGAAAGTGTTGTGGTCAGATGAGACCAAAATCGAGTTCTTTGGCATTATCTCAACTCGCCGTGTTTGGAGGAGGAGGAATGCTGCCTATGACCCCAAGAACACCATCCCCACCGTCAAACATGGAGGTGGAAACATTATGCTTTGGGGTTGTTTTTCTGCTAAGGGGACAGGACAACTTCACCGCATCAAAGGGACGATGGACGGGGCCATGTACCGTCAAATCTTGGGTGAGAACCTCCTTCCCTCAGCCAGGGCATTGAAAATCGGTCGTGGATGGGTATTCCAGCATGACAATGACCCAAAACACACGGCCAAGGCAACAAAGGAGTGACTCAAGGAGAAGCACATTAAGGTCCTGGAGTGGCCTAGCCAGTCTCCAGACCTTAATCCCATAGAAAATCTGTGGAGGGAGCTGAAGGTTCGAGTTGCCAAACGTCAGCCTCGAAACCTTAATGACTTGGAGAAGATCTGCAAAGAGGAGTGGGACAAAATCCCTCCTGAGATGTGTGCAAACCTGTTGGCCAACTACAAGAAACTTCTGACCTCTGTGATTTGCCACCAAGTACTAAGTCATGTTTTGCAGAGGGGTCAAATACTTACTTCCCTCATTAAAATGCAAATCAATTTATAACATTTTTGCGTTTTTCTGGATTTTTTGTTGTTAATCTGTCTCTCACTGTTCAAATAAACCTACCATTAAAATTATAGACTGATCATTTCTTTGTCAGTGGGCAAATGTACAAAATCAGCAGTGGATCAAATACTTTTTTCCCTCACTGTATCTCCTCATCAGCGAGCCGTTTCCTTTTGAAATCGGACATTATCTCTATACTCAATGGCTATCAGTGAGGACTTAGATTGTAACTATGTTTACTCTGGGTTGCCAGCTCAGACCCCCTTTCCTGGGGTTTTATTTTTATTCAGTTATAAACTGCTCCTGTGTTTGCCCCCCATTTATTGATAAATCCCCCATCATAGTAATATTTCCTCCATCATATCCCTCCACGATACCTTCCCCCATTTCCACCCCCCATGCACTTGAAACCCCCCCACAAATTAAATGAACCCCCCCACAAACACCCCTGAAATGTTTTCAACCAAATCTGGCAACCCTGTTCGCGCAACGGTTAGGCTAGGCAGTAGGCTTTTATTTGGGTGATGATATGTGAGGTTTGTAATCTAATGTCAGGGTACATATTGTACCTCACGGATATGATAGAGACGTACAGTGACAGTATCTAAGGGAAGTCATGTGTTGCATCCCGAATGGCACCTTCTTCCTTATATAGTGCACTACTTCTGACCAGCCCTGGTCAACAGAAGTGCACTATAAAGGGACAAGGCTGATATTTAGGACACAGCCATGATTATGTTTTGGCTCTTATTGCATGGGTACTTGACATGTTGAAGTGTTTGGTAGGTTTACCGAAGCTGTGGTAGTAGGAGGGCCTGACCTTGTCTGAAGGGACAATAGAGCAGAGCACTTTGGCCCCCTCCAGGGTTTCCTCAGGGTTGTTCTTCATAGGGGGCACTTTGATTATGTTATACAAGGCACCTGAAATGACAGGGACACAGTTAGTACACAACCTCTCACAGTGTTGTAATATTGTGTCACAACACTGGTGTATACAATACATAATCACCTAAACTCACAGGAACACTGTTTCTGCACAACCTGTCACCCTGTGATATTGTGTCAGAGCCACGTAAAACACACACTTGTATATAAACAAGAAATATTTGTATACAAATACTTATATACAATAAATAAATTGTATCTCACAGAGATTATATAATATGTTTTCGGAAATTAACACCCAGTGTGTTCTCATTGCTCAACACAAACACCACTGTTGTCTATGGGGTTGTCATGACAGCTTGGTATGTTTGAGGAAGATAATTACCCCCTCACCCATCTGAGCTAGGCAAAACATAAGTAAAGTTTATATAATATATTTTACTGGTTTAAATCCACACTATTAGTTCTATCTCAAGTCGCACTGAGGTTTAAGATGCAGAAATAGACACAGACTTGTGTATATTGCGATATTTGCCTTAAAGGGACACTTCACCATTTTATGTCTCCTGCACCATACCAGTGTCTACAGTAATGTTCTACATTCTGAAGAAAGGTCCTAAGAAAATGACCTCCTATGTTGTCAAAGTTAAGAAGCGGTGAAGTGCCCCTTTAAGTGAGCTTGATGAAAACCCCATCATGGCTCTACGGTGCTACCATTCTGGTCGTATATGCTCCTAAATATTTGGCTGTGCTACCTGGAATTTTAATTTGGGAGCACCAGTGCCACTAGAAAAAAAATCAAACATAACATTTAGTAGCTCCCTTATAAAAATTAATTTCTTATTGGTTTGTGGCAAATTTGCTGCAAACTAAATAATGTACCACAAAATGTTGCCATACAGTGGGTGAAAAAAGTATTTAGTCAGCCACCAATTGTGCAAGTTCTCCCACTTAAAAAGATGAGAGAGGCCTGTAATTTTCATCATAGGTACACCTCAACTATGACAGACAAATTGAGAAGAAAAAAAATCCAGAAACTCACATTGTAGGATTTGTAATGAATTTATTTGCAAATTATGGTGGAAAATAAGTATTTGGTCACCTACAAACAAGCAAGATTTCTGGCTCTCACAGACATGTAACTTCTTCTTTAAGAGGCTCCTCTGTCCTCCACTCGTTACCTGTATTAATGGCACCTGTTTGAACTTGTTATCAGTATAAAAGACACCTGTCCACAACCTCAAACAGTCACACTCCAAACTCCACTATGGCCAAGACCAAAGAGCTGTCAAAGGACACCAGAAACAAAATTGTAGACCTGCACCAGGCTGGGAAGACTGAATCTGCAATAGGTAAGCAGCTTGGTTTGAAGAAATCAACTGTGGGAGCAATTATTAGGAAATGGAAGACATACAAGCCAACTGATAATCTCCCTCGATCTGGGGATCCACGCAAGATCTCACGCCTTGGGGTCAAAAAAATCCCAGAACCACACGGGGGGACCTAGTGAATGACCTGCAGAGAGCTGGGACCAAAGTTACAAAGCCTACCATCAGTAACACACTACGCCGCCAGGGACTCAAATCCTGCAGTGCCAGACGTGTCCCCCTGCTTAAGCCAGTACATGTCCAGGCCCGTCTGAAGTTTGCTAGAGTGCATTTGGATGATCCAGAAGAGGATTGGGAGAATGTCATATGGTCAGATGAAACCAAAATAGAACTTTTTGGTAAAAACTCAACTCGTCGTGTTTGGAGGACAAAGAATGCTGAGTTGCATCCAAAGAACACCATACCTACTGTGAAGCATGGGGGTGGAAACATCATGCTTTGGGGCTGTTTTTCTGCAAAGGGACCAGGACGACTGATCTGTGTAAAGGAAAGAATGAATTTGGCCATGTATCATGAGATTTTGAGTGAAAACCTCCTTCCGTCAGCAAGGGCATTGAAGATGAAATGTGGCTGGGTCTTTCAGCATGACAATGATCCCAAACACACCGCCCGGGCAACGAAGGAGTGGCTTCGTAAGAAGCATTTCAAGGTCCTGGAGTGGTGTAGCCAGTCTCCAGATCTCAACCCCATAGAAAATCTTTGGAGGGAGTTGAAAGTCTGTGTTGCCCAGCGACAGCCCCAAAACATCACTGCTCTAGAGGAGATCTGCATGGAGGAATGGGCCAAAATACCTGCAACAGTGTGTGAAAACCTTGTGAAGATTTACATAAAACGTTTGACCTGTGTCATTGCCAACAAAGGGTATATAACAAAGTATTGAGAAACTTTTGTTATTGACCCAATACTTATTTTCCACCATAATTTGCAAATAAATTCATTAAAAATCCTACAATGTGATTTTCTGGATTTTTTTTCTCATTTTGTCTGTCATAGTTGACGTGTACCTATGATGAAAATTACAGGCCTCTCTCATCTTTTTAAGTGGGAGAACTTGCACAATTGGTGGCTGAAAAATACTTATTTTCCCCACTGTACATTTGCAAACTTTTGCCACTAGTGGTAAATCTGCGGCAAACCATTTGCAACTATAATATGTATTGCCACTAGTGGCAAACAGTTCGCCAGAGTTTTTTTTCTGGCAGACATTTCTCTCAAGATTCTATTTGTATCTGTGTCAAACCTGTGGCAACAACATTTATTGCCACTAGTGGCAAACAGCTTACCAAAAGCCATTTCTGGTGAACACATGAGGCGGTGTATAGAGTTGAAGGGGAAAGAGGCCACAGTGCTGAAGAAGATATGGCGGTGGATGCACCGCAACCAGTTACAAATGTTATACGTGATCTGGATACACTTATTGTGAAGGTCGATTTTTTTGCATTTATAGCCACAGTTATTAAACTTCCTAATAAACTTTTAAATTGTATTAGCTAAATGATGCCTAGTTAGCAATGTCATGTTTTATGGGATAGAGTGAAACACATTTTGTTGATACCATTTTCGAACTGTCAGCGCCACTGACTGACTGGCTAGCGCTTAGCTAGCTAACATTAGCTATCATATTTTTGATATTTAATAGGAATATGCATGTGAATATGCTAGTGTCATGCTTCAGTAGCATGTTAGCTAGTATACCAGCTAATGTATCTTGCTAGCTTTCAACAATTTGAGTATATTTGACATCAAAGCAAAACTTTACTTTTGTGATGGATACCCTTCTCGTGGTGTTGAAGAGGCTTGACATGGAAATATGCTTGTGGTGCACTCACTCATAACACTTTTTTTGAGTGATAAATGAATCTATCATCTTCAAGATTGATAAGGTAAGTAAATGCATGTATTCTCATAAATGTAGCTCATACATTCATTGTTTGTAACAATTAGATATTTCTTTGCTTTAAGTTAGTAGCTATCTCATCTTGATCAAGTATTGTTCCTTCGCTCTTTCTAGTTTGCAATCAGTTAACTACAAGGCAAAAATACAGATTGAGGCCTTCAAGCAAACTGAGGACAGAGAAATGTGTGCACCAGACAGGTTGGGTCATGCAAACAACTTTGAGATGTAAGGTACATTCTAAAATATGTTGGGTTGTTTGCATGACCCAATTTTTGGGTTGCAGGCATTGGGTCAATAGTTGGGTTGTGTTCTGTAAATACAGAAAGGTTGGGTTGTTGGTGCTGGGTTATTAAGGTTGGGCTATGGATATTAGACCCAGCCAGCGGGTTAATTCTCCTGCCACCAGCGTGTGAATTCCACCAGAATACTTGCAAGTATTCTAGTTGTAGTGTGACTGAGTGACTGACGAGTGGAAAACGGCTAACGTTATTTTGACATACTAATGGTGTTTTGGCTGATTTGAAAATGGTAAATAAAAAAACGTCTGGACTGTCGGACACAGTGTTTCACTCGTTAGCTAGGTTAGCTGGCTAGCTAACTTACATTAGCTAGATTTGACTTATTCTCTATCTGGGTTAATACAACCAAGCTATTTTTCAGGCTTATCTCATGCTTGCATGGTGATTGATTGAGTTAGCTAACGTTAGCGTTACTGTACTGGTTTTCAATGGTTTCTGACAGTGGCAGCTTTAGTCAGACTTGTGAAGTTGAGGATGGATGCAAATTCTGTTAGCTAGCTAAGGTTAGAGATTACCTTCAATTTGATGTAGCTAAGTTAGTTTTGCTAGCTGAGCAAATGGCCACGCTGGTGGCTTTTGCATTGGGTGGAGGAAGTCAAGTCAGACACAGTAGTTATTTGCTCTGATTCATGTGCAGTGTTGATTAGTCTGCAGTCCTTTAGCTCACGTAGAAGACAAGACCTGCATTATGACGTACTACAAACCCATGGCATGGTTAAACAGATGAGTATACAGACAATATTTACTTGGTTCCCAGCCCATGTCGGGGTGGAGGGGAACGAGGCAGTTGATGTACTGGCTAAACAAGCACTTAGTAGTGGGGATGTTGATGTTTTCGATGAGCAAGGCAAAAAGCCTGATATGGACAGTGGTGGTGCAGAGATGGCAGCAGCAATAGAGACATTAAGGGCAGGCATTTATTCCAGGTACAGAGGAAAGTAGGGGAGGGGAGGACGGCAGGAAGAGACAGCAGCGAGGAGGCTATATTTACAAGATTAAGGGTGAATAAGCCAGTTGAATAAGACTTTAAATATGATTGGAAAGCATACAACAGGAAAGTGTGATTAATGCCAGGATACAGAGACAGTGGAGCATGTACTGATACAGTGTGGGCAGTATGAGAGGGAAAGAGTGGCTGAGATCCAGTATGAGGGACAAGGGGATACAGCAAATTATTTTAAAGAGTATACTGAGTATCACGTCATTCGATACGGTCAAAAATAGATTTTTAATAGAAACAGGGCTGGCAGGTAGGATTTAGTTTCTCCCAGTCTCTGGCCCACACTCCAGTACAGTAGGTGACAGTAATGCACCATGATGTTGGATGCCAACCACCGATAACCCCCACTGAAGAAGTTTAGCTAGCTAGCTATGTTTCTAACATTTCAATACCTAAATACAGAGGTCAAGGCCAATGAATGGACAGCTTTGAAAAGATACGCTGAATGAGTGGAACCAGGCCTCTTTGATTCCAAAGTTTGAGGGTAAGTAAAACTGAGAAATGTCTTTCTGAGAGTGGGGACAGAGCTTTGTAAAACAGTATCTACGACTTCCACATTGTCATCGATAATCAATAGTACAACCTTATTGGAAACTTGAAAGACTTAACTTCACCAGAGCCTCTAAGAACCATGCAGCTACTTTGGGACTAGATACATTACATGCACAGCTACCATAGACAGTTTGGCCTTCATTTTACCATACTTGTTTTATTGGTCATTTGCACAGATATTCTGTCACAGTGACCAACCTGACACTGTGGTGAATTATTATTAATGAACTGTAGAGTTTAATGGACTATGAGGTAGAACTGGGTTAATCAAGAGCATAAAGTTAGAAATGTTTGTTACTGGGCCAGGAATTGTATTGGGTCATTTAATTTCACTGTGTGGGGAAGTAGAGAGGAAATCTGCCCTAGGGTCAGAGTGCTTGCTCTTACTTAAATCCATGGCTGTCTTATCTGATGAGACTGAAACTAATTTGTGGCTTTTGTCTCTCTCTTCAAACACAGTGAAGGGAGTGGCACCAGGGTTGAATAGAGTTTGGGCTAGACCTTTGTCTCCTTGGTATCTTCTTGATTGATTACAGCATGAGGGGGTGAGGTTTGTGTAATTTAGGGCCTTGTCATGTTTAAACTAAACATGAGTGTGTGTGCAAGACAGGGGAGCGAGTGATTGGTTGGAGTAATAGTTCAGCCGTCCTCAGGGACAAAGGAGGTGGGTGTGGAGTGATAAAGAGCGGGAAACTGAAGAGGGAGGGATTTAGAGCTAGAAGAGTGGGGGATGATGGTATATAATGTGACTTGAGGAAAACAGAACGGGGTGCCACTCTGCAGACTGGTATCGGCTTTTTTGAAATTGTAATAAAGTCATTTCTTGATGCAACAAAAACTCTGTAAGACCTTATTTGTAATAAAGTATAGTGGCTATTTTCCACAACAGGACACACCAAGCTTGAGCAGTAGCCGGGTCTTGCCAGGTACATGTTGAAAGATTTGTTGTCTATTGAAAACTGATTGTTGAAAGGAATTAATCATTCATTGAATACTCTGTGGTCACATCAGAGTCAAATGAGAGAAGGCATCCCAATGACCAAGTGGCTGAACAACATCTGGCCGGCAAACCCGGTTGCTGAGTACATGAAGCAGACCGCGATCCAAAGGGCTCAGTGGACCAGACAGAATGGGGCCAAGACAGTCGAGATAGTCTGAGTATCCGTGTCTACATTTTTTGCATTAAACTTGAATTTGATTCTGTTTGTGGAGATTAACTCGTTTTTGTTTTTTTAACACACATTTAACCCTTTTTTGGGGTAGGCACAAAACTACTATATCTTTATACTTTTTTAAAAACCACCTTCAGACGAGTCCTGTGACACCTTGTAGGGTTCATGAGTCTCCCCTTTCCATAGTGGTCATAATAGTTTGTAGGTCAAACTGTTCGGACGCTAGACGTTTTCATGAGAAGACAGATTTTCGGGATGTCTCATGGTCTGACAAACACTGCTCTATCTCTGCCACCTTTCACCGCATATGTGGAAGTGCGACATTGGCGGATGGAGAAGCATCTAATGCAAAAAATAACATACACTACATTACCAAAAGTATGTGGACACCTGCTCGTCGAACATCTCATTCCAAAATCATGGGCATTAATATGGAGTTGGTCCCCCCCTTTGCTGCTATAACAGCCTCCACTCTTCTGGGAAGGCTTTCCACTAATGTTGGAACATTGCTGCGGGGACTTGCTTCCATTCAGCCACAAGAGCATTAGTGAGGCTGGGCACTGATGTTGGGCAATTAGGCCTGGCTCGCAGTCGGCGTTCCATATCATCCCAAAGGTGTTTGATGGGGTTGAGGTCGGGGCTCTGTGCAGGCCAGTCAAGTTCTTCCACACCGATCTCGACAAACCATTTCTGTATGGACCTCGCTTTGTGCACAGGGGCATTGTCATGCTGAAACAGGAAAGGGCCTTCCCCAAACTGTTGCCACAAGTTGGAAGAACAGAACTGTCTAGAATGTCATTGTACGCTGTAGCGTTAAGATTTCCCTTGACTGGAACTAAGGGGCCTAGCTCGAACCATAAAATAACAGCCCCTGACCAATATTCCTCCTCCACCAAACGTTACAGTTGGCACTATGCATTGGGGCAGGTAGCGTTCTCCTGGCATCCACCAAACCCAGATTTGTCCGTCAGACTGCCAGATGGTGAAGTGTGATTCATCACTCCAGAGAACGCGTTTACAATGCTCCAGAGTCCAATGGCGGTGAGCTTTACACCACTCTAGCCGACGCTTGGCATTGCGCATGGTGATCTTAGGCTTATGTGCGGCTGCTCAGCCATGGAAACTCATTTCATGAAGCTCCCAACAAACAGTTATTGTGCTGACGTTGCTTCCAGAGGCAATTTGGAAATCGGTGGTGAATGTTGCAACCGAGGACAGACGATTTTTGCGCTTCAGCACTACTCAGCGGTACTGTTCTGTGAGCTTGTGTGGCCTATCACTTCACAGCTGAGTCATTGTTGCTCCTAGACGTTTCCACTTCACAATAACAGCACTTACAGTTGACCGCGGCAGCTCTAGCAGGGCAGACATTTTACAATGAGATTTTCAGTAAGGCCATTCTACTGCCAATGTTTGTCTATGGCGATTGCTATGGCTGTGTGCTCGATTTTATACACCTGTCAGCAAAGAGTGTGGCTGAAATAGCCGAATCCACTAATTTGAAGGGGTGTCCACATACTTTTGTATATACAGCATAGTGTATCTCTAGCTTAAACTGACAGATTTAGATGGGGATTTGTTTATTATGTTACTTAGATTGACGCACCGATGCATCAATCGACTCTAGGGGGTTTTAATGCAATTTTCGCTAATAAATTATTGGCTGGGGTTAGATTTGGTTCTCTCAAATGTCTCAACCTCAAGGAAAAAAATACATCTTATTGTTTGGATTTGAAAATCCAACCAATGTAATAGAAGGGGGCGGCGCTCAGGGGTTGTGTGTGGCTGTGGGTTTTTAAATGAGAAAGACACAGAGGAGAGCCAACCAGTAAAAGCACAGCCCCCTTCATTATCGACGCTTCGTGTCAACAACATCAAAGAGCCATTCCAGACTCTGAAGTCAGGAGGACTTTAAGATTTAGGTGTTAGCCAGACCATTGATTAACTGCAATGGAAAAGTAAGCGTTTGTCTGGCTACAACAACACAATTTGAAGTCATATGGGGCAGAGTCTCACAAGCATTAGAAACAGCATTGGGTGTGAATACGGTGGGAACATGTGGATCTGAGCAAGCGTGATGTTATTCATGTTTGTGGATATGTACATTATGTAAAATTAACATTTTAATGTTAAGTTGTCAAAAAAAATTTGTAAAAATAAATATACAAAATATATAATTGTCTGCTTTGCCACAGATTGCTCAGGACTTCTACATTTTAAACCCGGACTGCTCGGGGAAACTCACTGAACTGGATCGCGGTCTTCAAGGACCAAAAAAATCGCTTTGCCAGCCCAGAGAGAAGCAGGCCCAAGATCTTCAAAGTACAGGTATAGTTTGAAATGACCCTGCTGGTGGTGCTGCGGATGCTCATTTATTTTCAGCCTGAAACAATCAAGTTATTCACTAAACATTCTTCTCTCCAGGTACACAAGGTGGCATCGCTTTAAGACTTCTGCCAGTGGTCCTCCCAACACCAGTCTACAAGATGGGCAGGAAGACATTCTGACCCAGCTTCAATGAGACCAGAAAGTCCTTAATTGACTTGCAGCCTGTAAGTTTTTAAATAGTGGATAGGCAAAGAGATTGATGGGGAAATTAGATGATGGCATTTTGTAAACCTTGAATGAAAGGAACAGCATTCCAAAATCTGTTAAGCATTACTGCATAATCCAAGACATTAGATAGGTTTCAATCCAATTTGCGACAGATTTTCATGAAAATATTCTGAAATCTACATAAAACTATATGCACATTTTCCCATTGAAGATGTTTCCAGCAAACTGACTTGTTGCATGTAAAGGCTGTGTGAGCATGATGACATAGTGCACATAAAAATAACTTTTGCCGTTAAACCCCATTGCATTTTCAACTGTACTGATGGTTTTGTCACAAACTGTTGCGTTATATAGCAAATGTGCCCACTCTGGTCTGGCACGTGCACTCTAGCCAACAGCTCGCACATACAGTGGAGGCAGGCTGTCTATATTATACGATTAATATGGATAAGAGCGACATTATTTGTGTTTGTCAAACGGCAGCCAAACATCGATCATGTCACCAGAATAAGACCCTCCGTATTTATTGGAAAAGAGCATCAAGCTCATCACCTTGCACATTCACCATCCTGTGAATTTCATTTATTTAATATGCAGCCTAATAAATTGCATGATTTCCCGAGTCGTAGTGGGAGGACCACACAACATATCATCTCGTGACTCTAAGTTTAC
The DNA here is from genome assembly GCF_964263955.1 of Coregonus lavaretus. Classification (NCBI taxonomy): domain Eukaryota; kingdom Metazoa; phylum Chordata; class Actinopteri; order Salmoniformes; family Salmonidae; genus Coregonus; species Coregonus lavaretus. The sequence goes on from NC_140002.1 coordinate 46,773,333, forward strand.
TTTGATATGATGGTTATTATATCAATATTTGCACATAAAGGAGTTTCCACCGCCATTTCTAGCATAACTAATTTTAACGACACTAAAAGACCCCACCATGTCGAATGAACAAATTGTCTCTAGGCTGGGGCTCATAGGTTAATTTACACAACACTAACCACATTTCCATCCAACCATTTCATGTTTCCATCAGCTTGGTCGTGACTTTTTTCATGCTTCAGGTAATTCATCCACATCAAATGGTTGGATGGAAATGTGGTTAGTATTATGTAAATGAACCTATGAGCCCCAGCCCCAAATGAATGGAAGATGTAGGTATCAAACTGGGATTGGTTGTTGATTGATGTAAATGGCTATAAAATTTACAAAATAAATTGTGTGTGATGGTATTGTCAGTGTGCCTCCATGCTTTGCACAAGTCCTCATATAATCCAAAATCAAATGATTTCTCTAACAGGTTGGGACCAACATGGTTGACTACCAGGCGGAGGTGACTAGACCCTACCCATTTGTGTTGGCTCTTGGGGACTGCTCACAGGTGTTTACAGTCATTAGTGGACCGGCATTGGAGCAAGGTACACTGCTTGGGGCACTGGATGTGTGCATCAAGTCCTATTATGTGTTTGATATCAACTTTCCCACTGTGCCCTAGCATGGGAATTCCTACAAACCACAGTGTATCAGCTGCCTGGAACAGAATCCCCCGCTGTAAGACTGTTGCGAGAATGTGTTTTTTCCACTGACCAATACATGTATGTACTGTGACAGGAGGAAGCACAGCTCTCTGGCTGATGTGTTCCTGGCTCTCATGAGGACCACCACAGGAATGGAAGACCCAGTGTTACCTCTGCTGCAGAGGATAAGTTAGTTACCAGCCTCAGAAATTGCGAAGATAACCCTATTTGGTAAAAGACCAAGTCCATATTATGGCAAGAACAGCTCAAATAAGCAAAGAGAAACAACAGTTGACCATTACTTTAAGACACGAATGTCAGTCAATCCGGAAAATGTCAAGAACTTTGAAAGTTTCTTCAAGTGCAGTCGCAAAAACCATCAAGTGCTATGATGAAACTGGCTCTCATGAGGACCGCCACAGGAATGGAAGACCCAGAGTTACCTCTGCTGCAGAGGATAAGCTCTTTAGAGTTACCAGTCTCAGAAATTGCAGCCCAAATAAATGCTTCACAGAGTTCAAGTAACAGACACATCTCAACATCAACTGTTCAGAGGGGACTGTGTGAATCAGGCCTTCATGGTCGAATTGTTGCAAAGAAACCACTACTAAAGGACACCAATAAGAAGAGACCTGCTTGGGCCAAGAAACATGAGCAATGGACATTAGACCGGTGGAAATGTGTCCTTTGGTCTGGAGTCCAAATTGGAGATTTTTGGTTCAAACCACCATGTCTTCGTGAGATGCGGTGTTGGTGAACGGATGATCTCTGCATGTGTAGTTCCCACCATAAAGCATGGAGGAGGTGTTATGGTGTGGGGGTGCTTTGCTGGTGACACTGTCTGTGATTTATTTAGAATTCAAGGCATACTTAACCAGCATGGCTACCACAGCATTCTGCAGTTACACGCCATCCCATCTGGTTTGGGCTTAGTGGGACTATCATTTGTTTTTCAACAGGACAATGACCCAACACACCTCCAGCCTGTGTAAGGGCTATTTTACCAAGAAGGAGAGTGATGGAGTGCTGCATCAGATGACCTGGCCTCCACAATCCCCCGACCTCAACCCAATTGAGATGGTTTGGGATGAGTCGGACGGCAGAGTGAAGGAAAAGCAGCCAACAAGTGCTCAGAATATGTGGGAACTCCTTCAAGACTGTTGGAAAAGCATTCTAGGTGAAGCTGGTTGAGAGAATGCCAAGAGTGTGCAAAGCTGTCATCAAGGCAAAGGGTGGCTATTTGAAGAATCTCAAATATATTTTGATATTTTGAACACTTTATTGGTTACTACATGATTCATATGTGTTATTTCATAGTTTTGATATCTTCACCATTATTCTACAATGTAAAAATAAAGAAATACCCTTGAATGACTAGGTGTCCAAACTTTTGACTGGTAGTGTAATTCTGTAGTTGTCCCTTTAAAAATCCTAAGGTCAACATCCCCATAGTGTTCACATTTCTCTCATGTAAAATGTTGTAGCTACATAAAAAGATTAAACCATTTATTTGGGAAATATCCAGTCTTTGCTATTTTCTTCATTACCATGCTGATGATTCAAGTTGTATTGGATTTATTTTTTATCTGTTAAAGACATTGAATAGATGTTGTTTAGCATATTTACTACATTTAGTTTTAAGTTTTTTGCCGCAAATTTACCGCAACAGTTTGCTTCAAAACTAATTTGCTTGTAAAAATATTAGCTTGCGGCGAATTGGCCAAAGGTTTGCCACAACTGTTTGTCACAAGCCATTTTCTTCAGTAAGGGAGAACAGAAAGACAGAAAAAGGGAGAGCTTCTTTACCTTTTAAAGTAGCTAGGATTCATATAGGCCCAATGTAGGCTACATCTCAATCTTAAAAATATTTTATTCTGGTGCTCCTTAACACTGTATTTTGTAATTGCTGGAATTTTTTACCATTAATATGATTACTCTTTTTCATTGTGCTCCTACATTTCTTTGTGCTCCTACATTTTTCAACTTAGGAGCACATGTGCTCCTTGTAAAAAGTTTAACCGTAGAGCCCTGCCCATGTGGGCCCAGTGGAGCTTCTATGTAGACTGACCTTTTCTGCCATAAGAGTTACCCATGTTGTACGTAGTGCCGTCTGGTTCGGTGTGGGGATGGGCAGTGGCCATATTCACAGCAATAAACTTGGTCCAGTCCACCTGTAGTAGAAGAACAGGTCAGATAAAGTACACAGCTGTTACCAATGTATGTCAGGTCACATGTCTCAGAGGCTCAGTCCACCATCAAATGTGTCAGCAGATAGCCTAGCAGGGAGTAGTGGGAGTTTGACCAGAAAGTCAAATACAGATCACAATCTGTTCTCAATTTCCTATGGTTCCTCCAATTCAAATGACAAAAAAATAGTATTACATAATCAGGGTTTGAATTAAATGGTGTCTGGGCACCCCCCCCATAAGAATAAACATATCAATGTGAGCCCCCCCCCCCCCCACAAAGATATTGACGTCGGACACCCCTACAAGACTTTGGACACTTCCAAGAATCAATGTATATTTCAAACACTGCATAAGTTGTGTAAATAAGTACATTTGTGCAAGGGTATGATTGTGAAATGTGTCTGGTCACTGAGCTCATTGTTTTCTTTGGCTGACTTTTATCTCCTATTATTGTGTCTTCACTGTACCTTATCTCGAGTCTCCAGGCTCTCTGGGTCCACCCTGTACATGTAGTTGGTCTCAGTGCTGACAAAGCAGTCCCCCTTGTACTTTACAAAGCTAACACTGGCGTTGTCCGTTGCCTCTGCAGGGAGAAAACAGAAATAGAATGTAGAATATAATTATATTTCTATGGGGGGCAAATGCATCTTGTTGCTGTTGATACTTCTTCATTTTCCTTTCTGATGTAGGCCTACACAAAATAATGAGTGATTGACTTATAAAATTTTTGGACAAACTCTTTCTTTATAAACCTTGGTAAATGACTGTAGCCTGTGCATGGCTTGCAAGGTCAATTAAAGATTAAAGTTGCTTGCAAACAGTCATATTTCTTGCAAAGAGTCATATTTCTTGCAGAGTTGTGCTGCTTGCAAAGACTCCTATTGCTGCTTGCAAACCCTTGAGGAGAGCAAATGCCTCCCTTCTTCTTCCCCCCAGTCCCCCAATTTAATTTTACAAAACCTTCGACTGTAGCCAAGCCCCCAAGGCCTCAACCCGGTTTCCCGGGCCGCAGACCAGCTTGAGTTAGAGTTTGAAGAGAGGCACATCTCATTTAGGAATTATTCATTGAATTGAGTTTACTTCCTCTGAAATAGTCCTAAAAAAAACGATCTTGAAGAAAGTCCTTTATTTGTCACATTCCTCACTGTTAAACAGAAAAGATCAGCAGAATCTGGAAACCACACTCGAACTGACTCCACCAAATATTATTTTGAGATTACACCCTGAAATAGCACTGCAACATTGACAATAGGCATGTTTCCATTGCTCCAGGTTTATTCAATGTAGAAAATATATTGCGACATATGTAATGGAAATGGCAGATATATACTGAACAAAAATGTAAAGTGTTGGTCCCATGTTTCATGAGATGAAATAAAAGATCCCAGAAATGTTCCATACGCACAAAAGGCTTATTTCTCTCAAATTTTGTGCACAGATTTGGTTACATCCCTGTTAGTGAGCATTTCTCATTTGCCAAGATAATCCATCCACCTGACAGGTGTGGCATATCAAGAAGCTGACTAAAGAGCATGATCATTACACAGGTGCACCTTGTGCTGGGGACAATAAAAGGCCATTCTAAAATGTGCAATTTTGTCACACAACACAATGTCACAGATGTCTCAAGTTTTGTGGGAGAGTGCAATTGGCATGCTGACTGCAGGAATGTCCACCAGCGCTGTTAACAGATAATTGAATGTTCATTTCTCTACCATAAACGTCATTTGAGAGAAATTGGCAGTAGGTCCAACCGGCCTCACAATCGCAGACCACATGTAACCACGCCAGCCCAGGACCTCCACATCCGGCTTCTTCACCTGCGGGATCATCTGAGACCATCCACCCGGAAGGCTGATGAACGTGAGGAGTATTTGTATTTTTTTTTTTTTCACCTTTATTTAACCAGGTAAACCAGTTGAGAACAAGTTCTCATTTACAACTGCGACCTGGCCAAGATAAAGCAAAGCAGTGCGATTAAAAACAACAACACAGAGTTACATATGGGGTAAAACAAAACAAAGTCAAAAAAAATACAACAGAAATACATATATATACAGTGTGTGCAAATTTAGCAAGTTATGGAGGTAAGGCAATAAAATAGGCTATAGTGCAAAATAATTACAATTAGTATTAACACTGGAATGATAGATGTGCAAGAGATGATGTGCAAATAGAGATACTGGGGTACAAATGAGCAAAATAAATAACAATATAGGGATGAGATAGTTGGGCGGGCTAATTTCAGATGGGCTGTGTACAGGTGCAGTGATCGGTAAGGTGCTCTGACAACTGATGCTTAAAGTTAGTGAGGGAGATAAGTGTCTCCAGCTTCAGAGATTTTTGCAATTTGTTCCAGTCATTGGCAGCAGAGAACTGGAAGGAATTGCGGCCAAAGGAGGTGTTGGCTTTGGGGATGACCAGTGAGATATACCAGCTGGAGCGCAGACTACGGATGGGTGTTGCTATGGTGACCAATGAGCTAAGATAAGGCGGGGATTTGCCTAGCAGTGATTTATAGATGGCCTGGAGCCAGTGGGTTTGGCGACGAATATGTAGTGAGGACCAGCCAACAAGAGCGTACAGGTCACAGTTGTGGGTATTATATGGGGCTTTGGAGACAAAACGGATGGCACTGTGATAGACTACATCCAATTTGCTGAGTAGAGTGTTGGAGGCTATTTTGTAAATCGCCGAAGTCAAGGATCGGTAGGATAGTCAGTTTTACGAGGGCATGTTTGTTAGCATGAGTGAAGGAGGCTTTGTTGTGAAATAGGAAACCGATTCTAGATTTAACTTTGGATTGGAGATTCTTAATGTGAGTCTGGAAGGAGAGTTTACAGTCTAACCAGACACCTAGATATTTGTAGTTGTCCACATACTCTAGGTCAGACCCGTCGAGTGTAGTGATTCTAGTCGGGTGGGCGGGTGCAAGCAGCGTTCGGTTGAAGAGCATGCATTTAGTTTTACTAGTGTTTAAGAGCAGTTGGAGGCTACTGAAGGAGTGTTGTATGGAATTGAAGCTCGTTTGGAGGTTTGTTAACACAGTGTCCAATGAAGGGCCAGATGTATACAAAATGGTGTCGTCTGCGTAGAGGTGGATCTGAGAGTCACCAGCAGCAAGAGCGACGTCATTGATATACACAGAGATAAGAGTCGGCCCAAGAATTGAACCCTGTGGCACCCCCATAGAGACTGCCATAGGTCCAGACAACAGGCCCTCCGATTTGACACATTGAACTCTATCTGAGAAGTAGTTGGTGAACCAGGAGAGGCAGTCATTTGAGAAACCAAGGCTATTTAGTCTGCCAATAAGAATGCGGTGGTTGACAGAGTCGAAAGCCTTTGCCAGGTCAATGAAAACGGCTGCACAGTACTGTCTATTATCGATCGCGGTTATAATATCATTTAGGACCTTGAGCGTGGCTGAAGTGCACCCATGACCAGCTCGGAAACCGGATTGCATAGCGGAGAAGGTACGGTGGGATTCGAAATGGTCGGTGATCTGTTTGTTGACTTGGCTTTCAAAAACGTTTGAAAGGCAGGGCAGGATGGATATGGGTCTGTAACAGTTTGGATCTAGAGTGTCACCCCCTTTGAAGAGGGGGATGACCGCGGCAGCTTTCCAATCTCTGGGGATCTCAGACGTTACGAAAGAGAGGTTGAACAGGCTAGTAATAGGGGTTGCGACAATTTCGGCGGCTAGTTTTAGAAAGAAAGGGTCCAGATTGTCTAGCCCAGATGATTTGTAGGGGTCCAGATTTTGCAGCTCTTTCAGAACATCAGCTGTCTGGATTTGTGTGAAGGAGAAGCGGGGGGGGGGGGGGTAGCGGAGGGTGCAGAGCTGGTGGCCGGGGTAGTGGTAGCCAGGTGGAAAGCATGGCCAGCCGTAGCAAAATGCTTGTTGAAATTCTCGATTATTGTAGATTTATCGGTGGTGATAGTGTTTCCTAGCCTCAGTGCAGTGGGCAGCTGGGAGGAAGTGCTCTTATTTTCCATGGACTTTACAGTGTCCCAAAACGTTTTGGAGTTAGTGCTACAGGATGCAAATTTCTGTTTGAAAAAGTTAGCCTTTGCTTTCCTAACTGCTTGTGTATATTGGTTCCTAACTTCCCTGAAAAGTTGCATATCGCGGGGGCTATTTGATGCTAATGCAGTACGCCACAGGATGTTTTTGTGCTGGTCAAGGGCAGTCAAGTCTGAGGAGAACCAGGGGCTATATCTGTTCTTAGTTCTGTATTTTTTGAATGGGGCATGTCTATTTAAGATTGAGAGGAAATTACTTTTAAAGAACAACCAGGCATCCTCTACTGACGGAATGAGATCTATATCCATCCAGGATACCTGGGCCAGGTCAATTAGGAAGGCCTGCTCGCTGAAGTGTTTTTGGGAGCGTTTGACAGTGATGAGGGGTGGTCGTTTGACCGCGGACCCGTTACGGACGCAGGCAATAAGGCAGTGATCGCTGAGATCCTGGTTGAAGACAGCGGAGGTGTATTTAGAGGGTAAGTTAGTCAGGATGATATCTATGAGGCTACCCATGTTTACGGATTTAGGGTTGTACCTGGTAGGTTCGTTGATAATTTGTGTGAGATTGAGGGCATCTAGTTTAGATTGTAGGATGGCCGGGGTGTTAAGCATATCCCAATTTAGGTCACCAAGCAGTACGAACTCTGAGGATAGATGGGGGGCAATCAATTCACATATGGTGTCCAGGGCACAGCTGGGGGCTGTAATGATTGGCTGGGCCTGGCTCCCCAGTGGGTGGGCCTATGCCCTCCCAACAATGGCTGCGCCCCTGCCCAGTCATGTAAAATCCATAGATTAGGGCCTAATTTATTTATTTTAAATGACTGATTTCATTATATGAACTGTAACTCAATAAAATTGCATGTTGTGTTTATATTTTTGTTCAGTATAAGGAAATTATTTAAAGAACATTCTCTAAATAACATTTGTATCCGTTCAACATGGGTACATTTTTATTTTGTCAAACTTTCTATATTGCGACAAATTATGGAAACTGTGTTTTTGAATAAATTATGATTACCGACTCATTTTAAAGGTACGCAGGGGCATGTGATGTCACCGCGTAACTACAATGCTCCACTCCTCATTTAAATCTAAACGCCTACTGCTTGCAAAGTCCATTTTTTCAACTATAAAAATAATGTTTATTTGCAGGACAAGGATTGTCCTGACTTTCAAGAATGCCTGAATTGCTTCGCCTTCCTTTTCTGGTTGGCTGGCAAGTTTCACCATCAAATTATTTCAGATCTACAGGAGTGCAAGTTTCACCATGGCACGGATCGAGCCGATACTTTGGCACATAATAATTATTAGAATATGGCAAATATTCGTAAATTATTGCATTCTATCTATGTTGGCTTTCGCAGGCTACCTGAGACATGAAACAGATAGGTGAGAGGGCAAACAGGCTGTCGACAATTTATTAATGCGCAATTTGCCTAAACAGGTTACCAACATCGACAAGTTAATGGAATCATAGCTAGTTTGTTAGCTGTTAAAATCAGATCCAACAATAATATCAAGGGGTTAGAAATCCAGGGCTTAAAAACAAAGGTGTAATTGTACGCTGATGATTTATGTTTTATTTTAAATCCACAATTTGGATCACTCCAGAGCCTCATAAAGGATCTAGATACTTTTTCTAATCTCTCTGGATAACAACCAAATTATGATAAGTGTACTATATTACATATTGGTTCACTAAAAAATACAACTTTTACATTAACATGTAGTTTACCAATAAAATGGTCTGACGGTGATGTGGACATACTCGGTATACACATCCCGAAAGAAAGAAATGATCTCACTCCAATACATTTTTATAGAAAGTTAGCAAAAATAGATAAGATCTTGCTTCCATGGAAAGGAAAATGCATGTCTATATGTGGAAAGATCATCCTGATTAACTCTTTAGTCATATCCCAGTTTACCTATTTGCTTATGGTCTTGCCTACGCCTAGCGACCTGTTTTTTAAATTATCTGAGCAAAAAATATTCCATTTTATGTGGAATGACATGCCACCCAAAATTAAAAGGGCCTATTTATATAATGAATATGAATTCAGAGGGCAGAAATTATTAAATATTAAAGCATTAGACCTCTCACTAAAGGTGTCAGTCATCCTAAATGTATACTTAAATCCAAACTGGTTCTCTAGCAAATTAGTAAGAATATCTCACCCCATGTTCAAGAATGGACTTTTCCCCTTTATTCAGATTACAACCTCTCACTTTTGGTTATTTGAAAATGAAATCATCTCCAAAATATACAGTGAGGGAATTAAGTATTTGATCCCCTGCTGATGTTCTACGTTTGCCCACTGACAAAGACATGATCAGTCTATAATTTTAATGGTAGGTTTATTTGAATAGTGAGAGACAGAATAACAACAACAAAATCCAGAAAAACGCATGTCACTCCTCTTTGCAGATCTTCTCCAAGTCATTAAGGTTTCGAGGCTGTCGTCTGGCAACTCGAACCTTCAGCTCCCTCCACATATTTTCTATGGGATTAAGGTCTGGAGACTGGCTAGGCCACTCCAGGACCTTTAATGTGCTTCTTCTTGAGCCACTCCTTTGTTGCCTTGGCCATGTGGTTTGGGTCATTGTCATGCTGGAATTCCCATCCACAACCCATTTTCAATGCCCTGGCTGAGGGAAGGAGGTTCTCACCCAAGATTTGATGGTACATGGCCCCGTCCATCATCCCTTTGATGCGGTGAAGTTGTCCTGTCCCCTTAGCAGAAAAACACCCCCAAAGCATAATGTTTCCACCTCCATGTTTGACTGTGGGGATGGTGTTCTTGGGGTCATAGGCAGCATTCCTCCTTCTCCAAACACGCCGAGTTGAGTTGATGCCAAAGAGCTCAATTTTAGTCTCATCGGACCACAACACTTTCTCCCAGTTCTCCTCTGAATCATTCAGATGTTCATTGGCAAATTTCAGACGGGCATGTATATGTGCTTTCTCGAGCAGGGGGACCTTGCGGGCGCTGCAGGATTTCAGTCCTTCACGGCTTAGTGTGTTACCAATAGTTTTCTTGGTGACTATGGTCCCAGCTGCCTTGAGATCATTGACAAGATCCTCCCGTATAGTTCTGGGCTGATTCCTCACCGTTCTCATGATCATTGCAACTCCACGAGATGAGATCTTGCATGGAGCCCCAGGCCGAGGGAGATTGACAGTTATTTTGTGTTTCTTCCATTTGCGAATAATCGCACCAACTGTTGTCACCTTCTCACCAAGCTGCTTGGCAATGGTCTTGTAGCCCATTCCAGCCTTGTGTAGGTCTACAATCTTGTCCCTGACATCCTTGGAGAGCTCTTTGGTCTTGGCCATGGTGGAGAGTTTGGATTCTGATTGATTGATTGCTTCTGTGGACAAGTGTATTTTATACAGGTAACAAGCTGAGATTAGGAGCACTCCCTTTAAGAGTGTGCTCCTAATCTCAGCTCGTTACCTGTATAAAAGACACCTGGGAGCCAGAAATCTTTCTGATTGAGAGGGGGTCAAATACTTATTTCCCTCATTAAAATGCAAATCAATTTATAACATTTTTGACATGCGTTCATCTGGATTTTTTTGTTGTTATTCTGTCTCTCACTGTTCAAATGAACCTACCATTAAAATTACAGACTGATCATTTCTTTGTCAGTGGGCAAACGTACAAAATCAGCAGGGGATCAAATGCTTTTTTCCCTGACTGTAGCTATTTTTAAAACAAGCCATACAAAGTTGGTTACAATTTCAGTTTAATCCACCAGAAAAGACAGAACAAATAATACAACAAATATTGTGGTTAAACTCAAATTTACTAATTGATAAAAAAACATAATTTTTCGATAAAGTGTTTAAAAAAGGTATAATCTTTGTAAATTATATCATAAATAGGACTGGTGGAGTTATGTCATACATGCAGCTAACAAAAATATATGCAAATGTCTGCTCTACCCAAACTTTATAAATGAAAACATAGCAATGTATCAACCTATGTGACATCAAAGATGACCAACCAACTTTCTGGTAGAGAATGCAGCGATAACTACTAGAATTGTCACCTGTAAAAAAGCGCAGTGCGCTATGATAAACTGCATCTAACGGCTTTAATGAAGTGGCAGCTGTGTTCATATAGATGATGTCGCCATAGTCTAGGACTGGTAGGAACGTCGACCTAATAATCTGCTTTCTACTATTTAACGAGAGGCAGGACCTATTTCTATAGAATAAGCACTTTTTTCTTCACCACTTTCTTAACTAACTCACCAATTTGCTTTTTAAAAGACAGCTTTTCAACTATCCAGATGCCCAGATATTTGTAAGCACGGACACGATCAATATGGACAACATCCAAAGTACATATGCTTAAATCATCAGACTTGTTTTTATGTGCTCTAGAGAACAACATATACTTAGTTTTCCTGCATTCAGTACTAATTTCAGGTAAATAATGTTATTCTGCAATTAAATGAAGGCAGACTATAGTTCAGATAGAGCCTGGTCAACCGTGGGGGCAAAGGCATACACAACAGTATCATCGGCATACAAGTGCAGGTAAAATAATCTGGACAGACAAGTCGATATTGTTAATGTAAATAGTAAAAAGTAAGGGACCCAGAATCGACCCCTGCGGGACACCTTTCGTAATATCCAGGAAACCTGATTTAACACCATCAGTAGATATACATTGAGTTCTATCTGTCAAGTAATTTTTAAACCATTTACATGCAGCCTGGTCTAGGCCAATTAAGGAACGCCTCTTAATTAGCAATGAGTGATCAATAGTATCGAAAGCGTTTGACAGGTCAATGAAGAGGGAAGCACAATGTTGCCATTTATCCATACAGTTAATCACATAATTTATAACTAGGAATGCGCAGAGATAGTATTATGACCTGGACTAAAACCCGACTGATTAACATTTAGAATGCATTTCAAAGATAAGAAAGATCTTAGGTGAGAATGAATCAAGGATTCAAATACACTATATATACAAACGTAGGTGGACACCCCTACAAATTAGTGGATTCGGCTATTTCAGCCACACCCGTTGCTGACAGGTGTATAAAATCGAGCTCACTGCCATGCCATCTCCATAGACAAACATTGTCTGTAGAATGGCCTTTCTGAAGAGCTCATTGACTTTTAACGTGGCACCGTCATAGGATGCCACTTTTCCAACAAGTCACAGTTCGTCAAATTTCTGCCCTGCTAGTGCTGCCCCGGTCAACTGTAAGTGCTGTTATTGTGAAGTGGAAACGTCTAGGAGCAACAACGGCTCAGCTGCGAAGTGGTAGGCCACACCAACTCACAGAATGGGACCGCCGAGTGCTGAAGAATGTAGCACGTAAAAATTGTCTATCTTCGGTTGCAACACTCACTACAGAGTTCCAAACTGCTTCTGGAATCAACGTCAGCACAATAATTGTTTGTCCGGAGCGTCATGAAATGGGTTTCCATGGCCGATCAGCCGCACACAAGCCTAAATTCACCATGCGCAATGCCAAGCGTTGGCTGGAGTGGTGTAAAGCTCGCTGCCACTGGACTCTGGAGCAGTGGAAACACGTTCTCTGGAGTGAGGAATCACGCTTCACCATCTGGCAGTCCGACGGATGAATCAGGATTTGGCGGATGACAGGAGAATGCTACCTGCCCAAATGCGTAGTGCCAACTCTAAAGTTTGGTGGAGGAGGAATAATGGTCTGGGGCTGTTTTTCATGGTTCGGGTTAGGCCCCTTAGTTCCATCAGAGCCCTGAGCTCAACCCCATCAAACACCTTTGGGATGAATTGGAACGCCGATTGCGAGTCAGGCCTAATCGCCCAACATCAGTGCCTGACATCACCAATGCTCTTGTGGCTGAATGGAAGCAAGTCCCCGCAGCAATGTTCCAACGTCTAGTGGAAAGCCTTCCCAGAAGATTGGAGGCTGTTATAGCAGCAAAGGGCGGACCAACTCCATATTAACGCCCATGATTTTGGAATGAGATGTTTGACGAGCAGGTGCCCACATACTTTTGGTAATGTAGTGCATTTTAGCTAGGCAAGAATGTTTAGATATAGGCCGATAATTATTTAGGTCACAAGGGTCACCACCTTTGTTAAAGGGGAGTACTTGGGTCGCCTTACAAACCTTGGAGATAGTACCAGATAAAATTGGCAGGTTAATAATATGGGTTAATGATTCAGCAATCAGGGGGGCAGAGAGCTGCAGCAAGAATGGATCAAGCATATCAGCTCCAGTGGATTTTTTTGCAAGGCATCTAGCACATCACAGATAGTAAATTGTTGAAATGAAAATAAAGATTCACTAGAAGTTGATGGGTTGACCGTCCAGTCAACTAGAGGCTGGACGAGGGAAGAGCAGTCGATTGACTGACCAGGGTCAACTACACCACCTTTTCTCTCAAATAAAAAGCCTGCTGAGATAAAATTATGATTAAAATAATCACTTATCCCATTCTTCTTAGTTATGATGCCAGAGTCAGACAGAACTTGCTTAGGCAGGGAAGAAGAGGAATTTGTCCGCTTCAGTGCATTTATTGTTTTCCAAAATGTTGAAGGATCACCAGCAGAGTCAGAGATAGAGCTTAAAAAGTAGCTTGATTTAGCTTTCTTAATCAAATTTCAAATGATAAACCGGGTAGTCCCCTGTAGCTCAGTTGGTAGAGTATGGCGCTTGCAATGCCAGGGTTGTGGGTTTGTTTCCCACGGGGGGCCAGTATGAAAATGTATGCATTCACTAACTGTAAGTCGCTCTGGATAAGAGCTTCTGCTAAATGACGTAAATTTAGTTTTGCTCCTGGATGCTGATTGGCTGAAAGCTGTGGTATATCAGACAATATACTTGTTTACTGTTTTAATTATGTTTGTAACCTGTTTATAATAACAATAATTCATCTCAGGGGTTTGTGCTATATGACCAATATGCCACAGCTAAGGGCAATATCCAGGCACTCCGCATTGCGTCGTGCGTAAGAACAGCCCTTAGCCATGATATATTCATGCCCCCAGTTTCTGGTCTGGAGCATGAAGTCACGTGCTCTGCAAAGCATCCCCAAACCATCACACCACCACCACCATGCTTGACCTTTGGTATGATGTTCTTACTGTGGAATGCAGAGTTTGGTTTTCACCAGGCAATACTGGAACCATGTCGTCCAAAAAGTTATACTTTTGAATCATCTGTCCATAGAACGTTCTTCCAAGAGTCTTGATGATCATCCAGGTGCTTTTTGGCAAACTTGAGTCAACTTTTTGGACGAGATGGGTCCCATTATGCCTGGCGAAAACCAAACACTGCATTCCACAGTAAGAACATCATACCAAAGGTCAAGCATGGTGGTGGTGGTGTGATGGTTTGGGGATGCTTTGCTGCCTCAGGACCTGGACGACTAGCCTTAATAGAAGGAACCATGAATTCTGCTCTGTATCAGATAATTCTACAGGAGAATGTCAGACCATCCGTCTGTGAGCTGAAGCTGAAGCGCAGCTGGGTCATGCAGCAAGACAATGATCCAAAACATACAATCAAGTCTACATGAAAATTGCTAAAAAGCAACAAATTGGAAGTTTTGGAATGGCCTAGTCAAAGTCCAGACCTAATCCCAATTGAGATGTTGTGGCAGGACTTGAAACGAGCAGTTCATGCTTGAAAACCCACATGTCACTGAGTTAAAGCAGTTCTGCATGGAAGAGTGGGCTAAAATTCCTCCACAGCGACGTGGGAGACTGATCAACAACTACAAGAAGAATTTGGTTGGAGTCATTGCAGCTAAAGGTGGCACAACCAGTTATTGAGTGTAAGGGGGCAATTACTTTTTCACACAGGGGAATTGGGTGTTGCATAACTTTGTTTATGAAATAAATATGTAATTGTTGTGTTATTTGTTCACTTATGTTCCCTTTATCTAATATTAGGTTTTGGTTGAAGATCTCCATAACATTCAGTATCACAAATATGCAAAAGTAGAGAAAATTAGAAAGGGGGCAAATACTTTTTCATTGCACTGTAGCTAGGGAAGAGAGAGAGAGAGGGGGCCCTAATCTGCAGATTAGCCTGACTTTGTTGAAATTGTAATAAAGTCATTCTTGATTCTACAAAAACTCTGAAAGAACTTTGATTTTTAATAAAGTATAGTGATTATTTTCCACAACACATGGAGCTGTAGGCCTATGAGTCCTGTTTACTGTAGCTGTTTTAGCGTAACTTACTTATTGGCATATAGGCCTACTTCAATATACAGTATATCAATCAATCATTCATTCATTTGTGCATGTCATCACACAGCATACAAGTCATCCATGGCTTTAAATTCAGTCAAGCACTTTAGTTATAAAACGAAATAACAGAGAGAGCCTTGAATAATTGAACAATGAATAAACCGCAACATGTCGGCTAAAACGACTGAATTCACAAATGCATTTTACTGTTTTTAATATTGGCTGTACTAGAGACTTTAAAACCTTTTTTTGTTAGAGCAGACTATATGGGTTTGATTATAATTTGTTTGTAAATTATTATTTTATTTGTTGTGCTGTTTATACTGTTAGAAATGTAGCTTAATTAAATTGATGAATAAATTATGGTGTTTCTATTCCAAGAAAAATGAAAATGCATTTTACAGTAGCCTACGTAGGCCTCAGGGTTTCCGTTAGGAAAATATGGCGCTGTACAACGTGACCGGTCAGGAGTAGGCCTAGGATACTAAGCGACTGCGAGTGAAGAGCAAAATAATCCTAACATTTCCACACCCTAATTGTAGCCTAACCAATACCCAAACGTAAATACAGTGAAAATAAAAGTCTGACTGATTTATCAAGACCAGTCCCCATGCTTGTCTCAAAGCAGCGCGAAACTGTGCTGAAATAGTTGACCACACGCGGGTAGACTATTGCTTCAAATCCTATTATAACAATTGGATGACTTTGGGTGTTTCAGTAAGCAACTATTTGTTGCCTTCAATTGCATTAGCCTGCTTTATTCCAATATTTCTGTCATTCAGTGATATTTATTCCTTAGCAATTCGTTATGGATCCATCCAGATGTGGTTAGAAAACAGTGCATGTGGTGGGCTATGCAAAGAGATGGGTGAAGTGACATGCCTCGCAAACATCCATTAATACATTTAAAGTCCCTAAACTTGGCAAGAGTCATTGTCCTGCTGATAGCACATCATCAGTGCATGGCTTCTTTTGTATTCCAATTTATTGGAAAGGCTGCTAAAGTGTATTTTTTTTTGTGTGCGTGTGGGACAGAGGAAGAGCAATTCTTACACTATTGTTCTAAATTCAATCACTCTCTTCTTCTTCATCCTCATCATTCAGTTCATTCAAACTCAGTTGTAATACATTTTGTCACTCCTGTTCAACAACTCCAAATCACTTTTGCATGTGCTCCAAGGGGATAACTTGAAATAACATGATATGGGTTAATTAAATAATCAAAAGTGAAAATTTGATTATTAATTAGCCTAGTGAATATACTGTAAGTATTTTAGGCATATCATGTGAATTAGGCCTCACATAAAACCATTGTCAAAAGTGCAAGAGATACTGTTGCATGACAAACAGGTGCTGTTAGATGACAATATAATTTATCTGCCAGTTTGGAACAGTGTAAACAATGCTAAATAAAGTATAAGTAATACCAGAGAGTCTGTTCTAATGATGTTTTTTTGCAAAGTTTAAAAACAGCCGGATTTGTGAAATTTCTTTATCCGACATTTTGCGGTTGCATGAGGCTTGGTGATCACAGAATCAGTAGGATATTAAACAAACACTCAAATACGCAACAGAAGCAGGAACAGCACAGGGCTGAGTGACTCACTCATTCCTGGCTTTCGTTCAAAATAAGTACAATTATAATGCAGGGTTAAATACACATTATTTCTGATTGTCTTTAGCATGCAGTCTCTCTCCTCAAGCTACAGCTAATTTCGTTTGAATTATTATGTGGATTATAATAAATTACTATATTTGTAGGTGTTGATGTATTTTTTGTTAGGGCAAATCTGGTCTGCGATATTGAGCTAGAAATGTAAAACTTTAGAGTACTTAAGCATTGAATACATTGCAAGTTTGCCCTTTTTTGGCCATTAGGCTATACTTTACAATATGACTCAACTCAGACTGACCACAACATCTATCGTTAGTCTAAACTGTGGCACAAATTGGGGGATGTTTCACACCTAGCCAAGCTATTAGATTGTTCTTTTGTAAATTAATGGAGGTGTGAATGTTTCAGTCAGTCTCTCTCCTATCGCACTAGAGTCCTGCATCAGGCACAACAAAAATCAGCTGGCTAGTGGTCCCGGAGTGGCTTCCGTCTGGCCACTCAACCATGAAGGCCTGATTAGTGGAGTGATGCAGAGATGGCTGTCCTTCTGGAAAGTTCTCCCATCTCCACAGAGGAACTCTAGAGCTCTGTCAGAGTGACCATTGGGTTCTTGGTCACCTCCCTGAACAAGGCCCTTCTCCCCCGATTGCTGAGTTTGGCCGGGCGGTCAGCTCTAGGAAGAGTCTTGGCGGTTTCAAACTTCTTCCATTTAAGAATGATGGAGGCCACTGTGTTTTTGGGGACCTTCAATGCTGCAGAAATGTTTTGGTACCGTTCCCCAGATCTGTGCCTTGACACAATCCTTTCTCGGAGCTCTACGGACAATTCCTTCGACCTCATGGCTTGGTTTTTGCTGTGACATGCACTGTCAGCTGTGGGACCTTATATAGACAGGTGTGTGCCTTTCCAAATCATGTCCAATCAATTGAATTTACCACAGGTGGACTCCACTCAAGTTGTGGAAACATCTCAAGGACGATCAATGGAAACAGGATGCGCCTGAACTCAATTTCGAGTCTCATAGAAAAGGGTATAAAATACTTACACTGCCGGTCAAAAGTTTTAGAACACCTACTCATTCAAGAGTTTCTTTATTTGTTACTATTTTCTACATTGTAGAATAATAGTGAAGACCTAAAAACTATAAAATAACACATGTGGAATCATGTAGTAACAATAAAAGTGTTAATCAAATCAAAATATATTTTATATTTGAGATTCTTCAAATAGACACTCTTTGCCTTGATGACAGCTTTGCACACTCTTGGCAGTCTCTCAACCAGCTTCACGAGGTAGTCACCTGGAATGCATTTCAATTAACAGGTGTGCCTTCTTAAAAGTTAATTTGTGGAATTTCTTTCCTTTTTAATGTGTTTGAGCCAATCAGTTGTGTTGTGACAAGGTAGGGTGGGTATACAGAAGATAGCCCTATTTGGTAAAAGACCAAGTCCATATTAGGGCAAGAACAGCTAAAATAAGCAAAGAGAAATGACAGTCCATCATTACTTTAAGACATGAAGGTTAGTCAATACGGACCATTTCAAAACTTTGAAAGTTTCTTCAAGTGCAGTCGCAAAAACCATCAAGCGCTATGATGAAACTGGCTCTCATGAGGACCACCACAGGAATGGAAGACCCAGAGTTACCTCTGCTGCAGAGGATAAGTTCATTAAAGTTACCAGCCTCAGAAATTGCAGCCCAAATAAATGCTTCACAGAGTTCAAGTAACAGACACATCTGAACATCAACTGTTCAGAGGAGACTGTGAATCAGGCCTTCATGGTCGCATTGCTGCAAAGAAACCACTACTAAAGGACAGCAATAAGAAGAAGAGACTTGATTGGGCCAAGAAACACGAGCAATGGACATTAGACCAGTGGAAATGTGTCCTTTGGTCTGGAGTCCAAATTGGAGATATTTGGTTCCAACCGCCGTGTCTTTGTGAGACGTGATGTGGGTGAACGGATGATCTCCGTATGTGTATTTCCCACCGTAAAGCATGGAGGAGGAGGTGTTATGGTGTGGGGGTGACACTGGCTGTGATTTATTTAGAATTCAAGGCACACTTAACCAGCATGGCTACCACAGCATTCTGCAGAGATATGCCATCCCATCTGGTTTGGGCTTAGTGGGACTATCATTTGTTTTTCAACAGGACAATGACCCAACACACCTCCAAGCTGTGTAAGGGCTATTTTAACAAGAAAGATTGTGATGGAGTGCTGCATCAAATGACCTGACCTCCACAATCCCCCAACCTCAACCAAATTGAGATTTTTTGGGATGAGTTGGACGGTAGAGTGAAGGAAAAGCAGCCAACAAGTGCTCAGCATATGTGGGAACTCCTTCAAGACTGTTGGAAAAGCATTCCAGGTGAAGCTGGTTGAGAGAATGCCATGGGTGTGCAAAGCTGTCATCAAGGCTATTTTAATAATCTCAATATATATTTGTATTTGTTTAACACTTTTTGGGTTACTACATGATTCCATATGTGTTATTTCATAGTTCTGATGTCTTCACTATTATTCTACAATGTAGAAAATAGTAAAAATAAAGAAAAACCCTGGAATGAGTAGGTGCTCTAAAACCTTTGACCGGTAGTGTATATTTTGGTAAAAACCCTCAGTGCTAAGGGTAAGACAGAAGTGGTAGTCCATAGCTGGTTGATCAGCGTGCTTTGGTAGCCCTGGTTCTGCACCTGATGGATTCCAACATTGTTGAGGACCGGGTAACACGACCAGAGATAACCAACTAGCTTGCTATGAAAATTGAATTCAACAATGCCAATATTGTTTTTAATTTGACTTTTGCTTTCAAAAGCAGCTCAAACATAGAACATGTAATGATGAACATCATAGCCATTGAATTATACCACACATTATAGGGAAATAATGCACGCTCTAGAATGCCCTTCAAGCCAATCAGAAACGAGTATTCAACAATGCCATGGTATAATGGTGAGCAATGGCAGTAGGGTTTCATGGGAGCTACTAAATACTAAATTATGAAGTACCTACGTGATCCAGATTGCCTACATCAGGGCTATTCAACTATATTCTTATGTGGGCTCAGATTTCTTTAAAGTTCATTGACATTTTTGACATGATTATTCTTCAGAAGAACTGTATCAAAAACAATGCGCACATCATATAAAGCAGTTAAATGTTGCGAAAAGTAATTAGGTAGTTATAAAATACAAAAACTAAAACACTTTTCTCTTTACTGCCCTAACACACAGATACTGGACCAGCAAGCTAATTGATTCTCTATTTTAGGAAACAAAAGTGTACAAATTATTTAAAGTAAACTTTTGAATCTGGCTTTATTGCCATTATCTCAATAAAACTTATAAAATACACAAAGACTTCAGTCTGAAGGAAGTATGCTTTGAATTCATCGTCATAAGTTGAATTGTTTCTCACACTCTCTTCTAACGAGTCCTGCATGGCTTGTGAGCTTCATATTGTGAAACAGAGGGCATGCATTTGTTTTTGAGAGTCCTGGGTTTAAGGAATGGGATCATATTAGCTTATAGCCCAAACGGTTAAAACGATAGAGCCAAATTAAGAAGAAGAAAAACCACAGGTTTGTCATGAATCTTGTTTTGGAGGCAGCTCTGCAGAGTGGTCACAAGCTGGCACAGCCACAAATGCATACAATCTGATTTTAAACCTATCCATAACCTTAACCACAAAACTAACCCTAATGCCCAACCCTAACCTGAAATTAAGACCAAAAAGCTAATTTTTGTTTTCATAAATTTTACAATATTGCAAATTTTGACTTTGCAGGTGGACTATCTATGGGGAAATCGCTCAGTTCTGTCTCCAGGACAAGACTCATGACAATAAACGTCAACCTGCGCTAGCATCAGCTAAAACCGCTAGAAACCACACTAATAGTCCTAGTAGCATTTGTCATTTTGGCACGAAACGTCAGATCAGAACTGATCAAAGGGTTTGTCTAAATTCATAAAAGGGCCAGATCTGGCCCACGGGCCACCAGTTCAATAGCCGTGGCTACATACTAAAGTCTGGACTGAGTTCAGACTAAGAAGAGCATACTATTCTGTATGTTGCCTCAGAATAAAAATTATCCTGTTTTTGTGCATATATCACTATCAGATGAGAAGGGAGACTGGACATTGAACCGGGTTTAAAAGCCTTCTTCCGTTTCATTTATTTGTATTTATTCATCAGTATTTATTTATTTTTGCTTCTTGAGGGTAATTGTTATTGCTTGGATAACCGTATCTACTATTATGTATTTAAATGTTTATTTATTTATATGCGGTGCGCACTGCGCAAAACACCGGAATAATCATTGTAAGAATCATTATAATGTTTGTTTAACAATGTGTCAATTAATCCTGTAAGGGAATGATCGGCAAATGTTGATTTGACAAAATAAAAGTATCCACTTCAGACGGGAGGCTGGACTGTGTACGTAATATCCGCATGATCCACATGGCCTAGTTTCTGAAATCTTGTGTGGAGTTAACTCAGTTTAGACAGAGTATGTGCATACTGTACTTGTTATTGTACAATGTCCATGACATCACCCTGAGCTGCAATGCATGCATAGCCTACATTTACTTTAGGAGTGAAGACAGAGACACTGAATGGTACAACAACACGCTGAGTAAGTTATGTCTCAGTCTAAAAGCTAGAATCATTGAGGAAATCAGGAACTGGTCAACTACTATGCAATAGCAAAACTATGATGAAATGTATAATGACAATGCTGTTACCATAATAATTAAAGCTACTAGTGCAAATGTAAAGTGTTGCTCAATAGATCATTTGTACCGCTGCTTGGCTTATATCTACCCACTCTCCACTCTTTCTGTGACTGTGACTCACCTATCTTCTCGAAGCGAGAGAGGAAACGCAGGAAGAAGTTCTTGCAGGGGTCGGGCATGGCCACCGTGCCGAACTCTGACACCATGATGCGGTCCCTCTCGCTGTTCTTCTTGTAGGCATCACTCTGCAGGAAGCGGCTCCTATAGGTCACCTTGCCATCCTCGATCTTAAACTGGTGCAGCATGGCCATCCCATCAAACCAGTGGTTGTAGCTGAAGAATAAATGACAGTGGGGATAGGTTAGGACAAGTGTTAAAACCCCCTAAGGTCGATGTCCGCGGCCCTGCGGAAATCTAATCAGCATAATACAAATATCCCCATTAAATTGTGTCAATTTAAACTAGAGACGTTATTTTTTTCTCAATCCACCGCAGCCGCCTATGTAACACTTCCGCATCTGCTGTGAAAGGTGATTTGTCAGACCATGAGACATCCCGAAAATCGGTTTTCTCACTAAATCGTCTGTAGCATCCGAAAAGTTTGGCCTACAAACTATTATGACACATCTATGGAAAGATGAGACTCACGAACACAATGGTGTTCTCCGTTTTGCTCTACAGTTCGTCTGAAGTAGGACTAGTCTGAAATCGGTACAGCCGATCTACCAACTTCTTTCTATTATGTCCGAACAGTTTGGGCTACACGCTAATATGACCCCTCAGTGTAAAGGTGAGACTCTCACGAACACCTACATGTTGGTTGTTTTGCTTTAGAACGCCCACATGCCTCACAAGACTTGTATAAAGGTCCCTCGGGACCAGTCGAAAACATTTATGGAAGGATACAGTGCCTTTTTCCACATTTTGTTTTAAAATTCAAAATCAAATACAAAAATTATCCTTGGTCATAAAACAATTCCATATAGCTTAGTAGTAACCCCCCCGGCTTAGACATGGCTTAGGCTCTTATGGGTTAAAGGTTAGGGCCTTTTGCAATTATGTTAGCACAGTTGAAAACTGTTGTGCTGATTAAAGAAGCAATAAAACTGGCCTTCTTGAGACTAGTTGAGTATCTGGAGCATCAGCAATTGTGTGTTCGATTACAGAGTCAAAATGGCCAGAAACAAAGAACTTTCTTCTGAAACTCATCAGTCTATTCTTGTTCTGAGAAATGTAGGCTATTCCATGCAAGAAATTGCCAAGAAACTGTAGACCTCCTACAACGCTGTGTACTACTCCCTTCACAGAACAGCGCAAACTGGCTCTAACCAGAATAGAAAGAGGAGTGGGAGGCCCCGGTGCACAACTGAGCAAGAGGACAAACACATTAGAGTGTCTAGTTTGAGAAACAGACGCCTCACAGGTCCTCATTAAATAGTACCCGCAAAACACCCGTCTCAACGTCAACAGTGAAGAGGCGACTCCGGGATGCTGACCTTCTAGGCAGAGTTGCAAAGAAAAAGCCGTATCTCAGACTGGCCAATAAAAAGAAAAGATTAAGATGGGCAGTCTGAGATATGGCTTTTTCTTTGCAACTTTGCTTAGAAGGTCAGCATCCTGGAGTCGCCTCTTCACTGTTGATGTTGAGACTGGAACACAGGACTGATGGTTGCTGATAATGGGCCTCTGTACGCCTATGTAGATATTCCATAAAAAAATCTGCCGTTTCCAGCTACAATAGCCATTTACAACATTAACAATGTCTACACTGTATTTCTGATCAATTTGATGTTATTTTAATGGACAAAAAATTGCTTTTCTTTAGAAAATAAGGACATTTCTAAGTGACCGCAAACATTTGAACGGTAGTGTGTGTCTGAACCCCATCCTTGTGTAGCCAACTTGTGCTTATTTTGTTTTATTCTACTGATCTAATGGCTGCTGGTCTAAGTAGTTCCAATAAAATTGGCTAAAGGTGTGACTCACTGTTGGTTTCCGAACTCAAACTTCCCTGGGCCGTTGCGGAGGAGGCTGCCTCGGATCCAGTTTGGTATGGTCCCACACACCTCCGTGGCGATGGGCTCTGGGGTCTCCTCCACGGACCGCACCAGAGGGGCGATAGACTCCAGACCCTTCAGCTCTAGCTGGTTACACTTACTGAGCTCCTTTGGCTTGGTATCACTAGAAGGTGTGATGGTCTCATCTGCACAAAAATAATAGAGACTTTATACATTTTTGTATCTCTTGAACCTCTAGGTCACCTATAGGCTGCTGTGAGTCCCACGACACACAAACCAAACCAGCACATTCAGTGACCTGCAGTAGGCTGGTTGTTGACCAGACCATGCTCATACAAACCATGAAGAAACATTCTGTTTTTAGAAAATAGGTCATGAATATGGACTTTGGATATGTCAAACTTTTCATTCATGGTTAGATTTATCCTGGTTCTACAAACAGCTGTGGTTTTGGATGTTGTTTTACCAAGTATATAAGTAAAGGCAAAGCCTAATAGCCCATTAATATCATATCTGCCTTTCACCGTATATACTGTACATAGCCTCACTCAATTATTGGTCCCACTTTACTACAACTAGAAGATGGTATGAATGCCCTAAGTCATATTGTATCAGGACATATGCCAAAAGTATTAATATTATAAATGTTTTTAAATGAGATTTGTTTAGTCAACTGAATTTTGTTTTTTTTGCATACAATGTGTAACGCTTGCTACACAGGTCTCACCTTCTCTGTACTATGATTCCCCCATCTACTGCATCCTATATATTCTAGAACATCAGTTTGCCTACATATTCCATATGCACCGGCACAGTATGTTAAAAGTTTGAGGGTAAACAGAATGTTAACATTCAAACACAGTGTATACACAGAAGGTGGGATAAACGCTAAAGGGGTTGGTGCACGTGAAGGCACATTACTTTTACACACATTAGGTACTATAGGTATTATAATTATAATTATAAACTGGGTGGTTCGAGCCCTGAAAGCTGATTGGCTGACAGCCGTGGTATGTATGACAAAACATTTATTTTTACTGCTCTAATTACGTTGGTAACCAGTTTATAATAGCAATAAGGCACCTCAAGGGTTTGTTTTATATGGCCAATATACCACGGCTAAGGACTATATCCAGGCACACCGCGTTAGCCGTGGTATATTGGCCATATGCCACACACCCTCGTGCCTTATTGCTTAATTATCAAATGTAATTATGAAGGCTGTTTGGACTTGGCAAGAGATTATTGCTCTGATTAACCTCAGTAAATACATCTTAGTTCCCCACACAAGGCCTCAGTCACAGTGAACTTGTATAACCCGGTTTATACACCAAGCAGATGCATGGTGTTACCCCACTGGAAAAATCCCCACCACAAAATACTTTCACAAATCCTGTTGGGGCCCCTTGCTTGCCTTGCAAAAAAATGTAATGACTGAGAGGCAGAGCCATTAAAACATAACCCTGTCATATGATCTGTTTTTGATCTCTCTTTTATTTAACTAGGTCAAGTCAGTTAAGAACAAATTCTTATTTACAATGACTGCCTACCCCAGCCAAACCCGGACGACGCTGGGCCAATTGTGCGCCGCCCTATGGGTTCTACCAATCACGGCCGGATTGTGATTCAGCCTGGAATCGAACCAGGGTCTGTAGTAATTTTTTACAGATATATTAAATACATGTGGTGTTTATCCTGAACACTGCTGCACAAGAGGCTGGCCCTCTATTGCTACAGCTGCTGAGGGCAATAGTGTACAACTGCAGCCCGCAATTTGGGGCGTTCCTGAATGTGGGCATACCTGCATGAAATCCCCCCCTCGAGCACCCCATTGGTTCCTGCATGAACAGTAGGCTGATACTCCATTTCATGGACCCAAGATCCACAGGTAAGATTCTACAATTATTATTTGCCAATAAATTAAATGTAATACAATGGCAATCCGGGTTATATGTTAAAATCCTATGTATGAACTGCCAACATTATTATGCATATTAATTGATAATGATGGAAAATAAGATATGCAAGATATTTGAATAGATATATATTTTTTAATAGTTACAGTGGGTGGAACAAGTATTTGATACACTGCCGATTTTGCAGGTTTTCCTACTTACAAAGCATGTAGAGGTCTGTAATTATTATCATAGGTACACTTCAACTGTGAGAGACGGAATCTAAAACAAAAATCCAGAAAATCACATTGTATGATTTTTAAGTAATTAATTTGCATTTTATTGCATGACATAAGTATTTGATCACCTACCAACCAGTAGGAATTCCGGCTCTCACAGACCAAGTTAGTTTTTCTTTAAGAAGCCCTCCTGTTCTCCACTCATTACCTGTATTAACTGCACCTGTTTGAACTCGTTACCTGTATAAAAGACACCTGTCAACACACTCAAACAGACTCCAACCTCTCCAGAATGCCAAGACCAGAGAGCTGTGTAAGGACATCAGGGATAAAATTGTAGACCTGCACAAGGCTGGGATACAGGACAATAGGCAAGCAGCTTGGTGAGAAGGCAACAACTGTTGGAGCAATTATTAGAAATTGGAAGAAGTTCAAGATGACGGTCAATCACCCTCGGTCTGGGGCTCCATGCAAGATCTCACCTCGTGGGGCATCAATGATCATGAGGAAGGTGAGGGATCAGCCCAGAACTACAGGGGAGGACCTGGTCAATGACCTGAAGAGAGCTGGGACCACAGTCTCAAAGAAAACCATTAGTAACACACTACGCCGTCAAGGATTAAAATCCTGCAGCGCACGCAAGGTCCCCCTGCTCAAGCCAGCGCATGTCCAGGCCCGTCTGAAGTTTGCCAATGACCATCTGGATGATCCAGAGGAGGAATGGGAGAAGGTCATGTGGTCTGATGAGACAAAAATAGAGCTTTTTGGTCTAAACTCCACTCGCCGTGTTTGGAGGAAGAAGAAGGATGAGTACAACCCCAAGAACACCATCCCAACCGTGAAGCATGGAGGTGGAAACATCATTCTTTGGGGGATGCTTTTCTGCAAAGGGGACAGGACGACTGCAACATATTGAGGGGAGGATGTATGGGTTCATGTATCGCGAGATCTTGGCCAACAACCTCCTTCCCTCAGTAAGAGCATTGAAGATGGGTCGTGGCTGGGTCTTCCAGCATGACAACGACCCGAAACACACAGCCAGGGCAACTAAGGAGTGGCTCCGTAAGAAGCATCTCAAGGTCCTGGAGTGGCCTAGCCAGTCTCCAGACCTGAACCCAATAGAAAATCTTTGGAGGGAGCTGAAAGTCTGTATTGCCCAGCGACAGCCCCTAAACCTGAAGGATCTGGAGAAGGTCTGTATGGAGGAGTTGGCCAAAATTCCTGCTGCAGTGTGTGCAAACCTGGTCAAGACCTACAGGAAACGTATGATCTCTGTAATTGCAAACAAAGGTTTCTGTACCAAATATTAAGTTCTGCTTTTCTGATGTATCAAATACTTATGTCATGCAATAAAATGCAAATTAATTACTTAAAAATCATACAATGTGATTTTCTGGATTTTTGTTTTAGATTCCGTCTCTCACAGTTGAAGTGTACCTATGATAAAATTACAGACCTCTACATGCTTTGTAAGTAGGAAGACCTGCAAAATCGGCAGTGTATCAAATACTTGTTCTCCCCAATGTATATATAGAGGTGACAGCATTGGAAATGCTTTTGGCGGTTAATCTGCTTCTGTTTTATGCGTGGCACACTGTGCTGTTTTCGATGGATGGGTCCTGGACTCTCGGGGCCCTAGGGATCCGGAGGGATGTGGGTGGGATGCCGATCACTGGGTTGACGGCTCAACTTGGGATGGGGAGGGGCTTTAGCAGGGGAATTAGTGGAGAACAATTGAAGGGATACTTAGTAGCAATGCAAATATAATGGTACAGCTATATGGACACTCAATCATTACGGGTTTTTTTTATGGTAAATTTACAAACATATATAATGATAAATAGACTTGAAACGTGTATCTCATTATGGTGTATGGTGAAATAAGTATAGCCAGTTACAATTGTAATGGCTTAGCTGATAATAACAAAAGAAGAACAATATTTACATGGCTCAAAGAGAAGGAATATAATATCTATTGTTTACAGGAAACTCATTCAACAAATCTAGATGAAGTTGCGTGGAAAAAGGAATGGGGGGGGGGGGGGGGGGGGGGCGAAATATACTTCTCCCATGGGCAAAGAAATTCAAAAGGGGTGATGATATTAATTAATAGTAATTTCGATCCGAATGTGCATATTGTCCAAATAGATACGCAAGGTAGATGGATTATTTGAAATATGTTATTGGACAATAAACAGATATGGCTCATTAACATTTACGGACCAAATAATGATGATCCACACTTCTTTGACAATATAAATAATCAATTATCAACCCTGCAAGCAATTCAAGACAATAATATTATGGTGGGGGATTATAATACTGTTTTAAATAGCTCAATGGACCGTAAAGGAAATCACACCACAAACAATTACCCACATGCTCTTAAGGAAATCGTGAATGTCATGGATACACAACTAGTAGATATATGGAGGCTTAAATATCCTGATCTAGTGAGATATACATGGTGGAGACTAAATCAAGCTAGTCGTCTTGACTTCTTTCTTATCTCATTCTCGTTGGCACCAAAAGTTTAAAAAGTGTTGATAGGGGACAGAATGTGGTCGGACCATCATATAATTGGCATTTACATTACTCTTACTGAATTTCCACGTGGGCGAGGATGTTGGAAATTTAATCAAAGCCTATTGGATGATAATTTATTTTTAACTAGGACAAAGGAATTTATAACGGACTTTTTCCAACATAACATAGGTACAGCAAATCCCCTTATTGTATGGGACACCTTTAAATGTGCCTTTAGAGGCCATGCAATTCAGTACTCATCTCGAAAACAAAAGCAATTTAGGTCAAAATAGTTTATACTAACAAAGGCAATAGAAAGTCTAACAGAACAGATAGATGGCAATAAAAACTAACATAGAGGCTCAGAATAAATTAGAGGAAAAACAAAAAGAAATGGAGAAACTTATTCAAGAAAGATCAAGTGTAATATATTATAAAAATAAAGCAAACTGGATGGAATATGGGGAAAAATGCACCAAATTATTTTTAAATCTTCAACATAGGAATGCTAACAAAAATAATTTAATGAAATTGGTTACAATTGACGGAGTAACCCATGATTCACCAAATTATATTTTGAAGGAGGAAACAAGGTACTTTAAGCATATGTTTTCGTTTCAGTCGCCTCCATCTCCTCTAACTGAAGCTAATTGTAGAGATTTTGTTTCTATTTATAATGTAAAATTAACAGCCAAACAGAAAGACTCATGTGAAGGTGAAATTACAGAGGAACTTCTGGATGCAATTAAAGACTTTAAGTCTGGGAAAACTACAGGGTTGGATGGCATACCAAACCTTTTGTGATATACTAAGAGGACCGCTATTAGCATGTTTTAACCACTCCTATGTAAATGGTAGATTATCTGACACTCAAGAAGAAGGTCTGATATCATTATTACTGAAACAGGATGGAAAATATAAAGTGGAAAATATAAAGATCCAGTCCATTTAAAAAATTGGAGGCCCCTTACACTTCAGTGTTGTGATGCAAAAATTCTAGCAAAATGTATAGCACATAGAATTAAAAAGGTATTGTCGGATATTATTCATTCTAATCAGACAGGTTTTTTACAAGGAAGATACATTCGAGATAATATACGGCAAGTATTGAAAACAATAGAACATTATGGAAAATCTGAGAAACCAGGCCTGCTATTCATAGCAGACTTCGAAAAGGCATTTGATAAAGTACGACTGGGGTTTATATATAAATGCCTGGAGCATTTCAATTTTGGTGAATCTCTTATAAAATGGGTCAAAATCATGTATAGTAACCCTAGGTGTAAAATAGTAAATAATGGCTATTTCTCAGAAAGTTTTAAACTGTCAAGAGGAGTGAAACAAGGTTGTCCACTATCGGCATATCTATTTATTGTGGCCATCGAGATGTTAGCTATTAAAATCAGACCCAACAATAATATCAGGGGATTAGAAATCCAGGGCTTAAAAACAAAGGTGTCATTGAACGCTGATGATTCATATTTTCTTTTAAATCCACAAGTAGAATCACTCCACAGCCTCATATAGGATCTAGATACATTTTCTAACCTCTCTGGATTACAACCAAATTATGACAAATGTACTATATTACGTATTGGATCAATAAAAAATACAATTTTGACATTGCCATGTAGTTTACCAATAAAATGGTCTGATGGTGATGTGGATATACTCGGAATACATATCCCAAAGGAAATAAATGATCTCACTTCAATAAATTATAATAGAAAGTTAGCAAAAATAGATAAGATCTTGCTACCATGGAAAGGTGGGTGCCTGTCAATTTGTGGAAAAATCACCCTGATTAACTCTTTAGTATTATCCCAGTTTACCTATTTGCTTATGGTCTTGCCTACGCCTAGCGAACAGTTTTTTAAATTATATGAGAAAAAAATATTCAATTCTATTTGGAACGGCAAGCCAGACAAAATTAAACGGGCCTATTTATATAATGAATATGAATTCGGAGGACAGAAATTATTAAATATTAAAGCATTAGACCTATCACTAAAAGCATCAGTCATACAAAAGGTATACTTAAATCCGAACTGGTTCTCTAGCAAATTAGTAAGATTGTCTCACCCAATTTTCAAGAATGGCCGTTTTCCCTTTATTCAGATTACAACCACTCACTTTCAGTTATTTGAAAAGGAAATAATCTCCCAGATATCACTATTTCTAAAACAAGCCATAGAAAGTTGGTTGCAATTTCAATTTAATCCTCCAGAAACAACAGAACAAATAATGCAACAAATATTGTGGTTAAACTCAAATATACTAATTGACAAAAAAACATTTTTTTGTTGACAAAATGTTTAAAAAAGGTATAATCTTTGTAAATGATATCATCGGTAGGACTGGTGGAGTTATGTCGCAAATGCAGCTAACAAAAACATATGGAAATGTCTGCTCTACCCAAAATTACAACCAAATAATTGCAGCCTTACCGCAAAAATGGAAGAGGAAAGTGGAAGGAGGAGAAAGTAAGGAACTTGTCTGTCGGCCTTGCATTAAATAACATAATTGGTTAAGGAAAACTGTGATAAATAAAAAGGTATATCAGTTTCATTTAAGGACCAATGGATTGACAGCCGTCCCATATACAGTGGGGAGAACAAGTATTTGATACACTGCCGATTTTGCAGGTTTTCCTACTTACAAAGCATGTAGAGGTCTGTAATTGTTATCATAGGTACACTTCAACTGTGAGAGAAAACAAAAATCCAGAAAATCACATTGTATGATTTTTAAGTAATTAATTTGTATTTTATTGCATGACATAAGTATTTGATACATCAGAAAAGCAGAACTTAATATTTGGTACAGAAACCTTTGTTTGCAATTACAGAGATCATACGTTTCCTGTAGGTCTTGACCAGGTTTGCACACACTGCAGCAGGGATTTTGGCCCACTCCTCCATACAGACCTTCTCCAGATCCTTCAGGTTTCGGGGCTGTCGCTGGGCAATACGGACTTTCAGCTCCCTCCAAAGATTTTCTATTGGGTTCAGGTCTGGAGACTGGCTAGGCCACTCCAGGACCTTGATAAGCTTCTTACGGAGCCACTCCTTAGTTGCCCTGGCTGTGTGTTTCGGGTCGTTGTCATGCTGGAAGACCCAGCCTCGACCCATCTTCAATGCTCTTACTGAAGGAAGGAGGTGGTTGGCCAAGATCTCACGATACATGGGCCCATCCATCCTCCCCTCAATACGGTGCAGTCGTCCTGTCCCCTTTGCAGAAAAGCATCCCCAAAGAATGAATTTTCCACCTCCATGCTTCACGGTTGGGATGGTGTTCTTGGGGTTGTACTAATCCTTCTTCTTCCTCCAAAGATGGCGAGTGGAGTTTAGACCAAAAAGCTCTATTTTTGTCTCATCAGACCACATGACCTTCTCCCATTCCTCCTCTGGATCGTCCAGATGGTCATTGGCAAACTTCAGACGGGCCTGGACATGCACTGGCTTGAGCAGGGGGACCTTGCGTGCGCTGCAGGATTTTAATCCATGACGGCGTAGTGTGTTACTAATGGTTTTCTTTGAGACTGTGGTCCCAGCTCTCTTCAGGTCATTGACCAGGTCCTGCCATGTAGTTCTGGGCTGATCCCTCACCTTCCTCATGATCATTGATGCCCCACGAGGTGAGATCTTGCATGGAGCCCCAGACCGAGGGTGATTGACCGTCATCTTGAACTTCTTCCATTTTCTAATAATTGCTCCAACAGTTGTTGCGTTCTCACCAAGCTGCTTGCCTATTGTCCTGTAGCCCATCCCAGCCTTGTGCAGGTCTACAATTTTTTTCCCTGATGTCCTTACACAGCTCTCTGGTCTTGGCCATTGTGGAGAGGTTGGAGTCTGTTTGATTGAGTGTGTGGACAGGTGTTTTTATACAGGCAACAAGTTCAAACAGGTGCAGTTAATACAGGTAATGAGTGGAGAACAGGAGGGCTTCTTAAAGAAAAACTAACAGGTCTGTGAGAGCCGGAATTCTTACTGGTTGGTAGGTGATCAAATACTTATGTCATGCAATAAAATGCAAATTAATTACTTAAAAATCATACAATGTGATTTTCTGGATTTTTTTTAGATTCCGTCTCTCACGGTTGAAGTGTACCTATGATAAAAATGACAGACCTCTACATGCTTTGTAAGTAGGAAAACCTGCAAAATCGGCAGTGTATCAAATACTTGTTCTCCCCACTGTAGATTGCAAAATAGTTGGGAAGATATTTTTGACGTACCGATCCCATGGCATAGTATTTATGAACTGATACGCAAAACGACACCGGATTCAAAACTTAGAATCTTTCAATTTAAATTATTATATAAAATTCTTGCTACCAATAGAATGTTATTTATATGGGGGATACAATCTTCCCAGCTCTGCAGCTCTGCATTTTGCTGCGAAGAGACAGAATCATTAGATCATTTGTTTTGTTCTGAATAAAGGGAAAAAGGCCATTCTTGAACATTGGGTGAGACAATCTTACTAATTTGCTAGAGAACCAGTTCGGATTTAAGTATAACTTTTGTATGACTGAAGCTTTTAGTGATAGGTCTAATGCTTTAATATTTAATCATTTCTGTCCTCCGAATTCATATTCATTATATAAATAGGCCCGATTAATTTTGTCTGGCTTGCCGTTCCAAATAAAATGGATTATTTTTTTCTCATTGGTAATTTGTTTTTGTAGCTTGTTTTTGGACACAGGTCCAGGAATGGATAAAGGATTGCAATATTTACCTGGAGCTAACCCTGCAGATAGCACTACTGGGTGATCTGAAAAGTCATAGTCAATCGATCAATAACATAATAATACTATTAGCAAAAATGTGTATTTTCAATTCACAATCTGTAGAAACAATGAGAATAGAAAGGTTCAGTACTTTTGTAAGATGTCACATTACAGTTAAAGTATATATGGCAAATATAAATCCTATATGGATGGTGTTAAAAATAGATGGGAGGTGTTGAATGGTATTGAAGGATGGGACTAATAACAACTAACAACAAACAATAACAAGATAACTAATAATGTAGGCACGCTGTGTCCATAATAAGTGTATGGGTTGTAGGTTGGGAGCTTTAGTGAAGGAGCACAGTTAGAAAGATATGGCATATAGAAGAAAACCAGATGGACATCATGAAAATGATCGGATAGGTTGAGAGTAGAAGAAGTTCAGGAGAAAGAACAAACAAAATGTAATTACTGTAAAATTGACTGTGTCCATAAAATGTAGATAGTGGGTATGGGCTGGAAGTAGAGGCCTAGGCGTTGTTGTTCACTAGTTTACTGCAAGTGGGGAAATGGTGGCGGGGTTGGAAAGTAATAAAGGGGAATATATATATTTTTTATTATTAAAAGGATATGTATGTATGTATGTATGTATGTATGTATGTATGTATGTATGTATGTATGTATGTATGTATGTATGTATGTATGTATGTATGTATATGTGTATGTGTATGTATGTACAGTGGGGGAAAAAAGTATTTAGTCAGCCACCAATTGTGCAAGTTCTCCCACTTAAAAAGATGAGAGAGGCCTGTAATTTTCATCATAGGTACAAGTCAACTATGACAGACAAAATGAGAAAAGAAAATCCAGAAGATCACATTGTAGGATCTTTAATGAATTTATTTGCAAATTATGGTGGAAAATAAGTATTTGGTCACCTACAAACAAGCAAGATTTCTGGCTCTCACAGACCTGTAACTTCTTCTTTAAGAAGCTCCTCTGTCCTCCAGTCGTTACCTGTATTAATGGCACCTGTTTGAACTTGTTATCAGTATAAAAGACACCTGTCCACAACCTCAAACAGTCACACTCCAAACTCCACTATGGCCAAGACCAAAGAGCTGTCAAAGGACACCAGGAACAAAATTGTAGACCTGGCACCAGGCTGGGAAGACTGAATCTGCAATAGGTAAGCAGCTTGGTTTGAAGAAATCAACTGTGGGAGCAATTATTAGGAAATGGAAGACATACAAGACCACTGATAATCTCCATATAGGCTCCACGCAAAATCTCACCCCGTGGGGTCAAAATGATCACAAGAACGGTGAGCAAAAATCCCAGAACCACAAGGGGGGACCTAGTGAATGACCTGCAGAGAGCTGGGACCAAAGTAACAAAGCCTACCATCAGTAACACACTACGCCGCCAGGGACTCAAATCCTGCAATGCAAGACGTGTCCCCCTGCTTAAGCCAGTACATGTCCAGGCCCGTCTGAAGTTTGCTAGAGTACATCCAGAAGAGGTTTGGGAGAATGTCATATGGTCAGATGAAACCAAAATAGGAGGTGTTTGGAGGACAAAGAATGCTGAGTTGCATCCTAAGAACACCATACCTACTGTGAAGCATGGGGGTGGAAACATCATGCTTTGGGGCTGTTTTTTCTGCAAAGGGACCAGGACGACTGATCCGTGTAAAGGAAAGAATGAATGGGGCCATGTATCGTGAGATTTTGAGTGAAAACCTCCTTCCATCAGCAAGGGCATTGAAGATGAAACGTGGCTGGGTCTTTCAGCATGACAATGATCCCAAACACACCGCCCGGGCAACGAAGGAGTGGCTTCGTAAGAAGCATTTCAAGGTCCTGGAGTGGCCTAGCCAGTCTCCAGATCTCAACCCCATAGAAAATCTTTGGAGGGAGTTGAAAGTCCGTGTTGCCCAGCGACAGCCCAAAAACATCACTGCTCTAGAGGAGATCTGCATGGAGGAATGGGCCAAAATACCAGCAACAGTGTGTGAAAACCTTGTGAAGACTTACAGAAAACGTTTGACCTGTGTCATTGCCAACAAAGGGTATATAACAAAGTATTGAGAAACTTTTGTTATTGACCAAATACTTATTTTCCACCATAATATGCAAATAAATTCATTAAAAATCCTACAATGTGATTTTCTGGATTTTTTTTCCTCATTTTGTCTGTCATAGTTGACGTGTACCTATGATGAAAATTACAGGCCTCTCTCATCTTTTTAAGTGTGAGAACTTGCACAATTGGTGGCTGACTAAATACTTTTTTCCCCCACTGTATGTGTGTATGTATGTATATATGTATATATAAATATATAAAAACATGGGGGATTGGAAGTGATGCAGACAATTACATTGATGGAAGTTACAATCTATCTGCAATATTAAGCTGATCTACCCCCAAGAAAAAATAATAATAATAATAATAATAATAATAATTAATAAATAGAAAAATTAAAACAGAAAAAAAGAAGAAGAAAGATTCTACATTGCAATATGCATGTCTATATGCACTATAGGCTGTAGGTCTGTAGTGAGGTGATTTCCCACAGTTAAAGTTCACTATTATGAGCTACGATGCTAATATTTGTGTAAACTCTTCAGAATTGTAATCTGTGGATGTCACTGAGTAGACTGATACCCCATTTCATGGATCCAAGATCCATAGGTAAGGCTGTACATTGCAATATGAATTTTCAAAACATAGTAGACTGACTGGTGAGCTTAATGTGACTCATTTCACAATAAGTGCTATGAAGCTAATATTTGTGAAAACTCTTCACAGTTGTGTTCTATGGGTATCACTGAGTAGGCTGATACCCCATTTCATGGGTGCACAATCTCTAGTTTAGGCTGGACAGTCGAATATCTATGTTCAATATGCACAATAGGCTGAATGCTTAATGTGGCTAATTTCGCACTGGTTAGCTAAGACGCTAACCAGTGTTAACCAATGTTTTCACTAGTGCTTTCTGTCTGCTATACAGCAGGTTACACACTCATTTTCAGTCAGGTAGCCTAGTTTTTGCCACTTAAATTAATTAGGTTAAGTTTTTACAATTCGCAAGACAGAAAAAAAGTCAGCCGAGCCCTCTCTCGCTAGAATGAACGATATGAATTAAATAGGCTACTTTTCAATTCGCAAGTCAGAAAAAAAATCAGCAGAGTCCTCTCCCGCTAGAACATGGATGGGCAACTCCAGCTCTCGGGGGCCTGATTGGTGTCAGGAACAGCTAACACACCGGAATCCAATAATCAACTAATCATGATCTTCATTTTAGAATGCAATTAGTTTAATCAGCTGTGTTTGCTAGGGATGAGAAAAAAGTGTGACACCACTGTCTCCCTCCAGCAGGTGTCATTTTTTCATTGTTTCGCCCACCAAGCAAGGAGTTTTTGTATGGAGGTCAATGAGAGTGTCATATTTTGTAAACAAAAAAATTGATGGCTTATTTGCTACATGAGGTTTATTTGATCTAATTAAAGTTTTATAATGCTTAAGTTGTTCGAGTGTACTGATAAGTACGACACGTGACATCCCGGCAACTTTGAGAAAAAAACACTTTATATCGGAGTTTTCTCGAGATGGCTATGCATATTCATGGTGTAAGGCTAGTAGCATAGCATCTCTCCCCATTGAACAACAACACTCATCGAATATTCAAAAAAGGACAATAATGAGATATATCCACCAATTCATAGAAAGGATAAGCGGGAGCTAGACAGCCCGTCGTGCCGCTTTGTGGACAACGACTCCCATTGTTAGGGCGGAGAGACGTAGGCCAATGTTCCCTCACATTTTTTGGAGGCACTGAGCAAATTTCAGGTCTGCTGAGCGCAAACCTGAACATTGTGAATATTCTGTGCAACTTCCAGCACGCATTTACTGTGAACCCTGAGGCTGTACCCGCTTTAAGTTACAGTTTTAACAGTAGCCACGCAAGCTACTGTGGCTATTTGATCATAATGTAGGCCTACCAGAGTGGCCTACCATCGAAAACAATGGAGAAAATGCATCCCATTACATTTTAACACGGAAATAGCTGTTCTATCATTCAGCCTACAGTAGCAGCCAATGTGTGGTGTTCAATGTAGGCCTACATTCCATTAGACTTTTTAAAAAAACATGCAGGGCTCGACATTAACCTGTTTATCCACTTGTCCTTCAGACAAGGAGGTAACTGAAAATATTGTTTTTTATGTTGCAAGAAACCAAAATAAAAAGTATTATTATTCCCATACCATTATTACAGAGAATCAGACAAATTATGCTACCCTCTGCCTATTGGCTACTTAGCTTATTCAAGCCTGTCTCAAAATACAACACTGCCCCTTAAAGACAAAAAAAATACGTTTTACCTGACTTGCTTTTCAAAAATGTCTAGAAATGGACACGTTTTGTGTTCTTCACTCCCTTATTGCTAACTACAAATTATCTATAACAGGGCTAATAACTCACTAACTAGCAAAGGATATGAACAAAATGGGCACACTTGGCTACATGCAGCTCTTGCTTTGATCTCAAAACAAGCCCATCTACTCATGATCACAGCTGTAAACACAGTCCAGTTCAAAGTAAATGGCACAGATCCAGATATGGCAATGTAGACCTACTGCAGCTCTGATTGGTTATGCCACACAGGTCTGTGTAGAGTATGGGTTGAATAAATAGAATCCTACTGGGATGCGTTCTGCCTACAACAAAATATCTTGCATAGTTTGTTTTGTTTCTGTATGTTGCATTGAAAGTGGCTAATATTGTGTTGATTCAATCACAATTGCCACAGTAAAGGGAAACATTAATAGTATTAACTAACAGGGAAAACTCTAGAAAGTTGAGTGAAGTTCAATCTCGTGCTTCTCTCAGCGGGCTGATATTTCGTCTGTGTGCTGCACAGCATTCCCAGGGAGCTGAGTGGCAGTCTCTGGCTACTGCGTGACTGCACACGGCACAGCTTAGAGGGAACATTGATGTAGGCTATTTGTCAGTATATACACTACCGTTCAAAAGTTTGGGGTCACTTAGAAATGTCCTTGTTTTCCATGAAAACATACATGAAATGAGTTTGAATAGGAAATATAGCAAAATGAATAGGAAATGTAGTCATTGACAAGGTTAGAAATAATGATTTTTAAATAAAATAATAATTGTGTCTTTCAAACTTTGCTTTCGTCAAAGAATCCTCTGTTTGCAGCAATTACAGCCTTGCAGACCTTTGGCATTCTAGTTGTCAATTTGTTGAGGTAATCTGAAGAGATTTCACCCCATTCTTCCTGAAGCACCTCCCACAAGTTGGATTGGCTTGATGGGCACTTCTTACGTACCATACGGTCAAGCTGCTCCCACAACAGCTCAATAGGGTTGAGATCCGGTGGCTGTGCTGGCCACTCCATTATAGACAGAATACTAGCTGACTGCTTCTTTTCCAATCAAATCCAATCAAATTTGATTTGCCACATGCGCCGCATACAACAGGTGTAGACATTACCGTGAAATGCTTACTCACAGCCCTTAACCAACAATGCATTTATTTTTTTATAAAAAAGTCAAATAAAACAACAACAAAAAAGTGTTGAGAAAAAAAGAGCAGAAGTAACATAAAATAACAGTAGGGAGGCTATATATACAGGGGGGTACCGGTGCAGAGTCAATGTGCGGGGGCACCGGGTAGTTGAGGTAGTATGTACATGTGGGTAGAGTTAAAGTGACTAGGCAAAAATAATTAACAGAGTAGCAGCGGCATAAAAAGATGGGGTGGGGGGGGCAGTGCAAATAGTCTGGGTAGCCATGATCAGCTGTTCAGGACTCTTATGGCTTGGGGGTAGAAGCTGTTGAGAAGCCTTTTGGACCTAAATTTGGCGCTCCGGTACCGCTTGCTGTGCGGTAGCAGAGACAACAGTCTATGACTAGGTTGGCTGGAGTCTTTGAAAATGTTGAGGGCCATCCTCTGACACTGCCTGGTATAGAGGTCCTGGATGGCAAGAAGCTTGGCCCCAGTGATGTACTGGGCCGTACGCACTATCCTCTGTAGTGCCTTGCGGTCGGAGGCTGAGCAGTTGCCATACCAGGCGGTGATGCAACCAGTCAGGCTGCTCTCGATGGTGCAGCTGTATAACTTTTTGAGGATCTGAGGACCCATGCCAAATCTTTTCAGTCGCCTGAGGGGGAATAGGCTTTGTGGTGCCCTCTTCATGACTGTCTTGATGTGTTTGGACCATGATAGTTCGTTGGTGATGTGGACACCAAGAAACTTGAAGCTCTCAACCTATTCCACTACAGCCCTGTCGATGAGAATGGGGGCGTGCTCAGTCCTCTTTTTATCCTGTAGTCCACAATCATCTCCTTTGTCTTGGTCACGTTGAGGGAGAGGTTGTTATCCTGGCACCACACGGCCAGGTCTCTGACTTCCTCCCTATAGGCTGTCTCATCGTTGTCGGTGATCAGGCCTACCACTGTTGTGTCGTCGGCAAACTTAATGATGGTGTTGGAGTCATGCCTGGCCATGCAGTCATGGGTGAACAAGGAGTACAGGAGGGGACTGAGCACACACCCCTGAGGGGACCCCGTGTTAAGGATCAGCATGGCAGATGTGTTGTTACCTACCCTTACCACCTGGGGGCGGCCCGTCAGGAAGTCCAGGATCCAGTTGCAGATGGAGGTGTTTAGTCCCGGTATCCTTAGCTTAGTGATGAGCTTTGAGGGCACTATGGTGTTGAATGCAGAGCTGTAGTCAATGAATAGCATTCTCACGTAGGTGTTCCTCTTGTCCAGGTGGGAAAGGGCAGTGTGGAGTGCAATAGAGATTGCATCATCTGTGGATCTGTTGGGGCGGTATGCATGCTCAGAGTACACGTCCTGGTAATCCGTCTTGTGAATGTTGACCTGCTTAAAAGTCTTACTCACATCGGCTACGGAGAGCGTGATCACATAGTCATCTGGAACAGCTGGTGCTCTCATGCATGCTTCAGTGTTGCTTGCCTCGAAGCGAGCATAGAAGTGGTTTAGCTCGTCTGGTAGGCTTGTGTCACTGGGCAGCTCGCGGCTGTGCTTCCCTTTGTAGTCTGTAATAGTTTTCAAGCCCTGCCACGTCCGACGAGCGTCAGAGCCGGTGTAGTATGATTCAATCTTAGTCCTGTATTGACTCTTTGCCTGTTTGATGGTTCGTCGGAGGGCATAGCGGGATTTCTTATAAGCGTCCGGGTTAGAGTCCCGCTCCTTGAAAGCGGCAGCTCTACCCTTTAGCTCAGTGCGGATGTTGCCTGTAATCCATGGCTTCTGGTTGGGGTATGTACGTATGGTCACCGTGGGGACGACGTCATCGATGCACTTATTGATGAAGCCAGTGACTGATGTGGTGTACTCCTCAATGCTACTTTCCCAAAGCAGATCCTTTGTTTGCTCTCCCAAGGGCACACACCACCCACCGCTTCCCAGTATATTACTCGTTAATGTTCAGTTTCTGGATAACAAAGTCGACGAGCTCAGGGCAAGGATTTCTTTCCAGAGAGAATGCGCAGACCAGCTGGCAGGTGTGTTTACGGACATATTCAATCTCTCCCTATCCAAGTCTGCTGTCCCCACATGCTTCAAGATGGCCACCATTGTCCCTGTACCCAAGAAAGCAAAGGTAACTGAACTAAATGACTATAGCCCCGTAGCACTCACCTCTGTCATCATGAAGTGCTTTGAGAGACTAGTCAAGGTTCATATCACCTCTACCTTCCCTGTCACCGTAGACCCACTTCAATTTGCTTACCACCCCAATAGATCCACAGATGATGTAATCGCCATCACACTGCACACTGCCCTATCCCATCTGGACTAGAGGAATACCTATGTAAGAATGCTGTTCATTGACTATTGCTCAGCATTTAACACCATAGTACCCTCCAAGCTCATCATTAAGCTCGAGGCCCTCATTCTGAACCCCGTCCTGTGCAACTGGGTCCTGGACTACCTGACAGGCCGCCCCCAGGTGATGAAGGTAGGAAACAACACCTCCACTTCGCTAATCCTCAACACTGGGGCCCCATAAGGGTGCGTGCTCAGCCCCCTCCTGTACTCCCTGTTCACCCATGACTGCGTTGCCAAGCACGCCTCCAACTCAATCATAAAGTTCGCATACGACACAACAGTAGTAGGCTTGATTACCAACAATGATGAGACAGTGTACAAGGAGGAGGTGAGGGCTCTGGGAGTCTGGTGCCAGGAAAATAACCTCTCACTCAACGTCAACAAAACAAAGGAGATGATCGTGGACTTCAGGAAACAGCAGAGGGTGCACCCCGTATCCACATCAACGGGACCGCAGTGGAGAAGGTGGAAAGCTTAAAGTTCCTTGGCGTATACATCACTGACAAACTGAAATGGTCCACCCACGCAGACAGTGTGGTGAAGAAGGCGCAACAGAGCCTATTTAACCTCAGGAGGCTTAAGAAATGTTGCTTGGCACTTAATACCCTCACAAACTTTTACGGATGCACAATTGAGAGCATCCTGTCGGGCTGCATCACCGCCTGGTACGGCAACTGCACCGCCCGCAACTGCAGGGCTCTCCAGAGGGTGGTGCTGTCTGCCGAAAGCATTACCGGGGGCAAACTACCCGCCATCCAGGACACCTACAGCACCCGATGTCACAGGAAGGCCAAAAAGACATCAAGGACATCAACCACCCGAGCCACTGCCTGTTCACCCGGTATCATCCAGAAGGCGAGATCAGTACAGGTGCATCAAAGCTGGGACCGAAAAACAACTTCTATCTCAAGGCCATCAGACTGTTAAATAGCCATCACTAGCACATTAGAAGTTGCTGCTGCCTATTGAAACAACTGGCCACTTTAAGAAATGGAACACTAGTCACTTTAATAATGTTGACATATCTTGCACTACTCATCTCATATGTGTATATACTGTATTCTCTAATATTCTACTGTATCTTAGTCCATGCCGCTCTGTCATTGCTTGTCCATATATGTATACATTCTTAAATTCCATTCCTTGCTTAGATTTGTGTGTATTGGGTATACGTTGTGAAATTGTTAGATATTACTTGTTAGATATTACTGCACTGTCGGAGCTAGAAGCACAACCATCTCGCTACACCCGCAATAACATCTGCGAAACAAGTGTATGCGACAAATAAAATGTGATTTGATTTGAACATCTGCTAAACACGTGTATGTGACAAATACAATTTGATTTGATTTGATTTCTACAATCGTTGGGTTATTTGATTTGATTTTTAATACATTGTAAGGCTGCATGATGAGACTCTAATGATGATTTGAAAAAGTCACTTGAAAGGCATGAGCTATGCTTTGTTTCTTGCGCATGCTGTACACACTTCAAAAGTCTCTCATTCCCAATTTGACAAGCACTTGATAATGCCTCGAATTTCGGCGGCATCCCCTTTATGGCCGTGATGCATCTTTTAAAAATGTATGCCTTTTGCGGCCAGGAGTTCTGCGCAATCCGAAGTGTCTCTCACTCACATGGCTCTCCATCACGTGATTGGGTTTTTCTCACAGGATACAAGTAAAGACAGACACATCGGAGACGCAACTGCGCTCGTCCTTTTCCAATTCCGAGGTGCTATTAAAGATATTGGAAGAACTGTCCACATTTACTTTTTGTCAGCCAACAAGATGAGTAGGCCTACTATATTTATTTCTCAACTTTCTTAATACTAAGCACATTGCTTCTCTTTACAACAGAAGTCCTCCATTTGCTATTTAAGTGCATAGATGACATGTATTTTTTCCCCCTGCTTCGAGACAGGTACATGATAATGGTCCATTCTAAATCAAAACAAATTTCTGATATAGAAATAAAAGTATATACAGGTTAAAAGTAATGACTAAATGTTCCACCCTTAAATATAGTTGTGAAATGTTCTTGTTTTAAGTATGATTAGTACTTTCTTAGTAGTGACTCATTATTACACTCTGAAACTGTGTGAAAAGTGTTAGAATCTTAGAGAAAGAAGGGAGAATAATAGACAGGACCGAGTAAGAAAAGAACAGAAGCGAGCAGAGTATTTAATAGCCACACTAGGCGAGATAGCGGGTAAGGGTAGAAACCCAGGAAAGAGTGAAGGCTACAACGGGGGGAATAAGTGCTTTAACTGTAACAAGGGGGGTCATTTTGCAAGAGAGTGTAAGGCACCTTAAACTTACTGTAATAAGACAGGGCATCAATCCCGACACTGCAGAAACATAGGAAAAAGCAGACAAGGGGAAGGAAAAAAAAAAGAATAGGAGGGATATGAGAAATCTTGTTGGAGAAAAAGGTCACGTGTACGGGGTTGAGCATATGACATCAACACATTGTATTTCGGTCAAGCTTGAAGGGGGTAATTAGATTTGAGAAATGTTGAAAAGTAATGTTAGATGGAAAGTCAGCAATAGAGGATAGAGATTGTACAGGGTTTCCTGTGTGAAAAAAGTAATAGAAATTGGGTGATGAGAAATGTTGAATTGCATTGTTTAAGCTAGAATGGTAATAAATTCATGCTTTCTAGTTATGTGTATGCAAATATGTTATTCGTTTTTGGTGGTGTGTGGATAGAATTGACTAATGCCAGGATTTAGTAAACGAAGCAGAGAGGTGTAGTGAGAGCAGTGGAAGGGATACCCCACCCTAAGACGGGGGTACACCAGTTCAGAAGAGATATGGAAGGGCTGACCGCCAGCTTTAAGCTGAATACAGGGGAACTAGAGAGAGCAGTCAGACAGATAGTGTTGAAGGACTGGGCGGCAGTAAGGGGAAACTGGGTTCCCGGAGATGGGAACGCGCCGGTGTTAGAGTGGGAAGAGGGAGGGGTTTATGGAGATAAATTGGCACAACTCTGTGATAATCTGAGAGAATATTATCACAGACATGCCGACTTCTCCAAAGTCCACGAGTGTAAGCAGGGAGACAGTGAGACTATTAGTCAATACCTAGAGAGACTGAGAGATGTGTTCAATGCAAACAGTGGATTTATTAAACAATAGGTTTATATTTTAATAAATTAATGCAACAGGTTTAAATCAGTAGATTACCGGAAGGTGGTTATGGGCTTGTTATTTATAGGTTTAGTGAATTTAATGAAACATTGAGTTATCCGATGTGTTCTGAGGGGGGATTTATTTTCATTTGTTTCTTTATTTCCCAGGACTGAGGAAAATCCCCTACAGTATATGTTAAGGGACAGTAGGAGACAACGTATCAATTAAAAAAAAATTATAGATACCTGGAATAAAATATCACTGCTTACTTATATGAAGTAAGGGATTATATTGACAAATGAGTGAAATGTGACATTAAGAAGGGTGACAGGAACACTATACGGGGAAACAGACATTTCCTATGTTCTTGATTATATTTTACATTTTGGCCATTTGGCAGACGCTCTTATCCGGGGCGACTTACAGTTGGTGAGTGTATATATTTTCATACTGTAAAGAAAGGAACAATC
Organism: Coregonus lavaretus; assembly: GCF_964263955.1. Classification (NCBI taxonomy): domain Eukaryota; kingdom Metazoa; phylum Chordata; class Actinopteri; order Salmoniformes; family Salmonidae; genus Coregonus; species Coregonus lavaretus. The sequence continues at coordinate 46,817,698 of NC_140002.1, forward strand.
CTACGACATAATGTCTGGCATAAGGATAAATTATTACATTTATTAAAGTCACTGTTTTGATATGCGGAAATATTGACACATGGGTAAAACAATGTGTCAATAGGGGGGATAGGTTAGATGGTAGAGCAGGTTAGGAAACACTTTGTGGCCTATGGTATAACAAATTACAAATACATACAGTGGGGAGAACAAGTATTTGATACACTGCGATTTTGCAGGTTTTCCTACTTACAAAGCATGTAGAGGTCTGTAATTTTTATCATAGGTACACTTCAAATGTGAGAGACGGAATCTAAAACAAAAATCCAGAAAATCACATTGTATGATTTTTAAGTAATTAATTTGCATTGTATTGCATGACATAAGTATTTGATACATCAGAAAAGCAGAACTCAATATTTGGTACAGAAACCTTTGTTTGCAATTACAGAGCTCATACGTTTCCTGTAGGTCTTGACCAGGTTTGCACACTGCAGCAGGGATTTTGGCCCACTCCTCCATACAGACCTTCTCCAGATCCTTCAGGTTTCGGGGCTGTCGCTGGGCAATACAGACTTTCAGCTCCCTCCAAAGATTTTCTATTGGGTTCAGGTCTGGAGACTGGCTAGACCACTCCAGGACCTTGAGATGCTTCTTACGGAGCCACTCCTTAGTTGCCCTGGCTGTGTGTTTCGAGTCGTTGTCATGCTGGAAGACCCAGCCACGACCCATCTTCAATGCTCTTACTGAGGGAAGGAGGTTGTTGGCAAAGATCTCGTGATACATGGCCCCATCCATCCTCCCCTCAATACGGTGCAGTCGTCCTTTCCCCTTTGCAGAAAAGCATCCCCAAAGAATTATGTTTCCACCTCCATGCTTCACGGTTGGGATGGTGTTCTTGGGGTTGAACTCATCCTTCTTCTTCCTCCAAACACGGCGAGTGGAGTTTAGACCAAAAAGCTCTATTTTTGTCTCATCAGACCACATGACCTTCTCCCATTCCTCCTCTGGATCATCCAGATGGTAATTGGCAAACTTCAGACGGGCCTGGACATGCGCTGGCTTGAGCAGGGGGACCTTGCGTGAGCTGGCTTGAGCAGGGGGACCTTGCGTGCGCTGCAGGATTTTAATCCATGACGGCGTAGTGTGTTACTAATGGTTTTCTTTGAGACTGTGGTCCCAGCTCTCTTCAGGTCATTGACAAGGTCCTGCTGTGTAGTTCTGGGCTGATCCCTTGCCTTTCTCATGATCATTGATGCCCCACGAGGTGAGATCTTGCATGGAGCCCCAGACCGAGGGTAATTGACCGTCATCTTGAACTTCTTCCATTTTCTAATAATTGCGCCAACAGTTGTTGCCTTCTCACCAAGCTGCTTGCCTATTGTCCTGTAGCCCATCCAAGCCTTGTGCAGGTGTACAATTTTATCCCTGATGTCCTTACACAGCTCTCTGGTCTTGGCCATTCTGGAGAGTTTGGAGTCTGTTTGATTGAGTGTGTGGACAGGTGTCTTTTATACAGGTAACGATTTCAAACAGGTGCAGTTAATACAGGTAATGAGTGGAGAACAGGAGGGCTTCTTCAAGAAAAACTAATAAGGTCTGTGAGAGCCGGAATTCTTACTGGTTGGTAGGTGATCAAATACTTATGTAATGCAATAAAATGCAAATTAATTATTTAAAAATCATACAATGTGATTTTCTGGATTTTAGTTTTAGATTCCATCTCTCACAGTTGAAGTGTACCTATGATAAAAATTACAGACCTCTACATGCTTTGTAAGTAAGAAAACCTGCAAAATCGGCAGTGTATCAGATACTTGTTCTCCCCACTGTATATATATATTTTAAAGTGTTTGGAAGACCTTACATAATGCCACAGTTGGCAGGACCAGAACAGGCAGACATAGAACTAGAGAATACACTAGCAGAACACATTTGAAAATGGTTTGTTAACCATATCCGTATTTCTAAGAATTTGTGTCCTACAGGAGAATTAAAGGAGAAGGTGATTCATAGTATATAACCTGGAGACTGGGTGTGGATCCAATCGTTGAGGAAAAAGGGTTGAAAGCAGACACGCTGGGAGGGACCATACCAAGTCCTATTGGTAACTGCCTTCGCTATAAGAATAGCTGAGAGAGCCACTTGGATCCACATTACCCACTGCAAAAAGGTAGGCCCACATACCAACACCGTTGAACACACACAGAGTTAAAGAGAAGAACTGACCCACTAGGGTCCGGGGGTAAACTCTGTTAACGAAGAAACCCTACCCCGACCTTTCATCCCTTTGGGGTGTTTATAGAGGTGTGGGTATGGGGAAGTACCAGGCAGGTGGGTTAGGGACAGGATTGGGATGGCGGTTTTGGGGATTTTGGGGGACTCTGAGCTGCATCATCGTGTTAACCATATTATGGATTAATCCAGGTCAACCTAAACAGGGAAATGATGAACAAAATAATTCCAAGGCACTGATTCGATTTCGTAGAAATACTGAAACCAAGAAAGACTATTGGGGGAATGATTATTTTAATAGTTTAAGTCAGTTTAGGACAAGATGGGGGATTCAAGATACCATTCGACTTCTCCCATGAAGAGATAAGAGGTTTTGGGGGCTTTGGTAAAAAGGGGGCGTGTACAAGAAAGTTAGGTCCTAGAAGGTATGGTAAATACATTTGCACTGGGGAACGCTCATGTCCTTGGGCAAGGGTGTTTAAACATACCTGGGGAACATACTATGAGAATGGGATGGACGCAGTACACCGATGGGGAATTAAACAAACCAATGATAAATGTAAAACGGAACTGGTGATAACGGTAAAGTCAATTATGCAAGATGACATAGCAAGGAACTATTGGGCCTGTGTTGATGATTTCGGGGCAGATATATGTTTGAGGTTCATTTTTCAGGAGAGAAATGAATCTTCCACCTCCAAGACAGATCAGCAGGTAGATCCAATGTTATCACGGCGGCAGGTAGCTTAGTGGGTAAGAGCGTTGTGCCAGTAACCGAAAGGTCGCTGGTTCTAATCCCCGAGCCGACTAGGTGAAAAATCTGTCGATGTGCCCTTGAGCAAGGCACTTAACCCTAATTGCTCCTGTAAGTCGCTCTGGATAAGAGCGTCTGCTAAATGAAAAAAATAAATAAATAAATAAATAAATAAATAAAATCACCAGAGGTATCAAAAACTAGTCTAACACCCCTTGGAAGGCCCTCAGAAGAAATCCTAAATAGTACTAAACCACCAGGGGTAGAACATTTCCTCTTGCAGGAAATGAACCAAGGAGAAGTAGAAGGAATTTCAAATGAGAACATCTGGGTAAGGTGGAAAACTACACAGCAGGGGCGTTGCGTCAAACTAATTGTTATGCCTGTTCAACAGGTAGGCCAACCCTTCTAACTGCACCTATGCCTCAGACCATGTTCTCTTGTGTGATAGATTTGGGATCAAACCAAACCTCACCTACAGTGGGGGAAAAAGTATTTAGTCAGCCACCAATTGTGCAAGTTCTCCCACTTAAAAAGATGAGAGAGGCCTGTAATTTTCATCATAGGTACACGTCAACTATGACAGACAAATTGAGAAAATCACATTGTAGGATTTTTAATGAATGGTGGAAAATAAGTATTTGGTCACCTACAAACAAGCAAGATTTCTGGCTCTCACAGACCTGTAACTTCTTCTTTAAGAGGCTCCTCTGTCCTCCACTCGTTACCTGTATTAATGACACCTGTTTGAACTTGTTATCAGTATAAAAGACACCTGTCCACAACCTCAAACAGTCACACTCCAAACTTCACTATGGCCAACACCAAAGAGCTGTCAAAGGACACCAGAAACAAAATTTTAGACCTGCACCAGGCTGGGAAGACTGAATCTGCAATAGGTAAGCAGCTTGGTTTGAAGAAATCAACTGTGGGAGCAATTATTAGGAAATGGAAGACATACAAGACCACTGATAATCTCCCTCGATCTGTGCTCCACGCAACATCTCACCCCGTGGGGTCAAAATGATCACAAGAACGGTGAGCAAAAATCCCAGAACCACACGGGGGGACCTAGTGAATGACCTGCAGAGAGCTGGGACCAAAGTTACAAAGCCTACCATCAGCAACACACTACGCCGCCAGGGACTCAAATCCTGCAGTGCCAGACGTGTCCCCCTGCTTAAGCCAGTACATGTCCAGGCCCGTCTGAAGTTTGCTAGAGTGCATTTGGATGATCCAGAAGAGGATTGGGAGAATGTCATATGGTCAGATGAAACCAAAATATAACTTTTTGGTAAAAACTCAACTCGTCGTGTTTGGAGGACAAAGAAAGCTGAGTTGCATCCAAAGAACACCATACCTACTGTGAAGCATGGGGGTGGAAACATCATGCTTTGGCGCTGTTTTTCTGCAAAGGGACCAGGACGACTGATCCGTGTAAAGGAAAGAATGAATGGGGCCATGTATTGTGAGATTTTGAGTGAAAACCTCCTTCCATCAGCAAGGGCATTGAAGATGAAATGTGGCTGGGTCTTTCAGCATGACAATGATCCCAAACACACTGCCCGGGCAACGAAGGAGTGGCTTCGTAAGAAGCATTTCAAGGTCCTGGAGTGGCCTAGCCAGTCTCCAGATCTCAACCCCATAGAAAATCTTTGGAGGGAGTTGAAAGTCTGTGTTGCCCAGTGACAGCCTCAAAACATCACTGCTCTAGAGAAGATCTGCATGGAGGAATGGGCCAAAATACCAGCAACAGTGTGTGAAAACCTTGTGAAGACTTACAGAAAACGTTTGACCTGTGTCATTGCCAACAAAGGGTATATAACAAAGTATTGAGAAACTTTTGTTATTGACCAAATACTTATTTTCCACCATAATTTGCAAATAAATTCATAAAAAATCCTACAATGTGATTTTCTGGATATTTTTTTCTCATTTTGTCTGTCATAGTTGACATGTACCTATGATGAAAATTACAGGCCTCTCTCATCTTTTTAAGTGGGAGAACATGCACAATTGGTAGCTGACTAAATACTTTTTTTCCCACTGTATGTGTATGTGTGTGTGTGTGTGTGTGTGTGTGTGTGTGTGTGTGTGTGTGTGTGTGTGTGTGTGTGTGTGTGTGTGTGTGTGTGTGTGTGTGTGTGTGTGTGTGTGTGCGTGCGCGTGCGTGTGTGACCTGATGGTCAGGAGAGCAGTTTTCAAGTGGAAAACTACAACCCGCCTAAAGAGGGGTGGGATTATTGTATGACGTGTGCGTATAAAAATATTGTACGACCATTTTGTGGCAGAATTCTCAATGAATAAAGACCTGACTATGCAGACTGGTACTCTGTCCGTTTCTTGATCCAAAAGCATTACAACCTTTTGGGAGACGCACAGAGACACTGAAATAGTTAGTTAAATAATTCTCATAACAAATTCACACATATGTTATTTAGTAAATGTAAAAACAAGATTAAATCAAGAGTAGTCTGATGGGTGACAATATTAGCCTATCACTTGTGAATTATATATTATCACTTGTGAATGATGCCCAGTGTAAATCAAGAAACAATGCACACCTCATGTAGCCTAGCCCATAGGCGTATGTGTTTTGATAAGGTTTGTATCACAACGAAAGTGGCCAAATAACTTCTTAAAATGAATCACATTAATCCGCTTTACAACGGGTGTAGAGGGATGCCGCCGGGAATTTCGAGGCAGTTGTGAATGAGAGACTTGATGAAGTGTGTACAGCCTGCACAAAAAAACTAAGCAGAGCTCATGCCTTTCATTATACTTTTTTCAAATCATCATTAGAGTCGCATTATGCAGCCTTAGAATGTATTAAAAATCTAAACATATTGACCAACATTTGTATCACAACTAAAGTTTCATAAATCATTCTAAATTAAGCATATAGGAATAAGGGTTTCTTTGTTAACCGCTCAACACAGAATAGCCTCTTTGTTCAATTGTATTCTTCATACTATAAAATACTATAAAATATTGCCACAGAAATCTAAGCAAATCTTGTCTGCTAAATGAACTAGTGTAGCCCACAGCCATATGGCATAGCCAGATCAGGGCCTAACATAAGGACATCTCAGAGCATGCTAGTCTGTTCTTCTGAAATAGACTACATTTTCTTCATATCATGTTTCTTTAGATTTGTCTAAAATAAATAATGGATTTATTGCGATGGTGTAGGCTATGTTACATGGATTTATTAGACTTTTTCAAATGTAGATGTTCCAAAGGTTTGCATCTGTGGCTTGTAGGCTATGTGTGCAAGCCAGAAGATGCTAAATGTGTTTATATTAATTAACGGTACATTTCCGTAAGACTGGCTGACAAAATGTAGTGACTGCCACAGCCCTATCAAGGGGTGCATTGCAAATGCCCATAAGGTTAATGCCATCATACTGTATGCCAGTGGTTCCCAACTCAGGCCCTCAAGAGTTGAATCAGGTATGTTTGTCCAGGGCTACAACAAAAATGTGTGCTGTTGTGGGTACTCAAGCAGTGGCGATTTTAGCATGTACATTTTGGTGGGGCAAATACATGTATTTTTTTTTTTATGCATGCCAACAAGGCCACTAAACAACACAACACTAAACAATACATTAATTGCACTGTAACAGTGACAAACAGTGGCCACAAACTGTTTTGGCCTACATAAAGCTGTCCCAATAGCAGAGCTTTCTTTTCAGCACCATGGAGTGAATCTTTATCACTGCTACACCTGGCTATCAGCAGAGCCTTGTCTGGCAGCGAAACAGTTCATTCAGCCTCATTTACTGCCTTTAAAAAAACATAGCTGATATGAACGACTTACTTAAATAAATGTGGTTTCTACTGACAATTGAGATGTACAAACTATGGCATAAGGGGACAACGAGCGGATAAGAGGACATTCGTAATTTCGATTAAGATATTAATGAACGAGCTAGGACGGACGTAGTCAATATAACTATTTGTTCTGCACTCTTGAAAAGTACAGCGACAGATTTCAGAACATGGGCCATTCTTACAGTATTCTCCCTGTACACCAAGTTAGAACCGTAGGATAAATAAAGGGGTCATATAAGCAGACAATGAAAGCTCTTACAATATTCGATGATTACATTTCTCTAAAACAGGCTATAGGCTACTTGTGCACCACCAAGTCAGACTAGTAGGCTAAGTTTTAACGGGGAAAGGGATCAAATTATTAGGGTGAGGCACATGGGCTACTCCACAACATACACTTAGTATTACTTTCTTAGCTAAAGTATATATTTAAGAATGATGGAGTGCATTCGGAATGTAACCAGACCCTTTGACTTTTTCAACATTTTGTTACGTTACATCCTTATTCTAAAATTGATTAAATTGTTTTTGTTCTTCATCAATCTACACACAATACACCATAATGACAAAGCGAAAACAAGTTTTTCAAGATTTTAGCAAATGTATATATACATAAAAAACATAAATACCTAATTTATATAAGTATTCAGACCCTTTACTATAAGACTCGAAATTGAGCTCAGGTGTATCCTGTTTCCATTGATCATCCTTGATGTTTCTACAACTTGATTTGAGTCCACCTGTGGTGCATTCGTAAAGTATTCAGACCCTTTGACTTTTTCCACATTTTGTTTACGTTACAGCCTTACTCTAAAATGTATTCAATAGTTTTTTCCCATCATCAATCTACACACAATACCCCATAATGACAAAGCAAAAACTGGTTTTTAGACAAACTGAAATATCACATTTACATAAGTATTCAGACCCTTTACTCAGTACTTTGTTGAAGCACCTTTGACAGCGATTACAGACTCAATTCTTCTTGGGTATGATGATACAAGCTTGGCACAGCTGAAGAAAAATAACATTCTTCTCTGCAGATCCTCTCAAGCTCTGTCAGGTTGGTTGGGGAGTGTCACTACACAGCTATTTTCACGTGTCTCCAGAGATGTTCGATCGGTTTCAAGTCCGGGCTCTGGCTGGGCCACTCAAGGACGTTCAGAGACTTGTCCCAAAGCCACTCCTGTATTGTCTTGGCTGTGTCCTTAGGGTTGTTGTCCTGTTGGAAGGTGAACCTTCACCCCAGTCTGAGGTCCTGAGATCTCTGGAGCAGGTTTTCATTAAAGATCTCTCTATACTTTGCTCTGTTCATCCTTGCCTCGATCCTGACTAGTCTAATAGTCCCTGCCGCTGAAAAACATCCCCAGAGCATGATGCTGCCACCACCATGCTTCACCGTAGGGATGGTACCAGGTATCCTCCAGACGTGACGCTTGGAATTCAGGCCAAAGAGTTTCATCAGACCAGATAATCTTGTTTCTCATGGTCTGAAAGTCCTTTAGGTGCCTTTTGGCAAACTCCAAGCGGGATGTCATGTTCATTTTACTGAGGAGTGGCTTTCGTCTGGCCACTCTACCATAAAGGCCTGATTGGTGGAGTGCTGCAGAGATAGTTGTCTTTCTGGAAGGTTCTCCCATCTCCACAGAGGAACTCTGGAGCTCGAGTGACCATCAGGTTCTTGGTCACCTCCCTGACCAAGGCCCTTCTCGCCCGATTGCTCAGTTTGGCCGTGCGGCCAGCTCTAGGAAGAGTCTTGGTGGTTCCAAACTTCTTCCATTTAAGAATGATGGAGGCCACTGTTCTTGGGGACCTTCAATGCTGCAGACATTTTTTGGTCAGAGTACATTAGGCGGATCCCAGAGTAATATGATTCTGCCAGATTCGGGAAGAGCTCGGCCCGCATGAAGCCCCCTGGCGAGTCCGAGTCCATGCCGAGTCCCCCGGGTCTCAAATGGAATAGGCCCGAGCCCAGTGTCTTGACTGCGTCCAGACCCTAACCTGCTTTTGTGTGCTCTGCCAGCAGTTTCTTTGCCAAATGTGCTAAGCTGAATCATGCAAATGCTTCTGAAAAAGAACATTACTCTAATATGTTATAATTGCAATGGTTCTAGTATCTTATATAATATAATAATAATAATATGCCATTTAGCAGACGCTTTTATCCAAAGCGACTTACAGTCATGTGTGCATACATTATTACGTATGGGTGGTCCCGGGGATCGAACCCACTACCCTGGCGTTACATGCGCCATGCTCTACCAATTGAGCTACAGAGGACCACAATGGGTGCGTGGACCAGAAACACTATGCACACGTGTATATAGATTTGTTTCTGTTTATTGAGTAGCATTTAGATAACTGGTCAGAGACAGTTGTGATAACTGGTCAGAGACAGTCAAGATAGTCGTGAGGAAGGCACGACAACACCTATTCCCCCTCAGGAGACTAAAAAGATTTGGCATGGGTCCTCAGATCCTCAAAAAGTTATACAGCTGCACCATTGACAGCATCCTGACTGTTTGCATCAGCGCCTGGTATGGCAACTGCTCGGCAGGGCGCTACAGAGGGTAGTGTGTACGGCCCAGTACATCACTGGGGCCAAGCTTCCTGCCATCCAGGACTTCTATACCAGGCGGTGTCAGAGGAAGGCCCTAAAAATTGCCAAAGACTCCAGCCACCCTAGTCATAGACGGTTCTCTCTGCTACCGCACGGCAAGCGGTAACGGAGCGCCATGTTTAGGTCCAAAAGGCCCCTTAACAGCTTCTACCCCCAAGCCATAAGACTGCTGAACAGCGACTATTTGCATTTACCCCCCCCCCCCCCCCCCCCTATTTTTTTATGCCGCTGCTATTCGCTGTTAATTATCTATGCATAGTCACTTTACCCCTACCTACATGTACATATTACCTAAATTACCTCTACTAACCTATATCCCCTGCATATTGACTTGGTACCAGTACCCCCTGTATATAGCCTCATAATTGTTTTTTTATTGTGTTACTTTTTTTTACTTTCATTTATTTAGTATGTGTTTTCTTAACTCTTGTTTTTCTTAAAATTGCATTGTTGGTTAAGGGCTTGTAAGTAAGCATTTCACAGTATTCAGGGCATGTGACAAATAAAATTTGATTTGATTTGATTTCAACCGAAAACTAGATATCTGGCAAAATATTATGTATTTTTCATGAGTAAAAAAGACATCATGAAGAAGATGTCTTAATCTGGTTGTGATCTGGTTATACGACATCCCGACCAGATTTCAACCAGTAAAATATGTCTTTATCACGTGCCCACTGGGATGTTTTCTGGCACATTTCTGGAATATGCAATTACGAAGTGCTGGCGCATAGGCTTACTGTGGCTTACTGTGATTTGAACTGACTGAATAAAGTCAATCTCATATATCCTTGCCATTCATAAATCATACAACGTAGTTATATGTTCATGGTATCGCATCGGGACAAGTAAATTAAGATATTGTTTTGTATTTTCGACTTGCCAGACAGTAGCTATGTTTCCATCAACTGTCCAGTGAATTTTGGCCGACATTTAGGGTGTGTTTGTAAAATTCACTCTGACTATATACTCTGATTTCAGAGCACTCTTGTCTCTGGGTGCGTTCGTAAATTCACTCTGGCTATCTACTCCGATTTCAGAGCACTCTCATCTGAGTGTGCCAAAGCGCAGAATAACTGATGAATTTACAAACTCGCAACACCTGTTGAAAATGACTGGTGTCAACTGTGCTGTTTCCAGCAGCACAGTTACAGTCACCAACTCTCTAGATAACATGAAAACAGCCTAACCAGCTCTGCTATGGCGAATAAAATGGTCAGAGTGAGGTGTTCTCTCATTTGTGTTTCGAAGTAGCTAGCAAACTAGCCAACATTTGCCAGTTAGCTTAGGTGCTCAGAGGAGGCTCCTCAGATGAGGAAGGAAAGGACCATCCTCCTCAGTGAATGTCATGAAAATACATTTTCCAAGTTATCCTTTTTTAATAAAACTATACTAAATATATTCACGTCACCAAATAATTGATTAAAACACACTGTTTTGCAATGAAGGTTTACAGTAGCCTCAACAGCACTCTGTAGGGTAGCACCACGGCGTAGCCAGGGGACAGCTAGCTTCCGTCCACCTCTGGGTACATTGACTTCAATACAAAACCTAGGAGGCTCATGGTTCTCACCCCCTTCCATAGGCTTACACTAATTATGAAACTTCCGGAGGATGTCCTCCAACCTATCAGAGCTCTTGCAGCATGAACTGACATGATGTCTCCTGAGTGGCGCAGTGGTCTAAGGCACTGCATCGCAGTGTTAACTGTGCCACTAGAGATCCTGGTTCAGATCCAGGCTCTGTCGCAGCCGGCCGCGACCGGGAGACTCATGGGCGGCGCACAATTGGCCCAGCGTCGTCCAGGGTAGGGGAGGGAATGGCCGGCAGGGATGTAGCTCAGTTGATAGAGCATGGTGTTTGCAATGCCAGGGTTGTGGGTTCGTTTCCCACGGGGGCAAGTATAAAAAAAAAATGTATTCACTAACTGTAAGTCGCTCTGGATAAGAGCGTCTGCAAAATGACTAAAATGTAAATGTTGTCCACCCAATCAAAGGATCAGAGAATGAATCTAGTACTGAAAGCAAAGCTAGAGCTAGCTAGCACTGTAGTGCATAACATGTGGTAAGTAGTTGACTCAAAGAGAGAGAAAGACAATAGTTGAACATTTTTGAACAAATTAAGTGAGAAAGAGAGAGAGAGTGAGATATTGAGTGATTGTTTTTCCACTTTAACTTAATTAACTTTACCAACACAAAAAGATCCCACTTTGCGTATTTTGTTTTGTCTACATTTGGAAAGTTTACAGAAAAATGTTGTTTTTCCATCAGGAGTGTCATGGATTTGTTTTTATCCGACATGTACTTTACTTAAATCAAAAGGTTGGAGGGTAACCTGGTTAGTGACGTTAAAGTGAGTGACTCGTAAGTAATCTACCGAATTGCATCGGTAAGAGAGCCCATTATCTGCTGATAATTTATGAAAACATTCAATGAAGATGGTTAATCCTCCTCACTGCAGGAACAATAGGTAGGCTAGTTGATCTATAGTCTCACTCTGGTCCAACATACAGTGAGGGAAAAAAGTATTTGATCCCCTGCTGATATTGTACGTTTGCCCACTGACAAAGAAATGATCAGTCTATAATTTTAATGGTAGGTTTATTTGAACAGTGAGAGACAAATTAACAAAAAAAAATCGAGAAAAACGCATGTCAAAAATGTTATAAATTGATTTGCATTTTAATGAGGGAAGTAAGTATTTGACCCCCTCTCAATCAGAAAGATTTCTGGCTCTCAGGTGTCTTTTATACAGGTAACGAGCTGAGATTAGGAGCACACTCTTAAAGGGAGTGCTCCTAATCTCAGTTTGTTACCTGTATAAAAGACACCTGTCCACAGAAGCAATCAATCAATCAGATTACAAACTCTCCACCATGGCCAAGACCAAAGAGCTCTCCAAGGATGTAAGGGACAAGATTGTAGACCTACACAAGGCTGGAATGGGCTACAAGACCATCGCCAAGCAGCTTGGTGAGAAGGTGACAACAGTTGGTGCGATTATTCGCAAATGGAAAAAACACAAAATAACTGTCAATCTCCCTCGGCCTGGGGCTCCATGCAAGATCTCACCTTCTGGAGTTGCAATGATCATGCGAATAGTGAGGAATCAGCCCAGAACTACACGGGAGGATCTTGTCAATGATCTCAAGGCAGCTGGGACCATAGTCACCAAGAAAACAATTGGTAACACACTACGCCATGAAGGACTGAAATCCTGCAGCGCCCGCAAGGTCCCCCTCCTCTAGAAAGCACATATACATGCCCGTCTGAAGTTTACCAATGAACATCTGAATGATTCAGAGGAAAACTGGGTGAAAGTGTTGTGGTCAGATGAGACCAAAATCGAGCACTTTGGCATCAAATCAACTCGCCGTGTTTGGAGGAGGAATGCTGCCTATGACCCCAAGAACACCATCCCCACCGTCAAACATGGAGGTGGAAACATTATGCTTTGGGGGTGTTTTTCTGCTAAGGGGACAGGACAACTTCACCGCATCAAAGGGACGATGGACGGGGCCATGTACCATCAAATCTTGGGTGAGAACCTCGTTCCCTCAGCCAGGGCATTGAAAATGGGTCGTGGATGGGTTTTCCAGCATGACAATGACCCAAAACACACGGCCAAGGCAACAAATGAGTGGCTCAAGAAGAGGCACATTAAGGTCCTGGAGTGGCCTAGCTAGTCTCCAGACCTTAATCCCATAGAAAATCTGTGGAGGGAGCTGAAGGTTCGAGTTGCCAGACGTCAGCCTCGAAACCTTTATGACTTGGAGAAGTTCTGCAAAGAGGAGTGGTACAAAATCCCTCCTGAGATGTGTGCAAACCTGGTGGCCAACTACAAGAAACGTCCGACCTCTGTGATTGCCAACAAGGGTTTTGCCACCTAGTACTAAGTCATGTTTTGCAGAGGGGTCAAATACTTATTTCCCTCATTAAATTGCAAATCAATTTCTAACATTTTTGACATGCGTTTTTCTGGATTTTTTTGTTGTTATTCTGTCTCTCACTGTTCAAATAAACCTACCATTAAAATTATAGACTAATAATTTCTTTGTCAGTGGGCAAACGTACAAAATCAGCAGGGGATCAAATAGTTTTTTCCCCTCACTGTATGATGAAAGAAAACAGATGTAATTGTTTTAAAAGCTAATGATAAAGTACTTTCAAAGATATTGATATAGGTCTACCGAATTAATCAGTGTTGACAATGGAGTAGTCAACTGCTGCTTTCTGTTTAGCAAATCATATGATTAACACCTGCTTCAAAGTTCACTCATACCTGTATTGCTGATAGCTGAAAATGCCTCAAAAGGAATCTTGAAATCAGCACTCTTACAAGATTCTTAAAAAAATTATTGTTGTTAAACAAGTAATACAAAATAAAATGACATACTGCAATTCACAAACAGAATGTCTTTCACTAATTTAACTGATGTGGTTCTATCTTGTCTTAACAGGTATGGACCCAGAACTTAATTGAGCATCTGTTCTGTTTATTTTAGAGACCCATTTTTACATTTGAATAAGTGCCCATTACAAAATGTGTTTTGTAACCTTTAATTAATTTCTTCAAGATAATTTGGGCTATTTACTTAATTTATTTTTTTATAAAATACATAATTTGAAAAACAAACAATTGTGGCAATTCATATCTTACTTTAATCTCAAGAGAAGACAGGTTAAATGTAAAACAAAATAATTAAATATTCTCTTACTTAGAAAATAGTCCTGATCATATAGGCCTAGACCAGCGTTTCCCAAACTCGGGACTCCTAGGGGTGCACATTTTGGTTTTTGCCGTAACACTGCACAGCTGATTCAGATTATCAAAGCTTGATGATTAGTTTATTATTTGAATCAGCTGTGTAGTGCTTGGGCAAAAACCTAAACGTGCACCCCTTGGGGAAACCCTGGCCTAGACAAAACCCCAAAAAACTAACAATACACTAAATTCATACATTTTCAGTCATTTAAATTGTACATTCAATACCACAGCAAATGCATCCAATCTGGGAGGTAAACTCAATAAATGATTCCATAATTTTGCTATATATTTCGTTCGGATGGAATCAAAGCATTAGAATTGCCCATGCTACAGATGTCTATATTGATCTGCTAATACAGCACTATTAAAGGCCCAGTGCACTACTTTTGTGAAAATTGTTTAACTAAGTGTATTTCCATTTGAGTGTTTACCAGCATTTGTAACTTGTATTTTAGTAGACACTCTCATCCAGAGCAATTTACAGTAATAAGTGCATACATTTTCATAATTTTGTACTGGTCTCCCGTGGAAATTGAACCCACAACCCTAGCATTGTAAGCACCATGCTCTACCAACTGAGCCACATCTTCACATCACATCACATTATCACAAACCACTTGATGTCTCAATGTACTCAATTACTGTATTGTGCGTTGTTTTTCTTCATGGGGATGGAAAGTCTACAGGTACAAACCTAGATGACCAGAATATGTACAATACAGTAATGTACATTTATATTAAGTGGTTTGTAAGGATGGTAAAATAATACTGCACAAGAAGTGCTTGTTTTCTATGTTATTTGATCAAGAAAAACATTGAATTTGATGTGGATGTTTTGAGTCTTTGCCCATAAATTTGCACCATTTGAGGTAAATGTTTGAGGACAGGGTTTTGTTCTTTCTGGATTCCATTAGAATGACGATCGCAGTGAAAGGGACAGGGCAACAACTCTTACAATTCCAACTATTGAATCCTGCAGGATACTGTTCTTAATTATACAACTACCTTTTTTGCGAAAGTAGAGATGCTGATTTTTTTTGTGTGCCAAAATAGAGCTTGTTCGGAAAAAAAAGTTTAACCCCTGCCATGGGGATCCTGGCTGGCTACTTTTTCTATTTGGCTGGCTACTCCATGTGCTTGTGGAAAATGAAATGGTGTTTCAGCCTACTCAGTGACACCCACAAAACACAGCTATGTAGCATTTACACAAATATTAGCATCTTAGCTCTTATTGTGGGAATCAAAAAACCAGTGCGAAATGAACCACATTTAGCATTTAGCCTATTTTACGTATTGAACATACAAATTGGACTTTACAGCGTAAGCTATGAAATAGGATATGGAGTATCAGCCTACTCGGTGACACCCACAGAACACAACTATTTTTGCACAAAAATGAATACTCACACAAGTATCCGAATACCAATGTCCATTTTGATATTCCAATATTCCAATAACGTACACATCCCTATATTCTAATAATGTACACATCCCTATATTCTATTTTATGAACAGATGTTTCTGCATTAAAGCATACACTGAGACAGTGTTTACAACATATACAGTGCCTTCAGAAAGTATTCATACCCCTTGACTTATTCCACATTCTGTTGAGTAACAGCCTGAATTCAAAATGGATTAAATATATTTTTTTCTCACACATCTACACATACTACCCCATAATGACAAAGTGAAAACAGATGTTGTGCAAATGTATTGAAAATGAAATACAGATATATCTCATTTACATAATTATTCACACCCCTGAGTGAATACATGTTAGAATCACATTTGGCAGCGTTTACAATTGTGAGTCTTTCTGGGTACGTCTCTAAGAGGTTTACAAACCTGGATTGTACAATATTTGCCCAAGGTGGTTGTTGGTCATTGCCAGACAGCCATTTTCAAGTCTTGCCATAGATTTTCAAGCAGATTGAGGTAAAAACTGTAACTCGGCCACTCAGGAACATTCGCTGTCTTCTTGGTAAGCAACTCCATTGTAGATTTGGACTTGTGTTTTAGGCTATTGTCCTGTTGAATTAATCTCCCAGTGTCTGGTGGAAAGCAGACTGAACCAGGTTTTCCTCTAGGATTTTGCCTTTGCAAGCATACCCATAACATGATGCAGCCATCACTATGCTTGAAAATATGGAGAATGCTACTCAGTAATGTTTTTTATTGGATTTGCCCCAAACAAAATACTTTGTATTTAGGACAATTGCTTTGCTTTGCCACATTTTATGCAGTATTACTTTAGTGCCTTGTTGCAAACAGGATGCATGTTTTGGAATATTTTTTTATTTTGTACAGGCTTCCTTCTTTTCACTCTGTCAATTAGGTTAGTATTGTGGAGTAACTACAATGTTGTTGATCTATCCTCAGTTTTCTCCTATCACAGCCATTAAACTCTGTAACTGTGTTAAAGTCACCATTGGCCTCATGGTGAAATCCCTGAGCGGTTTCCATCCTCTCAGCAACTGAGATAGGAAGGACGCCTATATCTTTGTAGTGACTAGGTGTTTTGATACACCATCCAAAGTTTAAGTAATAACTTCACCATGCTCAAAGGAATATTCAAGGTCTGCTTTTTTTATTCATACCCTTCTACCACCAGGTGCCCTGATTTGCAAGGCATTGGAAAACCTCCCTGGTCTTTGTGGTTGAATCTGTGTTTTGAATTCACTGCTCGACTGAGGGATCTTACAGATCATTGTATGTGTGGGGTACAGAGATGAGTTCGTCATTCAGAAATCATGTTAAAAACTATTATTGCACACAGAATGAGTCCATGCAACTTATAATGTGACTTGTTAATCACATGTTTTACTCCTAAACTTATTTAGGCTTGCCATAACAATGGGGTTGAATACTTATTGACTCAAGACATTTCAGCTTTTAGTTTTTAATGAATAAAAAACCAATTTGAAAAACATAATTCCACTTTGACATTGTGGGGTATTGTGTGTAGGCCAGAGACACAAAATCTCAATTTAATAAATAAAAAATTCAGGCTGTAAAACAACAAAATGTGGAAGAAGTCATACTTTCTGAAGGCACAATATACTCCCATTGCAAACAAGAAGTAAACCTACAGTACAGCCAGCAGCCGTTACTATAGCCTCTATGACCAACATGTCTTATCGTTCAGTCAAACAGGCTATTCCAGACTGCTGGTGTAGCTATATTTCTATATGCCATCTGTTTTCAGTAGGGACAGGAAACACACCCACACAGAGGGAAACAACAGTCACATGCAGCTATAATATGCAATAATATGTAGACTTTGAAACAACAGTAATAGGCCTATGTAAAAACGGTCATATTCAACTGTAGCCTAGGATACAACAGTAATATGCAGCTGTAGGCTATAGATGAAGAGAATACAAATATATAGGTTTAACCTTTAAAGAAAAGGAGAATAACCTTACCTGAGACCTCAAGCTTTACTGGTGGCATGGCTTGACTTAGAACACTGCTGCTGCTGTGTGAGGAATTCTGTGTGTGGAATACAGTTAGCTACAGTAGCCTGCTGTCCTTTTATAGAGATATATTTTTTGCTGGTTGCGCTCTACACTGTTCGGTAGTGAGCTGCACACTGTACTGCCAGTCAATATGGAGGCGGTGCGTTATATAATCCTGGTATGTAACCCATTGCTGATCAACAAAGGGACAGGGAGGGGAGGGAGAGTGGAACGAGAGCCAGCATAATTCAGGGAGGAGAATACAGGGACAGTTATAGAGCAGTCCACTTTCTGACCTCCACACCAGAGTTGGGGGTTAATTTCAATGTATAGATGCAGAGAACCATTGCGAAGGGTACTATTTCATTGTAGTGCTTGTTTTAATTAGATGTTGGTAGTGGGAGAAAAGCATTTTTCGTACAATTTTCGGTTTACTTTCTGAATTGAATGAAATGACTGCTTCTCACAGGCAATACTGACACACAGATTATGTTGTAGTTTCAATCATTTTTGCATTTTTTTTGTATGGCGTTTCCTAGGATATATAGTGCTTTTAGGCTTGAACTTGAACCTTTAGGCTAAGTCATGTTGTAGTGGGAAGTGATTATGACCTAATTTGGGCTATTTGTACAGCTTCTCTCACAGGGACAAGGGTCAAAAGAGTCTCATTGCTTTTTCCCACACACGCATCTCTACTATTAGTATTAAACTATTCTCTAATGGAACTATAATAAAACATACATAATAGTTCTCTGCATCTATACATTCACTGGAAATGTAAACCAATATATTGTGTATTTTTTAAATCAATTAGAAGGATGCTGGCCTGTTCAAATTATGGATATCTGAAAAATTAAAATACTTGTGTAATAAAATAACAAAATCGACATAGAGATTTAATGGACATAGAGAATAGACCAGTGGCAGTCAATGTGCGCTGGGGGCTTCACTTTCCCTGGTTCAGAAAGTGGGTCAAACATATATATGGCCGGACATACAGTGGGGAAAAAAAGTATTTAGTCAGCCACCAATTGTGCAAGTTCTCCCACTTAAAAAGATGAGAAAGGCCTGTAATTCTCATCATAGGTACACGTCAACTATGACAGACAAAATGAGATTTTTTTTCTCCAGAAAATCACATTGTAGGATTTTTAATGAATTTATTTGCAAATTATGGTGGAAAATAAGTATTTGGTCAATAACAAAAGTTTCTCAATACTTTGTTATAAACCCTTTGTTGGCAATGACACAGGTCAAATGTTTTCTGTAAGTCTTCACAAGGTTTTCACACACTGTTGCTGGTATTTTGGCCCATTCCTCCATGCAGATCTCCTCTAGAGCAGTGATGTTTTGGGGCTGTCGCTGGGCAACACAGACTTTCAACTCCCTCCAAAGATTTTCTATGGGGTTGAGATCTGGAGACTGGCTAGGCCACTCCAGGACCTTGAAATGCTTCTTACGAAGCCACTCCTTCGTTGCCCGGGCGGTGTGTTTGGGATCATTGTAATGCTGAAAGACCCAGCCTGTCACGGTTCAGACAGACGACCAGAGGACCACAATTGCGTCACACCAGAAAGTTTATTAAAACTTAAGGGAAAAGGGAAGTAGGGAGTGAATGAAGGCTCCAGGGGTAACAGGGATCCCGTCCAATGTGCTGGGTCTGTGCCTCCCCCAGTGGCAGCGATGCGTCCTATGAAGCCGGTGGTGGGTGGTCCAGAAGTCCTGGGGGGGGGAGACACAGACACAACAGGGCGGAATGAAACAAGGCAGCAGTACAGTTCAAGGGAAATCCAAAATACGTAGTAGCAAGGCAGAAGGCTGGTCAGAGTTACCGGGATTGAAGAGTAGTCAGGAGTCGTAATGGCAGAAGCAGGTCTGGATCTCCTGGGGCAGAAGAGTATCCAAAAATCAGGCAGGTCCGGGGTCACAAAACCAGGGTGAGCCAGAAGCGCGAGCAAACAGGTTCCGGGAGTGAGCTTTGCAGACGATCTGACACCGGAGAGCTGAAAGACAGGGCCTTAAATACTGGGAGAGGTAGTGGGTAATGCAGCGCAGCTGGCAGAGTAATTAGAGCAGAGCAGAGCAGGGACAGGTGGAGCTAGTTAGGCTGAGTAGAGAGAGTGGTGAGCAGAGTGGAAGAAAATTAAGGTGGTAACCCGGTGGAGTGAGAGGCTCATGACAGAACCCCCCCCCCAAGGGACGGCCCCAGAAGTCCCAAGAGCAACACCACGCCGGGCGGGAGGAGGGGAGCCGGAGGAGGGCTAGAACTCCTCCGAACGGTCCGAGTGAACGTCCTCATCCTCGGAGGAAGCCGGAGGGCCGTGGTCGGGAGATGGGACAGGTCCCGAGACAGGATCAGGCACAGGACAGGAAGCCGAGCGGGCAGGACGGTTAGGGACCCCTCTGGGGCGGCCCCTACGGATTGCAGGTTGATCAGGATGCCGTTGGTGGAAAGCGGTGATGAGAGTCCTATCCACAATCCGACTAGCTGGCACCCAGGTCCTCTCCTCAGGTCCATAGCCCTCCCAGTCAATGAGGTACTGGAGACCCCTACCCCTCCGTCTGGACCGAAGCAGGCGGCGGACGGTGTAAACCAGACCACCATCGACGAGCCGTGGAGGAGGAGGACAAGGCGCAGCAGGGACCAGCGGACTCTCATGGATGGGCTTAATCTTAGACACATGGAAAGTGGGGTGCACCCTCAGGGAATTAGGCAGTTGGAGCCGGACAGCAGTTGGGCTAATCACTCTTATGATAGGGAATGGGCCAATGAACCGAGGTGCCAGCTTCTGCGACTCCACCCTGAGTGGCAGGTTCTTCGATGACAACCACACCCTTTGACCAACATGGTAGGTGGGAGCAGGAATTCTCCGACGGTTGGCCCCGGTAGTGTAGCTGGCAACGGATCTGAGGAGTGTGGCTCGGGCTTGTGACCAGGTGCGGCGACATCGACGGGCAAAAGCAAGTGCAGATGGGCAAGTAACCTCCTCTTCCTGGCTGGCAAATAGAGGAGGCTGGTATCCATAAACACATTGGAAAGGGGACATACCGATGGCAGAGCAGGTCAGAGAATTGTGTGCGTACTCCACCCATGTCAATTGCTGCGACCAGGAGTGGGGGTTGCGTGAAGTCATGCATCGCAGTGCCTTCTCGAGCTCCTGATTAGCCCGCTCTGACTGCCCATTGGATTGGGGATGGAATCCGGAAGTCAGACTGACTGTGGCTCCCAGCAGGTGACAGAACTCCTTCCAAAAAGCGGAGGAGAATTGTGGACCACGGTCAGAAACTACATCCTTTGGCAGTCCGTGGATCCGGAAGACGTGTTCCAGGACCACCTGGGCGGTCTCCTTGGCGGTTGGGAGCTTGGGGAGGGGAATGAAGTGTGCCATCTTGCTGAAACGGTCAACTATGGTGAGAATGACGGTCATGCCACTTGAAGGGGGCAGCCCCGTGACAAAGTCAAGGGCGATGTGAGACCAGGGACGTCTGGGCACAGGCAGGGGCTGCAGCAATCCGGCTGGGGGCTGGCAGGACGACTTGTGTTGGTTGCAGATGGGGCAGGCTTGGACGAATTCCCGTACATCCTTCCTCAGAGAGGGCCACCAGAACCTCTGGGCGAGCAGGTTGTAAGTGCGGGTGGAGCCAGGGTGACAAGCTAGGCGGGAGTCATGTCCCCACTGAACGACCTGGGACCTCAGGTCTTCGGGGACAAAAAGGCGGTCAGCTGGGCAAGTGCTGGGACCTGGCTGGTTACGGAGAGCCTCCAGCACCTGTTCCTCAACAGCCCAGGTCAGAGCTGCAACGATGCAGGGACTTGGCAGAATCGACACAGGGTCCTTGGAGGGGGTGTCATCCTTCTGGAATTGACGGGAGAGGGCGTCTGGCTTGGTGTTGCGTGATCCAGGCCGGTATGACAGAGTGAAATTAAACCTGGTGAAGAACAGGGCCCAGCGGGACTGCCTGGAGTTCAACCGTTTGGCCGTGCGGATGTACTCCAAGTTCTTATGATCGGTCCAAACGAGAAATGGAATGGTGGACCCCTCCAGCCAGTGACGCCACTCCTCCAAGGCAAGCTTCACAGCCAGCAGCTCACGGTTCCCTATGTCGTAATTGCACTCAGAGGGGGACAACCGACGTGAGAAAAAGGCACAGGGATGGAGCTTCCTATCCTCCGCAGCCCACTGAGAAATCACAGCACCAACTCCCACATCCGAGGCGTCCACCTCCACAATGAATTGCCGGTCCACATCAGGCATCTGGAGGATGGGAGCGGAGGTGAACCTCACCTTGAGGGTACTGAAGGCTTTGTCGGCTGCTGGGGTCCAGGTGAAGGGTTGCTTGGTGCTGGTTAGAGCAGTGAGAGGGGCAGCAACGGTACTGTAGTTCCGGATAAACTTTCTATAGAAGTTAGCAAACCCCAGAAACTGTTGCAGCTTCTTTCTGTTCTCCGGAACTGGCCATGAAGTGACTGCTGATACTTTGGCAGGATCCATTTGGATACTTCCCTCTGCCACTATGTACCCCAGGAAGGCCACTGTCTTGACGTGAAACTCACATTTCTCTGCCTTGGCGTAGAGGGAATTCTCCAGAAGACGATGAAGGACTTGCTGGACATGGCGGGTGTGTTCAGACAGGTTTCTGGAGTAGATTAAGATGTCATCCAGGTAAACGAAGACAAACTTGTTTAACATGTCCCGCAGTACATCATTCACTAGAGCCTGGAACACAGCAGGAGCATTGGTGAGACCAAAAGGCATAACCAGATACTCGTAGTGGCCTGTTGGTGTATTGAATGCGGTTTTCCATTCATCTCCCTCCCGGATCCGCACTAGGTGGTAAGCGTTTCTGAGATCCAACTTGGTAAAAACAGTGGCTCCCTGGAGCAACTCAAAAGCAGAGGTGAGCAGAGGCAGAGGGTAACGGTTTTTCACTGTGATGTCGTTGAGTCCCCTGTAGTCGATGCAGGGGCGAAGAGATCCGTCCTTCTTCCCCACAAAGAAGAAGCCAGCACCAGCAGGAGATGAAGATGAACGGATTAATCCTGCGGACAGAGAGCCATTGATGTAGTCCTCCATGGACTTTCTTTCAGGAGCAGACAACGAATAAAGACGACCCTTTGGAGGGGCTGTTCCAGGGAGGAGGTCGATGGCACAGTCGTACGGTCGGTGAGGGGGCAGAGATGTGGCTCTTGCTTTGTTAAACACCTCTCTGAGACCATGGTAGCATTCTGGGACATTGGAGAGGTCAGGAGCGGAGTTAGTAGGTACTGGCCGAGGGGGTAGTGCGGCAGCAAGCAGGCAGGTTCGGTGGCAGTCCTCTCCCCACTCCCTGATCACCCCGGTCACCCAGTCGAGCTGAGGGTTGTGCCGGCGGAGCCATGGGTAACCCAGGATGAGGGGTTGGCCTGGAGAGGGGAGCAGGTGAAACTGGATAGTTTCTTGATGGTTTCCGGACAGACCCATCGAGACCGGGGCCGTGACATGAGTGACCGATCCGAGTAAGTGTCCGTCCAGTGCCCGGGCAGGAATAGGAGGTGTCAAACGGAGGTTCTCCAGTCCCAGTTGGCGTGCCAGCTTGATGTCCATTATGTTGGCTTCGGCGCCAGAATCCACCAGAGCAGCCAGGGTGTGAGTTGAGTCAGAGAGGCGGAGGTGAACTTGCAGCAGGGGTTTGCGGTCGGAGGACTGGATGGTCATTGAACTCAACCGGACTCCCCCTATGCCCGGTGAGCTTCGGCCCTTTAAAGGGCAGGTTACCACACGATGTCCATCACCTCCACAATAGAGGCAGAGGTTTGAAGTGAAGCGGCGCTGGCGCTCTGCAGGAGTGAGAGAGGCTCGCCCAATCTCCATAGGCTCAGACTGATCAAGCTGACCTGGGTGAGTGGCAGTAGATGACAGGAGCCCAGTCGGATCTCTCCGAATGCCGGTAGTAGGTGGACCTTGGCGCCCCCTCTCACGACGACGGGTCTGTATCCTTCTGTCGATCCTGACAGTCAGTGCGATGGCTTCATCAAGAGTGGAAGGCAGTTCATGGGAGACCAACTCGTCCTTGATATAGTCAGCCAAACTATGGAAGAACGCGTCCACCAACGATGGTGTGTTCCAAGAACTTCGTCTAGCCAGGGTTCGGAAGTCGATGGAATGGTCTGCGACTGTACGTCTGCCTTGTCGAATACTGAACAGTTCACGAGACGCCTCTGCGGTTGGTGAATCCAGGTCAAACACCCTCAGCATCTCCTCAGCAAACAGGTCGAAGGTTGCACATGCGGGGGTTTGACGTTCGAACTCTGCTGTTCCCCAGAGTCGAGCTCGGCCCGTCAGGTGAGTGATGGCATACCCAACTTTAGCCCCCTCCGTGGCGAAGGTCCTTGGCTGCAAGGAGAACTGAAGTCGGCAGCTAGTCAGGAATGGCCGGACCTGGGTTGAATCGCCGTTGAACCGCTCGGGGTTTCCAATCTTGGGTTCCGGAGCAGCGGCTGCAATGACCGGGGCAGGTAACTCGGGGGCAGGGCTGGTGGGCAGACTGGCTGGGGTAAGGTTGGTGAGGAGTTGAATGATCATGGCGAGTTGTTGTTGCTG
Source organism: Coregonus lavaretus (assembly GCF_964263955.1). Classification (NCBI taxonomy): domain Eukaryota; kingdom Metazoa; phylum Chordata; class Actinopteri; order Salmoniformes; family Salmonidae; genus Coregonus; species Coregonus lavaretus. The sequence continues at coordinate 46,841,929 of NC_140002.1, forward strand.
CTGCTGGAACTGCTGCTCATGCTCATCGGTTTCCATGTCGGGAAAAGTGTGCGCTGAGTCCATAATGGTCAGATCGTACTGTCACGGTTCAGACAGACGACCAGAGGACCACAATTGCGTCACACCAGAAAGTTTATTAAAACTTAAGGGAAAAGGGAAGTAGGGAGTGAATGAAGGCTCCAGGGGTAACAGGGATCCCGTCCAATGTGCTGGGTCTGTGCCTCCCCCAGTGGCAGCGATGCGTCCTATGAAGCCGGTGGTGGGTGGTCCAGAAGTCCTGGGGGGGGGAGACACAGACACAACAGGGCGGAATGAAACAAGGCAGCAGTACAGTTCAAGGGAAATCCAAAATACGTAGTAGCAAGGCAGAAGGCTGGTCAGAGTTACCGGGATTGAAGAGTAGTCAGGAGTCGTAATGGCAGAAGCAGGTCTGGATCTCCTGGGGCAGAAGAGTATCCAAAAATCAGGCAGGTCCGGGGTCACAAAACCAGGGTGAGCCAGAAGCGCGAGCAAACAGGTTCCGGGAGTGAGCTTTGCAGACGATCTGACACCGGAGAGCTGAAAGACAGGGCCTTAAATACTGGGAGAGGTAGTGGGTAATGCAGCGCAGCTGGCAGAGTAATTAGAGCAGAGCAGAGCAGGGACAGGTGGAGCTAGTTAGGCTGAGTAGAGAGAGTGGTGAGCAGAGTGGAAGAAAATTAAGGTGGTAACCCGGTGGAGTGAGAGGCTCATGACACAGCCACGTTTCATCTTCAATGCCCTTGCTGATGGAAGGAGGTTTTCACTCAAAATCTCACGATACATGGCCCCATTCATTCTTTCCTTTACACGGATCAGCCGTCCAGGTCCCTTTGCAGAAAAACAGCCCCAAAGCATGATGTTTCCACCCCCATGCTTCGCAGTAGGTATGGTGTTCTTTGGATGCAACTCAGCATTCTTTGTCCTCCAAACACGACGAGTTGAGTTTTTACCAAAAAGTTTCATCTGACCATATGACATTCTCCCAATCCTCTTCTGGATCACCCATATGCACTCTAGCAAACTTCAGACGGGCCTGGACATGTACTGGCTTAAGCAGGGGGACACGTCTGGCACTGCAGGATTTGAGTCCCTGGCGGCGTAGTGTGTTACTGATGGTAGGCTTTGTTACTTTGGTCCCAGCTCTCTGCAGGTCATTCACTAGGTCCCCCCGTGGGGTCAAAATGATCACAAGAACGGTGAGCAAAAATCCCAGAACCACACAGGGGGACCTAGTGAATGACCTGCAGAGAGCTGGGACCAAAGTAACAAAGCCTAGAGATCTTGCGTGGAGCCCCAGATCGAGGGAGACTATCAGTGGTCTTGCTTGTCTTCCATTTCCTAATAATTGCTCCCACAGTTGATTTCTTCAAACCAAGCTGCTTACCTATTGCAGATTCAGTCTTCCCAGCCTGGTGCAGGTCTACAATTTTGTTTCTGGTGTCCTTTGACAGCTCTTTGGTCTTGGCCATAGTGGAGTTTGGAGTGTGACTGGTTGAGGTTGTGGACAGGTGTCTTTTATACTGATAACAAGTTCAAACAGGTGCCATTAATACAGGTAACGAGTGGAGGACAGAGGAGCCTCTTAAAGAAGAAGTTACAGGTCTGTGAGAGCCAGAAATCTTGCTTGTTTGTTATTGACTAAATACTTATTTTCCACCATAATTTGCAAATAAATTCATTAAAAATCCTACAATGTGATTTTCTGGAAAAAAAAATCTCAATTTGTCTGTCACCCCTTGAAAACGAATGCACACATTTTTTCTAAAATTACTTAGAATAAAATAATGAAATTAAATATGCCTTATTATGCTGTACAGTCATTCTAAAGTGCCTTTGAATTTAGTTTTATAAACACGATTTTGGCCAGTCTTTGGTTTGAGGATCATGCGGCGAGCTATGCAAGCCTAGATTGTTAATTTAGCCTAGCAGATGCTCTTATATTCCCATGCAATAATCACAGTCAACGCAAATACATTTTTAACAACAATATCATGGAATAAAATAAAATACATTTGAAAAAGATACTTTCCCAAATGAAAAAAAGTTACAAGTGTGCCAAGCTTGTAGCGTCATACCCAAGACGACTTGAGGCTGTAATCGCTGCCAAAGGTGCGTCAACAAAGTACTGAGTAAAGGGTCTGAATACTTACAGTACCAGTCAAAAGTTAGGACACACCTACTCATTCAAGGGTTTTTCTTTATTTTTACTATTTTCTACATTGTAGAATAATAGTGAAGACGTCAAAACTATGAAATAACACATATGGAATCATGTAGTAACCAAACAAGTTTGAAACAAATCTAAATATATTTTATATTTGAGATTCTTCAAACAGCCACCCCTTGCCTTGATGACAGCTTTGCAAACTCTTGGCATTCTCTCAACCAGCTTCATGAGGTATTTACCTGGAATGCATTTCAATTAACGGGTGTGCCTTCTTAAAAGTTAATTTGTGGAATTACTTTACTTCTTAATGCGTTGGAGCTAATCAGAAGATAGCCCTATTTGGTAAAAGACCAAGTCCATATTATGGCAAGAACAGCTCAAATAAGCAAAGAGAAACATCACTTTAAGACATGAAGGTCAGTCAGTCTTCTATCAAACCACTTTCCATGACCACATTCTGTTATGGTCGCACAGTGCTCAAAACCGTGCCAGGTTGACCATCGCACCAGGTTGACCATCGCACCAGTTTCTAAACTCAGCCTCTCCCTCACTGTAGTAGTTGCAGTATTTGAGAGACAACCTCCAGCTGTCAACATCATCATACAGCCCTATCCAGACACTATTTATTATAAACTCTGAAGTTTTCATCCATCAACAGTTTGTCCATATACTCCATTTTGTCTATAGTGGACAGGTCAGTGTACTTCTCTCTGCAGTAGCTCTGCGCTTGGGTCAAAGTCTTGAGCTCGGTAAAAAAGTGGTATTGATGAGGACGGTCTGGAGAAGGTAGAAACAGCCCTGTCAGAAACAGCCATTGTCTGGCTGATATGTTGAATTGATCCGGTCTCTCTCTGGTTCTATCTGCGGACTGAGGACTCCCCTCTTGGTGTGTCTGTCTGGTGTCTTTGGACCACTATGCAGAGGTCTCTTAGAGAGCTGACATGCAAAGCATTTTTCCCCTTCCACAGGTGTGGACAAGGTGGTCACCACTCAAGTCATCCATCAGTGACACATTATGACCAGTCACAACCATGTTAGCCTTTTAGGCAAATATCAGTTGACTGTGATTGATATGGTTACCCAGGTCTTTGGGGCGGTTTCACGGGCACAGATTTAGCCTAGTCCTGGACTAAAAATAAAACTAAATGGAGAATCTCCATTGAGAGTGCTTTTTAGTGCAGGATTAGGCTTAATCTGTCCGGTAAACCGCCCCTTAATAAGACATTCTGTAGGACCAAGTAAATGTGCCATAATAGCTGAGCATGGAATGATGATACACTATATATGCAAAATTATGTGGACACCCCTTCAAATTGTGGATTTGGCTATTTCAGCCACACCCGTTGCTGACAGGTGTATAAAATCGAGCACACAGCCATGCAATCTCCATAAACAAACATTGGCAGTAGAATGGCCTGACTGAAGAGCTCAGTGACTGTCAACGTGGCACCGTCATAGGATGCCACCTTTCCAACTAGTCAGTTCGTCAAATTTCTGCTGTTATTGTGAAGTGGAAACGTCTAGGCGCAACAACGGCTCAGCCGCAAAGTGGTAGGCCACACAAGCTCACAGAACAGGACCGCTGAAGCGCGTAGCCCGTCTGTCCTCGGTTGCAACACTCACTACCGAGTTCCAAACTGTTCCAAAATATGGGAAGGTTGTCAAACTTTTTTTTTTGCTTTGGGGAAGGCTGTGTGGTTTTTAATTGGGCCCTGGGGAGGGTAGTGCATTTTTTCCCTGGTTTACATTCACTCTTCTGCTCGTGTTTTCCCTATAAACAAAGGCTGGACGTACTTTTCATATTACCCTAATAAAGTTTAGAAACGTTTGTGAAGGTTTGGTATGGTGTGGCTATTATTAAGCTTTAGCTACTGCAGGCCTACGATATGAAGGCGCTCCAACTGACTCCGACAGTTGAACTTGAACTGTTTCAGGCCTACCAGAGTTACTACTATAATCTAACAATGTAATGCTTATCTTTATGCAAAATATTCAAATAAAACATGTACAAATTACCCTCCATCTGTATGTCTATATCTGTATAGCACACGCAGTAGCCATTTGACATAAAGAAATGCATGTCGGTGTTGTTGTCTCTATCTCTCTAGGGTTAGGCCTAAGCTTCTCTTTATTTATATAGGCTAATATATACAGTATCTCACAAAAGTGAGTACACCACTCACATTTTTGTAAATATTTGAGTATATCTTTTCATGTGACAACACTGAAGAAGAATTTGCTGTCCCCTCAAAATAACACAACACACAGCCATTAATGTCTAAATCGCTGGCAACAAAAGTGAGTACACCCCTAAGTGAAAATGTCCAAATTGGGCCCAAAGTGTCAATATTTTGTGTGGCCACCATCATTTTCCAGCACTGCCTTAACCCTCTTGGGCATGGAGTTCACCAGAGCTTCACAGATTGCCACTGGAGTCCTCTTCCACTCCTCCATGACGACATCACAGAGCTGGTGGATGTTAGAGACCTTGCACTCCTCCACCTTCCGTTTGAGGATGCCCCACAGATGCTCAATAGGGTTTACGTCTGGAGACATGCTTGGCCAGTCCATCACCTTTACCCTCAGCTTCTTTAGCAAGGCAGTGGTCGTCTTGGAGGTGTGTTTGGGGTCGTTATCATGTTGGAATACTGTCCTGCGGCCCAGTCTCCGAAGGGAGGGGATCATGCTCTGCTTCAGTATGTCACAGTACATGTTGGCATTCATGGTTCCCTCAATGAACTGTAGCTCCCCAGTGTCAGCAGCACTCATGCAGCCCCAGACCATGACACTCCCACCATCATGTTTGACTGTAGGCAAGACACACTTGTCTTTCTACTCCTCAGCTGGTTGCCGCCACACACGCTTGACACCATCTGAACCAAATAAGTTTATCTTGGTCTCATCAGACCACAGGACATGGTTCCAGTAATCCATGTCCTTAGTCTGCTTGTCTTCAGCAAACTGTTTGCGAGCTTTCTTGTGCATCATCTTTAGAAGAGGCTTCCTTCTGGGACGACCATGCAGACCAATTTGATGCAGTGTGCGGCGTATGGTCTGAGCACTGACAGGCTGACCCCCCACCCCTTCAACCGCTGCAGCAATGCTGGCAGCACTCATACGTCTATTTCCCAAAGACAACCTCTGGATATGACGCTGAGCACGTGCACTCAACTTATTTGGTCGACCATGGCGAGGCCTGTTCTGAGTGGAACCTGTCCTGTTAAACCGCTGTATGGTCTTAGCCACCGTGCTGCAGCTCAGTTTCAGGGTTTGGCAATCTTCTTATAGCCCAGGCCATCTTTATGTAGAGCAACAATTCTTTTTTTCAGATCCTCAGAGAGTTCTTTGCCATGAGGTGCCATGTTGAACTTCCAGTGACCAGTATGAGGGGGTGTGAGACAAATGACACCAAATTTAACCACCTGCTCCCCATTCACACCTGAGACCTTGTAACACTAACGAGTCACATGACACCGGGGAGTGAAAATGGCTAATTTGGACCAATTTGGACATTTTCACTTAGGGGTGTACTCACTTTTGTTGCCAGCGGTTTAGACATTAATGGCTGTGTGTTGAGTTATTTTGAGGGGACAACATTCACTACTCTACATTGTAGCAAAGTGTCATTTCTTCAGTGTTGTCACATGAAAAGATATACTCAAATATTTACAAAAATGTGAGGGGTGTACTCACTTTTGTGAGATACTGTATGTATATATATATTAGAGAGCTGATGTTGGTGGCATGCAACAACACCGACATGCATTTCTTTATGTCAAATGGTGTCACGCCCTGACTCTGGGGACTCGTATATTTTGAGTCAGGGTGTGTATGTTATATGTTGTGTATTTCTATGTTGGGTTTCTATTATGTGTAGATCTATGTTGGCCGGTGTGGTTCCCAATCAGAGGCAGCTCTAGCTCGTTGTCTCTGATTGGGGACATACTTAGGCAGCCTATTGGCACTAGTGGGTTGTGGGATCTTGTTCCGTGTAGGTAAGTTTTGTGTTCTACCTTGGACTTCACGTTTCGTTTGTTTATTGTTTTGTTGGTTGTTTATTAATTAAAATAAACATGTACGCATATCACGCTGCGCCTTGGTCTGACCCGTCTGTAAGCGAACGTGACAGAAGATCCCACTAAACGAGGACCAAGCAGCGTGTCCAGGAGCAGACAGCCTGGACCTGGGAGGAGATCCTGGACGGTAAGGGATCCTGGACTTGGGAGGAGATTCAGGCCGGGATGGATCGCTGTCCTTGGGAGGAGACAGTGGAGGCGCGGTATAGAGAGGAGCAGCGGCAACGCGGAAGGCGCCGGCCGAGGAAGAACCCAGAGAGACAGCCCCAATAACATTTTTGGGAGGGGCTAAAAGGGTGGTTGGCGCAGCCTAGTGTTAGAGCAGAGCCAACTCCCCGTACTCACGCGAGGAGGCGTGTGACTGGGCAGGCTCCGTGTTATGCGGAGCTACGTACTGTATCGCCAGTACGCGTGCACAGCCCAGTGCGTCCTGTGCTAGCACCACGCATGTGCCGTGCGAAGATGGTCATCCAGCCAGGACGGGGTGTGCCGGCTCAACGCTCCTGGTCTCCAGTACGCCTCCTCGGTCCCGCATATCCTGCGGCAGTTCTACGAGCTGTATCGCCAGTGCGCGTGCACAGCCCAGTGCGTCCTGTGCCAGCGCCCCGCACGTGTAGTGCGAAAGTGGGCAGCCAGCCAGGACAGGTTGTGCCAGCTCTCCGCTCCAGACCTCCAGTCCGCCTTCGCAGTCCGGTCCGGCCCGTTCCTGCTCCAGCCCGGCCCGGCCTGTTCCTGCCCCTCGCACCAAGCCAGTGGTGCGCGTCGCCAGCCCGGTCCGGCCTGTTCCTGTCCCTCGCACCAAACCAGTGGTGCGCGTCGCCATCCCGGCCCGGCCTGTTCCTGTCCTCGCACCAAGCCAGTGGTGCGCGTCGCCAGCCCGGCCCGGCCTGTTCCTGCTCCCCGCACCAGGCCAGTGGTGTGCGTCGCCAGTCCGGTACGGCCCGTTCCTGCTCCCCGCACCAAGCCAGTGGTGCGCGTCGCCAGCCCGGTCCGGCCTGTTCCTGCTCCTCGCACCAAGCCAGTGGTGCGTGTGTCCAGTCCGGCACGGCCCGTGCCTGTTCCACCGGTGCCTGGTCCGGCACCGGTCAGCTGCTCCACTCCGGAGCCAGAGCAGTCCGCTCCACCGGTGCCTGATCCAGCTCCGGTTAGCTGCTCCACTCCGGAGCCAGAGCAATCCGCTCCACCGGGGTCCAGTCCAGCTCCGGTCAGCAGATCCACTCCGGAGCCAGAGCAGTTCACTCCACCGTCGTCGGGTCCAGCTCCAGTCAGCAGTTCTAGTCCAGACCCAGACGTCAGCCCCTCTCCAGGTTCGTGGTCTCTCACACCAGGGTCCAGACAGGGCTTGGTACTTCGTGGGAGGAAGGAGAGGGCAAGCAGCGCGCAGAGGTCCAGACCAGACCAGGGGCGCAACAGGGAGGCGGAGAATCGGTGGTTGTCACGCCTGGAGCCGGATCAGCCTCCGAGGCGGAATGCCCACCCGGCCCCTACCCTGTTATGTTTATGTTGTGCGGTCGGAGTCCGCACCTTTGGGTGGGGGGGGTACTGTCACGCCCTGACTCTGGGGACTCGTATATGTTGAGTCAGGGTGTGTATGTTCTATGTTGTGTATTTCTATGTTGGGTTTCTATTATGTGTAGATCTATGTTGGCCGGTGTGGTTCCCAATCAGAGGCAGCTGTAGCTCGTTGTCTCTGATTTGGGACCATACTTAGGCAGCCTATTGGCACTAGTGGGTTGTGGGATCTTGTTCCGTGTAGGTATGTTTTGTGTTCTACCTTGGACTTCACGTTTTGTTTGTTTATTGTTTTGTCGGTTGTTTATTCATTAAAATAAACATGTACGCATATCACGCTGCGCCTTGGTCCGTCCCGTTCATCAACGAACGTGACAAATGGCTACTGCGTATGCTATACAGATATAGACATTCAGTTGGAGGGTAATTCGTACATTTTCGATTTGAATATTTTGCATAAAGATATATATTTAATAACATATTTATGTCATACAGTGGACCCCTAAGCCTATAGGCCTATGCATGCAATGCCATGATACATTTAGTGCTCAAATCTCCGGCAGCTGAACCGTGAGGTGAACTATTATTGTTTTAGGAAAGTAACCTAAACCGCTCCCCATCCAACCTGACAGAGCTTGAGAGGATCTGCAGAGAAGAATGGGAGAAACTCCCCAAATACAAGTGTGCCAAGCTTGTAGCGTCATACCCAAGATGACTTGAGGCTGTAATCGCTGACAAAGGTGCTTCAACAAAGTACAGAGTAAAGGGTATGAATATCTACAGTACCAGTCAAAAGTTTGGACACACCTACTCATTCAAGGGTTTTTCTTTATTTTTACAATTTTTTACATTGTAGAATAATAGTGAAGACGTCAAAACTATGAAATAACACATATGGAAACATGTAGTAACCAAACAAGTTTGAAACAAATCTAAATATATTTTATATTTGAGATTCTTCAAAAAGCCACCCCTTGCCTTGATGACAGCTTTGCAAACTCTTGGCATTCTCTCAACCAGCTTCATGAGGTATTTACCTGGAGTGCATTTCAATTAACAGGTGTGCCTTCTTAAAAGTTAATTTGTGGAATTACTTTACTTCTTAATGCGTTTGAGCCAATCAGAAGATAGCCCTATTTGGTAAAAGACCAAGTCCATATCATGGCAAGAACAGCTCAAATAACCAAAGAGAAACTTTAAGACATGAAGGTCAGTCAGTACGGAAAATGTCAAGAACTTTGAACGTTTCTTCAAGCGCAGTCGCAAAAACCATCAAGCGCTATGATGAAACTGTCTCTCATGAGGACCGTCACAGGAATGGAAGACCCAAAGTCACCTCTGCTGCAGAGGATAAGTTCATTAGAGTTACCAGCCTCAGAAATTGCAGCCCAAATAAATGCTTCACAGAGTTCAAGTCACAGACACATCTCAACATCAACTGTTCAGAGGGGACTGTGTGAATCAGGCCATCATGGTCGAATTGTTGCAAAGAAACCACTACTAAAGGAAACCAATAAGAAGAAGAGACCTACTTGGGCCAAGAAACACGAGAGATGGACATTAGACCCGTGGAAATTTGTCCTTTGGTCTGGAGTCCAAATTGGAGATATTTGGTTCCAAACACTGTGTCTTTGTTAGATGAGGTGTGGGTGAGTGGATGATCTCCGCATGTGTTGTTCCCACCGTAAAGCATGGAGGAGGAGGTGTTATGGTGTGGGGGTGCTTTGCTGGTGACACTGTCTGTGATTTATTTAGAATTCAAGGCACAATTAACCAGCATGGCTACCACAGCATTCTGCAGCAAAACGCCATTCCATCTGGTTCGGGCTTAGTGGGACTATCATTTGTTTTTCAACAGGACAATGACTCAACACACCTCCAGGCTGTGTAAGGTCTATTTTACCAAGAAGGAGAGTGATGGAGTGCTGCATCAGATGACCTGGCATACACAATCCCCCGACCTCAACCCAATTGAGATGGTTTTTGATGAGTCGGACCGCAGAGTGAAGGAAATGCAGCCAACATGTGCTCAGCATATGTGGGAACTCCTTCAAGACTATTGGAAACAGTGTTGCCAACTAATTTTCAAGGGAAGTTGCTAGAGGCAGGTCGATTTGTTGCTAAAATTTGCTAAATGACGTTGTGATGTCACTGTGTGATGACGTCATTACATAATAATGTAAAACTGTGTCATTACGTAAAATACACAATAACGTTACTCAAATTGACTGGCCATCTCGGCGACAAATATGATTTGACATTTGTTAGTTTAGATTTGTTTGTTTATTATCACATATTTTTATTTGTAAAAGTAATACAAACACAACACATTTTATATGATCAGATATTTTTCTTTTTAAAACACACATTTAATTATTGAACAATTACATGTTACACATTATTGAACAATTACATTTTATTTCTTTTCTTATTAATTAGTAAACCTAAACATTCTGAACAATTATAGTTTTAAGCAGTGTATTGGTAGTTAGTTAACATGCTACCAAACTGATCAACAATTATAGGTACAAGCTAATAACAAGGTATATATGCTATCTTATTGAATAAGCAACTTAACTCAAATAATGATGTGTGCGCTAGGCATCTCTCTCCAGCTCTCTCCAGGTTGTTATGCTGCTTGGCTGGCCTGCTGCTGCCTGTGCACGAGTTGAGCGCCTGCTGCTGACATCACTCACAATGCACTTTTGCATCCAGGCACCTGTGTTGTGACTGAGTGTGTGACAGAGAAAATCGTTTTTGTGTGTTTGTGTCACGATCGTTGATTAAGTAGTCAGACCAAGGTGCAGCGTGGTATGCGAACATGTTTATTAAACTGGATAAACACTAGACAAAATAACAAACTCAACGAAACCGTGAAGTCCTATGGGCTATACACGAAACCAGCCTACATGGAACAAGATCACGAGGTGTACCGGACTGGGAACTGTCGTTATAGATCTCCGACTGTACCAGTCTTTTACTCTCCGCGCCCAGTCCTCCTCCAGTGAGGACTCCTCCTTGAGCCCCCACGAGTGCAGTGGTCGGGGCTCTTCTCTATCGATCACAGACCACCATTTTAGCCCCCCCAAAAAAAAATCTTGGGGCTGTCTCTCGGGCTTCCTCCTCGGCCGGCGCCTTCTGTGTTCCTCTCCTGCCTGGGCCTCCTCCTTCGCCCAGGGTCCTTTACCTGCCAAAATCTCCTCCCATGTCCAAAAACTCGTCCCAAATTGTGTCCAAGGTGTCTGCTTCTCCCGGACACGCTGCTTGGTCCATTGTTTGGTGGGATCTTCTGTCACGATCGTTGAAGAACGGGTCAGACCAAGGTGCAGCATGGTATACGAACATGTTTATTAAACTGGATAAACACTAGACAAAATAACAAACTCAACAAAACCGTGAAGTCCTATGGGCTATACACGAAACCAGCCTACACGGAACAAGATCCCACAAACAAGGACTGCAACCAGGCTGCTTAAGTATGATCCCCAATCAGAGACAACGAGCGACAGCTGCCTCTGATTGGGAATCATACCCGGCCAAACATAGAAGTATAACAACTAGACTCTAAACATAGATATACAACAACATAGAACTAAACATGCACACCCTGACCAAACTAACTAGAGTTCTCGAGGTCAGGGCGTGACAGTTTGAGTCACTTTTCAAAAGTTGCTAAAAGTTCCAAATACATTTTTTAAAGTAGCAAAATTTGTTGCTAGGTGCTGTTTGAAAATAAAATGTTGCTAGGGTAGTCTGAGAAGTTGATAAATCTAACAACAAAATTGTTGGCATCAATGATTGGGAAAGCATTCCAGGTGAAGCTGGTTGAGAGAATGCCAAGAGTGTGCAAAGCTGTCATCAAGGCAAAGGGTAGCTACTTTGATGAATCTCAAATATAAAATATATTTTGATTTGTTTAACACTTTATTGGTTACTACATGATTCCATATCTGTTATTTCATAGCTTTGATGTCTTCACTACTATTCTTCAAAGTAAAAAATAGTACAAATAAAGAAAAACCCTAGAATGAGTAGGTGTGTCCAAACTTTTGACTGGTACTGTAGGTATTCATACCCTTTACTCTGTACTTTGTTGAAGCAACTTTGGCAGCGATTACACCCTCAAGTCGTCTTGGGTATGACACTACAAGCTTGACACACCTGTATTTGGGGAGTTTCTCCCATTCTTCTCTGCAGATCCTCTCAAGTTCTGTCAGGTTGGATGGGGAGCATTGCTGCACAGCTATTTTCAGGTCTCTCCAGACATGTTCGATCGGGTTCAAGTCCGTGCTCTGGCCGGGCCACTCAGGGACATTCAGAGACTTAGCCCAAAGCCACTCCAGCGTTGTCTTTGCTGTGTGCTTAATGTTGTTCTCCTGTTGGTAGGTGAACCTTTGGCCCAGTCTGAGGTCCTGAGCGCCCTGGAGCAGGTTTTCATCAAGGATTTCCTCCAGAAGTGACACTTGGCATTCAGGCCACAGAGTTCCATCTTGGTTTCATCTAAACAGAGAATCTTGTTTCTCATGGTCTGAGAGTCCTTTAGGTGCCTTTTGGCAAAGTCCAAGTGGTCTGTCATGTGTATTTTACTGAGGAGTGGCTTTCGTCTAGCCACTCTACTATAAAGGCCTGATTGGTGGTGCTGCAGAGATGGTTGTCCTTCTGGAAGGTTCTCCCATCTCCACAGAGGAACTCTAGAGCTCGGTTAGAGTGACCATCGGGTTCTTGGTCACCTCCCTGACCAAGGCCCTTCTCCCCCGATTGCTTTGTTTGGCTGGGCGGCCAGCTCCAGGAAGAATCTTGGTGTTTCAAAACTTCTTCCATTTAAGAATGATGGAGGCCACTGTGTTCTTGGGGACCTTCAATGCTGCACAAAGTTTTTGGTACCCTTCCCCAGATCTGTGCACTGACACCATCCTGTCTAAGAGCTTTACGGACAATTCCTTCGACCTCATGGTTTGGTATTTGCTCTGACATACACTGTCGACTGTGGGACCTTATATAGACAGGTGTGTGCCTTTCCAAATCATGTCCAATCAATTGAATTGACCACATGTGGACTCCAATCAAGTTGTAGAAATATCTCAAGGACTATTAATGGAAAAAGGATGCACCTGAACTCAATTTCGAGTCTCATAGCAAAGTCTGAACACTTATGTAAATTAGGTATTTCTGTTTTTGCAAACATGTCTAAAAACTTGTTTTCGCTTTGTCATCATGGGGTATTGTGTGTAGATTGATGAGGAAAAACATTTATTTAATCAATTTTAGAATAAGGCTGTAACGTAACAAAATGTGGAAATAATAAAGGGATCTGAATACTTTCCGAATGCATTGTATATGGTGACACCCCCTCCTCTGCCAACTCTGTCATATCTAAAAATGTGTGGTCTACTAGTGGTCGGGAGAGGTTGTGTTTTCTCTAGCAGGAGGTAAGCTTGGCTTCTTATATGGTGTTGAGTAAAGCTTAAACCATGTATTTAGATTGTAGGTAGGTAGTTGTAGTTAGGTATTGTAGGTAGTTTATTTAGGTAGTTATTGTAGGTTTTTGTAGGTAATTATTGTAGGTAAGTATTGTATACGGCGGAGCCCGGCGAAGCACGAGGCTAGCTAGCTAGCGGGTAGCTACTGGTAACGTTTAGCAACGGTGGATAGTTGTTTCCAATGCTATTTCACGCTTAAGAGTACCTGTAATTAAGCCAGCTAGCTACCTACCATTCAGCTGTTTTTCTAACCTCATTATCTGAGGCATCAACGTTAGGTAGTTAGTAGCTACTGTACTTAATTACACATACTGAATGCAGAAGACAAATGTCTTCTTGTCTGCCACCCAGTCAGCTGGCGTCGGGTAAGTTTGGCTTTATACATAGCTTGGGCTTTGTCGAGTAAGGCTTAATTATGTATTTAGATTGTAGTTAGGTATTGTAGGTAGGCATCGTGGGCTGTTGTGGGTAGTTATTGTAGGTTAGCATTGTATTCGGCGGTGCCGGGTGTAGCACGAAGCTAGCTAGCTAGCCGTTTTTCAAACAAAGTCAACACAGTAGCCATTGCTAGCTAGCCAACACGACCAGCTAACTGTACTGTAGCAGCTAAATACAATATATTTGTGCTAGCTAGCCAACGTTTAATTATTGCTGCGTTATGAAAGGAACTAGACACGGACGCGAATTATCTGTTTAGTGTGTTAACACACTATTGGTAGTTTGTTGTAACCAAGTATTGGTGCTAAACTGTGTGTTATTGGATGCTAGCATGCTAGTTAGCTATGGCGTCATAGTTAGGCATCGTGGGCTGTTGTGGGTAGTTATTGTAGGTTAGCATTGTATTCGGCGGTGCCGGGTGTAGCACGAAGCTAGCTAGCTAGCCGTTTTTCAAACAAAGTCAACACAGTAGCCATTGCTAGCTAGCCAACACGACCAGCTAACTGTACTGTAGCAGCTAAATACAATATATTTGTGCTAGCTAGCCAACGTTTAATTATTGCTGCGTTATGAAAGGAACTAGACACGGACACGAATTATCTGTTTAGTGTGTTAACACACTATTGGTAGTTTGTTGTAACCAAGTATTGGTGCTAAACTGTGTGTTATTGGATGCTAGCATGCTAGTTAGCTATGGCGTCATAGTTAGGCATCGTGGGCTGTTGTGGGTAGTTATTGTAGGTTAGCATTGTATTCGGCGGTGCCGGGTGTAGCACGAAGCTAGCTAGCTAGCCGTTTTTCAAACAAAGTCAACACAGTAGCCATTGCTAGCTAGCCAACACGACCAGCTAACTGTACTGTAGCAGCTAAATACAATATATTTGTGCTAGCTAGCCAACGTTTAATTATTGCTGCGTTATGAAAGGAACTAGACACGGACACGAATTATCTGTTTAGTGTGTTAACACACTATTGGTAGTTTGTTCAAATCAAATCAAATCAAATCAAATTTTATTGGTCACATGCGCCGAATACAACAGGTGAAGACATTACAGTGAAATGCTTACTTACAGCCCTTAACCAACAGTGCATTTATTTTAAACAAAAAAAGTAAGAATAAAACAACAACAAAAAAAGTGTTGAGAAAAAAAGAGCAGAAGTAAAATAAAGTGACAGTAGGGAGGCTATATATACAGTAAAATAAAGTGACAGTAGGGAGGCTATATATACAGGGGGGTACCGTTGCAGAGTCAATGTGCGGGGGCACCGGCTAGTTGAGGTAGTTGAGGTAATATGTACATGTGGGTAGAGTTAAAGTGACTATGCATAAATACTTAACAGAGTAGCAGCAGCGTAAAAAGGATGGGGTGGGGGGGCAGTGCAAATAGTCCGGGTAGCCATGATTAGCTGTTCAGGAGTCTTATGGCTTGGGGGTAGAAGCTGTTGAGAAGCCTTTTGGACCTAGACTTGGAGTCTTTGACAATTTTGAGGGCCTTCCTCTGACACCGCCTGGTATAGAGGTCCTGAATGGCAGGGAGCTTTGCCCCAGTGATGTACAGGGCCGTACGCACTACCCTCTGTAGTGCCTTGCGGTCAGAGGCCAAGCAGTTGCCATACCAGGCGGTGATGCAACCAGTCAGGATGCTCTCGATGGTGCAGCTGTAGAATTTTTTGAGGATCTGAGGACCCATGCCAAATCTTTTTAGTCTCCTGAGGGGGAATAGGCTTTGTCGTGCCCTCTTCACGACTGTCTTGGTGTGTTTGGACCATGATAGTTCGTTGGTGATGTGGACACCAAGGAACTTGAAGCTCTCAACCTGTTCCACTACAGCCCCGTCGATGAGAATGGGGGCGTGCTCAGTCCTCTTTTTTTTCCTGTAGTCCACAATCATCTCCTTTGTCTTGGTCACATTGAGGGAGAGGTTGTTGTCCTGGCACCACACGGCCAGATCTCTGACCTCCTCCCTATAGGCTGTCTCATCGTTGTCGGTGATCAGGCCTACCACTGTTGTGTCGTCGGCAAACTTAATGATGGTGTTGGAGTCGTGCCTGGCCATGCAGTCATGGGTGAACAGAGAGTACAGGAGGGGACTGAGCACGCACCCCTGAGGGGCCCCCGTGTTGAGGATCAGTGTGGCAGATGTGTTGTTACCTACCCTTACCACCTGGGGGCGGCCCGTCAGGAAGTCCAGGATCCAGTTGCAGAGGGAGGTGTTTAGTCCCAGGATCCTTAGCTTAGTGATGAGCTTAGAGGGCACTATGGTGTTGAATGCTGAGCTGTAGTCAATGAATAGCATTCTCACGTAGGTGTTCCTCTTGTCCAGGTGGGAAAGGGCAGTGTGGAGTGCGATAGAGATTGCATCATCTGTGGATCTGTTGGGGCGGTATGCAAATTGGAGTGGGTCTAGGGTTTCTGGGATTATGCTGTTGATGTGAGCCATGACCAGTCTTTCAAAGCACTTCATGGCTACAGACGTCAGTGCTACGGGTCGGTAGTCATTTAGGCAGGTTATCTTAGAGTTCTTGGGCACGGGGACTATGGTGGTCTGCTTGAAACATGTTGGTATTACAGACTCAGTCAGGGACATGTTGAAAATGTCAGTGAAGACACTTGCCAGTTGGTCAGCACATGCTCGGAGTACACGTCCTGGTAATCCGTCTGGCCCTGCGGCCTTGTGAATGTTGACCTGCTTAAAAGTCTTACTCACATCGGCTACGGAGAGCGTGATCACATAGTCATCCGGAACAGCTGGTGCTCTTATGCATGCTTCAGTGTTGCTTGCCTCGAAGCGAGCATAGAAGTGGTTTAGCTTGTCTGGTAGGCTTGTGTCACTGGGCAGCTCGCGGCTGTGCTTCCCTTTGTAGTCTGTAATAGTTTTCAAGCCCTGCCACATCCGACGAGCGTCAGAGCCAGTGTAGTATGATTCAATCTTAGACCTGTATTGACTCTTTGCCTGTTTGATGGTTCGTCGGAGGGCATAGCGGGATTTCTTATAAGCGTCCGGGTTAGAGTCCCGTTCCTTGAAAGCGGCAGCTCTACCCTTTAGCTCAGTGCGGATGTTTCCTGTAATCCATGGCTTCTGGTTGGGGTATGTACGTACGGTCACTGTGGGGACGACATCATCGATGCACTTATTGATGAAGCCAGTGACTGATGTGGTGTACTCCTCAATGCTGTCTGAAGAATCCCGGAACATGTTCCAGTCTGTGCTAGCAAAACAGTCCTGTAGCTTAGCATCTACGTCATCTGACCACTTTTTTATTAACCGAATCACTGGTGCTTCCTGCTTCAGTTTTTGCTTATAAGCAGGAATCAGGAGGATAGAGTTATGGTCAGATTTGCCAAATGGAGGGCGAGGGAGAGCTTTGTATGCGTCTCTGTGTGTGGAGTAAAGGTGGTCTAGAGTTTTTTTCCCTCTGGTTGCACATGTAACATGCTGGTAGAAATTAGGTAGAACGGATTTAAGTTTCCCTGCATTAAAGTCCCCGGCCACTAGGAGCGCTGCATCTGGATGAGCGTTTTCCTGTTGATTAATGGCCTTGTACAACTCATTCAGAGCAATCTTAATGCCAGCATTGGTTTGTGGTGGTAAATAGACAGCTATGAAAAATATAGATGAAAACTCTCTTGGTAAATAGTGTGGTCTACAGCTTATCATAAGATACTCTACCTCAGGCGAGCAAAACCTCGAGACTTCCTTAGTATTTGATTTTGTGCACCAGCTGTTGTTTACAAATATACACAGACCGCCGCCCCTTGTCTTACCAGAGTCAGACGTTCTGTCCTGCCGATGTAGCGTATAGCCTGCTAGCTGAATGTTATCATTGTTGTCGTTCAGCCACGACTCCGTGAAACATAAGATATTACAGTTTTTAATGTCCCGTTGGTAGGATAACCGTAATCTTAACTCGTCCATTTTATTCTCAAAAGATTGAACGTTGGCTAGTAGGATTGATGGGAGAGGCAGTTTACTCGCTCGCCGTCGGATCCTTACAAGGCACCCGGATCTGCGTCCGCGATATCTCCGTCTCTTCCTCACGCGAATGACGGGGATCTGGGCCTTGTCGGGTGTCTGTAGGATATCCTTCGCGACCGCCTCGTTGAAGAAAAAATCTTCGTCCAATGCGAGGTGAGTAATCGCTGTCCTGATATCCAGAAGCTCTTTTTGGTTATAAGAGACGATGGCAGAAACATTATGTACAAAATAAATTACAAATAACGCGGAAAAACACACATAATAGTACAATTGGTTAGAGGGCTGTAAAACGGCAGCCATCTTCCCGGCGCTGTTGTTATCAAGTATTGGTGCTAAACTGTGTGTTATTGGATGCTAGCATGCTAGTTAGCTATGGTGTCATAGTTAGGCATCGTGGGCTGTTGTGGGTAGTTATTGTAGGTTAGCATTGTATTCGGCGGTGCCGGGTGTAGCACGAAGCTAGCTAGCTAGCCGTTTTTCAAACAAAGTCAACACAGTAGCCATTGCTAGCTAGCCAACACGACCAGCTAACTGTACTGTAGCAGCTAAATACAATATATTTGTGCTAGCTAGCCAACATTTAATTATTGCTGCGTTATGAAAGGAACCAGACACGGACACGAATGATCTGTTTAGTGTGTTAACACACTATTGGTAGTTTGTTGTAACCAAGTATTGGTGCTAAACTGTGTGTTATTGGATGCTAGCATGCTAGTTAGCTATGGCGTCATAGTTAGCTAGCTGAACAAAGTAAGTTGAGTCTATTCCTTGAAACATTGAACCGCTGTAGTTCACAACAATTCTAATTTCTAAAGTGGAGGTTCAGTTGGTGGTTCAGTGAAACAATTATAGTTTCTGAGGTGGAAGTTTTGGTGAGGGAGGCCCTACTCTCTCCTTTCCCAGATGTTTAGTTCATTTCATTCCGATCTCCTCTGCATTATTGTAGCCATTTGCTACAGCCTGTCAACTATGCCTCTGCCTATCCCTGTTCTCTCCTCTCCGCACAGGCTACACAAACGCCTCACACCGCGTGGCTGCTGCCTCTCTAACCTGGTGGTCCCTGCACGCACCCCACACCTGGAGTTCCAGGTCTCAGGCAGCCTCTGGAACTGCCGTTCTGTTGCCAACAAGGCTGACTTCATCCCAGCCTATGCTAACCTCCAGTCCCTCAACTTCCTGGCGCTGACGGAAACATGGATTACCACTGAAAACACTGCTACTCCTACTGCTCTTTCCTCGTCTGACCATGTGTTCTCGCATACCCCGAGAGCATCTGGTCAGAGGGGTGGTGGCACAGGAATCCTCATCTCTCCCAAGTGGACTTTCTCAATTTTTCCCCTAACCCATCTGTCTATCTCCTCATTTGAATTCCATGCTGTCACAGTCACTAGCCCATTTAAGCTTAATATCCTTGTCATCTATCGCCCTCCAGGTTCCCTTGGAGAGTTCATCAATGAGCTTGACGCCTTAATAAGTTCCTTTCCTGAGGATGGCTCACCCCTCACAGTTTTGGGGGATTTCAACCTCCCTACGTCTACATTTGACTCATTTCTCTCTGCCTCCTTCTTTCCACTCCTCTCCTCTTTTGACCTCACCCTCTCACCGTCCCCCCCTACTCACAAGGCAGGCAATACGCTTGACCTCATCTTTACTAGATGCTGCTCTTCTACTAATCTCACTGCAACTCCCCTCCATGTCTCCGACCACTACTTTGTATCCTTTTCTCTCTCGCTCTCCTCCAACACTACTCACTCTGCCCCTACACAGATGGTAATGCGCCGCCGCAACCTTCGCTCTCTCTCTCTCACTACTCTCTCCTCTTCCATCCTATCATCTCTTCCCTCTGCTCAATCCTTCTCCCTCCAATCTCCTGATTCTGCCTCCTCAACCCTCCTCTCCTCCCTTTCTGCATCCTTTGACTCTCTGTGTCCCCTATCCTCCCGGCCGGCTCGGTCCTCCCCTCCAGCTCCATGGCTTGATGACTCATTGCGAGCTCACAGAACAGAGCTCCGGGCAGCGGAGCGGAAATGGAAGAAAACTAAACTCCCTGCCGACCTGGCATCTTTTCACTCCCTCCTCTCTACATTTTCTTCATCTGTTTCTGCTGCTAAGGCCACTTTCTACCACTCTAAATTCCAAGCATCTGCCTCTAACCCTAGGAAGCTCATTGCCACATTCTCCTCCCTGCTGAATCCTCCCCCCCCCCCCCCTCCTCTCTCTCTGTGGATGACTTCGTCAACCACTTTGAAAAGAAGGTTGACGACATCCGATCCTCGTTTGTTAAGTCTAATGACACTGCTGGTCCTGCTCACACTGCCCTACCCTATGCTTCGACTTCTTTCTCCCCTCTCTCTCCAGATAAAATCCTGTGACTTGTGACTGCAGGCCGCCCAACAACCTGCCCGCTTGACCCCATCCCCTCCTCTCTTCTCCAGACCATCTCCGGTGACCTTCTCCCCTACCTCACCTCGCTGATCAACTCATCCTTGACCGCTGGCTATGTCCCTTCCGTCTTCAAGAGAGCGAGAGTTGCACCCCTTCTCAAAAAACCAACACTCGATCCCACTGATGTCAACAACTACAGACCAGTATCCCTTCTTTCTTTTCTTTCCAAAACTATTGAGCGTGCCGTCTTTAGCCAACTCTCTTGCTATCTCTCTCAGAATGACCTTCTTGATCCAAACCAGTCAGGTTTCAGGACTGGTCATTCAACTGAGACTGCTCTTCTCTGTGTCACGGAGGCTCTCCGCACTGCTAAAGCTAACTCTCTCTCCTCTGCTCTTGTCCTTCTAGACCTGTCTGCTGCCTTTGATACTGTGAACCATCAGATCCTCCTCTCCACCCTCTCCGAGCTGGGCATCTCCGGCGCGGCTCACTCCTGGATTGCGTCCTACCTGACCGGTCGCTCCTACCAAGTGGCGTGGCGAGAAGCTGTCTCCGCACCACGTGCTCTCACCACTGGTGTCCCCCAGGGCTCAGTTCTAGGCCCTCTCCTATTCTCCCTATACACCAAGTCACTTGGCTCTGTCATATCCTCACATGGCCTCTCCTATCATTGCTACGCTGACGATACACAACTAATCTTCTCCTTTCCCCCTTCTGATAACTAGGTGGCGAATCGCATCTCTGCATGTCTGGCAGACATATCAGTATGGATGACGGATCACCACCTCAAGCTGAACCCTGGCAAGACGGAGCTGCTCTTCCTCCCGGGGAAGGACTGCCCGTTCCATGATCTCGCCATCACGGTTGACAACTCCGTTGTGTCCTCCTCCCAGAGTGCGAAGAGCCTTGGCGTGACCCTGGACAACACCCTGTCGTTCTCCGCTAACATCAAGGCGGTGACCCGATCCTGCAGGTTCATGCTCTACAACATTCGGAGAGAACGACCCTGCCTTACACAGGAAGCGGCACAGGTCCTAATCCAGGCACTTGTCATCTCCCGTCTGGATTACTGCAACTCGCTGTTGGCTGGGCTCCCTGCCTGTGCCATTAAACCCCTACAACTCATCCAGAATGCCGCAGCCCGGCTAGTGTTCAACCTTCCCAAGTTCTCTTACGTCACCCCGCTCCTCCGCACACTCCACTGGCTTCCAGTTGAAGCTCGCATCTGTTACAAGACCATGGTGCTTGCCTATGGAGCTGTGAGGGGATCGGCACCTCTGTACCTTCAGGCTCTGATCAGTCCCTACACCCAAACGAGGGCATTGCGTTCATCCACCTCTGGCCTGCTGGCTCCCCTTCCTCTGCGGAAGCATAGTTCCCGCTCAGCCCAGTCAAAACTGTTCGCTGCTCTGGCACCCCAATGGTGGAACAAGCTCCCTCACGACGCAAGGACAGCGGAGTCACTCACCACCTTCCGGAGACATTTGAAACCCCACCTCTTTAAGGAATACCTGGGATAGGATAAAGTAATCCTTCTAGTTATGATTATTTAATATTTTAAAGTCCATCTAACATTTATTAAATACTTTGTTCTTACTTGATTCTATTATGTTTTACTTCTTTACTTAAAAAAATAAAGTAGTAGCCAGACACATTGATATTTGAGTAAAGAACACTTGATTTATCTGTGTTGTACAGATATAGAATTACGTTTTTGCAAATTATGAATACTTAATAGTGCCAGTGGCTTTGTTTTTAGAGGATTGTGGGTAATTCAACATTTTTAGACTGATACTTTTACACAATGCTGTATGCATGCTTGAAGAAAGAAAAGTATATTTCTAAAACAGTATTAAGCAGTTTGTTGTGCTATGAGATGTAATTGATCATGATGATCGGATAAAAAAAAATGTCGGGCAAATTGACTTTCAACAATGAGACAATCCATTCCTACCATCAATAAGGTCAAGTGCATCACTCTTAATGGCAGAGGCTAACGCAACATCATGTAATGCTTAGAACCCTACCTCCACTTACTGCTAGAGGAATGAGCACTGTGCTCAACAGTGCCTGCTAAGGTGTATTAAAATGATAAATCGTCAAATACATAAAACAATGTCAAACATTAAGACAAGAAATCTGAAAATTAATAATTTGAACTACTTACACTAAAAAACATTAGCAATGAAGGTTAATCATTTAAGTACAAGGAATCGTAAATGTGTACAAATATCCTTGTTCAAGTAACTTCAATTGTTATCGTTCAGAGTACATCATGCAATTTAGTTTAAAAAACATAATAAAATACAAAACAGTTAAGTATTTACAACTTAAAAAGATGACCATATGGGTGGTGATGTCACTTTATGACTTTAAGTATTGAACACTGAAATACTTTGAGTTGGGTTACTCAAAGGGTTCTAGGCAACTGGTTTCCCCCAAAAACATTGTTAGCAGAACTAATTACTTTTTACAATGCAGTATCTGATGCCTTGCTGTACATGAAGTTATGCATGCATTTCTCAAGGTCAAGGGTTCATCCCTTAAAGCTTTAACCACTAACACATTTTTGTATTTTATGTACATTATTTTTATACAAATTGTTTTACTATGTTCTGTGGTAGATTTGTATAAAATGTGTTACTATAAAAAGTTTATAATTTGTTTTCTGACCTTTATCAGTCATTGATATTGTTGATATATAAATGTAATTCAATTCCAAATCAAATCAAATCATTATTGTCACATACACGTGTTTAGCAGATGTTATAGCGGGTGTAGCGAAATGCTTGTGATTCTAGCTCCGATAGTGCAGTAATATCTAACAAGTAATATCTAACAATTTCACAACACACAAAACTAGAAAGGAATGGGTTTTAAGAATATATACATATATGGACAAGCAATGACAGAGCGGCATGGACTAAGATACAGTTGAATATTATAGAATAGAATGCAGTATATTCATATAAGAAGAGTAGTGCAAGATAGGTAAACATTATTAAAGTGGCCAGTGATTTCAATAGGCAGCAGCAGCCTCCAATGTGCTAGTGATGGCTATTTAACAGTCTGATGGCCTTGAGATAGAAGCTGTTTTTCATTCTCTCGGTCCCACTTTGATGCACCTGTACTGACCTCGCCTTCTGGATGATAGCGGGGAGAACAGGCAGTGGCTCGGGTGGTTGATGTCCTTAATGATCTTTTTGGCCTTCCTGTGATATCGGGTGCCCTATGTGTCTTGGAGGGCAGGTAGTTTGTCCCCGGTAATGCGTTCAGCAGACCGCACCACCCTCTGGAGAGCCCTGCAGTTGCCATACCAGGCGGTGACACAGCCTGACATGGTGCTCTCAGTTGTGCATCTGTAAAAGTTTGTGAGGGTTTTAGGTGCCAAGCCGAATTTCTTCAGCCTCCTGAGGTTGAAGAGGCTCTGTTGTGCCTTCTTCACCACACTGTCTGCGTGGGTGGACCATTTTAGTTTGTCGGTGATGTGTACGCCAAGGATCTTGAAGCTTTCCACCTTCCACCTTCAATTGAATTGATAGTAAAGCCACCAGTGGTCTGGGGTGGTCTAGCCTCTAACGGTTGAAGCTGCTTCCTCTAGAACACTATGTAGCACTGCGAGTCTGCAGGTATGAATTGAAATCTGACCAAGTGGTCTTTCAGCACACTCTTCTTTCCTCTCCTGTCTCTCTCTATCCATGTCCCCTGTAAATGAAAGCAATCAGATTGCTTATAATCCCTGACATCAAAGTGGCATTTTGAGAAGCCTTGACAGAGTCCTGGTGGTCCAGGTGTAACAGGGTTATAAATGTCACTTTTAAGTCATGACTTTCTCCCAACATATTTATTTTTCATGTTATTCATGTGTTATGACTGACCTCTACTGGCGTAGTGTGATACTGCAGTTCGGTGGTTACATCCTGGTCTTTGCAGTCTCCAACTAAAAGGCTCTGAATGGTCAATCGGACGTCTGAAGTGGCTGTACAGCATTTATTGCGATGCAGCCTCCGCAGATGTCTTTCATACTTCTTGCGCTGGACCTTCCGCCCCCTCCGCCCCCTCCTACCATCAACCATTCATGTCAATGTTATACGGACCCATCCGCATTGTTACAAAATGTGAGATTTATTTTAGGCAAGAAGTAGCAAATATTCATTGTTTCATAACTTCATTGTGTGAATTGTTTGCTTTGATTGTTCATGACTATCTATTCCCCCATTACATATATTACCAGTAGTAGTACATTTACCGTTAATTCCTATAATTTCTAATCTACAATATTTGTTTGGTTATGGTAATTTCTGTTAATGCATTCAATATATTATTATTCCAGTCTTTTACCGTTCTCATTGTCAGAGTGGATACGTTGTTTGCAGAGCGCACAACCTATGCAACACTTGTGAGAAACAAGTATTGGTTTATTACGAGTTTTGTCAAATTAGTAATTGTCTTTGTTGAATCTTTCCAGCTCTCTCCATTTAGATAACCACTCAGCGTGAAGGGGAAAATGTCACGCTCTGATCCAGTGGAAACTTCATAAAATAGGCCTACCTGATGAGCTCTTATCCCTTGCGCAAATAGCCTACTGCTGTGTCTGTCCCGAGCTCACTGGCCCAGGAAACTGAGGGCCCAGAATATTTTATACAATGTTGCAAGTTTGCTAGCATAAGCTTCAGTCTGGATCCAAGTTGATAGTTGATACAATGTTTCAAGTTCGTTGCAGACGAGAACATATCCTGATAAAGGTACATTGGATATGTACCTTTATCAGGATATGTTCTACCTGCAGGCTGCAATGTTTTTATTTATTGGCTTTATGTAGGCTTTTTTTACATACAGTACTTGGCAATGGCAATTGAAGTTACTTTTTAGGTTTGTATCATTTTCATTTAGAATTTTGATTAACCACATGACAATGATTTTGAGATAAGAAGACGTTATTATAAATTAAATTAAACTGTTCCAAGAAAATGTGCATATGAAAACTATAACTGACATGATACATTGATAGATAAACTGTCATTCCACATGGAAAGGTTGCAGACTCCTCCTATTACCGGCAACTTCAGGAGAGTAATGACAGAATCAGCAAACAACCAGCGAGAGCTGGAGCAGGAGCGGGAGGAGAATGGTCAGTTGGGATAAGGCTTTTTTCTTCTGGTTATCTCTGACTCCCTCTTCAGTCATTTGTGTCTTATTTCATCAAACAGTTCACTTAAAGGATCAGACAAGCATATAGTTGATCATATAAAAACACATAGGGTGTGTCTATATATGGAAGACTACACGTTTTACAATTGGTCGAAAGAACAGACGAAAGGACGACCAATATTGTTTTTAGTCGGGGACATCCCTAGTGTGGAATAATTGATAGCTAGAGGGATGGTTGGCCATGGAATAAACATAAAATGCTTTTGCACACGTTTTAGATTGTAATCACAAATATCCTGCCCGTGTCCAGTTATAATCAGAATCTTTTTGTGTCCCTCAATGTCATTCCATCTCAGTTGCAGCATTCAAACCGTGGTCATTGTGTGTCTGAATCACAACATTAAAGACAATGAGTGATTACAGCATTTCTACAAATTGAGCCATACACAATACAACTTAAGCATTGAGGACAGCATAATGTTGACAACATGGTGGTTTACACTATGTCTACTGTGTGTGAATGATGGAATAATCTTATGCCAGCTGTAGGTCCATTTGAGTGTGTGTGGTCACTTGGCCTGTACATCAGCCAGTAATGGGAACATTGGAGACTTGGAATGCTTGCTTTCAAAGTGCTGCTTGACTGTTTTTGGGTCCACGTCTATAAAAGTCAACTACAAAATGGAGGAAGTTAACAATCTGTGGCTTATATTGAATTCAAAATTGACACAAATGATAAACTTAGCAATAGGATGCAACAAACTACTACACATGAAAGACTGTAATACACAGGCCAGTACAATAGCTTACACATGGAGAGGAACCTAAAGGCATATACAGTACCAACCAATACTACTCACCTGACAAACAGGGCAGGTGTGGACCAGTGGCGCCTTGGCTGCAGTCTTCTGGTCTGCAGCTGCTCCCTTCTTAGCAGGAGCCGCATTTGCATCAGTCAACATGTTCAACTTTAACTTGAGAGTGGAGCATGTGTTATACACTTATATATACCTGGTCTTTCCATTTCTTCTTTTTATTATTATGATTTTTTACCTTTATTTTATCAGTGAGTCATACTGAGACCATGGTCTCTTTTACAGATGAGTCCTGAATTAAAAATTACACACATCAAAATATAAATACAAAATGCAAGCAGAAAGAAAAACACGGTCATAAAAAATAACACATTTATCAGTAATAAGGTCCTCAATCAGCTTTCTGAATTGCCCTAGAGGCACCAAATCATAAAATGTAAGAACATTTTGAAGATTGCTCCATAAATAAGGTGCAAGAAAACTAAAAGCTGATATGCCTAACTCAGTAGAGATCAAAGTAATTTCTAGAGTTAACCTTCCCTGAGACCGGGTGTGGTAACTCGAATGTCTAAAGTTTAGTAATGATGTTACTTTTTGTAAAAGGGCTTTATAAATGAAAACATAGCAATGTATCAACCTACGCGACATCAAAGAGGGCCAACCAACTTACTGGTAGAGAATGCAGTGATGAGTACAAAAATGGGCACCATGATTACTGCATCTAATGTCTTTAATGAAGTGGCAGCTGCATTGATATACAGTTGAAGTCAGAAGTTTACATACACCTTAGCCAAATACCTTTAAATTCAGTTTTTCAAAATTCCTGACATTTAATCCTAGTAAAAATTCCCTGTTTTAGGTCAGTTAGGATCACCACTTTATTTTAAGAATGTGAAATGTCAGAATAATAGTAGAGAGAATTATTTATTTCTGCTTTTATTTCTTTCATCACATTCCCATTGGGTCAGAAGTTTACATACACTCATTTAGTATTTGGTAGAATTGCCTTTAAATTGTTTAACTTGGGTCAAACGTTTCGGTATCCTTCCACAAGCTTCCCACAATAAGTTGGGTGAATTTTGGCCCATTCCTCCTGACAGAGCTAGTGTAACTGAGTCATGTTTGTAGGCCTCTTTGCTCGCACATGTTTTTTCAGTTCTGCCCACAAATGTTCTATATTATTGAGGTCAGGGCTTTGGGATGGCCACTCCAACACCTTGACTTTGTTGTACTTAAGCCATTTTGCCACAACTTTGGAAGTATGCCACCAAGGTTTAACTTCCTGACTGATGTCTTGAGATGTTGCTTCAATATATCCACATAATTTTCCTTCCTCATGATGCCCTCTATTTTGTGAAGTGCACCAGAACCTTCTGCAGCAAAGCATCCCCACAGCATGATGCTGCCACCCCCGTGCTTCACGGTTGGGATGGTGTTCTTCGGCTTGCAGTTACCCCCCTTTTTCCTCCAAACATAACGATGGTCATCATGGCCAAACAGTTCCATTTTTGTTTCATCAGACCAGAGGACATTTCTCCAAAAAGTACAATCTTTGTCCCCATGTGCAGTTGCAAACCGTAGTCTGTTTTTTTATGGCAGTTTTGGAGCAGTGGCTTCTTCCTTGCTGAGCGACCTTTCAGGTTATGTCGATATAGGACTCGTTTTACTGTGGATATAGATACTTTTGTACCTGTTTCCTCCAGCATCTTCACAAGGACCTTTGCTGTTGTTCTGGGATTGATTTGCACTTTTCTTTTTTCTTTTTTTTTGTGTGTGTGGGGGGGGGGGGGGGGGGGGGTAGATCAGCTTAATATTGCAGATATATTGTAACTTCCATCAATGTAATTGTCTGCATCACTTCCAATCCCCCATGTTTTTTTATATATATACTCCCCTTTATTCCTTTTCAACCCCGCCATCCTTTCCCTACTTGGGGTAAATTAGTGAACAACAATGCCCTCTACTTCCAGCCTATTCTTACTATCTACACCTTAGTGGACACAGTCAATTTTACAATAATTATATTTTATTTGTTTTTGCTCCTGAATTTCTTCTACTGTCAACCTCTCGATCATTTTCATGATGTCCATCCGGTTTTCTTCTATATGCCATATCTTTCTAACTGTGCTCTTTCCCAAAAGCTCCCAACATACAACCTTTATACTTATTATGGACACAGTATGCATACATTATTAGTTATCTTGTTATTATTTGTTGTTATTTGTTATTAGTCCCATCCTTCAAATCCATTCAATAACTCCCATCTATCTCTTAACACCATCCATATAGGATTTCTATTTGCCATATACAGTAGGGGAAAAAAGTATTTAGTCAGCCACCAATTGTGCAAGTTCTCCCACTTAAAAAGATGAGAGGCCTGTAATTTTCATCATAGGTACACGTCAACTATGACAGACAAAATGAGAGAAAGAAGTCTAGAAAATCACATTGTAGGATTTTTAATGAATTTATTTGCAAATTATGGTGGAAAATAAGTATTTGGTCAATAACAAAAGTTTCTCAATACTTTGTTATATACCCTTTGTTGGCAATGACACAGGTCAAACGTTTTCTGTAAGTCTTCACAAGGTTTTCACACACTGTTGCTGGTATTTTGGCCCATTCCTCCATGCAGATCTCCTCTAGAGCAGTGATGTTTTGGGGCTGTCGCTGGGCAACATGGACTTTCAACTCCCTCCAAAGATTTTCTATGTGGTTGAGATCTGGAGACTGGCTAGGCCACTCCAGGACCTTGAAATGCTTCTTACGAAGCCACTCCTTCGTTGCCCGGCGGTGTGTTTGGGATCATTGTCATGCTGAAAGACCCAGCCACGTTTCATCTTCAATGCCCTTGCTGATGGAAGGAGGTTTTCACTCAAAATCTCACGATACATGGCCCCATTCATTCTTTCCTTTACACGGATCAGTCGTCCTGGTCCCTTTGCAGAAAAACAGCCCCAAAGCATGATGTTTCCACCCCATGCTTCACAGTAGGTATGGTGTTCTTTGGATGCAACTCAGCATTCTTTGTCCTCCAAACACGACGAGTTGAGTTTTTACCAAAAAGTTCTATTTTGGTTTCATCTGACCATATGACATTCTCACAATCCTCTTCTGGATCATCCAAATGCACTCTAGCAAACTTCAGACGGGCCTGGACATGTACTGGCTTAAGCAGGGGGACACGTCCTGCACTGCAGGATTTGAGTCCCTGGCGGCGTAGTGTGTTACTGATGGTAGGCTTTGTTACTTTGGTCTCAGCTCTCTGCAGGTCATTCACTAGGTCCCCCCGTGTGGTTCTGGGATTTGTGCTCACCGTTCTTGTGATCATTTTGTTCCCACGGGGTGAGATCTTGCGTGGAGCCCCAGATCGAGGGAGATTATCATCAGTGGTTTTGTATGTCTTCCATTTCCTAATAATTGCTCCCACAGTTGATTTCTTCAAACCAAGCTGCTTACCTATTGCAGATTCAGTCTTCCCAGCCTTGTGCAGGTCTACAATTTTGTTTCTGGTGTCCTTTGACAGCTCTTTGGTCTTGGCCATAGTGGAGTTTGGAGTGTGACTGTTTGAGGTTGTGGACAGGTGTCTTTTATACTGATAACAAGTTCAAACAGGTGCCATTAATACAGGTAACGAGTGGAGGACAGAGGAGACTCTTAAAGAAGAAGTTACAGGTCTGTGAGAGCCAGAAATCTTACTTGTTTGTAGGTGACCAAATACTTATTTTCCACCATAATTTGCAAATAAATTCATTACAAATCCTACAATGTGATTTTCTGGAAAAAAATATCTCCATTTGTCTCTCATAGTTGACGTGTACCTATGATGAAAATTACAGGCCTCTCTCATCTTTTTAAGTGGGAGAACTTGCACAATTGGTGGCTGACTAAATACTTTTTTTCCCCACTGTATATTTCAACCGTACTGTGATGTTTTACAAAAGTTATGAACCTTTCTATTCTCATTGCTTCTACAGATTGTGAATTAAAAATAAACATTTTTGCTAAAAGTATTATTATATTATTGATCGATTGACTATGACTTTTCAGATCACACAGTAATGCTATCTGCAAGGTTAGCACTAGGTAAATATTGCAATCCGTTAGCCATTCCTGGACCTGTGTCCAAAAACAAGCTATAAATGGACAGAACCAAAACAAATGATCCAATGATTCTGTCTCCTCACAGCAAAATCTGCAGAGCTGGGAAGATTGTTTCCCCCATATAAATAACATTCTATTGGTAGCAAGAATTTTATATAATAATTTAAATTGAAAGATTCAAATTTTTGAATCAGCTGTCGTTTTGCGTGTCAGTTCATAAACACTATGCCATGGGATCGGTACGTCAAACATCTCGTCCCAACTATTTTGCAATCTATATGGGACGGCTGTCAATCCTTTGGTCCTTAAGTGAAACTTATATACTTTTTTATTTATCACAATTTTCCTTAACCAACTATGTTCTTTAATGCAAGGCCGACAGACAAGTTCCTTACTTTCTCACCCTTCCACTTTCCTCTTCCACTTTTGCGGTAAGGCTGCAATTATTTGGTTGTAATTTTGGGTAGAGCAGACATTTCCATATGTTTTTGTTAGCTGCATGTGCGACATAACTCCACCAGTCCTACCGATGATATCATTTACGAAGATTTTACCTTTTTTAAACATTTTGTCATAAAAAAAAAGGTTTTTCAATTAGTATATTTTAATTTAACCACAATATTTGTTGCATTATTTGTTCTGTCGTTTCTGGAGGATTAAATTGAAATTGCAACCACCTTTCTATGGCTTGTTTTAGAAATAGTGATATTTGGGAGATTATTTCCTTTTCAAATAACTTAAAATGTGTGGTTGTAATCTGAATAAAGGGAAAAAGGCCATTCTTGAACATTGGGTGAGACAATCTTACTAAATTGCTCGAGAACCAGTTCGGATTTAAGTATAAGTTTTGTATGACTGAAGCTTTTAGTGATAGGTCTAATGCTTTAATATTTACTAATTTCTGTCCTCCGAATTCATATTCATTATATAAATAGGCCCTTTTGTCAGGCTTGCCATTCCAAATAAAATTGAATATTTCTTTCTCATATAATTAAAAAAAACTGTTCGCTAGGTGTAGGCAAGACCATAAGCAAATAGGTAAACTGGGATAATACTAAAGAGTTAATCAGGGTGATTTTTCCACAACTTGACAGGAATTTTCCTTTCCATGGTAGTAAGATCTTATCTATTTTCGCTAACTTTCTATTAAAATGTATTGAAGTGAGATTATTTATTTCCTTTGGGATATGTATTCCAAGTATATCCACATCACCATCAGACCATTTTATTGGTAAACTACATGGTAATGTAAAATTTTTATTTTTTAGTGATCCAATACGTAATATAGTACATTTGTCAAAATTTGGTTGTAATCCAGAGAGGTTAGAAAATGTGTCTAGATCCTCTATGAGGCTGTGGAGGGATTCTAGTTGTGGATTTAAAAGAAAACATGAATCATCAGCGTACAATGACACCTTTGTTTTTAAGCCCTGGATTTCTAATCCTCTGATATTATTATTGGATCTGATTTTAATAGCTAACATCTCGATCACCACAATAAATAGATATGCCGATAGTGGACAACCTTCTTTCACTCCTCTTGACAGTTTAAAACTTTCTGAGAAATAACCATTATTTACTATTTTACACCTAGGGTTACTATACATGATTTTGACCCATTTTATAAGAGATTCTCCAAAATTGAAATGCTCCAGGCATTTATATATAAACCCCAGTCGTACTTTATCAAATGCCTTTTCGAAGTCTGCTATGAATAGCAGGCCTGGTTTCCAATATTTTCCATAGTGTTCTATTGTTTCCAATACTTGCCTTATATTATCTCCAATGTATCTTCCATGTTAAAAAGCTGTCTGATTAGAATGAATAATATCCGACAATACCTTTTTAATTCTATGCGCTATACATTAGGCCTTGAAATACATCCACAGGTACACCTCCAATTGACTCAAATTATGTCAATTAGCCTATCAGAAGCTTCTAAAGCCATGACATCATTTTCTTGAATTTTCCAAGCTGTTTAAAGGCACAGTCAACTTAGTGTATGTAAACTTCTGACCCACTGGAATTGTGATACAGTGAATTATAAGTGAAATAATCTGTCTGTAAACAATTGCTGGAAAAATTACTTGTGTCAGGCACAATGTAGATGTCCTAACCGACTTGCCAAAACTATAGTTTGTTAACAAGAAATGTGTGGAGTGGTTGAAAAACGAGTTTTAATGACTCCAACCTAATTGTACGTAAACTTCCGACTTCAACTGTAGATGATGTTGCCATAGTCTTGGACCAATAGGAACATTGACTGAATAATCTGTTTTCTACTATTTAGCGATAGTTAGGACCTGTTTCTCAGCTTTTTAACTAACTCATCAATATGCCTTTGAAAAAATACAACTTTTCATCTATCCAGCTGCCCAGATATTTGTAAACAGGGATACAATCAATAAGGACACCATCCAAATTACAAATGCTAAATCAGCTTAAATTGGAGGGTATTTGAAGTAGGCTACCCACCCCTCACCCACAGACACAAACAAATATTATCAAGAATGCCTAACTTCACCATTTATGTTAGCTAGCTAGTTAACTAGCAAGCCAAAGAAAGCTAAAATTGTTAGGAATTTCTCATGCATTTACATGGCTAGGGGGATATGTAGCCATGAAGCCATCTAGCTAGGCTAGTGTTGCTAAGTAGATAGCTAACCATGAGCTAGCTAGATAGATAACAGATATTGTGTAAGTTTAAAACTTTCAGGAAGGGAGGAGCATGAGCAGCTGAGCAGGTAAGTGGCATGGCGGAGCGACACTCAAAAATACAAAAAATTCTGATAAATATGTTATATTGCAATAGGCTGTGCTCCAGGAAGTCCTACTAATTAAAGTTTACCAATACCTTGCGGTGAGGTTAGGAAAACATTACAGAAAATTAGCTATAAACAACTTTGGCGACGGTGGATCCATCACATGACAGCCTGTGGGATCTGGAATCTTTCATTGATCAACACTACTATTCCTTAACTCAGGCTGGTCATAAGAGCCAAGACACCGGAGTCTCTGCTAAACAGCTTGTCAAAAGATTTAGGAACTTGTGAAGGAACATTTTCTGTTTGTGCTTTCCTAATAACCAATTTCTGTGTTCATGCAAGTGACTGATTACACAAATCCTCACTATCAGTATCTGCAATTTGGTAGTACGCCCAGAACCTTGTTTTGAGAACGAAAGGATATCTCAGTTTCAAGGTCTCAGCTTGGAGAGAAGAAGCCTCGTGAGGTATTGGTCTGTCACATGCATGAACCAGTATTGGTCTGTCACATGCATGAACCAAACGTTAATGATGAATTAATTATGAATAATGAGTAAGCTGAATCATGCAAATATTACTTGTCTGTGTAAGCATTATATAAGAGAACTAAAGGGATTGGCGATTCTAGCATGTAAATCTTGGTGGGGCAAACTCCCCCCCAAAAATGTGTTGATGCATGCCAGCAAAGCCACTACACAACACAACACAACACTAAACAATACATTAATTGCACTATAACAGTGACAAACGTTGCCCACAAACTATTAAGGCCTACATAAAGCTGTCCCAACAGCAGAGCTTTATTTCAGCACCATGGACTGAATCCTTACCACCGCTACACCTGGCTATCAGCGGAGCCTTGTCTGGCAGTGAAAGTGTTCATTCAGCCTCATTTACTGGAATTCTCTGGATTTATGGTGCTTTCAAGACAACTGGGAACTCGGAAAAAACAAGGTTGAATCCTGATGACGTCAGTGATCTTCAGGTCGAGCTATAGAAAGAGGCCCGAGTTCCCGAACGTGCAATTCCGAGTTGGATGACCATTCAAAACGTATTTTCCCAGTCGGAGCTAGTTTTTTTTCAGAGTTTCCAGCTGTTTTGAGCGCGGCAGAAGTCATGCTGGATTGACAGCATGGCCAATGTTGAATGTTTATCCTTTTATACTTTTATAAAAGATTGACTTCGTGTTCAGGCAGTCCGCATTGCGTCGTGCCAAAGAACAGCCCTTAGCCGTGGTATACTTTTATTGGCCAATGACCTTGAACCTTCTTGGATGGGCACATCTAATGTAACTCTACGGCAGCACCCAAGGGGCTTGAACTTTCGAGCTCAACCCGTAGATTTTGCGGTGACGTATTGCCCCCATGAGTGACAGAACACTGAGCCAATCACGGCGCAACTAGAGAACATTACCAACCGCTACGTTCCGCATTTTCTGCTGGCTGCCCCACCACCACAGAAAGCACTGAGCTAGGCTGAAACACCTGCATTTTGGAGCTTCCTTACTCAAGAAAGCAAAAAAGAGACCATGTTTGTATGCAGCTTTATTAACTCAATGATAAAACATTTTTACATTGTTTGCAAACTGATATGTGACACGTATCAATGCCAAAATAACATGCAAAACAGGCAACAAAACAGGTGGGGCTTAAAACATGTGGGGCTCTGCGTCTAAGTTTGACTGTGACCTCTCCAGCTTGCTGTTAATAAACAATGATTAATTTAAGATTGACTTCGATTGTCCCTGTGTAGAATTTCTACGACAAACTCATCCACTGACACTGTTGATTTAAGCAATAATACACAAAGGGGTATGGTATATGGCCAATATACCACGGCTAAGGGCTGTTCTCACGCATGACGCAACACAGAGTGCCTGGATACAGCCGTTAGCCGTGATATATAGACCATATACCACAAACCCCCAGGGTGCCTTATTGCTATCATAAACTGGTTACCAACGTAAATGTATTTTTTTGTCATACTCATGGTATATAGTCTGATATACCACAGCTTTCAGCCAATCAGCATTCAGGGCTCGAACCCTGTTTATAATTATGTAATAAGGCACGGGGGGTGTGGTATATGGCCAATATACCACGGCTAAGGGCTGTTCTTTGGCACAACGCAATGCGGACGGCCTGAACACAGCCCTTAGCCGTGGTATAATATATTGGCCATATATCACAATCCCCTGAGGTGACTTATTGCTATTATAAACTGGTTACCAATGTAATTAGAGCATACCCGTGGTATACGGTCTGATATACCATGGCTTTAAGCCAATCAGCATTCAGGGCTCGAACCACCAAGCTTATAATTGTAAATAAATCCCTTTTGCGCATGTGCATAACTATAGATACATTTGACAGGAGAGTTTGAGTGATGAAAGCTGGACAGAAGAAACGCTTGGACAAACAAATGTTAGGTTATTTAAGTGATAATGCCCGAGAAGCCGGTGTTAAGTTAATAATTATAACGAACTGGCAACAGACAAACAGAGAACACAGGTATAAATACACTGGGGATAATGGGGAAGATGGGCGACCCTTGGAGGGGGGTGGAGACAATCACAAAGACAGGTGAAACAGATCAGGGTGTGACAGAACCATGGCAAAGTTGAATTACCTTTATTAAACCAGATTTTATTCTGTAGCCTATGCCTATTGAAATGACAAGTCAATCTCGCAAATGGGCCATTTTTAACTGTTTGTAGTCTTAACATCTGGCACACAGTAATGGCACAATTGCCAGAAATTATACAACGGGTGGGTGTAATCCTGAATGCTGATTGGTTAAAACCGCATTCCAGCCGATGTCTGTTCCACAAGTTACTACCGGCTAAATCTATGACATTAAAATGCTTATTTCCTCTGTTCCATCTGACTGCGCAATCCACTGTCTCATCAGCCCAGCCAAGCAATTTACCACCATAAAAAGCATCAAGACATGATCTCACATTTCTTTTAGACTAACATTTAGTTTTCAACAGCAGATATTTGTATAAACCTAGCTGTCTTTCCGACATTTGCAACATTGTTTCAATATTCAAATTCAATCTCCAGGTGTCCTGCGTGCATCTTGTCGGGACGAGACAGACAGACAGGCAGGCAGGCATCAAATACATTTTTATTTGTCACATACACATGTTAAGCAGATGTTATTGCGGGCGTAGCGAAATGCTTGTGCTTCTAGCTCCGACAGTGCAGTAATATCTAACAAGTAATATCTAACAACTTCACAACATATACCCAATACACACAAAACGTGTAAGGAATGGTATTTAAGAATATATACATATATGGACAAGCAATGACAGAGCGGCATGGACTAAGATACAGTAGAATATTATAGAATATAAGAGAATGCAGCATCGTTTCTCAACCAGTCGAAATTATGAATCAGCTGGCATAATTTGTATGGATATATACAGATAAATGTAAATTGAAAAAAGGTAAAATGAAGTGCAGCTAGTTTGCAGTCTTTCCAGCTACAGTTTGAAGTGATTGTGTTAGCTGTGTTGTTGGCTAGCTCCTCTGAACAATAGTGTCCTGACGAGTGAGCACATTGTCTATGCCTGGCAAAATCACGCCTCACTGGCTCGTTGTTATGGCTGTATCCAAATAAATGTCACTAGAAAGCAGCTTAAACAAATGCAAATTAATCTACTTTGCTGTTATTCTGGCTGCAAGCAAAGGATAAGAATGTTGCCAGCCAGTATGGCAATGGAACATTTAGAACGAACGACTGGGTCGTGTCCATAGATACAGAGCAAAGAACGAACAACCAGCCGGCCTGGGTAGCAACTCCATATTTGTGTCGGGACTATATATTATGGAAGGATGAAATATTATGAATAAATTCATCAAAATAACGTTTTTAATGACAATATGTCAATCATTATTTGAATATGTTGATAACCCGTTGTATAAAAGTGATAATGCCCTTGAAGCCGGTGTTTGGAGGATATATTGGAGGAGCCAGTGTTTGGAGGATATATTGACTTCGTCTCGGGCCTTACAACACCCGTGCCAATATATCCTCCAAACACCGGCTTCTCGGGCATTATCACTTAAATAACCTAACATTCGTTTGTCCAAGCATTTCTTGCTCAGAGATTTCGAGATCCTCTGTCCAGCTTTCATCACTCAAACTCTCCTGTCGAATGTATCTATAGTTATGCACATGCGCAAAAGGGATTTATTTACAATTATAAGCTGGGTGGTTCGAGCCCTGAATGTTGATTGGCTTAAAGCCATGGTATAACCTCCCGAGTGGCGCAGTGGTCTAAGGCACTGCATTGCAGTGCTAGCTGTGCCACTAGAGATCCTGGCTCGAATCCAGGCTCTGTCGTAGCCAACCGCGACCGGAAGACCCATGGGGCGGCGCACAATTGGCCCAGGGTAGGGGAGGGAATGGCCGGCAGGGATGTAGCTCAGTTGGTGGAGCATGGCGTTTGCAATGCCAGGGTTGTGGGTTCGATTCCCACGGGGGGCCAGCATGATTATAATTTTTTTTATAATGTATGCACTCACTAACTGTAAGTCGCTCTGGATAAGAGCGTCTGCTAAAATGTAAATGTATATCAGACCGTATACCACGGGTATGACAAAACATTTATTTTTCCTGCTCTAATTACGTTGGTAACCAGTTTATAATAGCAATAAGTCACCTTAGGGTGTTGTGATATAAGGCCAATATACTGTACCACGGCTAAGGGCTGTGTTCAGGCAGTCCGCATTGCGTCGTGCCAAAGAACAGCCCTTAGCCGTGGTATATTGGCCATATACCACACCCCCTCGTGCCTTATTACTTAATTATAAACAGGGTTCGAGCCCTGAATGCTGATTGGCTGAAAGCTGTGGTATATCAGACCATATAACATTGAGTATGACAAAAAAAAATATTTACGTTGGTAACCAGTTTATGATAGCAATAAGGCACCCTGGTGTTTTGTGGTATATGGTCTAAAGATCACGGCTAACGGCTGTATCCAGGCACTATGTGTTGCGTCATGTGTGAGAACAGCCCTTAGCCGTGGTATATTGGGCATATACCATACCACCTTGTGTATTATTGCTTAAATCAACAGTGTCAGTGGATGAGTTTGTCGTGGAAATTCTACACAGGGACACTCGAAGTCAATCTTAAATTAATCATTGTTTATTAACAGGAAGCTGGAGAGGTCACAGTCAAACTTAGACGCAGAGCCCCACATGTTTTAAGCCCCACCTGTTTTGTTGCCTGTTTTGCATGTTATTATGGCATTGATATGTGTCATATATCAGTTTGCAAACAATGTAAAAATGTGTTATCATTGAGTTAATAAAGCTGCCTACAAACATGGTCTCTTTTTTGCTTTCTTGAGTAAGGCAGCTCCAAAATGCAGGTGTTTCAGCCTAGCTCAGTGCTTTCTCTGGTGGTGGGGCAGCCAGCAGAAAATGCGGAGCGTAGCAGTTGGTAATGTTCTCTAGTTGTGCCGTGATTGGCTCAGTGTTCTGTCACTCATGGAGACACTACGTCACCGCAAAATCTACGGGTAGAGCTCGAAAATTCAAGCCCATTGGGTGCTGCCGTAGAGTTACATTAGATGTGCCCATCCAAGAAGACTCAAGGTCATTGGCCACAGATAAAAGCTTAAAAGGATAAACATTCAACTTTGGCCATGTGGTCAATCCAGCTTGACTTCTGCGCTCAAAACAACTGGAAACTCTGAAAAACAACTATCTCTGACTGGGAAAATACGTTTTGAATGGTCATCCAACTCGGAATTGCACGTTCGGGAACTCGGGCCTCTTTCTATAGCTCCGACCTGAAGATCAATGACATCATCAGGATTCAACCTTGTTTTTTCCGAGTTCCCAGTTGTCTTGAAAGCACCATAAATCCAGAGAATTCCAGACTTTGATGACAAAATTTGATGACAAAATTTGCCTACGAAGGACCACCGCGCCACCTTCCTGTTCAAGTGAACACAGCACAACAAGGTGAGTCCAAAAATGTATTGTATGCTGCTGCATAAATGATGTAATATGCCAGGGAGATATGTATACTGTAGCTAAGAAAGTAATACTAAGTGTATGTTGTTTAGTAAGCTGTTAGTAGCCCATGTGCCGCACCTTAATAATTTGGTCCCTTTTCCCCTCATAATTTAGCCTGCTGTTCTGACTTGGTGGTGGAAATGTAGCCTATAGCCTGTTTTAGAGAAATGTCATCATCGAATATTGTAAGAGCTTTCATTGTCTGCTTATATGACCCCTTTATTTATCCTACGGTTCTGACTTGGTGTACAGGGAGAATACTGTAAGAACGACCCATTTTCTGAATGATGTCGCTGTACATTTCAAAAGTGCTGAACAAATAGCTATATTGACAATGGCCGTCCTAGCTCGCTCATTAATGTCTTAATCGAAATGATGGATTGCCTCTTATCCACTCGTTGTCCCCTTATGCCATAGTTCGTACATCTCAATTGTCAGTAGAAACCACATTTGTTTAAGCAAGTCAGCCATAACAGCAAAAACAATGTAAAGGCAGTAAATGAGGCTGAATGAACTGTTTCACTGCCAGACAAGGCTCCGCTGATAGCCAGGTGTAGCAGTGGTAAGGATTCATTCCATGGTGCTGAAAAGAAAGCTCTGCTGTTGGGACAGCTTTATGTAGGCCTTAATAGTTTGTGGGCAGCTTTTGTCACTGTTCTAGTGCAATTAAGGTATTGTTTAGTGTTGTGTTGTGTTGTGTAGTGGCTTTGCTGGCATGCATCAACAAAAATTGTTTTTGGAGTTTGCCCCACCAAGATTGACATGCTAAATCACCACTGCCCGGGGCAGTCCCTTTAGTTCTCTTATGTAATGCTTACACAGACAAGTAATATTTGCATGATTCAGCTTACTCATTATTCATAATTAATTCATCATTAACATTTTGTTCATATATGTGACAGACCAAAACTGGTTCATGCATGTGACAGACCAATACCTCACGAGGCTTCTTCTCTCCAAGCTGAGACCTTGAAACTGAGATATCCTTTCGTTCTCAAAACAAGGTTCTGGGCGTATACTGCAGATACTGACAGTGAGGATTTGTGTAATCAGTCACTTGGATGAACACAGAAATTGGTTATTAGAAAAGCACAACAAAAGAACACAGAAATTGGTTATTAGATAAGCACAAAATGTTCCATCACAAGTTCCTAAATCTTTTGGCAAGCTGTTTAGCAGTGTCTTGGCTCTTATGGCCAGCCTGAGTTAAGGAATAGTAGTGTTGATCAGTGAAAGATTCCAGATCCCACAGGCTGTCATCTGATGTATCCACCCTCGCCAAAGTTGTTTATAGCTAATTTTCTGGAATGTTTTCCTCACCTCACGCAAGGTATTGGTAAACTTTCATTAGTAAGGCTTCCTGGAGCGCAGCCTATTGCAATATAACATATTTATAAGAAATGTTTGTATTTTTTTGCGTTGATCCGCCATGCCACTTACCTGCTCATGCATCTTCATATCCCTAGCCATGTAAATGCATGAGAAATTCATAACAAGTTTAGCTTTCTTTGGCTTTTATAAATCAACAGTCTAGCTTGCTAGTTAACTAGCTAGCTAACATAAATGGTGATGCTAGGCATTCTTGGTAATATTTGTTTGTGTCTGTGGGTGAGGGGTGGGTAGCCTACTTCAAGTACCCTCCAATTTAAGCTGATTTAAGCGTTTGTACTTTGGATGGTGTCCATATTGATCGTATCCCTGTTTACAAATATCTGGGCAGCTGGATAGATGAAAAGCTGGATATTTCCAAAGGCATATTGATGAGTTAGTTAAAAAGCTGAGAAACAGGTCCTAACTATTGCTAAATAGTAGAGAGCAGATTATTCAGTCAACATTCCTAAAGGTCCTAGACAATGGCATTATCATCTACAGTTGAAATCGGAAGTTTACGTACACTTAGGTTGGAGTCATTAAAACTTGTTTTTCAACCACTCCACAAATTTCTTGTTAACAAACTCTAGTTTTGCTAAGTCGGTTAGGACATCTACTTTGTGCATGACACAAGTAATTTTTCCAACAATTGATTACAGACAGATTATTTCACTTATAATTCACTGTATCACAATTCCAGTGGGTCAGAAGTTTACATACACTAAGTTGACTTTGCCTTTAAAATTCCAGAAAATGATGTCATGGCTTTAGAAGCTTCTGATAGGCTAATTGACATCATTTGAGTCAATTGGAGGTGTACCTGTGGACGTATTTCAAGGCCTACCTTCAAACTCAGCGCCTCTTTGCTTGACATCATGGGAAAATCTAAAGAAATCAGCCAAGACCTCAGAAAAAAAAATGTAGACCTTCACAAGTCTGGTTCATTCTTGGGAGCAATTTCCAAATGCCTGAAGGTACCACGTTCATCTGTACAAACAATAGTATAAACACCATGGGACCACGAAGCCGTCATACCGCTCAGGAAGGAGACCTGTTCGATCTCCTAGAGATGAACGTACTTTGATAAGAAAAGTGCAAATCAATCCCAGAACAACAGCAAAGGACCTTGTGATGATGCTGAAGGAAACAGGTACAAAAGTATCTATATCCACAGTAAAACGAGTCCTATATCGACATAACCTGAAAGGCCGCTCAGCAAGGAAGAAGCCACTGCTCCAAAACTGCCATGAAAAAGCCAGACTACGGTTTGCAACTGCACATGAGGACAAATATTGTACTTTTTGGAGAAATGTCCTCTGGTCTGATGAAACAAAAATAGAACTGTTTGGCCATAATGACCATCGTTATGTTTGGAGGAAAAAGGGGGCGCTTGCAAGCCGAAGAACACCATCCCAACCATGAAGCATGGGGGTGGCAGCATCATGCTGTGGGGGTGCTTTGCTTTAGGAGGGACTGGTGCACTTCACAAAATAGAGGGCATCATGAGGAAGGAAAATGATGTGGATATACTGAAGCAACATCTCAAGACATCAGTCAGGAAGTTAAAGCTTGGTGGCAAATGGGTCTTCCTAATGGACAATGACCCCAAGCATACTTCCAAAGTTGTGGCAAAATGGCTTAAGGACAACAAAGTCAAGGTATTGGAGTGGCCATCACAAAGCCCTGACCTCAATCCTATAGAACATTTGTGGGCAGATCTGAAAAAGCATGTGCGAGCAAGGAGGCCTACAAACCTGACTCAGTTACACCAGCTCTGTCAGGAGGAATGGGCCAAAATTCACCCAACTTATTGTGGGAAGCTTGTGGAAGGCTACCCGACACGTTTGACCCAAGATAAACAATTTAAAGGCAATGCTACCAAATACTAATTGAGTGTATGTAAACTTCTGACCCACTGGGAATGTGATGAAAGAAATAAAAGCAGAAATAAATAATTCTGACATTTCACATTCTTAAAATAAAGTGGTGATCCTAACTGACCTAAGACAGGGAATTTTTACTAGGATTAAATGTCAGGAATTGTGAAAAACTGAGTTTAAAAGTATTTGGCTAAGGTGTATGTAAACTTCTGACTTCAACTGTATATCAATGCAGCTGCCACTTCATTAAAGCCATTAGATGCAGTTGATCATGCGCCAATTTTTGTACTCATCACTGCATTCTCTACCAGAAAGTCGGTTGGCCCTCTTTGATGTCACGTAGGTTGGTACATTGCTATGTTTTCATTTATAAAGCCCTTTTTCAAAAAGTAAAATCATTGCTAAACTTTAGACATTCGAGTTACCACAATGGTCTCAGGGAGGGTTAACTCTAGAAATTACTTTGATCTCTACTGAGTTAGGCAAATCAGCTTTTAGTTTTCTTTCACCTTATATGTGGCGCAATCTTCAAAATGTTCCTACGTTTTATAATTTGGTGAATCTAGGCCAATTCAGAAAGCTGATTGAGGACCTTATTACTGATAAATGTGTTATTTTTTTATAACCGTGTTTTTCTTTCTGCTTGCATTTTGTATTTATATTTTGATGTGTGTAATTTGTAATTCAGGGCTCATCTGTAAAAGAGACCTTGGTCTCAGTATGACTCCCATATAAAATAAAGGTAAAAAAAAAAAAAAAAAAAAGAAATGGAAAGAGCAGGTATACTGTATATCAGTGTATAACACATGCTCCACTCTCAAGTTAAAGTTGAACTTGTTGACTGATGCAAATGCGGTGGCTGCTAAGAAGG
Source organism: Coregonus lavaretus (assembly GCF_964263955.1). NCBI lineage: Eukaryota > Metazoa > Chordata > Actinopteri > Salmoniformes > Salmonidae > Coregonus > Coregonus lavaretus. The sequence continues at coordinate 46,884,983 of NC_140002.1, forward strand.
GAACAGCTGCGAACCAGAAGACTGCAGCCAAGGCACCACTGGTCCACACCTGCCCTGTCTGTCAGGTGAGTAGTATTGGTTGGTACTGTATATGCCTTTAGGTTCCTCTCCATGTGTAGGATATTTGTGATTACAACCTAAAACGTGTGCAAAAGCATTTTATGTTTATTCCATGGCCAACCATCCCTCTAGCTATCCATTATTCCACACTAGGCATGTCCCCGACTAAAAACAATATTGGTCATCCTTTCTTCTGTTCTTTCGACCAATTGTAAAACGTGTAGTTTTCCATATATAGAAACACCCTATGTGTTTTTATATTATCAACTATATGCTTGTCTGATGCTTTAAGCGAACTTTTTGATGAAACAAGACACAAATGACTGAAGAGGGAGTCAGAGGTCAAGATAACCAGAAGAAAAAACCTTAACCCAACTGACCATTCTCCTCCCGCTCCTGCTCCAGCTCTCGCTGGTTTTTAGCAGATTCTGCCATTACTCTCCTGAAGTTGCCGGTAATAGGAGGAGTCTGCAACCTTTCTCATGTGGAATGCCAGTTTATCTATCAATTTATCATGCCAGTTATAGTTTTCATATGCACATTTTCTTGGAACAGTTTAATTTAATTTATAATAACGTCTTCCTATCTCAAAATCATTGTCATGTGGTTAATCAAAATTCTAAATGAAAATGATACAAACCTAAAAAGTAACTTCTATTGCCATTGCCAACTACTGTATGTAAAATTAGCCTACATAAAGCCAATAAATAAAAACATTGCAGCCTGCATGTAGAACATATCCTGATAAAGGTACATATCCAATAAATCACATTGGCTACAAATGGCCTGTCTGCAACAAACTTAAACATTGTATCAACGATCAACTTGGATCCAGACTGAAGCTTATGCTAGCAAATTTGCAACATTGTATTAAATATTCTGGGCCCTCAGTTTCCTGGGCCAGTGAGCTCGGGACAGACACAGCAGTAGGCTATTTGCGCAAGGGACAAGAGCTCATCAGGTAGGCCTATTTTATGAAGTTTCCACTGGATCAGAGCGTGACATTTTCCCCTTCACGCTGAGTGGTTATCTAAAGGGAGAGAGCTGGAAAGATTCAACAAAGACAATAACTAATTTGACAAAACTCGTAAAATAAACCAAGACTTGTTTCTCACAAGTGTTGCATAGGTTGTGCGCTCTGCAAACAACGTGTCCACTCTGACAATGAGAACGGTAAAAGACTGGAATAATAATATATTGAATGCATTAACAGAAATTACCATAACCAAACAAACATTGTAGATTAGAAATTATAGGAATTAACGGTAAATGTACTAATACTGGTGATATATGTAATGGGGCAATAGATAGACATGAACAATCAAAGCAAACAATTCACACAATGAAGTTATGAAACAATGAATATTTGCTACTTCTTGCCTAAAATAAATCTCACATTTTGTAACAATGCGGATGGGTCCGTATAACATTGACAATGGTTAATGGAAGGAGGGGGCGGAAGGTCCAGCGCAAGAAGTATGAAAGAGCTGACGTCTGCGGAGGCTGCATCGCAGTAAATGTTGTACAGCCACTTCAGACGTCCGATTGACCATTCAGAGCCTTTTAGCTGGAGACTGCAAAGACCAGGATGTAACCACCGAACTGCAGTACCACACTACGCCAGTAGAGGCCAGTCATAATACATGAATAACATGAATAACTAATATTTTGGGAGAAAGTCACGAATTAAAAGAGACATTTATAACCCTGTTACACCTGGACCACCAGGACTCTGTCAAGGCTTCTCTGAATGATTCTCAAAATGCCAATTTGATTGGGATTATAAGCAATCTGATAGCTTTCATTTACAGGGGACATGCATAGAGAGAGACAGGAGAGGAAAGAAGAGTGTGCTGAAAGACCACTTGTTCAGATTTCAATTCATACTCGCAGACTCGCAGTGGTACATAGTGTTCTAGAGGAAGCAGCTTCGACCGTTAGAGGCTAGACCACCCCAGAGCACTGGTGGCTTTACTATCAATTCAATTGAAGGTGGAAGGTGGAACGCTTCAGGTTCCTTGGCGTACACATCACCGACAAACTGAAATGGTCCACCCACGCAGACAGTGTGGTAAAGAAGGCACAACAGAGCCTCTTCAAACTCAGGAGGCTGAAGAAATTCGGCTTGGCACCTAAAACCCTCACAAACTTTTACAGATGCACAATTGAGAGCATCATGTCGGGCTCTTTCACCGCCTGGTACGGCAACTGCACCGCCCGCAACTGCAGGGCTCTCCAGAGGGTGGTACTGTCTGCCGAACGCATTACCGGGGGCAAACTACCCGCCCTCCAAGACACATACAGCACCCAATATCACAGGAAGGCCAAAAAGGTCATTAAGGACATCAATCACCCGAGCCACTGCCTGTTCACCCCGCTATCCTCCAGAAGTCGAGGTCAGTACAGGTGCATCAAAGCTGGGACTGAGAGAATGAAAAAAAGCTTATATCTCAAGGCAATCAGACTGATAAATAGCCATCACTGGCCACTTTAAGAAATGGAACACTAGTCACTTTAATAATGTTTACATATCTAGCACTACCCATCTCATATGTATATACTGCATTCTTTTCTATAATATTCCACTATATCTTAGTCCATGCCGCATCGTCATTGCTTGTCCATATATGTATATTTTTCGTAAATTCCATTCCTTACTAGTTTGTGTGTTGTGAAATTGTTAGATATTACTTGTTAGATATTACTACACTGTCGGAGCTAGAAGCACAAGCATTTCGCTACACCCACTGTAACATCTGCTAAATCGTGTATGTGACAAATAAAATTAGATTAGATTTGATTTGGAATTGAATTACATTTATATATCAACATACTGTATTTCAATGACTGATAAAGGTCAGAAAACAAGTGATAAACTTTTCATAGTAACATTTTATTTTATTAAAATAAGCTTTGAGGCAAGCAACACTGAAGCATGCATGAGAGCACCAGCTGTTCCGGATGACTATGTGATCACGCTCTCCGCAGCCAATGTGAGTAAGACTTTTAAGCAGGTCAACATTCACAAGGCCGCAGGGCCAGACGGATTACCAGAAAGTGTACTCCGAGCATGGGCTGACCAACTGGCAAGTGTCTTCACTGACATTTTCAACATGTCCCTGACTGAGTTTGTAATACCAACATGTTTCAAGCAGACCACCATAGTCCCCTTGCCCAAGGACACTAAGATAACCTGCCTAAATGACTACCGACCCGTAGCACTGACGTCTGTAGCCATGAAGTGCTTTGAAAGGCTGGTCATGGCTAACATCAACACCATTATCCCAGAAACCCTAGACCCACTCCAATTTGCATACCGCCCCAACAGATCCACAGATGATGCAATCTCTATTGCACTCCACACTGCCCTTTCCCACCTGGACAAGAGGAACACCTACGTGAGAATGCTATTCATTGACTACAGCTCAGCATTCAACACCATAGTGCCCTCAAAGCTCATCACTAAGCTAAGGATCCTGGGACTAAACACCTCCCTCTGCAACTGGATTCTGGACTTCGTGACGGGCCAGGTGGTAAGGGTAGGTAACAACACATCTGCCACGCTGATCCTCAACACGGGGGCCCCTCAGGGGTGCGTGCTCAGTCCCCTCCTGTACTCCCTGTTCACCCATGACTGCATGGCCAGGCACGACTCCAACACCATAATTAAGTTTGCCGACGACACAACAGTGGTAGGCCTGATCACCAAAAACGATGAGACAGCCTATAGGAAGGAGGTCAGAGACCTGGCCTTGTGGTGCCAGGATAACAACCTCTCCCTCAACGTAACAAAGACAAAAGAGATTATTGTGTACTACAGGAAAAAAAAGAGGACTGAGCACGCCCCCATTCTCATCGACGGGGCTGTAGTGGAATAGGTTGAGAGCTTCAAGTTCCTTGGTGTCCACATCACCAACAAACTATCATGGTCCAAACACGCCAAGACAGTCGTGAAGAGGGCACGACAAAGCCTATTCCCCCTCAAGAGACTGAAAAGATTTGGCATGGGTCCTCAGATCCTCAACAAATAATACAGCTGCAACATCGAGAGCATCCTGACTGGTTGCATCACCACCTGGTATGGCAACTGCTCGGCCTTTGACCGCAAGGCACTACAGAGGGTAGTGCGTACAGCCCAGTACATCACTGGGGCCAATTGTCCTTCCATCCAGGACCTCTATACCAGGCGGTGTCAGAGGAAGGCCCTCAAAATTGTCAAAGACTCCAGCCACCCTAGTCATAGACTGTTCTCTCTGCTACTGCACGGCAAGCGGTACCGGTTTGCCAAGTCTATGTCCAAAATACTTCTCAACAGCTTCTACCCCCAAGCCATAATACTCTTGAACAGCTAATCATGGCTACCAGGACTATTTGACCTGCCCCCCCCCCCATATTGTTACGCTGCTGCTACTCTGTTAATTATTTTTGCATAGTCACTTTAACTCTACCCACATGTACATACTACCTCAACTAGCTGGTGCTCCCGCACATTGACTCTGTACCCCCCTGTATATACTGTATAGCCTCCCTACTGTTATTTTATTTTAATTCTGCGCTTTTTTTCTCAACACTTTTTTTGTTGTTGTTGTTTTATTTAACTTTTTTTTTTAATAAATAAATGCATTGTTGGTTAAGGGCTGTAAGTAAGCATTTCACTGTAATGTGTACACCTGTTGTATTCGGCGCATGTGGCCAATACAATTTGATTTGATTTGATCATATCAGAAAAATATATCTAAACTGGAATTACTGAGCCTACCATTACAGATATCCACTGGCAAATCTTTACATAAATGAGATCATCAAAAACACATAAAAATGGTATTAGGCAGAATTGGCTAGCTAGTTTTCTTACATGAGAAGAAGTGCCTTGCTGAGATTCCGCCATGTTGCAATGCCAGCTACCGAGGGATGTAAACATCACGTTGTATGTGTACCACCTTCCATTTAGCTAGCCAATCAATTGCATTGTAACAAAAAACAGTGCTATGATTGGTCAATAAGGCTGGCAATCATATTTGAGTAACATGCTATTGTATATTTGCGAGCACACAGAGATCATATTGCGCAAGCACAGTTTGATTCTGAGAGAGCACAGGCAAGTATACCATGAGCAGAGATGCGTGCTCAACCTGTCAGTTTGCTGCCAGCTCTTAGCAAACAGTTGAAAAAAATGGTGTTTGACCAAATACAATGTTACTTCTCCGTAAACAAATTAACAACAGACTTTCAGCATGCTTATAGAGAAGGGCACTCAACATGTACTGCACTGACACAAAACTGATGATTGGTTGAAAGAAATTGGTAATAAGAAGATTGTGGGAGCTGCACTGTTAGATTTCAGTGCAGCCTTTGATATTATTGACCATAACCTGTTGTTGAGAAAACGTATGTGTTATGGATTCTGAGCTATCTAGCTAATAGAACTCAGAGGGTTTTCTTTAATGGAAGCTTCTCTAATGTCAAACATATAACGTGTGGTGTACCACAAGGCAGCTCTCTAGGCCCTCTACTCCTTTCTATTTTTACCAATGATCTGCCACTGGCATTAAACAAAGCATGTGTGTCGATGTATGCTGATGATTCAACCAGATATGCATCAGCAACCATAGCTAATGAAGTCACTGAAACCCTTAACAAAGAGTTGCAGTCTGTTTTGGAATGGGGGGCCAGTAATAAACTGGTCCTGAACATCTCTAAAACTAAGAGCATTGTATTTGGTACAAATCATTCCCTAAGTTATAGACCTCAGCTGAATCTGGTAATGAATGGTGTGGCTGTTCAACAAGTTCAGGAGACTAAATTACTTGGTGTTACCTTAGATGATAAACTGTCATGGTGAAAACATATAGATTCAATGGTTGTAAAGATGGGGAGAGGTCTGTCCGTAATAAAGAGATGCTCTGCTTTTATGACAGCACACTCCACAAAGCAAGTCCTGCAGTCTCTAGTTTTATTTTATCTTGATTATTGTCCAGTGCTACAGTTAGTTCCTCCACCTGCAGACACGCCTGGAGGAGAAGCCTGACCTCAAGAGAAGATGATTAAGAGTAAGAAGTCCATCCTCAGTAACCTGGTGCCAGATCTGTTTGTGCTGTCATGCCAAGTCCCATGGTCATTGTTACCCTATGAGTTGGCAAGACAGTACAAACAGATCTGGGACCAGGCTACATCCTCAGAAAGAGCAGGGCTATACAGTGCCTTGCAAAAGTATTCATCCCCATTGGCATTTTTTCTATTTTGTTGCATTACAACCTGTAATTTAAATGGATTGGTATTTGGATTTCATGTAATGGACATATACAAAATAGTCCAAATTGGTGAAGTGAAATGAAAAAAAATTACTTGTTTCAAAAAAATTGGAGTATCTCTCCATAGGACCACTTTAAGCTGTACACTCCACAGAGCTGGGCTGTATGGAAGAGTGGCCAGAAAAAAAGCCATTGCTTAAAGAAAAAAATAGGCAAACACGTTTGGTGTTCGCCTAAAGGTATGTGGGAGACTCTCCTAACATATGGAAAAAGGTACTCTGGTCAGATGAGACAAAAAATTAGCTTTTTGGTCATCAAGGAAAACGCTATGTCTTGCTCAAACCCAACATTTCTCATCACCCCGAGAACACCATCCCCACAGTGAAGCATGTTGGTGGCAGCATCATGCTGCGGGGATGTTTTTCATCGGCAGGGACTGGGAAACTGGTCAGAATTGAAGGAATGATGGATGGCGCTAAATACATGGAAATTCTTGAGGGAAACCTGTTTCAATCTTCCAGAGATTTGAGACTGGGATGGAGGTTCACCTTCCAGCAGGACAATGACCCTAAGCATACTGCTAAAGCAACACTCGAGTGGCTTAAGGGGAAACATTTAAATGTATTGGAATGCCCTAGTCAAAGCCCAGACATCAGTCCAATTGAGATTTTGTGGTATGACTCAAAGATTGCTGTACACCAGTGGATCCCATCCAACTTGAAGGAGATGGAGTAGTTTTGCCTTGAAGAATGGGCAAAAATCCCAGTGGCTAGATGTGCCAAGCTTATAGAGACATACCCCAAGAGACTTGCAGCTGTAATTGCTGCAAAAGGTGGCTCTACAAAGTATTGACTTTGGAGGGGTGAATAGTTATGCACCCTCAAGTTTTCAGTTTTTTTGTATTATTTCTTGTTTGTTTCACACAAAAAAAAAATATTTTGCATCTCCAAAGTGGTAGGCATGTTGTGTAAATCAAATGATACAAACCCCCCAAAAATCTATTTTAATTCCAGGTTGGAAGGCAACAAAATAGGAAAAATGCCAAGGGGGGTGAATACTTTCGCAAGCCACTGTATAAGTGGAGGCCATCTTCATGTGATGGCTACAATACTCACTAAAGGTTGTGCATGTTCTCCATTGCAGATGTCAAGGTACCCAATAAAACTTTCCCAGATCTTCCATTAGGAAATCAAGATATTGACAAGGTGGAGGTTCGGAAAAGGCCAGCTGGATACGTTTCTTAAAATAGGGATTTAATTGTTTATCTAACAAGAATAATAACTTCCTGTATTCAAATATGACTGTTGCATAGTAATCTGATCACTTTTCCTCCAGCAACTGTGCACGATTCCTGAGATGGCCCAGCGATGAGATGCAAGAGTTCCTGGCTCTTAACACAGACACCAGCACAGCCTTCGAGAAGAAAATGTTTGTTATGTCCAGGATTGATAAGGTGACCTACCATGTACAGTGTCACAACTTTCACAGTTAAGAGATAAAAGCAGTGCATGATAACTTGAGCCAAAAACATGTCAAGTGATAGATAGAGATAATGGAAGATGTGGTTTTTGGTTACCATTTTTTTCTAAAGCTAGCCATGGTGCTGGGTTTGTGCTGTGCATCCTCCTATCCTGTATCTGGTTATTGCTGTCTGCTGTAGATGATGACAAATGCTGTAAACATTCTGAAGACAGACTTCCCTCGTGCTGAGGATGACCTGGATGCAGAGCCTGCTGATTGGAGGAATGCCCCAGAAGGAAGGAAGAGGTGGGAGTCTTTCTCTTTCTCTCTCTCTTCTTTCTCTCTCTCTTCTTTCTCTCTCTCTTCTTTCTCTCTCTCTCTTCTTTCTCTCTCTCTCTTCTTTCTCTCTCTCTTCTTTCTCTCTCTCTTCCCTCTCTCTTTTTCTTTCTCTCGTTCTCTGTCTATTTTAGTTACCAAAAAACGTTAGACTTAGAATAACGTGATTTTCCTGGGGGAACTTTCAATTTCGCATGTGTATTGATAACTACAGAGAGGTTTACAAAATGTTTTAATATATTAATAAAGTATTTCAAAAGAGATTTGACACTGAAAATCTTTGCCTGTCAAACTATATTGTTATGTGTAATGTGGTTATTTTTGTTGTTTGTCATGCTAGGTGTGTCTGGCTGAGGTTCTCCAGTAAAGTCACCCCTACTCTCAACATGCTGTACCTGAAATCCATCCCAAAGTCATGTACTGCTTCAATGAAGGGAGCACTATAAGTTAACCATGGAAGTTTAATTTGTCACTCACTCACTCACTCATTCATCTCTATGCTCTGGTCTGTTTCTGCAGGTGTTCCTTGACCTGTCCCTGTCTGGTCTGGAATGCTTTTTAAAGGACCAGGAGGCTCTGCTCTATGCTCCCAGGAGATGGGAAGCTGATGAGTGGAGGTTCAGAGTGCTGCCTAACAAAGACAAGAAGGGAGGTGGGGGTCGGGAGAGAACAACGGGGGACATGTAATGTTTGTCGAATGTCTACACGGGCCTGCATTATCAACCCATTATATTCCTACACTCTTAGAAAAGGGTTCTTTGCAGAGGGATAGTGTTCTACAAAGAAGCATTTTGATCAGAATAACCCTTTTTGAAAGAAAGGGTTCTTTGAGGAATCTTTGGAAGGCAATAAGGATTCTACATATAACCATACATAATATTTCCCAGCATGCTTTATTGCAGGGAGATTTTCAGAATTGTTTGTTTTACTGTAAAACACTATATGACCAAAAGTATGTGGACACCTGCTCATCGAACATCTCATTCCAAAATCATGGGTATTAATATGGTGTTGGTCCCCCCTTTGCTGCTATAACAGCATCCACTCTTCTCGGAAGGCTTTCCACTAGATGTTGGAACATTGCTGCGGGGACTTGCTTCCATTTAGCCACAAGAGCATTAGTGAGGTTGGGCACTGATGTTGGGCAATTAGGCCTGGCTCGCAGTCTGCATTCCACTTCATCCCAAAGGTGTTCGATGGGGTTGAGGTCAGGGCTCTGTGCAGGGCAGTCAAGTTCTTCCACACTGATCTCGACAAACCATTTCTGTATGGCCCTCAATTTGTGCACGGGGCATTGTCATGCTGAAACAAGAAAGGACCTTCCCCAAACTGTTGCCACAAAGTTGGAAGCACAGAATCATCTAGAATGTCATTGTATGCTGTAGCATTAAGATTTCGCTTCACTGGGACTAAGGGGCCTAGCCCGAACCATGAAAAACAGCCCCAGACCATTATTCCTACTCAACCAAACTTTACAGTTGGCACTATGCATTCGGGCAGGTAGCGTTCTCCTGGCCTCCGCCAAACCCAGATTTGTCCATCGGACTGCCAGATGGTGAAGCGTGATTCATCACTCCAGAGAAAGCGTTTCCATTGCTCCAGAGTCCTATGGCAGAGTGCTTCACACCACTCCAGCCGACGCTTGGCATTGTGCATAGGGATATTAGGCTTGTTTGCGACTGCTCGGCCATGGAAACCCATTTCATGAAGCTCCCGGACAGTTCTTGCCCTGACTTTGCTTACAGAGGCAGTTTGGAACTCTGTAGTGAGTGTTGCAACCGAGGACAGACAATTTTTACACACCACGCGCTTCAGCACTCGGCGGTCCCGTTCTGTGAGCTTGTGTGGCCTACCACTTTGCGGTTGAGTCGTTGTTGCTCCTAGAAGTTTCTACTTCACAATAACAGCACTTACAGTTGATCGGGGCAGCTCTAGTAGGGCAGAAATTTGACGAACTGACTTGTTGGAAAGGTGTCATCCTATGACGGTACCACGTTGAAAATCACTGAGCTCTTCAGTAAGGCCATTCTACTGCAAATGTTTGCCAAACAGTTCTATTTTTTGTTTCATCAGACCAGAGGACATTTCTCCAAAAAGTACAATCTTTGTCCCCATGTGCAGTTGCAAACCATAGTCTGGCTTTTTTATGGCGGTTTTGGAGCAGTGGCTTCTTCCTTGCTGAGCGGCCTTTCAGGTTATGTCGATATAGGACTCGTTTTACTGTGGATATAGATACTTTTGTACCTGTTTCTTCCAGCATCTTCACAAGGTCCGTTGCTGTTGTTCTGGGATTGATTTGCACTTTTCGCACCAAAATACGTTCATCTCTAGGAGACAGAACGCGTATCCTTCCTGAGCGGTATGACGGCTGCGTGGTCCCATGGTGTTTATACTTGCGTACTATTGTTTGTATAGATGAACATGATACCTTCAGGCATTTGGAAATTGCTCCCAAGGATGAACCAGACTTGTGGAGGTCTACAATTATTTTTCTGAGGTCTTGGCTGATTTATTTTGATGTTCCCATGATGTCAAGCAAAGAGGCACTGAGTTTGAAGGTAGGCCTTGAAATACATCCACAGGTACTACTCCAATTGACTCAAATTATGTCAATTAGCCTATCAGAAGTTTCTAAAGCCATGACATCATATTCTGGAATTTTCCAAGCTGTTTAAAGGCACAGTCAACTTAGTGTATGTAAACTTCTGACCTACTGGAATTGTAATACAGTGAATTATAAGTGAAATAATCTGTCTGTAAACAATTGTTGGAAATATTACTTGTGTCATGCACAAAGTAGATGTCCTAACCGACTTGCCATAACCATAGTTCGTTAACAAGAAATTTGTGGAGTGGATGAAAAACAAGTTTTAATGACTCCAACCTAAGTGTATGTAAACTTCCGACTTCAATTGATTGGTTGCTTAATTTTATGCTACACAAAGATAAATAACATACCGTTTTTTAAACTAATCCAATCTGAGATGGTAGTTCCAGTTAATATGATTGAGGTAGTGTCAGCATTCAATCTTCCTTATCCTGGCAGTCTTTCATAATGCAGGTTGCAGGTGATTACAATTCCACTTGTTGGACATTACACTTCACTTTGCAAGCCAGCATAATGTGACTTGCAGGCCTGATGTGGTGTGTAAACTGGTGATGTTATGTTTGATGCCGGAGCTCTGAGGCATGCATAGAAATCGCTAAGCAGTGTACTTTGAAGCAGTGTGCATGTGATCAATGACGTCCAAAGCTGTGTTTCGTCAAACAACAACCTAATTGGTTTGGTAGAAGACAGAAAGGTTAGGCTGCGCACATGCTACGTTTGTGGGACATCATTTATAATATACTGAACAAAAATATAAACGCAACATGTAAAGTTTTGGTCCCATGTTTAATGAGCTGAAATAAAATATCCCAGACATGTTCCATATGCACAAAAAGCTTATTTCTCTCAAATGTTGTGTACAAATTTGTTTATATCCCTGTTAGTGAGCATTTCTCCTTTGCCAAGATAATCCATCCACCTGACAGGTGTGGCATATGAAGAAGTTGATTAACCAGCATGATCATTACACAGGTGCACCTTTTGCTGGGGACAATAAAAGGCCACTATAAAAGGTGCAGTTTTGTCACACAACACAATGCCACAGATGTCTCAAGTTCTGAAGGAGGGTGCAATTGGAATGCTGACTGCAGGAATGTCCAACAGCTGTTGCCAGGTAATTGAATATTAATTTCTCTACCATAAGTCACCAATGTTGTTTTAGAGAATTTGGCAGTACGTCCAACCACTCTCACACCCGCAGACAACGTGTAACCACGCCAACCCAGGACCTCCACATCCGGCTTCTTCACCTGAGGATGGGGAGGGGGAGGGGGGGGGGGGCTGAGGATAATTTATTTTGTGGGAAAACTCATTATGATTGGCTTGGCCTGGCTCCCCAGTGGGTGGGCCTATGCCCTCCCAGGCTCACCCATGGCTGTGCCCCTGCCCAGTCATTTGAAATCCATAGATTAGGGCCTAATGAATTCATTTAAAATTGACTGATTTCCTTCTATGAACTGTAACTCAGTAAACTCTTTGTAATTGTTGCATGTTGCGTTTATATTTTTGTTCAGTACAATTTGGCTGCTCTAAATTATTTTGACCAGCAGGTGCCACTAGTTTACACTGTTTTGATCAAAACCTTGAGTAATTAACCTTTTTGGACACAATTGGCTAGAAAACCTCAATGCTTCAGGAAGATTGGTTTCCCCATCACTACTGTAAACCAGGAGATTCATAACACCATTGTGTTAGGGTATAACTATGCCCTCAATTATATATGTAAAATATTGTCATAAATAATAACATTTAAAGGCTAATAAGGCTGGTGGAACGGTTCATAGAGGGTTGTATTAAGAGCTGTCCAAAAATAAAAGGGTTCTCGGTAGAATCCTTCATAGACGGTTCTAGGAAGAACCTTTAGATGACAAAATGGTTCTTGGTAGAACCTTTTATATAGGGTTCTCGGCAGAAACTTTCATAGAGGGTTCTAAGTAGATCCATATACATAGAGGGTCCTAGATAGCATCTTCTGCAAAGGTATCTACCCAGCATCAAAAATGGTTACCTTATGGGTACAAACCCTCTATGAACGTAGCATCTTTTTTTCTGAGTGTACATGATAGACTGTCATAAAGCTGACTGTCTCTATGTGGACTGTCTCTGCAAAACAGATATGTCAATATTATTACTTTCTAAATTAGATAATCTAAAATGAGCATACTCCACTCAGTTATGTCCAGAAGGTGGTATAACCTTGCACAGCCTCTGGAGGGAAGCACCATACCACTGTTTTGAGGATGCAGTGTTTACTATCTATCTGAGGCTATCTATCCATTTGCCTTTATTCTTGTTTCAGAACCATGGCCCAGTATTTGTACCATCTAGCACATTTTATATCTGTTTTGTATCTGTTGCTTGCATGCGTGACTGTATGTGTGAATCTGACTCTGACTCTGTGTATGTGTGACGGTGCTGCAGACACGGCCGTGGCGGACGTACCTCTGAACATCCTGTGTCTGCTGATGAAGGACCAGTGGAGCTGGCTGTGCACTGAGAACATCCAGAAGACCATCAGACTGCTGTTTGGCACCTTCGTCGAGAGGTAGCACACCAAATCATACCGTCATCTTCATAGAATAGAACAGAAAAACAGACCATACCCTTCCATCACCATGGACTTTAACAGTAAAGAACAGTTTATCATCTGTTATATTGCTGCAGATGCACTTGTGGCCCTTTGCTCCACTGGCAGCTAAAAGAAACAAGTAACTTTTCTTATACATATGTTATACACATAATACGTGTAGTTACGTGTAGTTATTACAAGGGTCATATGAAGTATGAAGGACCACATCTCTCTAGGGAAGTCTTGCTCCTAAGAGTGTAAAGTTGATTCTATGGGGTTGCCAGTCACTTACAGTGAGGGAAAAAAGTATTTGATCCCCTGCTGATTTTGTACGTTTACCCATTGACAAAGACATGATCAGTCTATAATTTTAATGGTAGGTTTATTTGAACAGTGAGAGACAGAATAACAACAACAAAAATGTTATAAATTGATTTGCATTTTAATGAGGGAAATAAGTATTTGACCCCTCTGCAAAACATGACTTAGTACTTGGTGGCAAAACCCTTGTTGGCAATCACAGAGGTCAGACGTTTCTTGTAGTTGGCCACCAGATTTGCACACATCTCAGGAGGGATTTTGTTCCACACCTCTTTGCAGATCTTCTCCAAGTCATTAAGGTTTCGAGGCTGACGTTTGGCAACTCGAACCTTCAGCTCCCTCCACAGATTTTCTATGGGATTAAGGTCTGGAGACAGTCTCCTTTGTTGCCTTGGCCGTATGTTTTGGGTCATTGTCATGCTGGAATACCCATCCACGACCCATTTTCAATACCCTGGCTGAGGGAAGGAGGTTCTCACCCAAGATTTGACGGTATATGGCCCCGTCCATCGTCCCTTTGATGCGGTGAAGTTGTCCTGTCCCCTTAGCAGAAAAACACCCCCAAAACATAATGTTTCCACCTCCATATTTGATGGTGGGGGTGTTGTTCTTGGGGTCATAGGCAACATTCCTCCTCCTCCAAACACGGCGAGTTGAGTTGATGCCAAAGAGCTCGATTCACCGAGTTCTCCTCTGAATCATTCAGATGTTCATTGGCAATCTTCAGAAGGCCCTGTATATGTGCTTTCTTGAGCAGGGGGACCTTGCGGGCGCTGCAGGATTTCAGTCCTTCACGGCGTAGTGTTTTACCAATTGTTTTCTTGGTGACTATGGTCCCAGCTGCCTTGAGATCATTGAAAAGATCCTCCCGTGTAGTTCTGGGCTGATTCCTTACCGTTCTCATGATCATTGCAACTCCACGAGGTGAGATCTTGCATGGAGCCCAGGGCCGAGGGAGATTGACAGTTATTTTATGTTTCCAACTGTTGTCACCTTCTCACCATGCTGCTTGGCGATGGTCTTGTAGCCCATTCCAGCCTTGTGTAGGTGTACAATCTTGTCCCTGACATCCTTGGAGAGCTCTTTGGTCTTGGCCATGGTGGAGAGTTTGGAATCTGATTAATTGATTGCTTCTGTTGACAGGTGTCTTTTATACAGGTAACAAGCTGAGATTAGGAACACTCCCTTTAAGAGTGTGCTCCTAATCTCAGCTCGTTACCTGTATAAAAGACACCGGGAGACAGAAATCTTTCTGATTGAGAGGGGGTCAAATACTTATTTCCCTCATTAAAATGCAAATAAATTTCTAACATTTTTGAAATGTGTTATTCTGGATTTTTTTGTTGTTGTTCTGTCTCTCACTGTTCAAATAAACCTACCATTAAAATTATATACTGATCATGTCTTTGTCAGTGGGCAAACGTACAAAATCAGCAGGGGATCAAATACTTTTTTCCCTCACTGTAGCTTAGTTATTCAGTGCACTTTCCCCTTATGCTTCTCCTGTCATAGAATCAACTTTACACTGTCAGGAGCAAGACTTCCCTAGAGGGATGTGGTTCTTCATACTTCATATGACCCTAGTAATAACTACAAGTTTTGGTTAGAATGTGGTAAGAATATTTAACACTATTTGACCCATGCAGCAATTTAGGTTAGCTAGTTGGCTAGGAGATGGGGTTGTGGTGAAGTTTCATACCGCTCTATGGATCTTGACAGGTCCTCACTTTATTTTCCTATAAGCAGCAGAACATCCAGACATTGGCTTTTTTCTCTCTGTATTTCCAGGAATGGTTTGCTGAGGGATTAACTAAGAGGATTGATCAGTAGTCGAATAATGCATGATGTGTTTAAATTTCGTTACAAAAACAACAGTTCTCTCCCTGTAATTGGATGTGATTAAATGTTCGGTTGAATAATTTCACATATTTTAAACAAAGGTCCTTGGCTTGAACGCAAACCTCTGTCTGTTCATTCAGAAGGGATCATTTCCCTCCTTAACTTGGTTATGTTAAATGCTATGAAATTAAGTATCATGTCAGGAGGGGAAAAAATAGTATTGAGTGTTAAGCTTAGTTTAGTATCAGGCCTGATCACTGTTCATATAACTTTTGATTGATTGAGATATGTCAGGGAAAAGACAATAAAATGTTTTAGGCCACAGTTGATAGTAAGTGCATTCGGAAAGTATTCAGACCCCTTCCTTTTTTCTACATTTTGTTACGTTACAGCCTTATTCTTAAATGGATTTAATAAAATAAAAAGCCTAATCAATCTACATACAATAAACAATAATGACAAAGCGAAAACTGTTTTTTAGAATTTTTGCTAATATTTTCAAAATAAAAAACTGAAATATCATATTTACATAAGTATTTAGACCCTTGCTATGAGACTCGAAATTGAGCTCAGGTGCATCCTTTTCCATTAATCATCCTTGAGATGTTTCTACAACTTGATTGGAGTCCACCTATGGTAAATTCAATTGATTGGACATGATTTGGAAAGGCACACACCTGTCAATATAAGGTCCCTGTCAGCGTCTGGGTGCAGTGGGTAAACGGAATCAGGCGCAGGACACAGAACTGAGAATTAAATGGCTTTACTCGACTCCAAGTAAATAATGCAAACCCTCCACGCAGAGAAGAGCAAAAACAACAGCTCAACAGACGACGTAACAAGAATAATCACGCACACACTCAGGAGGGAAAACAGAGGTAATATAGGGAAACTAATAAGCCTAATGGGTAACAGGTATGAACAATACAGACAGAACTAGTGAGACACAGAAACATCGATCGGTGGCAGCTAGTACTCCGGTGACGACGACCGCCGAACCCTGCCCGAACGAGGAGGAGGGGCAGCCTTGGCCGTGTCCGTGACAGTACCCCCTGACGTGCGGCTCCAGCCGTGCGTCGACACCGGCCTCGGGGACGGCCAGGAGGACGCAGAGCAGGGCGAGTCGGATGACGACGATGGAACTCCCTTAACAAGGAGGGATCGAGGATGTCCCTCTTGGGAACCCAGCTCCGTTCCTCCGGACCGTACCCCTCCCACTCCACGAGATACTGCAGGCCTCCAACCCGACGCCTCGAATCCATGATGGAACGGACCGAGTACGCCGGTGCCACCTCAATGTCCAATCGGGGCGGAGGAACCTCCCGCACCTCGGACTCCTGGAGCGGACCAGCTACCACCGGCCTGAGGAGAGACACATGGAACGAGGGGTTAATACGGTAATCGGGGGGAGCTGTAACCTATAACAAACCTTGTTCAACCTCCTCAGGACTTTAAAGGGCCCCACAAACCGCCGACCCAGTTTCCGGCAGGGCAGGCGAAGGGGCAGGTTTCGGGTCGAGAGCCAGACCCGGTCCCCCGGTGCATAACCCGGAGCCTCACTGCGGTGGCGGTCGGCACTCGCCTTCTGTCTCCTAATCGCCCTTTGCAGGCATACATGGGCAGCGTCCCATGTCTCCTCCGAGCGCCGAAACCATTAATCCAGCGCAGGAGCCTCGATCTGGCTCTGATGCCACGGTGCCAGGACCGGCTGGTAACCTAGTACACACTGAAAGGGAGACAGGCCCTGTTCGCCTCCGCTGACCACTGCAGGCGCACCGAACCGCCCTTTAGCAAAGAGGTTATGGGAGCTGCTACCTGGCCAAAGCCCCGGATAAATCTCCGGTAGTAGTTGGCAAAACCCAAAAATCGCTGCACCTCCTTTACCGTGGTAGGAGTCGGCCAATTACGCACGGCTGAAATGCGGTCACACTCCATCTCGACCCCTGACTCTGACAAGCGGTATCCTAAGAAGGAGACGGACTGTCTGAAGAACAGACATTTCTCAACCTTAACGTACAGGTCATGCTCCAACAGTCTACCAAGCACCTTGGGCACCAGGGACACATGCTCGTCGCGTGTAGCGGAGTATATGAGAATATCATCTATATACACCACTACACCCTGTCCGTGCAGGTCCCTGAAAATCTCATCGACAAAGGATTGAAATACTGAGGGAGCATTCATCAACCCGTACGGCATGACGAGGTACTCATAGTGACCAGAGGTGGTACTAAATGCCGTCTTCCACTTGTCCCCCTCCCGGATACGGATCAGATTGTACGCGCTCCTGAGGTCCAATTTTGTGAAGAAGCGTGCACCGTGCAATGACTCCGTCATACTAGCAATGAGAGGAAGAGGATAGCTGTATTTTAAGGTTTTCTGATTTAGACCTCGATAGTCAATGCACGGGCGTAAACCTCCATCCTTCTTCTTCACAAAAAAGAAACTTGAGGAGGCAAGGGAAGTGGAGGGCCGAATGTATCCCTGTCCCAGAGATTCGGTGACATAAGTCTCCATAGCCACAGTCTCCTCCTGTGACAGAGGATACACGTGACTCCTGGGAAGTGCAGCACCCTCACGGAGATCTATCGCACAATCCCCTCGTCGATGGGGTGGTAATTGAGTCGCCTTCCTTTTACAGAAGGCGAGAGCCAAATCTGCATATTCTGAGGGAATGTACATTGGGGAGACATGGTTTGGACTCTCCACCGTGGTTGCCCCTATGGAAACACGTACACACCTTCCCGAGCACTGAGGTGACCATCCCTTAAGAGCCCTCTGTTGCCACGAAATACTGGGGTCATGGGTGGCTAGCCAGGGAAGGCCCAGCACCACGGGAAACGCAGGGATATCAATGAGGAAGAGACTAATTCTCTCTTCATGACCCCCCTGTGTCTCCATCCGAAGTGGAGCTGTGACCTCCCTAACCATACCTGACCCTAATGGGCGACTATCTAGGGCACGTATGGGGAAGGGCACATCTAACGGCAATATAGGAACCCTAATCTATGCGCAACCAATCTGTCCATAAAATTCCCATCTGCGCCGGAATCTACAAGCGCCCTATGATGGGAATGTGGGGAAAACTCAGGGAAAATAACATTAATCATCATGTGAGCAACAGGGAGCTCTGGGTGAGTTGGGTGCCTACTCACCTGAGATGATCCCCCAGAACCCTGCCTGCTGCCTCGATTCCATGAGGGTCTCCAGTGTGTCCTCTGCGGCCACAGTTGGTGCAGGAGACCACCCCCTTGCTCGGCCTCTCCGCATCAGCACTTCCAAGCTCCATAGGTGTGGACTCGGAAGTGCTGGGGGATGGACTGGACGGACCCTGATCTGGACGTCCGCGGGTAGCCAACAGGTTATCTAGCCGGATCGATAAATCTACCAGCTGGGTCCAGGTTAAGATTAGTGTCCCTGCAGGCCAGCTCCCGACGAACGTCCTCCCGTAGACTGCATCGGTAGTGATCCATCAGGGCCCTCTCGTTCCATCCCGCGCTGGCTGCCAGTGTCCTGAAATCCAGGGCGTATTCCTGTGCGCTCCTCCTTCCCTGACTGAGGTGAAACAGACGCTCCTCCGCCGCTCTCCCCTCAGGCGGATGATCGAAAACTGCCCGGAAACGGCGGGTAAAATCCTCATAGCGAACGGACTCAGCGTCTATTCCACCCCACTCCGCGTTGGCCCATTCCAGGGCTTTGCCCGACAGACAGGAGATGAGGGCGGACACGCTCTCGTATCCCGAGGGAGCCGGGTGGATGGTGGCCAGGTAAAGCTCCACCTGGAGCAGGAAACCCTTACACCCGGCAGCTGTCCCATCGTATTCGCTCGGGAGCGAGAGCCGAAGACCACTGGACCCAGGGGTTGAGGATCCTGATGGAAGAGAATTCGGCGAAAGAGGAGGTGTAGAAAACCCAACTCTCTCCCATCGATCCATGGTGTGGATCACTTGATCCAGAGCCGAGCCTAGTCGCTGCAGTATGGTCGCATGCTGGTGGATGCGTTCCTCCACCGAAGCGCTGGGATCGGGCGTGCCTAATGACTCCATAACAGGTGCGTGATTCTGTCAGCGTCTGGGTGCAGTGGGGAAACGGAATCAGGCGCAGGACACAGAACTGAGAATTAAATGTCTTTACTCGACCCCAAGTAAATAATGCAAACCCTCCACGCAGGGAAGAGCAAAAACAACAGCTCAACATACGACGTAACAAGAATAATCACGCACACACTCAGGGGGGAAAACAGGGGTAATATAGGGAAACTAATAAGCCTAATGGGTAACAGGTGTGAACAATACAGACAGAACTAGTGAGACACAGAAACATCGATCGGTGGCAGCTAGTACTCCGGTGACGACGACCGCCGAAGCCTGCCCGAACGAGGAGGAGGGGCAGCCTCAGCCGTATCCGTGACAGTCCCAGAGTTGACAGTGCATGTCAGAGCCAAAACCAAGCCATGGGGTCGAAGGAATTATCTGTTTTTCAGCGGCAGGGACTGGGAGACTAGTCAGGTTTGAGGGATTGATGAAAACCTGAGGGATTGAGGGATTGATGACAACCTGCTGCAGAGCGCTCAAGGCCTCAAACTGGGGCAAAGGTTCACCTTCCAACAGGACAACGATCGTAAGCACACAGCCAAGACAACGCATGAGTGGCTTTGGGACAAGTCTCTGAATGTCCTTGAGTGACCCAGCCAGAGTCCGGACTTGAACCCGATCGAACATCTCTGGAGAGACCTGAAAATAGCTGTGCAGCGCCGCTCCACATCCAACCTGACAGAGCTTGAGAGGATCTGCAGAGAAGAATGGGAGAAACTACCCAAATACAGGTGTGCCAAGTTTGTAGTGTCATACCCAAGTAGACTCAAGGCTGTAATCGCTGCCAAAAGTTGTTAAAAAAGTACTGAGTAAAGGGTCTGAATACTTATGTAAATGTGATATTTCAGTTTTTATTTTATTTAGCTAGCTATCTAACGGTTAGATAAGGTACAGTAGGCTTTAGCTAACGTTAGCTTGCAAAGTTACAAATCACATCGCCAGATAGCAGCTGGCTAAATACAGTGGGGGAAAAAAAGTATTTAGTCAGCCACCAATTGTGCAAGTTCTCCCACTTAAAAAGATGAGAGAGGCCTGTAATTTTCATCATATGTACACGTCAACTATGACAGACAAAATGAGAAAAAAAATCCAGAAAATCACATAGTAAGATTTTTAATGAATTTATTAGCAAATAATGGTGGAAAATAAGTATTTGGTCAATAACTAAAGTTTCTCGATACTTTGTTATATACCCTTTATTGGCAATGACACAGGTCAAACGTTTTCTGTAAGTCTTCACAAGGTTTTCACAAACTGTTGCTGGTATTTTGGCCCATTCCTCCATGCAGATCTCCTCTAGAGCAGTGATGTTTTGGGGCTGTCTCTGGGCAACACGGACTTTCAACTCCCTCCAAAGATTTTCTATGGGGTTGAGATCTGGAGACTGGCTAGGCCACTCCAGGACCTTGAAATGCTTCTTACGAAGCCACTCCTTCATTGCCCGGGCGGTGTGTTTGGGATCATTGTCATGCTGAAAGACCCAACCACGTTTCATCTTCAATGCCCTTGCTGATGGAAAGAGGTTTTCACTCAAAATCTCACGATACATGGCCCCATTCATTCTTTCCTTTACCCGGATCAGTCGTCCTGGTCCCTTTGCAGAAAAACAGCCCCAAAGCATGATGTTTCCACCCCCATGCTTCACAGTAGGTATGGTGTTCTTTGGATGCAACTCAGCATTCTTTGTCCTCCAAACACGACGAGTTGAGTTTTTACCAAAAAGTTATATTTTGGTTTCATCTGACCATATGACTTTCTACCAATCCTCTTCTGGATCATCCAAATGCACTCTAGCAAACTTCAGACGGGCCTGGACATGTACTGGCTTAAGCAGGGGGACACGTCTGGCACTGCAGGATTTGAGTCCCTGGCGGCATAGTGTGTTACTGATGGCAGGCTTTTGTTACTTTGGTCCCAGTTCTCTGCAGGTCATTCACTATTCCCACCGTGTGGTTCTGGGATTTTTGCTCACCGTTCTTGTGATCATTTTGACCCCACGGGGTGAGATCTTGCGTGGAGCCCCAGATCGAGGGAGATTATCAGTGGTCTTGTATGTCTTCCATTTCCTAATAATTGCTCCCACAGTTGATTTCTTCAAACCAAGCTGCTTACCTATTGCAGATTCAGTCTTCCCAGCCTGTTGCAGGTCTACAATTTTGTTTCTGGTGTCCTTTGACAGCTCTTTGGTCTTGGCCATAGTGGAGTTTGGAGTGTGACTGTTTGAGGTTGTGGACAGGTGTCTTTTATACTGATAACAAGTTCAAACAGGTGCCATTAATACAGGTAACGAGTGGAGGACAGAGGAGCCTCTTAAAGAAGAAGTTACATGTCTGTGAGAGCCAGCAATCTTGCTTGTTTGTTATTGACCAAATACTTATTTTCCACCTTAATTTGCAAATAAATTCATAAAAAATCCTACAATGTGATATTCTAGATTTTTTTCTCCTCAATTTGTCTGTCATAGTTGACGTGTACCTATGTTGAAAATTACAGGCCTCTCTCATCTTTTTAAGTGGGAGAACTTGCACAATTGGTGGCTGACTAAATA